>NC_135506.1:38196379-38893879 GCF_052857255.1 Amblyomma americanum | reverse complement strand
CTTTCTTCCTCAACGTCAGGCGCCCTCTTTCATGTCCCCTCTGACTGAAGTGTAAGGTTGGCCTGCTCCACACTGCCTACTTCCTCGGCGTCAGCTGCACTTTCACTTCCTTGAGGAAGCGACAGTCCGGTCTGGTCCTCATTCTCCTCAATTTCAGCTGCAGGAACTGGCTTTTCCTGAACCAAACTCTCTCTAGTGGAGCTAGTTACCTCTTCAGTGGATGCTGACAAATCAGACTCGTTAGACTTCCTCCCGGCTTCTCCGGGGATAAGTTCCACTTGCTCTCTGACGTTGTTCAAACGCCGAACCTCAGCAAGCTTCCTCGCAAGGATTGCGTTCTCTCTTTCAAATTCTTCTTCTCGCTCCAAGGCGAGCTTTGCTGCTTCTTCTCGTCTCTTCTGCCATTCTCTCCCTCTCTTTCATCTCTTTCTTTTTGTCTCTCTCTCTCAGCTTCTTCTCTAGCGCGCTGTCTTTCTCTCTCTTTCTTCTTGTTTTCTCTGCCATTCTATTTCTCTCTCTTCTCGAACCTCTTTCTACTTTTTGTCCACCAACTGAACAAGTTCAACTCCCTTCATACCTTTCTGAATGCCTAGCTCGGCTATCTAGATTCATTTTGAGCCCCAACTCTTCAGATGCAGCACATAACCTCTGCTCTGTGGACTTCTCCAACCGCTTCAGCGCGGCACCTCACAATATCACCCTGCTGCTAAACACTCGTTTACGACACCTGCCGACTCTTTCTCCGTTCTCTGAACTCACAAAGCACCAAACCTCCTGTCGTGGACGCCAGAATATTGTAACGAAGCGTGCGTCGGGACGGAACGGTCGCTCCGCCGCCTCGAAGAAGTTGACCAGCAGGTGCAGATGGGTAGCATGAATTAACTTGGTTTATTTAAAATGGGTGCAAAACATTATTTAAACTGAACAAACTGATCCAAAAGGTCTAAGAGTAAATAATAACGCAGTCAGTCATACCAAGGGGCGCGCAACATCTTCCGAGCAGAGGTCCCGATCAGCAGGACCGCAGCCGTTCCTCTCCCCTTCGCGCCAAAACCCCCTCTTAAATACGTTTGACCAGGATCCCGGGGACACATTTAGTAACCAATCGGAAATGTTGTTGTCGAAGCCAATGAGAACTATTTGTTTAAAACGAAAGCAGCCAATAGCACGCCGGTGCCCACGAGGTTGTTTACTCGAGAGCACCGCGCAAATTCCACGAAGACGCGCGCATTTCCGCTTGGCACACAGATACAAACACACAAAACGACATCCGAAACACAGGGAACGCAAACCTCCCAGTCGGTGCAGCACGCGACCCGCCGTCCGCGCTCTCAGCCCTCGCGGCTCGTCTCCGACGCATCTGGTCCGCCGGGCAGTCTGCTGCCCGAAGCAATCACTTCGCGCGACTCTTCTGGAAACCACGGGGGGTCCGCGCGCCCGCTCTGGTGTCTCGGACACGGCCTTGGGAGACATTGTCCCCCTGCAGGCAGCTAACCGTGCGTCTCAGTGCGTTTTACTCTAACTAAGCATTCGAACAAAGCCGGGGAGGGGGCCGCACAACGCCTGCTCACAAAGAGCCAGAGAGAAAACGGCTCTGCCAAATGTCGGGGTGTGAGCCTCTCTAATGGCTCCCCGCACAGCACCGAGCACAAAGACAGCAACAGTAGCACCGCGGGTAGAAGAACACATTCAGCTTGTTGGAAAAACTGGCGCACGAAACCTGCGAAGCTCGCTACGCGACAATATGTCACCACTTCGCGCACTTTTGCCTGCGCTCCCAGACACCCTTAGAGTGTGTGGGGGTAGCGGTCTCGGTCACAAAGAAGATGCCATCAACTCGACGTGGTAAGCTCAGCCAGAGGCCAGCTGCCAAGCGACAAGGGGGTTGGTCGTTTGGTGCCCAGCTTTCGCAGGTCGCAAGCCAGAAAATGGGTCGGAGCCCAAGGTCCGCAAAAAAAGTTTATACAGCTAAGAGACGATACCTAGGGTTTCACAATCACTCGTACGAGAAGATACAAAGTGATTTACAAATACAAAGCAACTCATGCAAGTAACAAACGATATAGATTACAATTTAACACGGCCTTTTCACCTAAAGTGCACTAGCACATAGAGAGACAAACAACCAAAACACGATTTATTCACCGGGCACTGCGACAGTCCGACGCCATGAGGAGCACGACAGGGACGTCCCACAGTTTGGCGCACGTGGCCTCGCTGGTCCGGGCTGGGCGGTGGTGTTCCCCCGGGAGTCGAGCGGGCGCGCTTCTCGGAAGCTTGAACGGCGGCTCGGGCTAACAGACAGTGGTTGCAGCCCCTCATATATAGGCGCAGCCCGCGTCTCTGTTCTTCGCGCCATGGCAGGCGCGCACATACACGCAGTATCAACTGCACAAGCTCCTTCCTCTTCTCGCGCCGAGTGCGCTACCCCAATGGTCGAGCGCGGAAAGCACCTTCCAGAAAAATCTAGGTCATTCTCGCCACGCGGAGTCATCGGCGCTAGAGCGAAAGTTTCTGCTCGTTGACAACGAGCAGAAACTTCTCCGACATTCCAGAGAAATCGACGCCGCGCGTGGTTATGCTTACTTTGGCGCCACGCCGGCGAGCTGAGTAGAAAGCCCACGCTAGGTTTACGCGCTCTCCGGGAGTCCTTCCCCACTGTTTTTTATTTTATTTTTACAGCGCGCGGGCGCAATTGCTTACCTGCTGCGCCCTTTCTTTCTAAAATGCGCCGAATTCAGCGACACACGGCCATCGCTTGGTTTGACCAAAACGACGTCAAAAAAATGAAATAAAAACTTGTTTAGGGGTCGTAAGCGAATGCTGCAGGGTGTTCAGTCTTTAGAAATGCCGTAAGGAGCGAGGAACGTTGGGCGCGAACGGCATGTTGAGCCCCTTTTCTTCCTTTGCGGTAATGGTTTAATGAACGCCAATGTTCCAGGCTATTTTTTTTCCGACCGATGTGGTTAGTAGCTCCTCTTCAAGGGCATGAGGTGATAGCGTGATGGGTTAATTGTCATATATGAAGAACGTAATTGTGCACTTTACGCTAATGTGTCATTTTAGTACAAATTTCATGTTTTGCGAAAACCTGATATTCACTTTTCCGGTACTGAGTCATGTACTGAGTCCTGCGAGTCCTGCATGCTTGTAGCTCAGTGGTGCAGAGGTTAACAGATGTGCCATGTCCCTGCGATGGCAGGTGTCCGCACCGGCTATCCTCTTGTGGCCCTGGTTGCTTTTACCTACCAACCAATCATTATTTACCTGCAACCTGACATGGTGGGCACTTTGCTAAATATTTGGTGGGCAGGTTAGGAAGACTACGTAAGGTTACGTGACCTTTTCGCTCTCAACGCCGACATCAAATTTTCTGAACAAAGGTGCTAGTAGTATTGTCGAGTTCATTTTGCATCGATACGGCTTATGACACGCATGGGACACGGTCGTGTACAGCAGAGAATTGCTCGTGTCATGACACAGGACCAAATATACTGATTATCAGGTTTCGCAATATACGCGTTACACTCAAATGGCACATTAAACTTGCAATGTGCCCAACTTAAAGGAAAAATCGGAGTTGCATGTGTAGTTTCCCAAGGCAATGCTTAAAGTGCTTTGCAAAATTTGTCCATTTCTTCTATGAAGTGAGGTTCGCACACATGAAGTCGACTCAGTATGAGAGCGCTCATTTGGGCTGAAAGGATCCGACAAATGTACTTTTCTTTGCGGTGTTCTTTTCAGATTTACAGGATGATGATGAAGCACTACGGAAGAGATACAAGTCTAGGTTCATGTTCACGTATGACAGTAAAGTAATAAAACTATGGGAAGCCAACCCTAAATTTTTTGATGAAAACAAAGTTCAGCACTACCAGCCAGGAGTAGCCGGCTATGGCTTTAGGTATATTCCAATAAAAGACCTACTCAGCACGGGAATTCTGCAAGTAAGTATACACTGATTAACTTTGTTCGCTCTTTCTATAAATGGACATCATGTAATGCACCGCTACTTGGAGTGGTCAAGCAGTTTTCTTCCTCATCCCTTCCCCCCTGCAAAGCATGAAGAGGAGCCCTGCTTTCGCGGTGATTTATTAGGCTCATGTCATATGAAAAACCACCAAGAAACAGCGCTGCGAGTTTCAGCAGTTTTGTTCTGCACATTGCCAAGAAAAATCTGCACTCTCCCTCCGAGGAAGCGCTCGGCAGTCCCACCCAAAAACTTTAATGACGACTTGCCCCGACTGCTCTGACATCACTGAACCCAGTTTTTGCTCACAGGAAGAGCTAGTGCTTGCCGGCCATACCGACGTCACCAGAGTGTGGCAGCCTACGTTGGCATGCAAGCCGTGGTCATAACATGCACTCCATAGCTGGCGCCGGCAGAGAATGAAGCTGTCGCTTAAGCATATTTTGTAATTATTCACACGGCGAATCTCATTTCATTAAATGTTTGGTGGTCAGTACGAGACATCCACTTAATGCCAGCCTTCCCAAGTTTAATGGTGCCTAGATAATAGGCCCAGAAGCATGACATCATCACCGGCCTGACTACGCCTACTGCAAGGCAAAGACTTCTCCCATGCCTCTCCAATAAACCCTATCCTTTGCCAGTGCTGCGGCCACCACATTCCCGCGAACTTCTTTATCTCATTCGCACACCTAACGTTCTCCCTCCCCCTGCTGCACTCGCCTGCTCTTGGAATTCAGTCCGTTACCACTATGAACCAGCGGTTATCTTTCCTTCGCATTACATGCCCTGCCCAACTTTTTTCTCTCAATGTCGACTTGGAAGCAACCTGCGTTTGTTCCCTCACCCACTCTGCCCGCTTACGGTCTCTTAACTTTACACCTATTGAAGCGAAAGCTTCAAGCTTCACTGCGCTACCTCGTAGCGATATATGTGGGACAGTTACTACGCAATTTCCTTTCTTCAAAACAGATTCGGGTGTCCACCGATATACGTGTGGCGTTACTGCGTCATTTCCTTTCTTCAAAACCAGTTTAAAAAAATCTGGTGGTTTAGGCCTGCTTAACCCGGTGATATAGCTCCGGTGATATTTTGGACTATTATTGCGTGTTGTGTGCGGAGATATGGAACGAAATCCGGCTGCAAACGACGCGCAAACCAGGAAGATAATTTTGGAAAGCCAAATTGATAAAGAAAATCCTTTGTTGGGGTGCAGGAAATGGAGCAATGTGAGAGGCGACATTTGTTTTTCTTAAAAACAACTTTCATTTTCCTTCGCTTACGGCGCGGCTAGGGTGTTCACCGAGATATGCGAGGCAGGCGTAATTTCCCCCCCCCCCCTTAAAACCGATTGATTTTACTTTCCTTCTCTTATGGCGCTGTTCGGGTGTCCACGGGGACATGTGCAACAGGCGTCATTTCCTTTCCGTAAACCGAAGTTTACTTCATTTTGCATGTTTTGCGCGCGCGGTTCGGATGCACACCGAGATATGTGAAAGAGGCGTAATTTCGTTTCCTTGAAACCAATTTTCATTTCCTTTACCCGCCGCGGTTGCTCAGTAGTTAGGGCGCTCAGCTACTGAACTGGAGTTCCTGGGTTCGAGCCCGAACGCGGCAGCTGCGTTTTTATGGAGGCAAAACACTAAGGCTCTCGTGTGTTGTGCGATGACAGTGCACGTTAAACATCACCAGGTGGTCGAAATTATTCCGGAACATTCCACTACGGCCCCTTCTTCCTTTCTTGTTTCACTTCTTCCTTTATACCTTCACTTGCGGCGCGGTTCAGGTGTCCAACTCGCTTAGTTCGCAGCTTTAATGAAGGATATATTAGAGATGCTGCGCCATTTCCTTTCACCAAAAAACCAATTATTATTATTTCATTTCTCTTCCCGTATGCGCGGGTCAGGTTTCGCTCTGCACGGCAGGCGTCGCATCGATCACACCAAGCGTTCCTTTCTGTAGAACGCATCAAAGTGCACCAGTGTTTTATGCAGAACCCACTAGCCGCTACAGACGCTGGTGTCGCTGCTGTAGCTGACGTCATATTTCGAACCTGACTACCACCAGTTATGCTCAGGCTTTGACCACTACCTAATAACGTAAAACATGAGGACACATTGACCTCCAGCTGCATTAGTCAAACTTGCAGACCCGCTGACGGCTCGAAAAGCTGGCGCACTGAAGCTTTGCTCTTCAAAATGAATCTTTTTGCCTCTCTAAAAACGGCGCCGCCGCGGCACGGGTTCAAACTCGACCGCGGCGGCTGCGTTTTTGTGGAGACAAAAGGCTAAGGCGCCCGTGTACTCAGCGATGTCAGTGCACGTTAGATCCCCAGGTAGCCGAAATTATACAGGAGCCCTCCACTAGGAGACCTCTTTCTTCCTTTCTTCTTTCACTTCCTCCCTTATTCATTCTCTTACTGTGCGGTTCAGGTGTCCAACTATATATGAGACAGGTACTGCGCATTTCTTTTCTCTAAAAGACAATTTTCAATGGCGTATCAAGCCGCCTCTTCGAAGGCGTAGCAGACAGTATGACGTCATAACACCTTGATGAGACAGACACTTTCAGCATCAATATGTAAGGTGCCATAACAAAAGTTTGGAGCCTGAAATTTGACGTAGTCAATCTGAATATGAAGGTCGTTATGTCTGCAAACTCCAGTACGCGATCAGCGAATACCAGACTTATGATTTGGTTTGTTGGTATTTGTGAGAGTAATAAAAATAAACGCTGATGACTGCAAGTCTTCGTGATGAAGAATAAGTGAAGGTCAGGGACGTGAAGCAGTCGAGGCCACCCATGTCCAAAGCTTTGTTTTCGCTTTCTCGGTCCTTAGATCGTTCACAACATTGTTATCAGATATGGTGTGGTTATCCTGGGTCGCAGCTGGCCTGTTGTGATGCCATATGTGTAGCTTGGACACGTGGACCCTTCCACCTTAGCCTTACTTGAACACAGAAAGGGCGCCAGCATTTCCCACTCCTAGTCTAAAATGTCGGGACACAGTGGTGTAATGTTTGTTCGCTATTGCTGCGCAATATCATTCCACAGTCCTGGCGGCTTCCTAGTCTAAAGCTATGCCTTATGCGACAGTGCAGTGTCCACTGTTTGGGCTTAGCAATGACTCATGAGTGGGCCAACTGAAAGCTTTTTCGCCGATAATTTTCGCTGGAAATGGTTTTAGTACAAAGTAGAAATTTAAAAAGAAAACAATATATGCCAGATTTTATATTGTTTTCAGTCCAACCTGCTTGTTTACCCGCCTCATAAGACACAAAGCACAATTCGGAGGATGGTAACCATGACCTGGCTTAAAAATACTGTTTTTTAAATTAATCGCATACCCAGGACCTGTTAGGCTTGCCAATATCTTCGGTTAATGTTTAGTAGCGGAGTCTTTGTCTTGAAGACGTTTGCGGAGCATTGTCTAACTGAATCGCTTACCTAGGAGCTCATGCTTGAGTCTCTGTCTTGAGGACGTTTGAGGAGCGTTATGAATCTCACGGTCGCTGTGTGCGTGTTTTGATGTCACATGTGTATTTCGGAGACACTTCAGTACCCCTTCAACAAAACATAAGTACTTCCAGAGAATGTACTCATCCGGAATTCAATTCTTTGCAGGCTTTCCTCAAAAGCATTACGGACGTGAACAAAGAAAAAGTCATCATCGGGGCTGACATCTCAGGCTTTACAGATGAAATTCTAAGAGCACCACCATCCATGTTCCAACGGTAAGCAAAATATCGGCACTTGCCCTGCTTTGGCTTAAGAGGCTTTCATTTGTTCGTTTTGAAAGCAGGAAAGTGCGTGCTGCTGACTAAAGGAATACAGCTTCAAATAATCAAGCTTAGATATCACACTTGCCTGTATATAAGTGCAATTCAGTATAGAATTATACTACTAGTATATAATTATACTATGTACCCTTCCTTGGAAAATGCATCCAGGAAAAGTTGACGGAACTCATGGAGAAGCACGCAGGTTTGTGGTAGGAGGTTGTATTCAGGAGCCTTCCCTAACTGTAGCTGGGGTGTCCTGCATGCCATCAATCCTGCTTTTTACCGGGTCAGTTCTCAAGGTTCCTAAAACTGCCGTGAATGAAAGAGCATTGATCACGGCGATGTGTTCGGTGACGGCGCTACTCAATACCTAACAAAATGCTTGTCCTTTGTCTTCTAAGTCAGAACATTTCGTCGCTCTATATTCGACGAAGCTCAATTTACGTCAGTACCGTAAGAGTTACGTAAAACGATGCGCGCTACAGTGTTCGCAACTCCGAAGCGAACTGCACTGGGCATATCGGTGCAATTGGTATAGTCAGGGTAAACATGATGAATCGCTGGTACAATGCGAACTGTGTACATTCAAAGGGGCGTTTTCAATGAAGTGGTCACTTATGACAGTGCTTAATTTTGGGCCATGTTCAAACAGAAGCTCGGGTACTGGCGTAACTGTATCAAGCACTTTTCACGCTACGGCGTCCTGCTGCAAAGCTCTCCTGTGTTTAAAATGATCGCATTGACGTTGATATAATGTCGCATTGAATAAAACAAGAGCGATGTTTCAGGGACGCTTAAGTGCTGCGCAGTAGATAAACAATTCTCGCTGTAAATTAGTATTTGAGAAAAACTATATATGCCAGGTTTTATTGTAATCAGTAGAGAATAGTAATTGAAAGAAACAATGTATGCCTAACTTTTCTTTTCAGTGCGAATTGCTAGGTTAGCCGCACCACAAGATAAAAAGGAAAATTCAGAGGACGGCAACCAGACTATATATAACCTGACATAGAAATACTGTTTTCGGAATCAATCGCATACACAGGAACTTATGGGCTTGCCATTAAATTTTCAGTTACTGTTTAAGGGCGCAATCTCTGCCTAGATTTCTCCCATTGGGCACCCGAACTACATGATCCTGCATCAATATTCATGCTCCTGGGCTGCTACAGCTCCGTAGGTTCGCTTTGTTTTTGCGTCTGCTGGCCGAGCTGCATGGTGTATGAGCAAGTTGGTGTATGAGTGCTAGCGGTATGGGATAGTTCGCTCCTCATTCCATAATGCGTATCTTCTACTGTAAAAGCTTAATACGAAAAATATCCGTGAAGAGCAAATTCAACGCTTCGTTGTCGAAGCGTAAAATATAGCGATAGAAAAAGCAATGAAGCTTAAAAAAATTAAGAGCTCATATAACTGTCATGGCCGTGCGCGCTGCAAGGACTGGAACGTGTGGTCGCAAAAGGATTGACCACTTGTCATTGCTCATCACGGATAAGCGCTTATGTAGCATACAGTGAGCAGCCGCCGAGTCAGCGAGAAAGTACGGTGACAGGACCGCCACTCGCTTTCTCTGTAGCACCCTGACAGCTGATTGAAAGTGCGCCACTTGAAGCTTTTCCGACGTCCGCGGCGATTGGCTTCAAACCGATGCTTCTGGGTTTGAGGCAATCGGCACGACCTAAGATGTCTAATAAGGAGAAAACTGTGGAATAACACCTTGTGTGCCGCGTAGGATAGGACTAACTTTATTAAAATGCCGGGAACCGACGGTTTAACGCGTCGTAACGTTGGCCAAGCGTCGACCCGGGGTTATGCCCTACTCTGCACTACCCCAGTTTGGCCCGTTCGTAGTGGGCCGTGAAGCTTGTGCTTTTGGAGTGCACCCCAGTTCTTTGTGCCGCCTTACACGTATAGATTGTTTTCTAGCAGTGACGCGCCAATATAACGCCATATACAGGCCATCGGACTGAGACAATACTATGTGCGAATCATTGCAAATGTGCTTACCACGCGCGTGACGTCGAAAACAAGGCATCGGCCACCTCAGTGTCTGATGTAATCTTCACATATTGAAAGTTCAGATGACCCCTTTCAGACTTGTGCACAGCCTAGAAACGACAACATTCCAGCCCACTAATGATGTGTTGGTGGCCATAACGATACTTTATCTTTCGGAGGTCGTTCCTTAATAACAAAATCCAATCCAGTGGTCAGAAACAATGCATGTTTTGCATGTGCTTTATTCCTACGAGCTCTTTGGGACACAATATCGTGCCAGTTATTTATCTTCCCGATTGCTCTAAGCACCTCTACAAACTTCACCACATGATGGAGGTAGTGCTTCATAGACCTCGATAAGGGCGAGTTTATCAGAGCCTTCCAAAGAAAAATAATTGAGATAGAGAAGTAATTTAAAGAAAGGGAAGGGTCCGCTTCTGTATAGGTGCCCTCCGCATCCCACAAACACGTTAGCTTGCAGAACTTTACGAAAAGAAGGCCCCGAGGTTGAGAGTGTAATTTATATTGTGAAGACCGTCACAAGACTTCACATATAGGGCTTCAGATGTTTATTCTACTAGAGGCGCTTATGGGACACGAGTAGGCTCGTTAAGTGCGGGTTAAGTGCGCTTCGTTTTCAAGACGATTTCATTCACGTTATTAGTAATACAGCTGAAATTGTACGGCTCCGGACAACGTGGCACAATCAGTGCACGTATGTTCCTCGCAGAATGCACATACAAAATAACATTTTTTTCAACAGGCAAGGCAGACTGCCATCGGCTTGTTCCGTCTATGTACGAGAACAAGAGCGATACGAATTTCAAATCACAGATAATGTAATAACGTTGTCCCATCTTTGTAGTTGGTCTTTACAGGAATTCCAAAGGTCTCGACCAACACGTCTACCTTACACAACTCAGCATAGAAAAAATTTGGCCCCCCATAAAGAGTGGTTCCCGTTTGCTTATAAACAGACATGAACTTTTAGGTTAAGATATTTTTCTAGCATACATCTTTAAAACCCGCTCTCTTGCTTGATACGACAGGCGACGAGCCTGGAAAAATTTTCTCTGGTTAATTCCTGACTGTTTGAAGAGGCGCCTTGAATTTTCATTCGCGTCAGTGTGAAGTTCTCATTCAAGCCATTAATATTGCTTTCATTGTCTGCAGCGTTGGATTGATAATTGGACTTAGAACGACTTACGGACAATGCATCAAAAGAGGAATGTGGTATGAAGAAACTTATTTGGTAAGTAAGGCCTCGCAGAGTACACATATATAATAAAATTTTTCTAACATGCTAGCCAGACTGCCGTCCCCTTGTTCCGTCTACGTAAGAAAACAAGAGATATACAAAGTGTAAATAACAGATGAGACATGCAACCAGGGCAATACAGCAATTATTATTTTTTGGTATATATTTCTCTAGAAAAAAGTTTAAGACAGCTGGTTCACTAAAGTGTGCGTGGGAATAAGTTTTCATGCGTCGATAGTCCTGAAATACATCGTCTTCCTAGGCATGAAACAGCTTGTAAGGAAAATTAAGCACACGCCATCCTCGTTTTAAGCAGTAGTGGCATCCGTCAGCGTGGTAAGAACGCTTTAAAATAACAATTAGATGGCTTTGATGATACTGGTTCTCTGCTTCAAGCTCGGCGGCCACAGATCTCAAATAACGTTTGCCTCTCTTAAAAAAAGCAGCGTACCAACATTTCCATACCTATTTGCCAGGCCCCCCCGAAGGATTCCACTCTGCTGGTGAGGCCGTTGTACCGATTAGACATGCGCCCAATATCAGACGTAATTCATCTCATTAAATCTTAATTCTTACGTGGTAGAAATGTAACCTTATAACATCAGTGTTTTCGTACAGCCGGTCCCAGCTTTAAACAATAGACCAGGGGAAGAAGCAAAAGTAATGAGGAATCCGACCATAAGCGAATGACATCTACGTGTGCATATGTACTGAAAATGAAAGGGGTACAAATAATGTAATATTATTCGTCACACATTTCGAAAGTCAATACTCCAATGCAAATAAGTACAGCTTATGCATTCACTATGGCATCGAAAAGTTAATCTATAGGCACATAAGTGTTGTAGTTGCTCTTAACTTAGGCTGCCCCATGTGGCAGTTAAAGTAACAAATTAGGAATGGGTTGGTGAGGTGTCCGCTGGCATCAGCTGCGTCTCTGGCGTGTTGTACCTCCTTTAGATGACGTTTCGGGCTTTAGTTGGCTCGGATATTTTAGGCTATATCGGGATAGACCGGCAACCTCATGTTGAGCGGTACAATGTAGCCGTCTCTCCACACCAGACACATTCGCTGTTGTATCGCCCATGCCTTGAGGGATGGTGGTCTGTTTGGACGCGTGTTTTTTTGTAATCACCTAAGTGTTGTGGCTTGCTTTCCGCTTAGTCTGCCTATGCCTCTCGCTAAACGCCCGGGTTGTTCGCCACATGTTTCTGGTCTTGTGAAGGGCTCTGTCGGTGTCTCCGCCAGCGGCTAGAGAAACCTCCGACAACGGAGCCTACTCGTGTCACCCTCTACCACAGCGTTGGGAACTTGGTTGCTGTGAGGCTTACTCAACTGTTTCGGAAGGCTCGACAGGCGGCTTAAAAGTCTGAGGCTATTCAGTGAATGGTATGTCAGCTGCAGGCTTCCGGAACTGCTAGGGCTCTGTTAGCCTTCTGGTCCGGGTGTCGAGTATATCTTAGCATGTTCTTCGAAGGTGCAGTGTATTCCCAGATTTCGTGTGCATAGCTGGGGCCTGAAACAAAACACGGTGCAGGCTATATTCGCGTCCTACAGGTGGCATGATTTTGTCTGTAATTAGGAAGCGTTTCATGGTTGACGTTTGTGTTGTCTTTATGGATTTTTCTTAAATTCTCTGCCCATTCTATTAAGTTGGTGATCACTTAGGTGTTCGTTGTTCTGGCTCTGAGGTTGTTGCAGTCGCTCAGTTTACCATTAAGTGGGGGTCTGCGGTATACTAAGTTCATCTGTATGTATGAGTTCATGCAGTTTTTTAATCTTGCATAGGAGTGTGAGGTCGGGGGATGTGCCCCTCTAGACACTATTCCTACCTTAGGTAGGGCAGTGAAGCTCGGCAAGAATTCTCGTCAATGATCTTCCCTTGGCCGAGTCAGTCTGGTACCCCCAGTTTCGGTGCAGGGCGTTAAAGCCTCCCACAATCACTAGGTGCTTATCTTGGCTTTTGTTGCTATTTCTTTCATTAGGGCATCGTCGTTGGCTCTTTTATCTCTAAATTGAACAGCGCGAAAGTAACAAGGACAAGAGAGGCACAAAAACACAACAGGACCGACGCCAACTCGTGAGTGGCAAATGGATAGGGCAATAAGGTTCCACATACAATGACAGGGTCGGTACGGAAACTTCTACGGAGGAAACGGCCCAATGCAGAAGAAATATGCACAAGAAGTACTTAAGTTTTTATAGCAGTGTTTCCGCCATGATGGGTGTTGTATTTGTGCATATACCGTTACGATGTACGGTGGTTTTCTTGTTTCATATTTTTGCCGGCTTATGGCTAGCAGTTTGGTTCGTTAATTAATTAAATAATGATAGAATGCATACGCCTGCCCAGCAGAGAGCTTGCGTCTGCAGAAACTATCGGGATAGGGTGCCCTCTTGTCCTCTGAATTTTTTGGTCTGTTAACCTGTTGCAGCTAGCCTCATGCTGACACTTTGTTGCGGAAGAATCATGGTCTCAGCGTGTTCGCGGCAGCTTGCGTAAGGATAGGTGTGCGAGTCTTAACACTCGCTTCCCTAAGCTTATGGTTTGCAGTCTCTGCAGCGTCCAAGCTAATACTGCTTGATGAAGAGCAGTGCGGCAATAGTTGTTAACTGGCTCACCCTTTGCAGCATCTTCTGGACAGTATTAGTTTATTTATTTAAAATACGCGTTAAATGACCTGGTATGGGGTATTGAAAGAGGGATACCGGTCTATATCAACGAAACAGAAAAATAATAAATACAGGAGTATATTTTTACAATCAATGTGTTAAAGTATTGTAAATGCGCCTTACAGAGCCCATTGAGATTTTCTTTGCTGCACAGTAGTCTGAAATCTGAGCATTTATTCATGGAGATAATGTTTCCTTCTCTGGTAGGGTAGCGAAGCTCTGCAAGAATCCTCCGTTCCTGTTGTGGAAGGATATTCTCTTGGCCGAGTCAGTCTGGTGGTTATCTTGGGTTTTGTTGCTACTTGCTCTATTAGCGCATCGTGGTTGGCTTTGTGATCCCTAAATGCCGAGCAATATGCGCTGAACTTTTGGTCATGCCTCCGAAGTTGTTTTCCTACCGAAGTTGTTTTCTTCCGAAGTTGTTTTCCTGGTTAAGGAGACGAAGTGAATAAATAATAATCCTTCCTTGAGCAGTTTAACAAAGTCGCGCTTCGTTTATTTGGTGTTGGCCCGCTAGGTGAGGCAGCGGGACTTGCTGCGAGTATGTAATCATCGGCTGGCAAGTTGAATGTAAAGTCGTCGAAATTCGCCACAAGGTCTCATTGATATACTACTTAGCTTGGCTAAGCCAAACTCCCAGAGTCTCTTCCTTGAGTCTCTTCCTTATGGTTCAACCTCCATAACTTGAGGCTGGTCATTGGTGACGTCCTGGGGAGTTCACTAGCATGAGTGCCAGGGGTGCGGCCATGACGTAGGTAGGATTGGCGATGCCAGCCTCCCGCCAGCATGCGCCGTACTCGTCTTTAAGGTTAGCGCAGCGGCGGACGCTGCGAAACGCTAGTAACATGGTGAAAGATCCACTTAGGATCGGTCTCTACGTGATCCTGATGACATTAGAACCAATATTTTTGAACTTCTCGCTGCTATTAAGAGTAACTATTAAAAGAGAGCTATTAAAAACGTTTCTGCTCAGCCCATACGAAGCGGGTCCTCTAAGCTCCTTAGTCATGTACACTACCAAACACTTGAGAACACAGGCTGAGCTCATTGTTTGAACTCGTACGTTCTATGTTCTATCTTGTGTTTGGGGAGAAATTGCAGCTACCATGACTTACGGAGATGCATAACAGCTAACCTGGACCGATTACGATATAATTTTGGTTCTGCACAGTAGATGTCCTTAATTTCGTTAAAAAAGTGCTGAGGAACATGGATAAAAAAATAAAAAGGCTACCAAAAGTAACAAACAAAATATGCGCAGTGTTTCATGTCACAGTCGTTTTGAAAAATAGTCGAATCGTTGTCAGCGATGTTTGACACAACACAGAAACGAAGTATAGGAAAATAATAATAATAATAATAATAACAATATTAATATAATAATAATAATAATAATAATAATAATAATAATAATAATAATAATAATAATAATAATAATAATAATAATAATTGGTTTTTGGGGAAAGGAAATGGCGCAGTATCTGTCTCATATATCGTTGGACACCTGAACCGCGCCGTAAGGGAAGGGACAAGGGAGGGAGTGAAAGAAAGGAAAAGGAGGTGCCGTAGTGGAGGGCTCCGGAATAATTTCGACCACCTGGGGATCTTTAACGTGCACTGACATCGCACAGCACACGGGCGCCTTAGCGTTTTTCCTCCATAAAAACGCAGCCGCCGCGGTGGGGTTCGAACCCGGGAACTCCGGATCAGTAGTCGAGCGCCCTAATCACTGAGTATAGGAAAAGCCGAACCCGAATATATCTGAGCGATAATGCCTAAAAATATAAAATAAAAATATAAAAATATTAAATATTAATACTGCGTCTTTCAGCATCGGCCATCGACGGCTTTCGTTCGCTTTGCAAAAAGTTTCTTGACGATAAGACGTTAAATGTTTGTTTGCAAACAATATTGTTATTTTAAATGGATCACAAAACTGTTTTTTACAGTATTAGCGGTGACAGCTTGGTGGTGTGGCAGATATGTTCACTGCCTTTACTGGAAGTATCATTCCTTAGCAAGACTTAACGTATTGATATCATTACTATCGTGGTACTCATTTGGGTAATTTTACCCCAATACCGCTCATTTTTTTCCAGACAAGGGCTGTTTCAGTGCAGCAAACCCTTCCAGTTTCTGTCGGAATTACCACTACGGCAGCTGTCAAGTCGCTCTTTAAATTCAATGAGACAGGGGACGGGTGCTGGAAAAGAAGTGACGTGTCGATTTCTGAGTTAAAGGTAAGAAGTGAAAAACTTAAAAGCACTATTTTTGTATCATCGCACGAAAAATTATTCCATAAATTTTTGCATATCTCTTTTAAGACTTCTTTACACAGTCCACAGGCTGTCTATAGTTAGTCTATAGACAGGCTGTAAACAATGGTCTGCTAAAGGTTTAGTCGACAGAGGCCTGTAGACTGTCTGTAGACAAAGGCCTGTAGCATTGCCAGGCCACACACCTATCGAGCGTCTATAGACAGCGTATAGGCAAATGTCTACTGATAATACGGCGGTGTCTATAGACAGTCCATAGATAAGTCTACTAATCAACACCATTAAAAATGTTCAACACAAGGTGTTCACAATTGACATGACGATCAATATACAAATAAATGTTGAAAGTAATGGTTCGACTGCTTTCCTTCGAAGTATTCTTGAACCCTGTTATCTGCAATCAGTCATCCGGGCATGCTGACCTGTGCACTGCATGGGAAAAATAATGTAAGAGGAACTGAAATAAAATTCCCACTCCACCTCTCCCACTCCTCCACGAGCTAATCTTGATATGCTGGTTTCGTTTTTGGGGAGCCCAAAACCCTAAGGTGATTCAGGCTAAGAGACACACTCTAGTGAAACGCTGCGGAATAATTTCGGCCACCTGCGGTTTTTACTGTGCACTGACAACCTACTGCCAATACCAATCCTCCCTGTATTCATTCCCTTTACATTAATTGGAACAGAAGACTTCGAAGAATTGTGCCAGGTATCAGAATTGACTCGCTGAGTGCTGTTGAGACACTGCAGGGCGTTTGGGAGGCATCCGTCTGATTCGACACCTTTCCGCAAGCAACTGTCCAGCCTCCTAGACAAGAACTGCATATGCGTTGGCAGGAAGTAGCGTAGTCGTTAGCACGCTCGGCTGCGGAACGGAAGGATGGTGGTGGTTTGCATCCAATCGTTCACAACTTTTTTTCCTCTCCGGTTAAGGAGTGTAACGGACGGACAGAAGCATGACGTCTCTGCCGTTGTTCTGACCTCCACTTGCTGATATACTTGACAGGATCTCGACTGGGAGTATGAGCCATTAAAGGCTTTCGCCTTTATATTTCAGCATTTATTCTTTACTCGCTATTAAACAACCGCTTGAAAACCTGCATGAAGCACCTACGGAGATACAACCACCCTACAACACCTACAACTTTAATGAATGTTAATGGCATACAGACACTGGAAACTCCAAGAACGCTTTTGCGACTAAAATTTTTCTTTTGTTGAAAAATAACAAGTTATCAATGAGCCCGGATCCTTACTTAAAACCACTAGTGACGCGATTAACGAGACATACTCACGCCCAGTCCTTAACATCTTATCGTGCCAGAACAAACTTGTACAAATCCTATTTTCCCAATCAATGACTGAGTGGAACCAGCTTCCTTTGATTGGATTAATACACACTGAGAGCATCGCCAATTTTTTATAAAGACTTTTGAAAGTTGTATGTGCAGTTCTAGGCGGTAAAATGTGTGTTAAATTTACCCATATTTTGTTCAGATCATGCATGTGTTGTTGTTGGGACAATATAAGCATTACAGTCACGATAAAATACCGCCTCAAACAGACTTAGTTTTTCCTTCAAATGCACCTCGAACAAATCATTAAACAGGTAGTTCTTGAATGCAGGTACCCTTCAACTTCATTAAAATTCGCAGCGCATATAAGTGCCAACTTACATTATCGCTTTAGTAATGTAGCAGCTGAGATCACAAACGCATACTCTGCCACTCCCACAATTGGTATTGGATAAATTTGTGCACGTGTTAGCGGGGTTCCTGAACTAGCCTCTGA
Organism: Amblyomma americanum; assembly: GCF_052857255.1. Classification (NCBI taxonomy): domain Eukaryota; kingdom Metazoa; phylum Arthropoda; class Arachnida; order Ixodida; family Ixodidae; genus Amblyomma; species Amblyomma americanum. The sequence goes on along the minus strand of NC_135506.1, from coordinate 38,876,131 downwards.
ACGAAATGCGAGCCATTTCTTGTCGAGGTGACCTTTACTCAGCTTTCGAAATTAAGTGCCCGCAGGCCAGCGGCGGCGGCCAACGGCTCGGATAACAGGGATGGACGAATCCATATGTGTGCTACGAAAGAGGAGACTGCATTCGCGCCGCCAACAACTTTTATTCCCATTACGCTATTAGCATTCCTCCTGTGCCGCTTGACTACAACTTCGAGAAACGCCCCTTGCTCCAGTCTATAGGCGATAACACAGATTAACCAATAAATGTAATCCGGGTTAGAACTCCAGTATGCGTTTTTGGATATGCCAAGTAAATCGAGCTCACACGGCTCTAACTACCGCAGAGTTTCTATTTGGCCGTGATTCAAGGACTAAGCAATATTTCTGGCCGTTTATCTATCTTGCAACACGAAAAAACCAGTAGACAGCTCGCGAGAACCGGAATACCATCACGGGATTCGCACCGACTGCCTTTCCGCGCGTTAGGGAAGACATAGCGGCATAGTGGTTAAGGAGACAAAGTGAATAAATAATAATCCTGTAGGCTTATCGTAAGTGGACGATTAAATTTGATTTCGATGAAATTAAACGTAGTCCATGAGAGTACACACCGACGACGCCGACACATCCACGCACACAGTTGTTTGCAGCTCGAGTCATTTGCCACCGTCTCACGGAGAAATGGGTAAAACGTGAAACAAAACCATTTCACCGTCGTATCTTTACCGGTTGCACTCTTGCCGTGTGTAGCTTAAAACCACTAGTGACGCGATTAACGAGACATCCTCACGCCCAGTCCTTAACACCTTATCGTGCCAGGAGAAACTTTTTCCCCGATAAATAACTGAGCGGAACCAGCTTCATTTGAGTGGACTAATACACGCTGAGAGCAAAAACGAAAAAAATTATGGGTTGCGTACGAGGAGTGGGAAAGGCACTGACGGCGCACAGACCACACAGGACAATTTAAAGCTTAAATTGTCCACTCGCGCTTTAAAAAACTTTTTGTTTTTGCAAAAAGAAAACCGAAACCGTACTTATTGTGCATACGCGCCGCATCTCCTGTCGAATATTGTTCAGCAGACTTTTCAAGTAATTAAATAGTTGCATAGCTTAACATATTTTTAGCGCGTGTTCGAGTTTGGAGTGTGTGCTCCAAAGCAGCAGGTGTATTGACAAGAACAAAAAAAATTATGGGTTGCTGATCGTTGCGTCGCAGCACTTTTTCACGTGAATGTGAAGTCAAAATGTGTAAATGACAGATGTTAATTGCGCAGAGGACCGTGCTCTTTCAGACTCTTCTAACGGTGTTTCTACGAGATGGGCACATCCTTAAATTCTCACACCCATCCTTTCCCATTTATTTAAATGTACTGTCACTGATAAAATGTTTCAGAATTGTGCGCATTACACAACAACGAGAGAAAAAATGGAATAGTATTGTCCCGAGTGATTCCTTTAAGGGAGAGCATGTGCGTTTGATGTAGTACAGTTTGCTGGCACCCTTAATTCAGGAATGAGTGCTTTTTTCCTTGCTCTGCTAGCGTCAAAAATTTTTAAATTGTATTCACAATATACGTCAGTTTAACGAATAGGAGCTTTTCAAGGCTTCTAAACACAATATACTGGAGGATGTTGCATTTTCCTCGGACAATAATTTTTTAATTCTCGAAATGGCGAAGGAGGAGGAGTACTCACATTAGCGGCGGTTAAACGATGCTGTTGGGTTTGTGGGGGTCTAATTTCCCAGGAAACTCAGCCGGTGGCCTCTAGAATTCGACCACTGCGGCTTTCCGGTTAGCAGCCGTGTGCCATAATCACCATAATCGCCATAGATACCGGGGCGGCCCGATGCAGTTCTCCGCTCTCTGCAGTGCAAAAAAAAACTGACATTCTTCTGGAATTAGTGGAAAGAAGACAGATTGTCAGATTAAATTGGGATTGTTATAGACTGGTCAACATACAATAGAAGTAAATGAAGCGGTTATAGAATTTAGCCTATATGTATTAGCCTATATGTAATAATAGGCATATTTTGGCACTTCCTCAGATTTTATTCCACTCAATAACGAGGCGACAAGAGAAAACAAAAATATGCAGCTACTGATGTATCGGAGCGGGAAATTGTTGCTAGCTTCTTATCCACACCAGCACCGGTTTTCTTACCCGTGTTCAGCACAGAGAAATAAAATTTCACTGCTACTATGCTGGTTAGCTTTCTTAGCGGCTCATTTCAGTGTCAAAAGCAAGGGGGTGTGCAGAGGTTTTAACAAATTTTTAACCGCAGTACAATTCCTTTTTCAGTCATGCCCTAGAGAGAGAGCCCCGGCCAACCACATAAAGTGTGGGGGACGCTGGTTTGCTGTGGAGACTTCCGAGACTCTTTCAGACATGGTAAGAAGGTAGTTTTATTCTTTAAAGTGTAAACGTACCGAGCGATAATTATTAGAAGAGGAAATACGCCTCATTTTCTGACTGCTATACCACAGAGGAAAGGTAAAACTCCAGCTTCAATAGCTACGCTGGAGGTCAAAACCTTTCAATAATATCTGTGCTTTTTTAGTACAAGGAATGTGATAAATGCCTGCACGTCGCAGCACGCTTTAACTCGCAAATATAGGCGCAATAATAAAGCCAACGTATGAACAGGGGTGCAGTGCATAGAGGTGAGCCCGTTGAACATTGCCTTAAAGAATTGGCCTGGAACTTTTAGGGTAGTTCACTAGCTATGCTCCTCACATTCCACAATTCAGACAGCGATTAAACATGACAAAAGAGCTGGACAAGCGCCAAGGATATGTCCGGGCACACAGCGAAATAGGAACTGGACACAAGAAAATGGATCCGTTTTTTACTCAGCACTCGTGTATGTGTTCCTGGCGATAGTGAGGAAATACGCCTCATTTTCTGACTGCTATACCACAGAGGAAAGGAAAAACTTAAGCTTCAATAGCTACGCTGGAGATCAAAACCTTTCAATAATATCGTGTGCTGTTCTAGTACAAGGAATGTGATAAATGCCTGCACGTCGCAGCACGCCCTAACTCGCAAATATAGGCGCAATATTAAAGCCAAGGTATGAACAGGGGTGCAGCGCATAGAGGTGAGCCCGTTAAACATTGCATTGAAGAATTGGCCTGGAACCGTGAACGAACTGAAATTGGGGTATAATTAAGGATTCCAGTTACCGAGGACTCATAAAAACTTGGTTGCTGCAATTACTGTAATGAGGAACATCATTAGAAGAGAAGGGAACGTCTTGAGGGCGGGCTACTTCAGAGAAACTGGGGACGAACTGGCGAAACTAGGAACACAACCGGATGAAACTGCGCACGCCACAGGACGAACGAGGAGTGGGAAAGGCACTGACGGTGCGGAAATTGTCGGGATCGGGCTCAACTCCAGCAGCATTACCCAAGTGGTCCGGAAGTTCGCGGAGATTAAAACTGCATTTATTTCAGTTAAGCAGAAAGGCGCCGCTGTGGAAGAGCGCAAGGATGGACGAAAGTCGAAGCAGGTGGCTGTCAAATGTGGGCGAGATAAAAATGTCATCCAAGTAGCATAAACATGTAAACTTAAAGCCTATTATTTTCTAGGATGAATATTCTTTTCAGACGCCGGGTTTCTTTTAATACATGTACGTTCAACATTTAGTTGCGAGTTAGCGCTCATACAGAGGCGCGCACATAACTAGTCACTGTACTAGAGGATGATATGCAGTGGCCACAGCCGGGGCACAGCACAAAACTTCGGTGCGCACTCACGGAATAATGCACACCATCACTAGCGCATCAATTGCAGTTGGGGCTCTGTTGTTAACGTCACCCCGATGATTTTGCATGGCCACAGCGCCGAGGGTAAGGCCGTTTTTGAAATTGCCAAATGATATGGATAATACTTAATGGTGGGCTAGACGGCTCTCAAAAATTAGGGAGCCTGTGCCTATGTTCGCTCACTCGCGGTGCCAACTGTGGACGCGCTTCGGGGAGCCACGCCCATTCTCAAGTTGTGGAAAAACAGGTAGAAATAAGTCAGGTATAGTTGGCGCCAATGTGCTCGGCGTTATGACAATAGTGGGCTGTGTCAGAAAGTAAGCTTCAAGAATCGATGCATACGCTACTGTGGGTGACGGCACATGGGTACTAGCCCGCAAAAGTCCTACATTCTGAAAAAGTCCTCCATTCATTCATTCATTCCAAAAAGACGTGCAACAATGTGCGAAAATTCAGAAGATGTAATTACTTGAGCGGGACTCCAATCTCACGAGGCGCAGCTTCTCTCTGAAACCAGAGGCTACGTCCAGCTAGGCTAGACGGCTATAAAGTCCTATCTGCAATAGCATGGGGGAAAAAGATCACACTTATTCTAAATTTCACAGCAAATTATCCATAGTGGCCCCGATGCTATAAATATGTCCGGAAGCTGGCAGCAAAGTCGGCTTTATTTCTAACCGGGGAAAACGTCCAGGCGGCCAGGAAAGTAGTGAACGGCCAGTAGCATATATGCATAAATATTAACCCAAATAGACTCCTTGAATTGAGCCTCAAGGACATCTATTTTGTGGTACACACACACACACACACACACACACACACACACACACACACACACACACACACACACACACACACACACACACACACACACACACACACACACACACACACACACACACACACACACACACACACACACACACACACACACACACACACACACACACACACACACACACACACACACACACACACACACACACACACACACACACACACACACACACACACACACACACACACACACACACACACACACACACACACACACACACACACACACACACACACACACACACACACACACACACACACACACACACACACACACACACACACACACACACACACACACACACACACACACACACACACACACACACACACACACACACACACACACACACACACACACACACACACACACACACACACACACACACACACACACACACACACACACACACACACACACACACACACACACACACACACACACACACACACACACACACACACACACACACACACACACACACACACACACACACACACACACACACACACACACACACACACACACACACACACACACACACACACACACACACACACACACACACACACACACACACACACACACACACACACACACACACACACACACACACACACACACACACACACACACACACACACACACACACACACACACACACACACACCGCCGCGGCCGGAATCGAACCCGCGTCTTTCGGGCCGGCAGCCGACCGCCATAACCACTCAGCCACCGCGGCGGCCGGAAGGACTCGAGATATTGTGCCCGCTCACAGGTACTAAAGAGCAGGTTTCTCTGCTGCCAATCAAACATATATACATCGAAAAGCGCATTCAATTCCATATTGTGCGTATTCTGAATTGCATGTAGTTCCAATTGCGCCTGACGTTTCTGCTCGCCTTTCTCACTTCGGCAGTGAGCACGGAAACCAAAGGCGATGCAGACGCAAATATATAGAGCGACCATAAAACTCCATGTTTATGCCGACCCACATTGTAGCGAACGAGGCTTAACATACCTTTGCATTGCAGGTCTCCTACGGTGCAGGGCATGGCATAAAATCTTATTGGCTGCAAGACTCTGAACTGCTCGAATATGTGGCGGAGGTCGTTGAGAGAAACCTAAGTGTGTTAAAATTTACATGAGGTACTGGTTCCTAACCTTGTCTTCAAAATAAAGAGCTTCCAAAACCTTGGTACTACAACCAGAGCTGAAACTCGTGTCTGCTTTGAATTGTCTTCAGCGATTAGGAAATGGCGATGCACAAGAAAGCATACGGAGTGCCACTAACCGGTAAGTACGGGGGGGAGCCAGGACAGTGCATGAAGCCCCTGAGGTGTTGTGATAGCGAATGCAAAGTGATTTCACATTCACACGATGTCAGTTGAAATAGGCAGGCTGTGCTGGTAAACAAGTGACTAAGGAATGAGAAGACGCCGTGACAAATCCGATTACTAATTCCAGTCGTGCATTGTGCGCGACTATTTATTCGGCAGCTCTACTCTACTGCTGATCACGTGGGTTTCTTAAGGTAAATTTCGCTATTTCAGCTTAGGGATAACACCTCGAGATATAATTAACTGTGCGAACATTTGCACTCCAGCGGAGCAAGCCTGAAATTTCATCGCAAGATGAAAACCCGACTAACCTTTTCCGTTAAATGCTCTTTATGAGCCTTGAAGGGCATCGCGCTCGAAAAAAATAACGCCTGGGTTTTTACAACTGACAAAGCTATGTCATTTATAGAGAAAGTGCGCATGAGCACATGAGTCTCGTGTAGGGCTGTGGCGCGGCTGGGAAGCGGGTGTGCTCAACTGCTGCCTTGTGACGTTTTATATAGGTAGTCGCGATTGTAGGGCTTGTTGGATGTAGCGCGGCTCGAGAGGGAGCTCTTTAATGAAAAACAATTTACCAGGCTTTTAAACGCAGGTATGCTACTCTGCGCGGCGAAGGGTCCCTTATGGCTGCTGTGTGCCGCTGTATATAAGTTCTACATAAATCGCGGCTGTGCAGACTGTGAAGAGAGAAAACTGCTACCCCAAATGGGGCTGCACACGCGAAACCCGTGTGGGTCTCGCATAGGCCATGGCGAGGCTTCGAATGCTTAATATGCTATATACATGCACCAAAAAGCGCATTTACCGGCAGGGCGATTATGCAGATAAAAACTAGTTGGTGGCATTTGGTAAGGGCGGCTTCTCAACATGACGTCCTGACGGCCAACATGGACGAGGTTTCCCTCCGTTGATGTGTCGTGCGCTCGCACGGAGCGTGGGAGATTTGAACACCGCTTTCTATTGAATATTAAGCATTGTGCAATCACGAATTAAAAGCACATCTCCCGCACCCGGCGCGAGCGCAGGAGAGGATAGCGCAGAGGGAAATCCACTTTCATGTCTACCAACGCGACGCCAAGTTGAGAAGCCAGAGCATCCGAGCTAGCTTTAAGCAAGCGTTGTTTCGCGTTCTGCGTGCGTTGTCGTCTTGTAATTTCAAATAGACCAAGGCAAGCGCAATGTGCTCAAAGCACTTCCTTCGATGCGGCTGCATGCAGAGCTTGTCCGTAACGGCAAGGCTGACCAAAGACAGGTTGCGTTCGATTTTCTCGCGTATGTGAGGCGCGTCGCCATTGCGAAGATGGCCGAGGGGCGCCGGGCACGCAGCCATTCCTGGTTACAAGGCAACTCACGAGCTAGTTTGAGCTCTCTACTTCCGGGTAGCTGTCGAGCCCCCCTCACACAGGCGTAAGACGACAGTCTGCAAAATTTCGGGTAAGCGGTTCTGGTTGTTGGTGAAAAATTTGTGCGCAGGGCGTGCAACTGTTTCTTGGAGAATGCGGCACGAAAAGCGCGACACACAGGCACGAGAAACAGTGGGTGGGCACACATTGCGATGCGCGCACTGGAGTGAGTCAGAAGACGCCCATGCACTCATTGATCACAGTGTGTTTCTGAGTGCAGGAGGAGGGGGAGTGGAGACTCCAAAGTGACTCTGGGAAAGGGTTTTGCGGGGAAATAATCGACCATTATAAATTGGGACATAGACAGGTACCCTCCATATGTCGGCCAAAATAACAGTGAAGCCCTCGCGTGGAGGTGGCTCCAAACTTTAACCATCATGAACCCAGTATAATAGTTTCACGTGCTACCAGAGCTTAGGGACAACGATCAGAGCAAATACTGTGGGGCGAGAGGTACCCTCGGCCACATAGTTTGGGCGTGCCCACAATCTCCAGGGGTGGGACAAAATATAGGAGAGAAGCCTGGGAGACCTTGCTGCGAAGCGCGGACCCTAGCATCCAGCGAGACGCCATCCATCCCTCGGAAGAGGCCGCAACAAGCCAAGAGCTGTCTGCCAACCTCTAATCCGCGTGCGCACGACTCCCCTTCTTCCCACACCTGCATACCGGGGGCTTGAAGGGAGGCGACTTTGTAAAAGTTTTCACTTAATCAATCACGCCCCTCTGCTACAAGAAGACACACTGAAGGGGCCCCTGGCAAAGCTGTATAGCGGAGCAGGCATGCGTTTTCCCCCTCAGCATAGGCGCGGCCGGACCTCATAGGGCCTGCCGACGAAGGTTCCGTTCGACGCGTCCAAGCAAGTAAGCATCCAAGTCATTCACACGTGTCATCTCGTTTTTCAACCCGTTGCTAATTCACTACTATAATCGTAGCTATGCGAATAAAATGAAAACGTTCAAGATAGGTTTCTCTGATTTGAGCTTCCAATTTAAGATAGGTACCCTCGGCCACATAGTTTGGGCGTGCCCACAATCTCCAGGGGTGGGACAAAATATAGGAGAGAAGCCTGGGAGACCTTGCTGCGAAGCGCGGACCCTAGCATCCAGCGAGACGCCATCCATCCCTCGGAAGAGGCCGCAACAAGCCAAGAGCTGTCTGCCAACCTCTAATCCGCGTGCGCACGACTCCCCTTCTTCCCACACCTGCATACCGGGGGCTTGAAGGGAGGCGACTTTGTAAAAGTTTTCACTTAATCAATCACGCCCCTCTGCTACAAGGAGACACACTGAAGGGGCCCCTGGCAAAGCTGTATAGCGGAGCAGGCATGCGTTTTCCCCCTCAGCATAGGCGCGGCCGGACCTCATAGGGCCTGCCGACGAAGGTTCCGTTCGACGCGTCCAAGCAAGTAAGCATCCAAGTCATTCACACGTGTCATCTCGTTTTTCAACCCGTTGCTAATTCACTACTATAATCGTAGCTATGCGAATAAAATGAAAACGTTCAAGATAGGTTTCTCTGATTTGAGCTTCCAATTTAAGATAGGTACCCTCGGCCACATAGTTTGGGCGTGCCCACAATCTCCAGGGGTGGGACAAAATATAGGAGAGAAGCCTGGGAGACCTTGCTGCGAAGCGCGGACCCTAGCATCCAGCGAGACGCCATCCATCCCTCGGAAGAGGCCGCAACAAGCCAAGAGCTGTCTGCCAACCTCTAATCCGCGTGCGCACGACTCCCCTTCTTCCCACACCTGCATACCGGGGGCTTGAAGGGAGGCGACTTTGTAAAAGTTTTCACTTAATCAATCACGCCCCTCTGCTACAAGAAGACACACTGAAGGGGCCCCTGGCAAAGCTGTATAGCGGAGCAGGCATGCGTTTTCCCCCTCAGCATAGGCGCGGCCGGACCTCATAGGGCCTGCCGACGAAGGTTCCGTTCGACGCGTCCAAGCAAGTAAGCATCCAAGTCATTCACACGTGTCATCTCGTTTTTCAACCCGTTGCTAATTCACTACTATAATCGTAGCTATGCGAATAAAATGAAAACGTTCAAGATAGGTTTCTCTGATTTGAGCTTCCAATTTAAGAGAGGTACCCTCGGCCACATAGTTTGGGCGTGCGACTGCAAGCGAGTGGCAGCTTAGCTTTTAAACGCACATATCTTTGACATCCACTTCACAGAACCTAACCTGTAGATAGAGGGGAAAAGGGTTGAAAGGGAACATATTTCCCTGCGCCTGCGGAACGTGTTATGACTGAAGCAGCAGCCTTGTGCATGGATTTCTCTTGGTCTCCAACAGAATATCTCTGTGAAGAGCGGTCACATGCCTCGCTGTGCTTGCACACTCCACTTCGCTCACTATGACGTCAGATTTGGGCAGCTTGATACTTCCCGTGAAATACAATGCTGCTCATGTGACTCCGCGCACTAAGAGCAGGGTAATTTGCACAAAACGCCTTGAACCTTTCTTTAAGTGTAAAGGTTTTCCTGTGAGGCAGGTGGTGTCCGGTGACGGTAACCGCCTTGATGACTGTTTGCCTCCCTTCTTTTCCTAGAAGATGAGCTGATCGTTTTCTTCGCGCATTTTCCGCATGGAATACATACAATTTTCAAGATAGCGCGTGCTTGGGCTAGCAGCAGCATTTTTTGGTTGCGAAAGTGGAGAAAAACATCTGCATAGTCGCTTTTAAAACACCACGGAAAGCTGCGATCTGCACTCATCGCACCGCCAGCATCCATATCAGCAGCGGCTCTTATCCTCAGTGTTACGTTGCAACGTCTTGACCAATCAAATGTGGCGACGCACCCTTCACCGCGCACTGTGCCACCGGCCGCATATCACTGCTAAAAAAAATTAGGGTTTGATCTTGCCTAATTTTGCATCGATATCGGCTCTATACAGCATCAAAAATTGTGATCCAGCTGACAGGTAGATTTTCACAATAGTGCTTCAATGTCTCTTTAAGGAGTGTAGACAGCTAACTTTTGGGAGCCTGTTTTCTTGTTTGAAATGAAGCGTAAGGCGTTATTATACATGCATTACTACCTGGTGTTCTACGAGCGCTATATCGCATTTATTTCTGTGCTGTTTTGGTTTTCGTTTCAACAGCCGAATGAATACAGGGACGTCAACGTGTTCTTACAGGTCCCGTGAGACATGAAAAAACAACATAATCGCTGCTTCCACGTTCGTCATTCGGGTTCTTGAGAAAGGCTGGCTTTAGCACTACAATAAACTTAAACGGTGAAGCAGCGACTTTATGGATGGTTTTTCATGCCTCCCGTGACACAAAACCCTCTGTGACATCACAGCCATTGTTCGGCTGTTGAAACCGAAACCAAAGCAGCACGACAAAAAAATTCAATTATAAATCATTTATCGCTTGTAGGCGAATATCACCTTTTGATTCATGCGTAGAAGTGTCTTCTGATCTATTGTAGAGAGAAAAACACGCCACAAAAATAAGTTTTAACACTCCTTTAACTGCAGATTATCAGTTCGGCATAAATGTGACAGCAGAAAGAAGTTTAGCACTAGGGGCCTTCTGCGGAACTAAAAGACAGCAGAGGGAAGATAGGCGCGCGATCGTCTCAAGCGTGGAATATTGGTTTATGACAGCCCAAAAAAGAACTTTCACTCGCTGTTCCAGAAAAAATGATACTCCGAATTATTATGAACGTGAAAAAGATGTAATTTATGTGGCGGCATTTGGAAAGGAATAATGACGACGGACCTTAGTGCCTAGTCCGCAGCGAAACCAAAAATAAGGCAGCACAAGGAAAATGAGCAGGAGATAGTTTCAAGCTTGGAATGCTTATTGGTTTGCCCAAGCCACATAAAGAACATTCACTTGCAGTACCATATAATGTACTTAATGAAATTTGGAAAGCCATATTGACGACAGACCCTAGTACTGGGCACTCACTCTTTTGCTTAAAACATTAAGAGCAGAATGTGAGTCCCGCTTAGAAACAATTTTGACAGCAACAGAAGGATTAGGACAAGGGGCCGCCGAATAATCCAGAAATGAGGCAGCTAAGGAAAAAAATGACGGTCGTTTGACTAGCGGACTGCTTAATGGTTTGTGAAAGCCAGAAAAGAACGTTGATTCGCTGTAGCAGACTCACACTAATGCTGAAAAGTATTGGAAGTTTTCAATGAATACTGACGCGAATATTTGTACTCTTTGTTCGTTTTTCAAAGCTGCCAGCCCGTGGCTTAATCGCTTTATTTTTGATGCAAGACACGATTGTCACTATCCACGCAGTATCTGGAAAGTTCGCTTTAAGCGTTATATTGAGCAAGGCCGAGAGCGGCGGGCATCCTGTTCGACGAACGCCGAGTATGCATGTTGCATTCGCCGCCGCCAAGTAATTCTGACCATTTTAGACGCAGGACAGCCCAATAAGCAGATTTCTTTTCGAAGAACTTTTGGCTGTCTTCGTCACTGCCACGACTGCTGTCACCGCTACGTGATCCTCGTGTGTTCAGTGGTAAAGTCAGTGTAAAGTACTGCCTTTAAACTAAAGCTCCCTGAAAAGTTTTAGTGCATGGCGCTCACTGGAAGCTTTCCGTGTCCAGCTAGCTGGAACTAGGCTTTCATTTAAAGACCCTCTGCAGCACTTTGTATATGAGAGCATAATGAGGTTTGAGTGGACAGCTGTCAAATGTGCTCATGAGGTTGTAAAAAAAACTTCATTTGCTGAAACAATTTAGAGCTTCGTGCATGAAATCCCTGAGCAAGGTTTTTTATGTCAGATTGTTTGCATGCTATGCTCGCATAACAGTGGCCCACATACTGGCCACACTGTAATCATGCTCTGTGGTGGGTAGCACAACCCTTTCAATTTTATGCTGAATGAGTGTGCACGTGTCTACTTTTGGCTGAGTCGTAACAATGCTGCCATGCATGGTCACGCCCCAGCTTAGTGTTCAGCCAGCCTTTTAATGCTGCTCTTGTTTTTGAATGTTTCAACCTGTCTCCATTGCGAATATTTGGGCAGCTGTGTCAACAAGGCCTTTTACTACAGCAGTGAGGACGAGAAAAAAAATCCTGCAGTATTTTGTCTCTGATGTTGCATACTGTATCTACATAACCTTTTTTCCTGCGGCTGCTCATGCCAGAAATGCTTTCTCATACAGTAGGGAGGACGGGCAAATATACAAAAAAATTTGAGTTCTTGAACCTAGTGTAAAATGTAGTATCCGAACATGTTTATAAAAGTGGCCGTGTCAACAATGACTTTTGATTCACAACTCCAAGAGCCACTCACAGAGGTGACAGAAACAGAGAGGGCCAAAGTTCCTATAGTACCACTGCAGGGGAGGATATATGGCAGTGGGGGTGTCGCCCAGCTCCTAAAGCCAGAAATTTTACTTAGAAAACCATGCTGAACCCCTTTTTATCAACTAAAACAGTCTCAGACACATGTTTTAAATAGGACTGGCCCTCTTTAAGAGTCATCTATAAATCCACCCATTAGAGCACTGCAACACAGCGTGTTTCACATCCACAGATCTTGTTTGGTGCAAAATATATATGACCGCACCTTTTCAGGCTGCTTCCCCAGTGGCTACAGTGTGTTTCACAGTGCTGTGCAAAATTTCTGTGCTGTATTGCATGTTTAACGTGGAGAAGTGCAGCTGTACCCACCAATTTTCTCTACTTGATGAAATACTAGCTCGTAATGTTACTGCTTAGTAGAACGCTTTACTTGTGATCAACAATACGGTATATGAAAGTGATTTTATTGTACGTATTGAACTCATGTAATTATTTTTCTTCAACATAACCACAGACATTATTGAAATTCAATGCACATGTGTACCCTAATATCACAAAGTTTTTTTTTTTTTTACCGGAATTAGCACTACCACAGAACATGGGCACAATAAACACGTGTGAGAAAAGGCCTCCAAATTCAGTTAGCGCTTCGCCTTTTTCGTACTTCTCGACAATGGCCTCTGTCAGAAAAGCAATTGCAATACGTGCTACGGGAAACTGGTCTAGAAATAGCACGCGATCAAAAATACAGACTTGGCCTCGATATACACTTCATACCGGCACGCCACAGAGGCAAATAGCTCCCAGACGCTTCAGACGTTATACTCTTCAAACGGGCATCTTCTAGTTCGCACTAAAACGGGCATGCAACAAAGTTTCTGTATACTAAGAACAAAACGAACGCAGCTGCTTCCTTTGCAACAGAACTCTCCGCACATGTTATGGCCCCCGCCGCTAACAAGTGCAATTTCGGGAAAACAAAATTGGCAGTTGTATAAAAATCAACACCAGCTGCAATCGCCGGAGTGTTGCAAGAACACGTATAAGTAGCGACGAGGTTTTTCTGCCAATGGAAAAGGAAGCGCAAATGGCACATTCACACTGCACACACAAAACACAAAACTATTGCAATACACGCCGACGAACACTGCAGCGCACGCCGTACTGAACCTATGGTGAACGAACAGCGCGAAAGCTCCTCAGTGAACAGCGGCGGTCTCCTGACGGCTCCGAACAGTGTCACAGTAGACGAAATGCCCGTGCGATTGTTGTCGCCGAGCGCGTTCATATCCGGGCACGCAAAAAGATTTTGCGCTGAATTCCACCTTGAGATATGGGCGAACGCCGTCAACGTCAGCCTGTGAGCACCACCAAACATAAGCTTTCGCTTTGAAACAGAAACTATAGCAGTTACGCCTACGTCGCACCTCAAATGTCACGCGGCGGCCGACTGCTGCCGCCCATTTTGTAAACAAGCTGCACGGACAAAATGGCCTCCCGGTAGAGAAAAATCACGTCACTCCCGCCACAGTTTTCTCCCATGTTGTAGGGAAGGGCCTCTCCTGATTTTCCTTCCTCCATGGAGCGCGGCGACATGTTTCCCGTTCAGGTCCCGTCACGTGACCTTGCATTGGCATAGACTTCTTGATGACAACACGGTTCCTTTGGGATTGTCCGTCTCCTGATACTTATAACCAGTTGTCATTACTTTTGCTGTTGACAACATTTACCAGTATTATATATCCGGTGAATCCTACTAGCTCTCCCTTTGTAAGCCGAGTATACTTTTGATGTATGTTTAAATTAGTGTAATGAATTTAGGTATTTACTGTATATTTTTAGCACATTTTGATATATAATTTGTATATGTCTGTATATTTTTAATATTTTTAATGTATAATAAATTTACTAAGCGGACAGAAAATGCATTGTTTATGCATTTCATGTTCTTAATAGTACTCCTAGCATAATTAGAAAGAATTCGTGTGGCAATTTAAGCATAGAGTCAAAAAATGCAAAATTAATACGAAATTATTATGATGTATTCGAAATGCATTTTCAGCACAGCCTTTTTTCGCTAAGGGTATGATTTTCTGTCATGTAACTTAAGAGTCCACTCGTTGCATTTATCATGTTTCTTATTGTTCGTCACCTACGTGCTATTAATTGCCTAAGATAGGACTGGTAAGTAATAAATAAATCATTTTTCACTGCTTTTACTTTGATGCGGTTGTATGCATGTCTGCGTTTTTCTCTTAATCCTGTAACATTATGCATTCCACTCCCATCTGTAAATCCCGACCCGGGCCCTGATGGTCGTCTTTCATCATTATCTTTTCTTATCTTCTTCCCTGGCTACGAATACTATTTCCCTCCGAAGCATTCGATTGCTTTTCGTTTTATCTCCAGTCCCAGTGAGTTCTGACAGGCAGCCTCTTTATGGCGTGATAAGAATGGATTGACGACGAGTTGATTGTGGCGGATGGAATGCACTCAAACTTTTCTGCAAGAGGAAGGTCGCTCTGTTCATTAATCACTTGGGTGTTTCATTGTGCCCCAAGATATAAACCTGCCAAACCTGGATAAAATTAAGAAGGCTGTGGTTTTTTCAGCCATTAGGGTACGTTGTTTTGCGAGTTGGCGATTCAAGAATATGAAGAAGCACAGCGCGAAAGGAACCGGTGTGATGTGGTGCGCGCGTGCGGAAGAAGCATGTGTGGTGCGTTGTCCTCATAGCGTACCGCCTGCTGGCCAAGCCGCATGCACGGGCGGGCAAGCGCGGCCCGCAAGAAAAGAGGAGGAGGTGCGGTATGACACGATAAGTAGGGTTTCACGTGTCGGGAATACAAGGTGTTCATCAAGGCACTCCAGCACAGGACATGGCATTCAAACTTGCAGGTGGCAGCTATCAGACGGCGGGTCCGAGCTGCCGTAGGCATCCGTTGCACATCACCCTCTATACACCTCCTGTTGGTGCGCAGCTTGTTGCATCTTCGGGGCCACCTTGTTTTCGACCTCTGCTCCGCCAGCCGCACAAATTCTACGTCACCGCACCGAGAAGCTTGCGACGCGCTGCGCCTTCCCGACCGCAATTTTTCCCAGCCGCAGCTGCAGCTCCATCTCGTCAGGAACCCTCACTCACCTGAGCTACTTGTGGTTTTAGAGCGTAGCTCTACTCAGCGCAAAAGTTACCACTCAGTGCCTGATATGACCCCGGCTAATCCCCAAAATATGACCTGGCCTTATTTGGACCAAAATCGATGTTCAACCATAAATATACGTGCGCTGATGGCCACCTCCAATTTCAGGCCAAAAATGACCAAAATTTGGCCGGGACCACCAGCGAAATCTGATCTCAGCTGATTCGGACCAGTATCAATATCCAACCATATTGCAAGATTTTCGCCTGATGTTTCCTTGAGTAGTCATAAGTAGCCTTATAAGGGGCGCTTTTGCACATTTAGATAAACGGGAATATGTGGAACATTTTCCGAACTCTTCTGAACTTGTGCCACACCTGCTGATGTTGGGGGGCCAAGGGTAATGCATATCTTTAGTCGTTTGTATGCAGACTGTGCAAGAAAATTTAGTTTTCAAGTTAAAGCTCTTCCGATATAACTTGGGATGAATTACATGACAGCGTTACCGCTTTTTCCTATATGAAATATGTAACGAAAAGTTACAAAATGTTCACGTCTTTACCTGTTGTGGCCTCCTGAAGGCGCAGCTACGCAGAATATTTCATCTTTCTCTACGTGGATACCTAAACAATTTTTGTCAAGTATTGTCGCGACAACATTGAATCCTAGAAGCTTTGCAGCCGAGTTAATACTACATATCTGTGAATTTTGACCTTGTGCACACCGAAAGCAATCTGCATTTTCTGCTAAGAAATGTTGTAAGCACTAATGGGGGGGCATAATTTAAACTGGAATTATTTAGGTCGTTGCGACGCTGCGACGCCATATGTATGTATCGCTGTCGCCCCTTATAAACATCGCAGTGATGATTGTAACAATTTAATAAAATCTTGCTTGAAGGTGTTTTATTTTACATTTTCGATAGGTGGTGTCATTCCTTGATTCAGGAATCTTAAATCCATCTTCGTGACATTGATCGTCGTTTCGAATTTTTCGATGTTGTCAATTCCATAGTTGAGGTTTGATGACTTCCAATACTTTATCTGTATGGAAGAGAAAAACACGAGAACAGATTACCACAGGCCTTAAATATACGAACTGTTTGGATGAAGACACTAATCCTCTCATATATAAAAACATGTCATATATAATGAAACACAACTACTAGACAGGATAAATTTTGGCAATGAACCCAGGGTAAAGATTTGCAAAGTGAAAAGCTTCCGAATAATATTTTCCATTTCTTATCCGACCAAAGTTTACGCACGTCTGCAGACGCAAAAGTTGTCTACTCTAAATATTTGAGGAACAGAATTTTCCCAATTACTGAAGTTTTTTGCATTCAAAGTTTATTTCGAATGATGAAAATCAGGGGAATTTTTTTCAAGTTATTTCTGTGTTTAAGGTGTTTGATTGTCGTTCATTGCTTATCATTTATTATCTGTCTCGCTGTCCAACAGCGCGATCTCGCGTTAGCTGGTGTGGAAGACGATAGCAACAGTCTTCAAAATAATGAACCAGGCCGGAAAGCGGCTGAATTCTTACGGAAAGTGTTTGTTGGGAATTCGCGTAATGTTTGATTATCATGGGTGAGAAATTGGCATCGGATACCGCGTTTAAAACGAAGTTATTTACCTTCAGATGTCTCTCAACACTGCATCGAGTAAAGTTCGCTAGTATTTCAGAACAAAAGGAGTGTCAACCGAACCAAACCAACTCAGCGCTGTTGAAAAGGCGTGGCATTGACTGCAGATATATTTCGCGTTCTTTAATGATTTTACCGATAAAAGACAGTCTAGCTAAGTATTCGATCACGACTGTCATGAATAAAGCGTCTTTTGAGAAGTTGTAAAACATCTTAAAGGACACCACGTGAGAGCTGCTCCCCCATATCTCTCTTCCATTGCACATGTAAATCCTTATTGGAGACAGCGTTCTGGAGAAAAAAAGTGTTTTGTTTGCTGAGACGCGTTTTACGACCATTAAGGGGTAAGAAATGTTATAAGCACTGAAGTGAGACGCGTTTTCGGACCATTTAGTATTGAGACTAAGACATAGTAGATTATGCATGTTGTGTACCGTTATTGAAACCAGGTAAAAAAAGCAGTCGATAGGCTTTGGTGCAGTGTTCAACGAAAGTTGTCTAACAGGTGGTAACACCTCCTAGTAGGGGCTTAAGTTACATTCAGTAGATGTAGCTCCCAGGAGATATGTTCATTAAGTTCATTCAGTATACAAAAGCTAGCTAACCCTACGGTGCGTGCTAAGGATTTCATTTGGGCTAGTTGGTTCTAGCTGTGAAACATATGGACTAGCGCATGCACAGGCAGGGTCCAAAGTAAGAGTAAGGGACAGGACAAACGCTAGACTTGCAACTGGATATTTTACTTTAAACACAATATTTATACACTTTACTTTTGCGCCACCAGTGCCACCTATCAGTTGCTGTCGCCTCAAATGACGATGAAGAAATTCCAAGCTTGATGGAACTAAAATGAACGAGGCACATGCACTCGCGAGCACCCCGAAGACATCTAGCAATACGAGATAACTGAAATCTAACTCGATAGGGTGCTTTAATACGGCGCGAAACACAAACGATAAACGAGGAGGACCTAAAAGTTAAACATCAAACGGTTGTGTGGTCTGAATCAGATGAAAACTTATCAAGAAGCTGAAACGAGCACGAGAGACCTGCAGAAAGATCAACACGTGCCAACAGGACCAATGTTCAGATAAAGGAAAGAATACCAGGGCCTAATGAATGATCGTTTGTGTTTCGCGCCACATTAAAGCACCCTATCAAGTTAGATTTAACTTATCTTGTAATGCTAGATGTCTTCGGGGTGTTCCCGAGTGCATGTGCCTTGTTCATTTTTGTTCCATCAAGCTTCAATTTCTTCAACATTTGACGCGACAGCAACTGATAGGTGGCACTGGTGGCTTAGAAGGAAAGTGTATACATACTTGTTTCGAGTAAAATATCCAGTTGAAAGTCAAGCGTTTGTCCTGTCTGTTACTGTTACTTTGGTCCCTGTCTGTGTATGCGCTAGTCAATATGTTTCACTCCTACAGCGCGTGTTTGTGTATTTTTCAAAACTCGTTGACGCCAAGCACAGTAACAGCGCTTCAGTTACTTCCTCAAGAACATTGGACATTCTTCGTTTTTTTTTCAGGATGTTTCTCTTTTGATGTTTTGTTTGCTGTAAAATTATATTATAAGATATATCAGTGTGACATGCTGCTCTCTACTGAGAGGATGTATTTCAAGAGACGGAAGGACTAAAAATGTATCATTTTTATACAAAAGTAACGTAGATGCCGTGAACTGCTGGGTATTGTACTGGCGTCTGTCAAGGACCTGCAGAATCAGGCTGAGCATGTTCAAATGAATAGTGTGAAGGAACTATCCAAGCTCCAACTAGATCCAGTGTGCTTTATGACTCTCGTTCCTTTGAACTTTCAGCGGATGTAGAACCCGCGCAGCAAATTTCACCGAGAAGAGCATGATCTGTACCAAAAGACACATGCTATATGGTATAGTTAAACACTTCCTCCTTCGAACGCCGTCTGTAGCACACTGTTCTTTAAAGAGAATATAGAACCAAAACGGAGAGTTTACTTGCGTAGAAATATCGAGAGCATTTGCTTTTATTGTTCTCTTCATGCGACGTAATTGTCGGCACAAGTTGTTTTACAGGTCGTACGCGCAGTAGCGGGGATGATCCCGACGCCTTTGACACAGACAGAAAAAACTTCGTTCTCCGAGCCGCAGTAGCTCAGGTGCATGTTACCAACTATAGTGGACAGATCCTATCTAAAAATAAGGGTGATATAAAACTTCGAAACTTCACACACTCCGTCCGCGAAAACTTGAGCTGTTACAGTAGTAACATAATGTACACGCTCGAGTGTGGCGACTGTCAGAAGCAATACATTGGCCAAACCGAGAATTCGTTCCGAATTAGATTCAACAACCACCGCGCGCACACGTGATCTCTACCACTCCCCTTCCTGTCGAAACACCTTTGCCAGGAATGTCAAGAGTCTCACAAACGAAAAGTTACGCTGCTACAGAGCGGCTTCCAAAACACTGGTGAGTGTGAGCAACGAGAATCATACTTTAAAATTTATTTTATATATAAGTTTTATACTGTGCAGGTCGGCATGAATGAAAATCCTGGTACTTTCTCCACACTTCAGAGGTCTAAGTCCTAGACCTATTGAAATTCACAGCCCCCAAAAGGCATTGTTTGAGGTCATGCCAATTTGCGTGCTTGCTTCCACATGCCGCCCTCCCCCCCCCCCCCCCCCCCTCCCGTTCAATTCCTTCTTGCTCATGACCAGGGATAATAGCTGAAACTATTCTGACAGAAAACCATACTGTCAATTCTCCCCCCCCCCCCCACACACACACACACTTTTTATTTTTCTTTATTTTTTCTCCTGCTTTGCAAACAGTAGAGCGTGATGCTCCATATAGAATTGTCGCACAGCGATTTCGCGTCTGCCCCGCCGCGGTGGCTCAGTGGTTAGGGCGCTCGACTACTAATCCGGAGTTCCCGGGCTCGAACCCGACCGCCGGCGGCTGCATTTTTATGGAGGAAAAACGATAAGGCGCCCGTGTGCTGTGCGATGTCAGTGCAGGTTAAAGATTCCCAGGTGGTCGAAATTATTCCGGAGCCCTCCACTACGGCACCTCATTCTTCCTTTCTTCTTTCACTCCCTCCCTTACCCCTTCCCTTACGGCGCGGTTCAGGTGTCCAACGATATATGAGACAGATACTGCGCCATTTCCTTTCCCCAAAAACCAATTATTATTTTTATTATTATTATTTCGCGTCTTCGTTCTTGATCTTCTTCCTGTTATTATCCTCTCTGTTCCTATGAAGGAGCCCTCTTGTCTTCGCGACGGAACGCGGGGCGGAGGTGGTGGTGGTGAAAAACATTATAAAGTAGAGAAAGCCTTAATTGTTACATCCTAGTGATGGGATTGCTCTTGGATGCGTGTCATGGCCGGAAGGTGATGCTTCTGAGCGACTTCCAAAGCCCAGTCCACCATCTGCCGTTGGGCAGCCGGGTCAGAACTGGACACCGCAGCCTCCCATCGCTCGAGGTCTGTGAGTTGCCAATCGGCTGGTGGAAGGAGCTCAGAGCAATAATAAAGAATGTGTGCAAAATCCGCTTTCGGAGCGCCGCAGAGGCTGTATACTGGCGTGAACAGTTCCGGGTGAACCAGGGCTAAGTGGGCAGGGGAGAGGAAGGTGCGGGATTGTAGCTGTCGCCACGTCACCTGCTGCAAATTAGTGGAGGGGGATACGTTAGCCGTTGCTCACGGTAGTGTAGAGTGATCTCGTGATACGCGACCATTCGATCTCGAGTGTCTCCCCAGGCGTCGGCGGCTCCTGCTCGGCTGACGAACCTCGAGCTAAAGAATGAGCCGCCTCGTTACCTGGGTGGCCGGCGTGGGCCGGGACCAGAGAAGCTGAATAGGTCGGGTAGGGGCGGGGAGACCGGCTTAGAAGCCGGAAAGCGGGCTCGGAGATGCGCCCTTTCGCAAAGTTACGGACCGCGGTCTTTGAGTCGCTGAAAATGTGGATCGCCGATGTAGTAGCGATGGCTAAGGCTACGGCTGCCTCCTCCGCTTCCGCAGGAGTGGAGGCAATGACAGTGCCTGCCGTAATAGGGGTGTACGAATTGGACACTACCGCCAGGGCAAAGGCGGAAGAGGAGGTGTAAGAGGCTGCGTCGACGTAGACGCTCTCCGGCTGTGCGCCATAGCGTTTGTGTAGGGCTGCAGCCCGAGCAGCACGACGAGCCGCGTGATGCTCGCGATGCATGTTCTTGGGGAGGGGATGAATGGTGATGAGGTCCCGTGTGCGGTGTGGGATGGAGAAGGTGTGGGTATAATAGCCAGGGGGGGTGTAGGCCAATGGCGGGGCGGAGGCGCCCTTGTGGCGCGAGGCGCGGAGACATTTGCACTTTGATGCGCCCGGCTGCGGGATCTTGTCTTTGCGGGGTGTTTGCCGGTCGCACCGCCGCCGTAACTTACATTTTAACTGTTAACAGCTGCACCCGTGAGGAGCGAATCACGCTGTGATGCATATGCGCGCAGTTGTGTTTTCCGTGTCTTTATTCTTTTCTTGCTGTCTTCTTGTTTATGCTATTTTCTTTCCTCGTGTTCCAACCTCTCGCTTCCGCCACAGGAAGCTTCCTCCAATAATGATTCTTGTCGGCGCCTTCTTTTCCTTCCGGGCACTCACGCCTCTCCGCCCCAGCTGTCTCTAACCTCAGCTTCCTCCTTTTCCCATTCTTTTTTTTTTCCATGTTTCACTCAATTTTTGTCGGTTCATTTGACCCCCTAGTCGAAGGGAGATGTATTGTCGCTCGCTGTTAGTCTCTCGCGTGATCTGTTTCTTTGCTCAAAGGAGGGCGTTTTTCTCCTCTACACGTGCATGCGGTGCTCCGAGAACGCGGACCTTTGTGTTCACAATTATCGCACCCTTATGAAGGACGCTTCACCATTCGAAAGCGTTGGTAAATAAAAGTTACTTTACGTGTACTTCAATTCCTTACTTATGTATATGTATATAATATATATCCCCGAAAATTATAAAACATAACAAGATTTACTGAACGACGTTTCGGCTGGACGACCAGCCTTTTTCTAGTGTACTTATTAATTTCTGTTGTCTTTCTAATTTTCGTTCTTTTATGTTATATTGATCAATCAGCCGCCAAGGAATCATACTTGGTATATATATATATATATATATATATATATATATATATATATATATATATATATATATATATATATATATATATATATATATATATATATATATATATATATATATATATATATATACATATATCAAAAGTGATTTCTAGCATTTGGTCAGTATAATAGAAAATCACAAAATCACCAAAAATTGAAAAACATAACATAACAGGATTTAATACATGATGTTTCGGCTGGAAGACCAGCCTTTTTCGAGTGTACTCACAAAGTCGGACACCCGAAAAGCCGGACTAGCCCATGACCGTAGTGATACTCTGAATCGCTTCTGACGACGAACCATAGTGTTTGACCCTGACGCTGGTTACAGTGTACGAGTCTTGAGTCGAACTCTTCACTGGGGAGTGAAACACGAACCACCTTTGCAGGCTGAGTTGTTCGAAACTGGGTTCGCGGAGCCTCCTCCAAGCACACACCCCTGAAGAAGCCGGGCGCCGGGCCGGGGGTGGCTTGTACCCATTTTTACCGGTGGGAGTCCGGCGGTGGGTTTCGAACCAACCAACCTCCCGCAGCCGAGGCTGACGCCCAGACCACTAGGCCACGACTGCGGCCTTTTTCGAGTACACTCGAAAAAGGCTGGTCCGCCAGCCGAAACGTCGTTATTTAAATCCTAATATGTTTTCCCATTTTTGGTGATTATATATATATATATATAAAATTACCAAAAATGGGAAAACATATTAGGATTTAAATATGTTATGGTGATTTTATATATATATATATATATATATATATATATATATATATATATATATATATATATATATATATATATATATATATATAATTGAAAGTTGAAAACGCTTCATTTAGCCATAGATTTATTTTGAGTCGACGTTTCAGACAGAGCCTGTCCTTTCTCAAGACTGAGGTTACAGGGGTCTTCTTCCTCTTCTTAAAGAGATGGCACTGGCACACATGTACGACACACGAACAAAAGAAACAAACGGAGGCAAAGAATACTAGAAAAGATACAGATAGAAAGGGAAAAAAGGGGAACAAATAAAAAATAAAGAAGAAAAACGTGTTGTCCCCAGCCGCCCACCCCGCAGCCGCGGAGAGCCAACCCCGGACGAGGAAAAAAAAAGGAAAACACGGAGCGGGAAGGGATAATGGCTACCCATCAAGGTAACAGAGCGGCGGCGTGTAAGGCGCACAGGAGCAGACGGTGGCGGGATCGCCCTACACACAAAAGTTAAAGACGCGTGCACTCGCGTGCCCCGACCATAAAGAGTAAACAAATAAACAGAATAAAATGCAGACAGGGCCGGAGCTTCCGTCATCTGGAACCACTTCGGCAGCCAGAGCCAAGGCCGAATCAGCGGCGCCGTGAGCTTAACTAAACACACGTGCACTGTGCATGAAAACACCCAGACACACAGCGGCAAAACATCCGAGCTGATGCCAGTGTCGTGTGGCGGCTAAATGACAATGGCGGGAGCATTTAAGCGAGTAAGGTGTACAGAAAAAGACGGTGGCGGAATTGTCCAACATATATGAATTGGAGATGCTTGCACTCGCGTGACCTGGCCAGAAAAAGTAAACAAATAAACAGAATAAAATGCAGACAGGACAGGAGACTTCCGTCATCTGGAACCATTTCCGCAGCCCGAGTCAAGGTAGAATCAGCGGCGCCGTGAGCTTAACTACACACGCGTGCACTGTGCCTGAAAACACCCACAAAATAAAAAAAAGTGAAAAAACATCCGAGTTCGGCCAAGTGTGGCGTGGGAGGTAAATGTGAATGGCGTGACCACTTAGGCAAGGGTTCTTCAATTGCACCCCGTCGTCAAGGTAATCGAACTGGGAAGATAGGGGCGGGATGGGGTAGGGAATGAAGAAATGTGTGTGAGCTTGAAAAAGATGTCGCTGGCAAGAAACGACCGAGGTATGTCAAGCTGGCGCTCGTAATGTCAGCAACGGCCCTGCAAGTGGCGGATGGAGGACCATACACCTGGACTTTCATTAATGCCGTGAGGAATTGTTTCAAATTTGTAAATGAAGTACGACTCGCGTTGTTCTCTTTCCAGGGTGTACCTCCTTAAGAAAAGGAAGAAGACCCCTGTAACCTCAGTCTTGAGAAAGGACAGGCTCTGTCCGAAACGTCGACTCAAAATAAATCTTTGGCTAAATGAAGCGTTTTCAACTTTCAATTTTTGCCTCTTGCAACCAAATACGTTTATCTTTCTGTATATATATATATATATATATATATATATATATAGCAGAGAAGTTAAAGGAAACGAGGGGCCCGTTTGACAAACTTACGAAGGGAGCGAACAGTCACCGATACCAAGGTGCATAGGGGAATGTTTTTTTTTATGTGTTGTGCTTATCAGTGGGATATTATAGTACTTAGATTAATAAATCGCTTAAAGAAAATTACTTATAAAGCAGCAGAAAAAACAACCATACCGCCGGTGGGATCCGAACCCACGAATATATATATCCGAATATATATATTGAAAGTTGTCGAACATGGTTCGACCACTTTCAAGTATGACAACTTTGTGTTTCACATAAGCGAAGACCTCGACTGCGACTCAAGCAATGTGATTTACAAACTTCATTGTGAGGTGTGTGGGCAAGAGTATATTGGTCAGACCAAGACATCATTTCGCTTCGTCTTTAACAACCACAAAGCCCACGTGTCATCATTACCCAGCTTACCCCTCTCCAAGCACCTGCGTTTGCCGCTCCACAGTTTCGAAAACATCCGCGTCATCCTTCTCCAGTCCGGCTTCCCTAGCACCTATTACAGGGAACAAAGGGATTCATACCTCATCCAAAAGTTTGGCACGTTCTCCCATTGCATGAACGCTACTCCTGGGAGCCTCTCCTGCTTGAAGGAGACAACGTAGGAAATTTCACCTGTCATAGGCTTTGGATAGCATTATAAATCAAACTACGCCGCATGTTGTTCTTGGCAACTTCAACCACGCTCTAAATGGCTGGGAATGTAGCTGTTCATTTCCCCAGTAACCTCCTTTGTCCAACTTGCAGCCAGCATCAGTGTTCTATCAGGAATAGACACCTATATTCTAACTCTATCACTAGCCCACTTGGACCACATGGCAGCCTCGCGGGCCGCAGACCTTCCGCGGTTTCCGCACACATGTATTAATATTATTTTTTTTTTCAACTTTTGTACCATAATTTTCTTGTATTCTTTGTTATGTCTTCCGCGCCTTATTCATTCTCACTAACCATTTTGTATTTGTTTGGCGCCACATTCTATTAATTTCTTTGTTTGTGTGAATATTTTATTCTTTCAATGTTCTTTGTGGTAATGATTTTTCTGCTCTTTTTCTCTTTCGTTTTTCTCCAAAATTCCTCCCTGCCTTCTCATTACGCACTCTGGCTTCGCTCAATATTTTTTGCCTTTTTTTCCCAACGGCTGCCGCTTTTTCACGAGAAGGGCACTGCCGGACACTGGTTGAAACGGCCTAGTATATTTATGGGAAGAAGGGTGCCAGGATTTCTCGTAGAAAAGCCCGACAGAGGAGTCTACCGAAGAAAAGAAGCAAAGATACGCATATCGCACGGCTGCAAGTTTCCGTTGCGGCGCGCAACAAGTGTCTCTCGTGCGCGTCCCCAGCAAGCGTCTCAGGATACGTGATACGGGCCGCCCGCGCGGACCCGGCGGCGTCTTGCGGGAGTGTCGTAGAGAAAAGGGAGGGGGATGGCAGGAGTGCGGCCTCCCGGTGCGGCGAGAGCCGAGTTTAACACTCCTTTCCCCTTTCTATCGGTGTTCAAATTCGTTGCATTTTCTACCGCTTGCTATTTCCTCCTCCCCGTTTTTTCTCTGCGTTTTTCTGTCTTTTATTCAGCCACTGCCCCTGTGAGAGCTGCTGCGCGGTCCATTATACGGTCCTTGCCCTCACTCTCAAGTTTGGTTTGAGAACGGAGTTTATATATCCTCGCTCGCTCTGTGTCCGTATATTGAGAAACCGTTTCATTGTGAGCCTTCCCTGACGAAGGGAATACCATTCCCGAAACTGTTGGCAGAATAAACCTTTAAAACGGACAGTCGCGTTTGTCGTAACACTGTAATTATATATATATATATATATATATATATATATATATATATATATATATATATATATATATATATATATATATATATATATATATATATATATATATATGTGGAAGCAGTCAGGGTTGCTCAACGGGCCAGTGAAAACTTGCACAGTGAAAAGGTCACAACTGGTTCGATTATCTAGGTTTATTCATCAACGGTTTCAGACGGTGGACCGTCCTTCATCAGGGTAAAGTCGAATGAATACACAGATGTGCGCATTTACGGTCCTAAATGCAGAGGGAGAGGAGGCACTTTCTCTCTCTTTCTCTATGTCGGCGTCCACTAAGGGGAAAGGAGAATGGATGCGAAACAAGTTAAAAAAAGCTAGTTAAAATACAGAGGTGACAGACATGCAGCAGAGCTTAGAGGGATGGATTTTCGCCGAGAAGACTAAAGCAAGAAAGGTTTCCTTCTGCGGAAGCGAGAAGTTCGAGCACAAGGGGTAAATAACGAAAACACAGAAAACAAGAAAAGAACAAAAAGGAAAACACCAGAATACACTGAAACAAAACACAAAGGCGCACATAGCATGACCCGCTCCCCAGCGGTGCAGATGTTAAGAACTCTTGTAATGTAATTTACTGTCAGCTGTCAAGGCCGCATCATTACGCCTTGTTCAAGAGGCACCAGTGACCGTTACGAGGGCAGCGTGTCGCCTCAGCGGCGGAAAAAGCGGTCGTCCAGACGCCGTGTCGAAACCCGATCCCACAACTAGCCGCCGCAGAAAGGAACCACCGGCCGTTCGTCAGAGGGCGCCTGCGCCGCGCGTCCCACCGCTGACAATTCCGAGAAGGGAGCTTGGAGGACAAGGAGGAAAAAGGGAAACCGGCATGGAGTAAAGAAGAGGGGGGGGTGGGGGCGCATGGTGAGCAGGATAAAAGGAAAACAAATGGAAAATAACAGACGGGAGCTTCTTTCTCAATTGGAGAGGTTTTTGAGGAAGGCAAAATTGCCCAAGTTCTCATTAATGCCGTGGGTTAATGTCCGAAATTTATGTATGAAATACGATTCCCCTTGTTCTCTTTGGCGGCCGGTTTGAAAACCCGACTGTAGGAGGATGACCCGGATGCTTTCAAATGAGTGCTGTGGCAGACATAGGGGCTTAGAAAAGGGTAGGTTTGGCAGTGTGTGAACGTGGGCCTTGTGGTTGTTGAATCGCAACCTGAACGGAGTTTCTGTCTGGCCGATGTACTGCATGCCGCACACGCTGCAGTGAAGCATGTAGACCACATTTGCACTGTCGCAATTTAGAGTTTCTTTGATTGTGAAAGTAAAG
This sequence comes from Amblyomma americanum, assembly GCF_052857255.1. Classification (NCBI taxonomy): domain Eukaryota; kingdom Metazoa; phylum Arthropoda; class Arachnida; order Ixodida; family Ixodidae; genus Amblyomma; species Amblyomma americanum. The sequence continues at coordinate 38,848,189 of NC_135506.1, read as the reverse complement.
TCAGAGAAGGTACCTTTTGCAATTCCTGTTGTCAGCATGTGACCGCAAACCTTGCAGCGTGGTTTTCGGCAGGGTTGACACCCGGGGTTTGGGTTAGCATTGGGCGATGTTCTCGGATTTAACTAAAATGTCCTTGAGGTTCTTGCTGCGCCGGTATACCGCTCTTGGTGGCTGCTTAAAAATGCGGGACAGGTGACTGCTTTGCTGGATAATGTTAAAATGTTTTGAGAGGATTTTGTTCACGCGTGGCATGTTTGATGAATGTGTGAGAACGAGGTTGGTTTGACTTTCACCTTTATGGACAGTTATGGACAAGACCGAATACTTAAAAGAAGGTTTCCGACAATTGGAAAATAAACAATTTTACACCGAACTCACCAGCGACCCCACAGAAGACTTCGAAGTAAAAATTAACAGTGAGATAAAATCTCTCCTCCAAAAACAAAGGATATCCCAGGACATGTATATAAGCAATGAAGCCGGTCAAACCAGTCCCCGGGCGGTTCTACCTCCTCCCGAAAATTCACAAATTAAACCGTCCCGGTCGTCCCATTGTCTCAAGTAATGGCACACTCACAGAAAAAATTTCTGGTGTTCTCGACTTTTTACTCAAGCACATTATACCAACTATCCCCGCCTACGTTCAAGACACTAATCACTTCCTCAGAGTGGTGTCTAACATTGAAATTCCCGATGAGAGCTTATTGGTCACAATGGACGTGACGTCTTTATATACAAATATCCCGCACTCAGACGGCATACGCGCGGCGGTGGATGCATACCTGAGGACGGATCCTCCGGTTCACCTGGATGGGGAAACTCTCGCAACTATTCTGGGTTTAGTACTCAATTACAACCACTTTGAATTTGAGGGAAGGCACTTTCTTCAGGTGAACGGTACGGCGATGGGGACCAGGATGGCACCTGCCTATGCCAATATATTCATGGCGGATCTCGAAACACAATTTCTGGACACTCAACCTTCGAAGCCACTCCTGTACAAGCGTTTTCTGGACGATGTCTTCCTCATCTGGCCTCACGATGAAGCAGGCCTATTAAAATTTATAGGAAACCACAACAAATTTCACCCATCGATATCGTTCACCCACAGCATCTCCAAAACATATATAAACTTCTTGGACGTGACAATACAGAAAAAAGGAAACGTACTTAAGACAACGCCCTACAGAAAGCCCACCGACCACCCGCAGTATCTACATTTTAAGAGCAGCCACCCGCACCACTGCAAGACGAGCATACCTTACTCTCAGGCTCATAGATACCGACGGATATGCTCTGAGCTCGATGACTTTGACCGCCATGCTGAACAACTGAAGACAAATCTCTTACTGAAAAAAATATCCCGCTTCCATCGTGGAAGACGCTATTCAGAAAGCTCGCGGTCTAGACAGAAATAAAATTCTGAGTCCCCAAAACTTCCAGCAAGGTGAAAGGCAAACCAACCTGGTTCTCACACATTCATCAAACATGCCACGCGTGAACAAAATCCTCTCAAAACATTTTAACATTATCCAGCAAAGCAGTCACCTGTCCCGCATTTTTAAGCAGCCACCAAGAGCGGTATACCTGCGCAGCAAGAACCTCAAGGACATTTTAGTTAAATCCAGAACATCGCCCAATGCTAACCCGAACCCCGGGTGTCAACCCTGCCGAAAACCACGCTGCAAGGTTTGCTGTCACATGCTGACAACAGGAATTGCAAAAGGTACCTTCTATGACTTTTCTTTCACAATCAAAGAAACTCTAAATTGCGACAGTGCAAATGTGGTCTACATGCTTCACTGCAGCGTGTGCGGCATGCAGTACATCGGCCAGACAGAAACTCCGTTCAGGTTGCGATTCAACAACCACAAGGCCCACGTTCACACACTGCCAAACCTACCCTTTTCTAAGCACCTATGTCTGCCATAGCACTCATTTGAAAGCATCCGGGTCATCCTCCTACAGTCGGGTTTTCAAACCGGCCGCCAAAGAGAACAAAGGGAATCGTATTTCATACATAAATTGCGGACATTAACCCACGGCATTAATAAAAACTTGGGCAATTTTGCCTTCCTCAAAAACCTTTCCAATTGAGAAAGAAGCTCCCGTCTGTTATTTTCCATTTGTTTTCCTTTTATCCTGCTCACCATGCGCCCCCCCCACCCCCTCTTCTTTACTCCATGCCGGTTTCCCTTTTTCCTCCTTGTCCTCCAAGCTCCCTTCTCGGAATTGTCAGCGGTGGGACGCGCGGCGCAGGCGCCCTCTGACGAACGGCCGGTGGTTGCTTTCAGCGGTGGCTAGTTGTGGGATCGGGTTTCGACACGGCGTCTGGACGACCGCTTTTCCGCCGCTGAGGCGACACGCTGCCCTCGTAACGGTCACTGGTGCCTCTTGAACAAAGCGTAATGATGCGGCCTTGACAGCTGACAGTAAATTACTTTACAAGAGTTCTTAACATCTGCACCGCTGGGGAGCGGGTCATGCTATGTGCGCCTTTGTGTTTTGTTTCAGTGTATTCTGGTGTTTTCCTTTTTGTTCTTTTCTTGTTTTCTGTGTTTTCGTTATTTTCCCCTTGTGCTCGAACTTCTCACTTCCGCAGAAGGAAACCTTTCTTGCTTTAGTCTTCTCGGCGAAAATCCATCCCTCTAAGCTCTGCTGCATGTCTGTCACCTCTGTATTTTAACTAGCTTTTTTAACTTGTTTCGCATCCATTCTCCTTTCCCCTTAGTAGACGTCGCCATAGAGAAAGAGAGAGAAAGTGCCTCCTCTCCCTCTGCATTTAGGACCGTAAATGCGCACATCTGTGTATTCATTCGACTTTACCCTGATGAAGGACGGTCCACCGTCTGAAACCGTTGGTGAATAAACCTAGATAATCGAACCAGTTGTGACCTTTTCACTGTGCATATATATATATATATATATATATATATATATATATATATATATATATATATATATATATATATATATATATACACACGTACATACATAAAAAGGGAGCCAACGGTCACCGAAACCAAGGTGCATAGGGGAATGTTGTAATTTGTTTAATGCGTAGTGCTGATCAATTGGATAATAATACTTCAATTAATCTATCGCTTAATGAAATTACTTTTAAAGCAGCAGAAAAAACAACTATGCCGCCTGTGGGATCCGAACCCACGACCTCCGAATATCGCATCCTCTGCTCTACCAAATGAGCTACGGCGACGGCTGTCCAATCTGCTGCTCTCGTGCGTATTTATGTTTATTGCGTGTAAGCGAACCTTGAGAGTGTTCACCAGCGTCACCCTCGTCCATAGCGGTGGACGTATATATATATATATATATATATATATATATATATATATATATATATATATATATATATATATATATATATATATATATATATATATATATATATATATATATATATATTTAACTGAAGGGAAATGAGGGGCTCGTTTGACAAATACATGAAGGAAGCCAATAGCCACCGAAACCAAGGTGCATTGGGGAATGTTTTTTTTAAATTTATGGTGCGGATTAGTGGGAGAAAAATGCTTCAATTAAGCTTTGATTTTAAAGGAAACTACTTATAAAGCAGCAGAAAAAACAAGCATGCCGCCGGTGGGATCCGAACCCACGCCCTCCGAATATCGCGTCCGGTGCTCTCACCAACTGAGCTACGGCGACGGCTGTCCAATCTGCTGCTCTGGTGGGTATTTATGTTTATTGCGTGTTAGCGAATCTTGAGAGTGTTCACCAGCGCCACGCTCGTCCATAGCGGCTGACGTAGCACGTCCTGTATTACCGCGAGTGTGACGTCGAACGTCATCTAACGGCGAGGGCGGACACTGTGCTAGAGCCCTCTTATGCTACCGATGGTATCAAGACTGCCAGAACCGAGACCCTCGTTAAGCTATTAGCAGACAAGTTAAGGGAAATGAGGGGCTCGTTTGACAAATACATGAAGGAAGCCAATAGTCACCGAAACCAAGGTGCATTGGGGAATGTTTTTTTTTTTAATTTATAATGCGGATTAGTGGGAGAAAAATGCTTCAATTAAGCTTTGATTTTAAAGAAAACTACTTATAAAGCAGCAGAAAAAACAACCATGCCGCCAGTGGGATCCGAACCTACGCCCTCCGAATATCGCGTCCGGTGCTCTCACCAACTGAGCTACGGCGACGGCTGTCCAATCTGCTGCTCTGGTGGGTATTTATGTTTATTGCGTGTTAGCGAACCTTGAGAGTGTTCACCAGCGCCACGCTCGTCCATAGCGGCGGACGTAGCACGTCCTGTATTACCGCGAGTGTGACGTGGAACGTCATCTAACGGCGAGGGCGGACACTGTGCTAGAGCCCTCTTATGCTACCGATGGTATCAAGACTGCCAGAACCGAGACCCTCGTTAAGCTATTAGCAGACAAGATAAGGGAAATGAGGGGCTCGTTTGACAAATACATGAAGGAAGCCAATAGTCACCGAAACCAAGGTGCATTGGGGAATGTTTTTTTTTAAATTTATGGTGCGGATTAGTGGGAGAAAAATGCTTCAATTAAGATTTGATTTTAAAGAAAACTACTTATAAAGCAGCAGAAAAAACAACCATGCCGCCGGTGGGACCCGAACCCACGTCCTTCGAATATCGCGTCCGGTGCTCTCACCAACTGAGCTACGGCGACGGCATTCCAATCTGCTGCTCTGGTGGGTATTTATGTTTATTGCGTGTTAGCGAACCTTGGACGAGCTATGGACGAGCGTGGCGCTGGTGAACACTCTCAAGGTTCGCTAACACGCAATAAACATAATTACCCACCAGAGCAGCAGATTGGACAGCCGTCGCCGTAGCTCAGTTGGTGAGAGCACCGGACGCGATATTCGGAGGGCGTGGGTTCGGATCCCACCGGCGGCATGGTTGTTTTTTCTGCTGCTTTATAAGTAGTTTTCTTTAAAATCAAAGCTTAATTGAAGCATTTTTCTCCCACTAATCCGCACCATAAAATAAAAAAATAAAACGTTCCCCAATGCACCTTGGTTTCGGTGACTATTGGCTTCCTTCATGTATTTGTCAAACGAGCCCCTCATTTTCCTTGTCTGCTCATAGCTTAACGAGGGTCTCGGTTCTTGCGGTCTTGATACCATCGGTAGCATAAGAGGGCTCTAGCACAGTGTCCGCCCTCGCCGTTAGATGACGTTCCGCGTCACACTCGCGGTAATACAGGACGTGCTACGTCCGCCGCTATGGACGAGCGTGGCGCTGGTGAACACTCTCAAGGTTCGCTAACACGCAATAAACATAAATACCCACCAGAGCAGCAGATTGGACAGCCGTCGCCGTAGCTCAGTTGGTGAGAGCACCGGACGCGATATTCGGAGGGCGTAGGTTCGGATCCCCCAGGCGGCATGGTTGTTTTTTCTGCTGCTTTATAAGTAGTTTTCTTTAAAATCAAAGCTTAATTGAAGCATTTTTCTCCCACTAATCCGCACCATAAATTAAAAAAAAAAAACATTCCCCAATGCACCTTGGTTTCGGTGACTATTGGCTTCCTTCATGTATTTGTCAAACGAGCCCCTCATTTCCCTTAACTTGTCTGCTAATAGCTTAACGAGGGTCTCGGTTCTGGCAGTCTTGATACCATCGGTAGCATAAGAGGGCTCTAGCACAGTGTCCGCCCTCGCCGTTAGATGACGTTCCACGTCACACTCGCGGTAATACAGGACGTGCTACGTCCGCCGCTATGGACGAGCGTGGCGCTGGTGAACACTCTCAAGGTTCGCTAACACGCAATAAACATAAATACCCACCAGAGCAGCAGATTGGACAGCCGTCGCCGTAGCTCAGTTGGTGAGAGCACCGGACGCGATATTCGGAGGGCGTAGGTTCGGATCCCACCGGCGGCATGGTTGTTTTTTCTGCTGCTTTATAAGTAGTTTTCTTTGAAATCAAAGCTTAATTGAAGCATTTTTCTCCCACTAATCCGCACCATAAATTTAAAAAAAAACATTCTCCAATGCACCTTGGTTTCGGTGGCTATTGGCTTCCTTCATGTGTGTATATATATATATATATATATATATATATATATATATATATATATATATATATATATATATATATATATATATATATATATATATATATATATATATTGTAACGTGCTTCCACAGAACCTCGACGGAAGAAGCAGAAGATGAAGGACTGACCCGCGGAGAAAGAGGAAGAAAAAGGGAGAGCTGAAGGACGCTGCTAGGCTTCCTGCTTCCATCCTGCTTCGACCGGTCCCCTCTTTGAATAAACCCCCGTGCGTGCAAAGCACGTAACAGGTTGGTGAGAGGTGCCGGGTATCGACCACGGAGCATTCCATCTACCGAAGGAGCCGTAGACTCGCAGGCTTCCCACCACTGCCATCGGACATGCCTGGAGACGACAATGCTGAGCAACCCGGGCTATCCACAGCGAACAACTGGCCACATTATCGAGAGCCCCGCACATTTTTTGGAAAACCTGAAGAGGACGTTGACGAGCGGCTGAAACACTACGAGCGGGTGAGCAAATACAATCGATGGAACGCTGCTACTAAACTGGCTAACGTTGTGTTTTTCCTTGCCGCCACTGCCCTTGACTGGTTCGACAATCATGAGGATACACTGAGTTCATGGGCTACCTTTACGACCGAGATAAAGAAAAATTTTGGGGATGAATCGGCAAAGAAGAAGCGTGCGGAACAGACATTGCTTCACCGCGCGCAAGTACCCGGAGAAACTTGCACGGCATACATCGAAGCCATCTTAAAGTTATGCAAGCTAGTTAACTCCAGAATGCTTGAAGAAGACAAAGTCGGCCACCTTCTAAAAGGAATTGCGGAAGATGTTTACAATTTCCTGATTAGCAAAGAGAGCCTGAGCACCACCGCTGAGGTTATAGAACATTGCAGAACATTTGAAGCTCTTAAGCTGCGTCGAATCACCCCTAAATTCGGAAGATTGGCCAATGTCACCTCTATAGCCAGTGTTGAAGCCAGTCCTCCAAATTCTATGGCTGATATGATTCGAGAGATTGTGCGCGAGGAATTGTCCAGATCCCGGGATACCTTCTGCCACACACAATATCTGCGGCACAGTTCTGCACCGGAGGAAGATGTTGCCGCCCTGTCGACTCCGTGGGCTCCACCCAACGGCACTTTGCCCATGGACGATCGGAACATTGCCCAACGTTATCGCCACCAGCCGACAGAAAGGAGGCCCACCTACCCAGAAGACGTGGTTCGTCAGCAGCGAGATCCTGGCTTCAGCCAACGTCGCGACTTTGTTCGCCAGGACTCTTATGGCGGTCGCTGGCGCTCTCAACCTTTGTGCTACCGGTGTGGCATTGCAGGGCATATCGCTAGATATTGCCGCCGTCGTTTCCCAACTTCTCAAGACTGCCAACCCCCGGCGAATACTTACGGGCAACTGCACACCGCGCAGCAGAGACCCCCAACGTCCGCTTGGGACCCGTACCGTCCGAGCAATTTGCGGAGTTCATCACCCGCATCTGACCGCAGTGTGACGCCGCCACCTCAGCGCCAACGGCGGTCACCTTCTCCTCGACGTCGTGCATCCCCTCCGCCTCCGGGAAACTAGGAGGCGCGGCCGATGGAGGTGAGGCCGCCGGCGAGTCGATGACGTCCAATCTACCTCTGCCCGTGTTTATGTTGAAGAACAAACTGGAAGTGTTTATTGATGGTGTGAAAACAATGGCTCTTGTGGACACTGGTGCTACCGTATCCGTTATGAGTTTGAGGTTTAAGAATCGTTTAGGTAGGAAAGTGATGTTTAGTGGTGACCGTGCAGCGTTATTCCGTGGTGTCGGTGGTGAACCTTTGGTTCCACTTGGTGTGTGTGCTTCGGATGTTGGTATTTGTGGTCTAACGTTTAGAACAGAATTCGCAGTGCTACCACGGTCAACGCATGATGTGATTCTTGGGATTGATTTTCTGCAAGAGTGTGGTGCAACTTTAGACTGTCGTACGGGAGAAGTTGCTTTGAATTCTTCGTTACTTTCAGCTCTTGTGGATAACTCGACACCGGATTTTGGAGCATTTGCGGTGGAAGAAGATACTATTGTACCAGCTTTCTCTGCAGCATTCGTGCGGGTTTCCTCTATTCACAATCAGTGCGAATCTTTTGAAGCTGTGGTAGAGCCTACGACACTCGCCTGCTCTAAGAAGAGTATCGTCGTGCCTCGTTGCGTCGTTCCCGTGGTGAGAGGCCGTACCGAGCTGTAGACAGTGAACCACTCTGAAGAGCCAGCTGTGTTGCCCCGGGGCCTCAAACTCGCCCGTTTCGAGGAAGGTGTGTCAGGTTTCGTCGCGGCGTTAACCAACTCTGTCAGTGAGCAGCACGTGAAAAGAGATATGGAGACCCAAGTTAAGGCTATGATTAATCAGGCTCTTTCCCCAACCGAGCGTCGCACTCTAGTGGAACTCCTTCTGAAACACGTGTTCGTGTTCGACTTTGCCAAAGACGATTCAACACCACCGCCTACCAGTCGTATTCATCACACGATCAACACCGGCTCCGCACCTCCTATACGCCAGAAGCCCTATCGAGTCTCAGCCGCTGAACGTAAGTTAATAGATGACCAAGTTCAAGAGATGCTAAAGCGAGGCATAATTCGAGAATCCTCCAGTCCTTGGGCGGCTCCAGTTATCCTTGTTAAGAAAAAAGATGGCACATGGAGGTTCTGTGTTCACTACCGTCGCTTAAATACGGCCACGAAGAAGGACGTCTACCCGCCTCCACGTATAGATGACGCAATTGATTGTCTGCACTCCGCTTCATACTTTTCTTCTATTGATTTGAGATCCGGCTACTGGCAAATCCCCGTGCACGCTGCAGATAGGGAAAAAACGGCATTCATTACACCAGACGGACTTTACGAGTTCAACGTTATGCCTTTCGGATTATGTAATGCACCTGCAACATTCGAGCGGTTCATGGATACAATCCTGCGTGGCCTCAAGTGGCAAATTTGTTTATGTTATCTGGACGACGTTGTAATTTTTGGCAAAACGTTTAGTGAGCACAACCGCCGTCTGGATATTGTGCTTGATTGCATGGAACGAGCTGGCCTTATCCTCAATTCCAAGAAATGTCATTTTGGGAACCGTGAAACAATTGTTCTTGGTCATTTAGTTGATAAAGAAGGTGTTCGACCAGATCCAAAGAAAATTGAAGCTGTCAAAAGTTTTACGGTGCCTCAATCAGTGAAAGAGCTGCAGAGTTTTTTAGGGCTCTGCTCGTACTTTCGACGCTTTATAGCTAGGTTTGCGGACATCGCTTACCCACTCACGTGTTTGCTGCATAAAGATGCACCGTTCAATTGGACCAGCGAATGTGACGCAGCTTTCCGGCATCTGAAATTTCTTTTGACCTCGGGCCCCATCCTACGCCACTTCTGCCCATCTGCACCAATTGAAGTGCACACTGATGCAAGTGGTATCGGTATCGGCGCTGTACTTATACAACGCCATGGTCACGATCAGCACGTGGTAGCATATGCCAGCCGTTCGTTGAGTAAGAGCGAAAGAAATTACACGGTTACTGAGCAAGAATGTCTCGCCGTTGTTTTCGCTGTACAGCGCTTCCGCTCCTATCTGTACGGGAATGCTTTCACCGTCGTGACCGACCACCACTCGCTTTGCTGGTTAGTGAGTCTTCGTGACCCCTGTGGCCGGCTTGCTCGATGGGCTTTGCGCCTACAAGAATTTAATTTCACTGTTGTGCATAAAAGCGGCCGTAAACACTCAGATGCCGATTGTCTTTCCCGTTTGCCGCTTCTAACGACTGAGGACGACGCAGACAACTTTGATGAATACTTGTCGTCACTTTCACAAGCCTTCCCCGATCTTCAAGTTTTTCGAACTGAGCAACGCAAGGACCAAACATTAACCTCTTTGTTTGATGCCGCTCAAGATTCTGTAAAGAATACTTTTTGCATTCGCGACGGTTTGCTTTATAAGAAGAATTTCGCTTCTGGAGGAGCACGCATGCTTCTTGTCGTACCCGAAAGCCTACGCATCACAGTTCTTGAAATGATGCACGACGACGCCACGTCTGGGCACTTGGGAGTGACACGCACACTCCACCGCACACAACAACGATTTTACTGGCCTAACATGCGTTCAACCATCCAGCACTATGTAGCCAGCTGTGTGCAATGCCAGCGCTTTAAGCTGCCGACTTCAAGTCCGCCGGGCAAATTGCGGCCAATCACACCTCCAACAGCCCCGTTTGAGCAAGTTGGCATTGACCTCCTTGGACCTTTCCCACGATCCTCTAAAGGAAATCGATGGATTCTTGTGTGCGTAGACCACTTAACCCGTTATTGTGAGACAGCCGCGATACCAGTTGCTACTGCGTCTGAAGTATCTAACTTCTTACTTCGATTCGTCATTCTTCGGCACGGCCCTCCTGCAGTTCTCATTAGCGACCGTGGACGTCAATTTACAGCGGACGTTGTTGAAGAACTTCTCCGCCTCAGCAGCTGCAGTTTTCGCCACTCCACGCCCTATCATCCCCAAACGAACGGTGTGGTAGAACGCACTAATCGTACGCTCACCACCATGCTTGCCATGTACGTCGCTGCAGATCATAAGGACTGGGATGGCGTACTCCCGTTCATCACTCATGCGTACAACACCGCGCAACATGAGACAACTGGCTACAGCCCCTTTTACCTGCTCTATGCTCGCTCGCCTCGCTGCGGCCTTGACACCATGCTACCATTTTTCATCCACGATGAACCTTCTCTTGCGACCACACTCTGCAGAGCTGAAGAAGCTCGCCAGCTTGCCCGCGTTCGAATTTTATCTTCGCAAGAGCGTTCCAAGAACCGCTACGACGTCCAACACCAAGAAGTTTCTTATGTTCCTGGTGACATTGTGTGGTTGTGGACCCCTCTACGCAAGCGTGGTCTGTGTCAGAAACTGCTATCCCACTACACTGGACCATTTGTTGTGTTGGAGTGCATAAGTGACGTTAATTACGTTATAGCACGACTAACTGCTAGTGGTCGACGGTCACGCCAATCTCAGGTGGTGCATGTAGCCCGCCTCAAGCGATTCCATCCCAGACGGTCTGTTTAACTCGCCCGACGGGCATCGTCTGCGAGGAGGGAAATGTAACGTGCTTCCACAGAACCTAGACGGAAGAAGCAGAAGATGAAGGACTGACCCGCGGAGAAAGAGGAAGAAAAAGGGAGAGCTGAAGGACGCTGCTAGGCTTCCTGCTTCCATCCTGCTTCGACCGGTCCCCTCTTTGAATAAACCCCCGTGCGTGCAAAGCACGTAACAATATATATATATATATATATATATATATATATATATATATATATATATATATATATATATATATATATATATATATATATATATATATATATATATATATATACACACTTTATAGACGCACACATAAAAACAAAATTAAAAACTCTTAAAACATGAGTATTCGTGAGGAGTATTTGTAGGGGTTGGAAGAGGGCTGCTACAGTGCAACCCCACTCTAACCCCTCCCCACAAAAAAATGGCTGTCGTTTAGCTCAGGTTAAACCAGGAGTGACGCGATAGCTAAAGCTGGGCGAGTGGAACTCGCTCAGGCGAAATGCGAAATCAGTCTTTCGCCGCTCCATTTCGCTGGCAGTTCCTTCTTCAACTTCGCCCCTGGACGTGGATTCAGTCGCCCTCCGCCCTCCCCCACACTCTGTTTGACCGGCGCGCTGCTCCGCACCACGTCACCAGCCGCGGCGCCGCCACGGTGGCCACGAGGTGGCCACACTAAAGGTTCGAAACGATAACGTAATGTAGCTATGGCTACAAAAGTTTTAAAAAATGGCACCTACACGCTTGGCGTGTGACAAGTCACAGTTGAGACCGATGTCCAGTAGCCGTATTTCTTGCACAGCCCAGAACGCCGAAGCGCACCCTCACAGCACACCGCGAAAAACGACGCACACACATTGCATACCGTAGAGTTTTCGATAAATTCGTTGTCCGCACCCTGTGGTGCCTTGGGCAAAACATATTTTCCTAGAGGAAGGGCAAGCGTCAGATGGACAGTTTCGGGGAAGAGCTGGAACTAAACGGAACGGGGGACAACGGTCTTCGAGCCTGGAGTAAGGCAAGGAAGGCCATGACAATTATGTTCGCACAGTCTCCCCAAACTTTACCTAGAAATAGTGCGTTTAACACCTTTACAACAGGCACATGTGTGTCTGGCAAAAGGCGTGATGAGGGGTGAGGAAAGAACCGAGGCAATGTGTCAGGCTGCAGCCTCGCCTTTGTACCCTTGGTGCCAGTTGCGCAAAATAGATGTGCCTTGGTGCATCGCGTCAACCGCAGCCAGTGACTCACCTGAGTGTGTGCAGGACAGGTTAAAATCATAATAAAATAACGGGTGTCCAAAACAGAGAATAGAAATCAAATTGTAAATAGCAAAAAGTAATAAAGTATGAGTTTCCTTGATGCACACATGTTATCGCCTAAGCAATATGGACTTACTTGCGCACATGGCAATAGGTTAGCATTACATGAATTTACTGATTTCCTTAACAATACTCTCGAAAAGAGAGGATATGTTTGCGCATTACTTTTAGCCGTTTTAAAAACTTTTGACTCCGAGGACCGTGATTTATTACTTCGTAACCTCCATGGCTATGGCTTCTTAGGCCCTTCTGAACTTTCCCTGAGAATTATTTGCCTGGTCTAACCAAAGTAGTAGGTATCAGAACTATTAAAAGCAAGCCCAGGCAGATAGCCGCTGGAGCTCCTCAGGCATCAATTATAGCCGGGTCTTTCAGTACGCAGGTGACACGCTTTTGGTATCCAGTCATACTAATTATGATCATGCCATGGCTGAATTACAAACTGACACTGTAAATGTCATAAGTTAGTACTGTAATAACCCAATTTTTATTAACAAAGATAGAACTAAATTAGTTTGTTTTTATAATTCCTTGAAAGTTGTTCTAGTTACCTTTTCAGTGCTTCTTCATTCTCGTCAGTGTAACAATTGTGTTTGAATTGAATTGTTTATCTGGCATCTTGTAGGCAGAAAACGCACAGCAGGCAGGACTGTTGAAGAAACGCTATTCTTGGACAGCTTGAGAGTCTACAATCTCTTACTTTACGCTGGGTCAGGATCATATATGCGTAAATTCAAGAATTAGTTTCTGTAGATGGTGTGCGTTTGAGATAATTTTGCTGCACGAGGTGAATATGTTTTAGATTAGTTGAAGTTGTGTAGCCCGATGCTGACTGGCAAGAGTATAACTGTGAATATAAAATTGAATTATACAACAACAGTTTGAAGCGTGTGGAAAGGATGCATATTAAACTGCCTATCACGGCAGTTATTTGACTTATTTTTTTTGAAACGTGTTTACCGTGATTATCACAAGAGAGGGTCGAACAGAACATAACGCCCAGACATTATAAACTATAATTCTAAATTAATTCTAAACAATTTGAATATTGGATGAATTTATTGCAATATCTTGTAGCGCAGGTATATGCTTGTTTTATTGGCTTGAATATGTGTCTTTGTTGTACCTTAATTTTTCTTCATTGAATTTTCTTTTCATCATTCCTTTAAAGATTTCATTGTACTGTTGCACTGTTCTACAAGGAGATGAGTATCATTACCGGCTAAAAAAATACTGATGTCATTTGCATAGACAATAAACCTTGCCTGAGACTTTATATCTACGATGTCTGTGATAAATATGAAAAAGTACATGCTCTTAAATACATCCCTCGGGCACTCCACAGAGGAGATTTCTAGGCTTAGAAGTATAGGTACTTATTGTTACTGCTTTTGTTCTGTTGGATAGGTACGATTAGAAGAGCGATAATGCTTATCCTCGAATTATGTAATAATTTAGCATCTATAGCAAAACTGTGTTGTCAAGTAAATCGAAGGCTTTTGAGAAGTTACGGAAATGCCAATAACTAAAACTTTGTTTTACAACTCTGTTAATATATAATCTTTGTGCTGCACCAATCCTATTTCAACAGAGCTTTTTTTTTACAAAAACCAAATTGTTGTTGTGTTAACAGATTGTATCTTTCAAATACACTTTGACACCCTTGAATGCAGGATTTTATCAAACGCCTTTGAAAAAGAGGTAAAATCTGTTGTTGTTGCTGTGTTGGGTTAATGGCACATAAGCAACTATGCTATTATACGCCAAGCTCAAGGTATAAAAAATTGTTTTTTAGAGATTTTTACAAAGACATAAAATTTGACGGTGCTGAAAGCTGAAAAGTTATTTACTTCTACATAGTATTGAGAGGAAAACAATATTGATAAATAACTAATATTCAAAGTTTCAAAGGAGGCCGGGTCCCCTCATCAGCCATCCTTGGCTGTGGAAAGACCGGAGGCTCCCAACCAAGCAATACAAAACCTCAGCCCTTTTCTCGGGAATGAGAAAGTGGCTCAGGTGCATCGACGAAGCACTTGGTCATATTTTACATCTTTTTCGGAGCACCAACCTCTGTTAAGCATGTAAAAACGCAGGACATGTCGACAATAGCATCTTCACCTATGAGCAGTGCTGGGTGAAAAGGGATACATTGGTAATAGAATAGAAAAAGCAAACTTTTCTTTGCTTTTCCAGATGCGAGCATGAAAATAAACTGTCATTAACTGTAAGTTCATCTCCACATGTAAAAACTGATTTGTCTTTTTTCGTAAGCACCACAAGTGCAAGAGCGAGCGTCCAGAGCAGCGGTCACCGCAGCGGCGGATGCGACTCCCAAGCGTAATAGCGAATCATGTGACATATCACATTCCACAACTGGCGAGGTGAAGTGATCCTGCAGCAGCCAGTGCAGCGGCGGACGTGGCTGCCAAGCGCGCAGCCGCAATGTCGGCGAGTCATATACCACGACGTGGTAGCCACATGCCACACGTCCCGTTAGATTTTTTGTTATGTGTTGGGTTTTATGGCACATAGGCAGCTAAGACCATCATGCGCCAAACGCAAGGTATAGAAAATTGTCTTGTGCTGGATTTTACACGAAAATAACAACCCAGTGGTGTAAAGTACCTAAAATTTTATTTCCCATCATCTAGTGAAGGTAAACGGCAGTTATATTTTTAAACTGGGTAATGGTAAAAGCTTTAAAGAAGGTCAGGTACCCTCAGCGGCCATCCTTTGTAGGGAAAGGTTGTTGACGCCGCCCAACCAATTATTAGACACGTTAGCATTCTTCTCAGGAATGATAAAGTGACAGGTGCATCAAGGAAAAATAGGGCGCTCACAGTTTATTAAGATAGACAGGCTCTCGTAAAAAGTTAAAAGCATCAGAGATGTCAACAATTGCATTGTCACTAGAGACTAGCGCTGGGTAAAACAGAATGCATTGATTATAAAATTGAGTAAAATACTTTTTCCTTGGTTTTTCTAGGTTTGAACATGTGAATAAGACATGGTTAAGTAAGAGCTCGTCTTTACATCTTTCACAAACAGGTGTGTCTCGTTTTTTAAGTAGTTGTGCGTCAAATGTGTGTGTCCTATGCGAAGGCGACATAAGATTACTTTAGAGAAATGTTCCTGGTGTCTGCTTGACCTCCATTCCCCAAAGGTGGTTTTATGAAGTGTAGTTTTTCGTTCAGTTCAATATCCTACTCTTTCCGCCATGTGTTTTTTAATTTATGTATAAACTTCATGTAGTGTTTAAAAGGTATGTTCACTTTTTTTATTTACCTTTTTAAGCTCTTACTGCTGCTGAGTCTGTTCTCTCATTACCCTCTATGCCGACGTGGCTCGGGAACCAGAAAAACTTTATCATATGTCCTTGTGTTCTGAATTTTTCTGGGTTGTGCATTATGCTGCCTACTAATCGTTCAACTGCATTTCTTGACCGGAACGCTGGGAGTAGGCTGAGGGGATCTGTGTATATTATACCGCTTTCGATGTTCTCGTGTACCATTTTGTCCACAGCCATATACACTGCATAACATTTGGCAGTAAATATTGATGCATAACTTGGCAATCTTACTTTTTTTTTCATTTCCTCTGTACTACGCCATTTCCAATGTGCATCGCTGTTTAGAGCCACCGGTGTAACACTCCATGTAGCTTGAACATTTCTCTTCAAAAGCCAATTATTCTTGTAGTAGGTGTTCATGTGGTGTTTGTTTTTTACGAAACTGTGTTAGCGTGGGTGATGATGAATCAACATCTAATAAGCCCGAAATAAATCGGTGGTGCACGCTGGTACCAGACGGGGTGGTTCCCTATTTAAGGGACCCATATGTTTCCAGCAGCTCCTCGCCCCTGTCCGTCAGTGCGAGCTGAATTGGTAGGGCACGGCTGGATAACAAGGTCTCCCACCGCTCAAGGGGCTGAGGATGGGGGGTGTTGGCAGGAAGGGGAGGAGGGGGGCCTTTAGTTTTGTGCACTCTGCCAAGACCTGCGGCAGGGTGCCCTTTTCTTGTTTGCAAAAAGTACAGAGCATATCGTGTTTCGCGCGGTACATGCGATTCATCAGTACGGGATGCGCAAGCGACCCCGCCTGCGCTCGACGCAGGATCGTCGGTCGTTGACTGGTGAGTTTGGGGTGCGGTTCTGGCAGTCTGCACTATTCCTCGCGGTACATCCGGGTAATGTCCCGAAAGCTGGTGACCGGGTGCGGTAGCTCTTCCGGCTCGTGCTCGGCCCGGATTGACATTTCTCGGGCATGGTAGTCGGTGAGGATGTTGCCTGCTACCTGCGAGTGAGCCGGGACCCACACGAACTCTATGGCTGTTCCCGGAGGCTTGCACTTGAATAAAATGGCTCGGGCCGCGGAGGAGATTACCCCCCTGCGGAAGCTTCCGTAGGCTGTCTTTGAGTCGGTGACCATGGTGTCCACGCTCGGCTGTGCGAGTGCGAGGGCCGTGGCCGCTTCTTCGGCAACTGCGGCGTCTTGTTGTCTTCAGGGACGCGCTAACGGTAAGCCTGTCTTTTGACGTAACCACCACCGCTGCACGGTCACTGTGTTTTCCGAGCGAGACGTCCACGTAGAGGACCCTGGGGTTCTCTTCCAGCTTCCGGGCTATGGCTCTGGCCCGCGCGGTGCGCCTTTCGCCGTTCCTGCCCGGCATCACGTTCTCCGGAAGAGGTTTGGTCTGAATGGTCGTCTTACAGTCCTCCGGAAGGGCCGTCTTGATGGGTACTGACTCGATCTGCCATCCTATCTTGTGCAAGACAGCTCCTCCGTGTTGCGTGTGACTGAGCTGGATTCCTGATTAGAGAGGTGGGCTTCGATGAGCTCCTCCACTGTGTTGTGGGCGTCCATGTCTAGCAGTCTTTTCGTGGACGAGTATATTGGCATTCCCAGTGCTTGCTTCGTTGCCTTACGAAGCATCGAGTTTAGGGTGTCCCTATTCGCCTTCGTCAGCTGGAGATACGGCACGGAGTAGGTGACCAAAGACACGACGAACGCGCGTACCAGGCGCATGGCATCTTCCTCTTTAAGGCCTCGGTTTCTGTTAGATACCCTCCGAAGCATACTATGTATCTGTTCGGTTGTAGTCTTAATCTTTCTGACGGCGGCGTGTGCCTTGCCGTCGCTCTGAAGTAGTAGGCCAAGAGTCCTAATCTGCTGTGTTGGCTTGATGACTGTCCCGTTGACGTTGATGATCACGTTCGGCGGCAGCTCCTTCTTGGATTTTACCGGTTGGAGCTTGAGCAGCTCTCGTTTCTGGGGAGCGCAGCTCAGTCCGCACGACTTTGCGTTCTCGAGCATGGTCGTTGCCGCCCGCTGCACGGCTTCCTCCATCCAGGCATCGGACCCGGCTCGGGTCATCCACACCGTAATATAGTCGGCGTGGAACGCGTTGTCCATGCCTTCGATTTGCTTGAGTAGATTGGGCAGGGGCAGGAGGGCCAGATTGAAGAGCAGGGGTGACAAGACCGATCCATGAGGGGTGCCTCTATCGCCGAGCTCGACAGAATCCGACTTCTCCTCCACTATCCTGATGGTCGCCGTTCGGTTTGACAGAAAATCTTTTATGTAGACGAACGACTTTCGGCCACACCTGGTCTTGTTCAGATTCTGCGACACGCTCGCGTGGGACACGTTGTGAAACGCTCCCTTCAGGTCGAGGGCGAGAATCCCGCGCGCCGCGTGCCTCGTTGCGGGCTTGACGACCAGTTCGTGGAGTTGGATCAATATGTCTTCGGTGCTGAGATGTTGCCTGGAGCCGCACATCGTCTCCGGCATCTGATCTGTTTCTTCGAGGTGCTTCTGCAGCCGGCGAAGGACTATGCGCTCGATCACCTTCCCCACGCAGGACGTGAGGGAGATGGCCCGCATGTTGTCTATCCTGAGGGCCTTGCCAGGCTTCGGAATGAAGCGGACCTCGGCGTTATTTCATTCCTTCGGCAACCGTGAACTCTCCCAGGTTTCGTTCCTGTGGTCTAGGATGCCGCGGGACGCTGTACCGCTCATGTTACCGAGAAGTTTGTAAGTTATGGCGTCTCTTCCGGGTGCACTTCTCTTGTTACTTCCATCTATCGCTGTCCACAGTTCCGTCATGGTAAACGGCCGGTCCAGCTCTTCGTTGTCGGGTCCTTCGTACCTCTCGGGCATTGCGTACTGGCCTTTCTCTGTCTTCACATACTTCGCCTTCAGGTCTTCAAGGAGCCTGCGGCCGTCTCCCTTGTACATGTTAAAATACTTTGGTGAGGTTGCGGGTGGTCGCAGTTTTGCTACTCTGCGGGTCGATCAGATGCCTCAAGAGACACCACGTCTTCCCCGTCGAGAGCTTGCCCTGCAGGCCGTCGCAGGTCTTTAGCCAATTTTCCCTACATAGTTTGGCCGCATACTCGGCGATCTTCTTGTTCTAGACTACTATGCGCTTAGCCAGCTTTCTGTTGTGTCTTTGACATTTCCACCGCCGCGTTAAAGAGTGCCGGGCCGCCTATATGTGGGTGAGTCTGGCGTCCACGTACGGTGTCTGCGACATCGTTGCGATTACTTGGGTAAATCTTTCGAGGGCCTTCTTCTGGTCCCTCGCCCATTCGGCGTAGGTCTGTTTTGTTTCAGCTTGTCCCGTTTCTTCCTCGGACGCCTGTATTGTTCTTGGGTAAACTTTCTCATCTTGTCCCAATCCGTGATCCGCGCTTTCCCCAGCACAGCCCAATATCGGGAGCCTCGGATTGGGATGCCGATCAAACTGTGGTGGGGGATAGCGTGTTAGCGTGGAGTCGCAAGCAGCGGGAAGGCAGTGCCATGGAGGCAATGGATCGTGTCTCAGGGCAATTTTAGGTAGAGCGTCTAGTGTTCCCAGTTCATGACATGCATCCTGAAGGCGTAATAGCAAAAGTCTTATTGATTGTGGCGTATTATTGACCAGTCTTCCAGATGTGCACTTATTAACTATGGGGTAACAGATGTGTTTTGGTTAGGATCTTATTTTCAGCACATATGCACAGGTTAGCATTGCTCTTCCGTTTGCAAGAGATGGTTGATTTGTTTCTACATATAGACTGTTTGTGGGGGATGTTCTGAATGCACCAGCTGATAGATGAATACCCAGGTTTTGTATAGGATCCAGTTTTTTTTATGTATGATGGTCTTGCATACCCATACAGAATGCATTCATAGTTGAAAGTGGACCGTACTACGGAGCGGTAGATCTGTAAAAGGCATAACCTATCGGACTTCCAATGCTTCCGTGAGAGTATCTTTAGTATCGTTAGTAATTGGGAAGCTCTCTTTTTGAAGGTGGGGTAAGAATGTGAGCTTTGTGAAACGTTATGCCTAGGAATTTATGCTCTTCTTTTACTTATAGAACAGCTTCATTCTAGTGTAGGGTGGGATCATTCTGCACGCCTCTTTTCAGTGAGAAAAGGACGGTAACTGTTTTTTGCGGAGAGAACTTAAATCCGTTTTGTTCTGCCTAAGTCGCTAGTTTGTTCAGTGTAAGCTGTATCTGTCCTTCGCATGTTGATAAAGTGCAAGATGTGCATGAAATCTGAAAGTCGTCAACATATATGAATACATTATGGACTTTGAAATTATTTGCTATATAGAGTTCATTTTTACAATATAGAATGTGGTACTTAGAATACACCCCTGCGGTATGCCATTTGCTTGGATGGATTTTTTCGAAAGCGTCCTACTTTGACGTACACGAAAGGAACGGCCAGAGAGGAAGTTTTTTACAGTTTAGCATCCTGCCACGGATACCTAGATCCGCGAGATCACGAAGAATCCCAAACCTCCAGGTGGTATCATAAGCTTTTTCCAGGTCAAAAAATACTGCCAGACAGTGGTGTTTGTGCATGAATGCCTCATGGACTGTGTTTCAAGACGGACGAGATGGACATTTGTACAGCATGCTTTTTTAAATCCAGTTTGGTGGATATGAAGAAGTTTGCGCGTTTCAAGGATGAATATTAACCTAATATTTAGCACACTTCCAAAACATTTAGCAAGACAACTCGAAAGTGCTCCTGGCCTTATAACTACAAGCCGATGTTGGCTGTATTCCAGATTTCAGAAATGGCACACCCACGGCGTTTTTTCACGCCTCTGGCATTTTTCCAGGGTGCCATATTTTATTGAAGCATTTCAGAAGAGCTTCTACAGATCATCGGACAGGTGAGCAAGCATTTCATAATAGATTTGGTCTGGGCCTGGTGCTATTTGTCTGCCGGCCGAAAGTACTGTACGGATTTCTTGCAGTGTAATTAATTTATTGCATTATTTTTTTTGCGCTGTAACTTGTCGGCAGTTGTTGTTTCTCAGTTGTGTTCTTGTACTTTAAAAAATAATTCTGTGCAGTGTGAGAGGCTAGAAACTGTGGCGATGTGCTCCCCTAGTTTGTTGGCCTGTTCGCTAATGCTTGTTTGTGTATCCGGAGCTCTTAGGAAATAAATTGTGAACGGAGTAAAGCTTCCAATAAGATTGAGGACTTGCTCCCGCCTTTGTTTCGATGTAACTCAAGTAATTATGAACGACATATAGTTTTCCATGATGTTTCCTCAGCATTGCGACGTACGTACCGTGCTCTTGCTCTCGCATTTTAAAAATTGATGTGGTTTTCTTGTGATGAACACCATTGGATAGTTCCCCAGGTTTTGTTTTGTTTCTTTTTTGCTTCTCTGCATTATTGTGTGCAAGAGAGCTTGTTATTTTGTCGTATTATTCATGACGATTTAGGAATGGCTAGGCGTGCAGCCGCAATAATACATGTTGTAAAAGTTTCATTTAATTTATGAACGCTAAGATTATCCGAACATATTTTCTCGAGACAGGCCTCTTTCTGAAATTGTGGCCAGTCCGCTAAGTGCAGTTTCAAACGGTGTCGTTTATTAGAATGATTCGTGGTGGTGATGAAAAGTTAATTATCACTGGAAAGCGATCATTTTAGTACTTGTGTTGCTAAAAGAACATTCCACTTAAAATCTGTAAAAACGGATGGAGCGCTAAAAGACAAGTCAATACAGCTCAACTTTCCTGAGGATGAAGTGCAGTATGCGGGTTTGCCCGTATTTAGCAGGCAAACGTTGTTGCATAGAATAAAATCTTCCTAAACCCGGTCTCTAGTGTCCGTCTGTTCACTACCCCAAAATGGGGAGTGCGCATTAAAATCTGCGACTACCAGATATGGCTCTGCTAACTTATTTAAAAGTGCTTCTAGGTCATTGAGTGTTAATGTGAGGTGTGGTTAAAGATGCACTGCGCATATGGTAATTGTTTTATCTCTAATGGCAGTGACTGCGATGGCTTCATATTTCGTCCACCGTTCTGAAATACAACAGGATCGCCTCCAGAGGTCCTTTTCGCCTGTTCACGGTCATGACGAAATACTTTATACTTTTTAAAAATATTTTTGTGTAAAGGTCCCAAATTGGCCTCCTGAAGGCACAGTGCCACAGGAGAGAGGGAATGTAAGAGATCTGTTGCATCACCATAGATATGTAAAATTCCACGGCACTTCCAGAGGAAAAGAAACGCCATTATAAATTTTTAGGGGGATGTATTCAGAACCTCACATCCCTCCTTGTTGAGGGCCTGTAGTCATGATTTTGTCTTTTTTTAGGTCAAGGGAGCCTCGCCCCCATTGCGGCGGAGGCGAGCTCTGACTTGTATCCATCATCTCAGTGGAGGCGCTGGAGTTCCGCGGCAGGGGGGTGGTGGACTTCTCCTGAAGTAGGGAAGCCTTGCGGGCTGCCGACTTGAGGTCGGCGGGCCCGTTTGGGGGGCCGCGCCACGCATCACATCTGCGAAGTTTGTACGTGCGGTGAAAGAAAATGTGCTCTGAGTCATTGCGTAACACTGTCTTGTCTCTTTAAATTTAACATTCTGTTTGGTCTTGACGATAATATTTTCCTTTTCTTTTTCCAATGCAGAACACGATCTTGAATAACCGGTGTGGTCGCCTTCGCAGTTTGCGCAGCATGGTGCAGCATCGCAGTCTTCGGATTTATGATCATTGGCGGCACATTTGGCACATGCATCGCGGCCGTGGCAGCTTTAGGAGCCGTGGCCAAGCCTTTGGAATTTCAAGGAGTGTCAAGGGATAGGAATATATGGTCGGACGCCGATTTTTGCGTACCCTACAGGGATTGATTCAAGCACGGTGGAGGAAGGAAAGGTCAGTACCAGGAGTTTTGTTGAAATCTCTTTGTTTTCTTTTCGTATTTTTGTTGTAAATACATTGGTTACATTTTGTACGGACAGTCCTTCCTGCATTTCCTCTTCAGTCAGGTGTAAAATGTTGTTGTCGGAGATGACAGCACGTAGTGTTTAGTGATCTGTAGGTTGTTATAGACAAAGGAATGTCGCCGAAAGTTGCGATGTCTGCCGGTTTCGAGATTTGAGTGATGTCAACAAGTTCTAGCAGGAGGTTTCCACTATTCAGTTTTGCCACTTTGTACTTCAGACCTAATGAATCTGTGAGGACCTTTGAGACTGAAAGGATATATGAGTGTGGCTGGTTTTTCTTTCTGTTCTCTATGAACGATGTGGAATTTTGGGAAAGATGTTCTCTTTTTGTTAAGGAACTGATAGGTTACATCGGTCCGCCCTCTCTTCAGAGGGCAATCATTTGAAAGTAAGGAAGCACTCACAGAAAAAAAAATGTTCTTTGGCCATGGTGCCAGCCACCCAGCAGGGAGCCCAACAAGAGGACGGGGCAGGAACTTGAAAACAAGCCCTGCCCACGCCACTACACCACTCCTATAACCAAATATGCGGCAACTCAGGCTGGTTGGCCACAAAAGCTTAACCCTCGTCGCCTATGAAACGTGAAACAACCAAGAAGGGAGGAGGAGACGGTAAAGTTCTATGAAAGATGATACGAAAGTGAAAGACGAAGGGGACGAAAGGAAAAGGCGACTGCCGATTTACCCCGGTCGGGTTAGGCCGGAGGTGCCGTCTACAAGTACCTGGGGCCAAAGTGATGTGTTGCCTCCGCCGAGGGGCCTTAAAGGTCCAAACGCTCGGCATCGGCTCAACCACCAGGATCCCCTTTTCCCCGGACACGGCGATGCCACGCACGGCTAGACGAGGGTACTGGTGTCCGTGGTGATGCACTGTCACCATTATCCGCTCGTGTGGATGTCCCTGCGGATGCTCGGGAACCCGTGGTGTCGCCACTCACCAACGCCTGCAAGCTGCGGACGCCCCCCTGCGGGGAAGGTGAAATCTTGGCATGTTGGTACTAAGTTAGGCGAAAAACCAGTCAAACACAGACAAAGGGCTAGAGGAGGAAGCCACAACACAACGACTGGATTTTTTTAGTGCACACTTAGAAAGACGCCCAGCGAAGAAGAAACATTTTGCAAAAGAGTTCAAACCGGGGCCAGTTGGTACATAGACGGAAAAACCAGTCAAGCAGAGACGAGAGACTAGAAGAGGAATTCGTGACACAACGACACAAACATTCGTTTTTTGTGAATTCCTCCTCTAGTTCCTCGTCTGTGTTTGCCTAGTTTTTTCGCCTAACCTTTGAAAAGATCAGTAAAATTGATACCGGCCTGTAATTTCTCAGATCATTATGATCTCCTTTTTTATAGACAACGTTCCCTTTGGCAGACAGCATTTTCGCTGGAACTGTTGCCTATTCCATACGCGTGCTAAATATATGAACGTCTGTTGGGGCAATAATAGGAACTGCATATTTAATTGGGCGTCTTGGAAACCGTCAATGTCACACCTACTGCTGTTGTTCAAGGCTCTTATAACTGACACAATTTCATGCTCCGTGACGGGCTGAAGGAATATTGTGTGGTCATTATGAGCGCATACATATTAGCATGAGAGGACGTAGCGGGAGAACTAACGATACTGTTAAAAAAAAGGGTTAAACGCGTCAGCTAGTCTCATGCCTGACAAATCTTCCGTGAATTTCAGATTTCGGTAAAGGCTTATGCGAATGGCCACGATTTAAGAATGTGTTCGACCTTGACTACATTACACTGTGTTGGATGTATTCAATATCGAAGAAAAATCAGTAATATGCAGTGCGTGATTGCCGCAGCTTCTTTGTTAGCTTCTTTGTTAGGGTCATCAGATGATTTGTATTACAGTGGCTATTTGGGCTAGTGAGTATAGCTGATCTCGTACGGAGAATATGTTGGTATAGGTTGTCCTTATTTGTAATCCATAGATTTCTTCTTTTTTTGGTTTTTCCGTCTGGTCTAGAGGGGAAGCTTTTGTAGTATAAAAGGGTCAGTATATTAATGAACAATGCAGTGATGGCGTAGAGTTAGAGCGTCCGCCTCGCGAGCAAGAGGACCGGGGTTCAGATCTTGGTGCCGCGCAATTCTCCACCGGGTTTGGAAAAATAACTCTGCGTGTTGATAGAATTGCAGAACAAGGCCTGGGGTGTGGCCTGATCTCTGTGACCAGAACCAACCAAGCACTCCCTGACCGGTACAAGATTTGGCCACCCTGGTGTTGTTCTTGGCCACAGCCTTCCATGAACAAACCAATTAACCATCGACCCACAGTCCCCACCGGTTGCGGAGCAAGTGACAAAAGCGGTGGTCAGACCTTAGACGCAGAGGAAGGTGCTAAGAATGTCTGGCTCCAGACAGGCCAGCATATATTAATATTATAAAACTATTTCACAATACATCACATTAACACTATTAATGATGTGATAGAAAAATATGCAGAACATAACTAACCACGATATAAAGCCTTCATTAATCACGAGAAAGTATTCGACACAGTGGAAACCTCAGCACTCATACAGGCATTGCGGAATCAGGTTGTAGAGGAGCTTTATGTAAAAATACTAGAAGATATATATATATATATATATATATATATATATATATATATATATATATATATATATATATATATATATATATATATATATATATATATATATATATATATATATATATATATATAGCAGCTGCACGGATACCATGGTCCTTCATGAACTCAGCAACAAAATTCCAATAAGGAAGGGCGTCAGGCGAGAAGACACGGTCTCGCCAATTCTGTTCACCGCCTGTTTACAGGAGGTGTTCGGCGCCCTGTGTTGGGAACAGTTACGGATAAGAGTTAATGAAGAACACCTAAATAATCTTCGACTCGCGGATGACATTGCCTTGCTGAGTCACTCAGAACGTGAACTGCAAATTATGAGCAGAACAGAATGGTGGGTATAAAATCACTATGCAGAAAACGAAAGTAATGTTCAACAGTCTAGGTACGGAATAGCAGTTCACAAATGGCATGGAGGTGCTGCAAGTGATAAAACGATACGTCTACTTAGGGCAGGTAGTGACAGCTAATCCGGATCATGAGAGAGAAATAATGAGCAGAAAAAAATGGGGTGGAGCACATATGTTTAGGTTCTCACAGATCATGAATGGCAGTTTACCAATATCCCTCGGGAGAAAAGCGTACAACAGCTCTGCTTGCCTGTACTCACCTACGGAGCAGAAACGTGGAGACTGACGAAAATGGTTCAGCTTAAGTTATGGACAAAGCCGCGAGGTATGGAAAGAGAAATGATATATGCAACGTTAATAGAACACAAGCCGCAAGAGTGGGTGATGGAACAAACGTAGGTTTGTTCGAGATCAAGTCGAGATCAAGTGGAATAAATGGCCTTCGGCAGGGCATGTGATGCGAAGCAAAGATACCCTCTGGTCCTTAAGGGTAACGGAGTGGCTTTCAAGAGAAGGCAAGCGTAGCAGGGGGCGCCAGAAGGTTAGGTGGGCGGATTATATTAAGAAGTCGCAGGCATAGGGTGGGCACAGCTGGAAAAGGACAGTGTTAATTGTAGAGGCATGGGAGAGGCCTTTGCCCTGTAATGGGTGCCGTCAGGCTGATGATAATGGTGAATAATGAACATAGTGAAAGCCTCACTGACATCAGTAATGTTATTGATCATGTTCCTTTCTATTGACAAGACGACATTGTGAAAAGATTTTCGAGTGTTATCTTTAAATAGTTGGTACAAAACTGGTGGAAAATTTTTCATCTTTACCCGCTTGTTTCTGCATATAGATATACTGGCAAATGATCACTGATAGAACACGATAAAACCCCTGACAATGTTTGATTGCAAGGAATTAGTAATAAATAAATACAGTTGTTTGGCCTGCGGGCGTAAGCCTCGTTGTCATATTAAGTTTACAAAAGCATTGGACGATACAACCGTATTAAAAGCATTTGTTGTGATCAAAGTTTTGGAGTTGTGATATTTAACAAGAAATGCAAGAAATTGATCGCAGAACTGTCGAAAGGCAGACGTACTCCAATTCGGTGTTCGATAACACACGAAAAATATATGCTTAACAGTGTACAGTGCCAATATTTCATAGTCTGACGAAACTACACAATAAGATTCAAGGAGTTGACATTCAACGTCCCCCATAATAAGCAGTGCTATCCCGCTCCCTCGATACTGCGACAAGTTTAAATTGTGGGTATTATAATTAGGCAACCTAAAAACATCACTTTTATTGGTGCTTCATGTTTCAGTTTGCAAGATAACAGAAAATTGAAAAGAGAATTCTGTGAACAATTCTTCCAAGCATGTCATGTGTCTGTCACAGGTCCACTATTTAGGTTCATGCATTCTAGGCACGCTATGGAAAATGATGCCACAATTTCATCTACATCACTAGGAAAATGTAACTCCACTTCACCATGCACACTTCGGTTATTACAAACTGTACCGTTTACAGGTCGTTAGGTTCACCCTTATCCTTAGTATGAACTATATCAGCTCCCTCGGTCTTTTGAACATGGATCTTGACGTAGGCATACCAATCAAACTTATAACCGTTCGCTTGTGCTGCATCTTTTGGAGACCATAGACCTCCCTGTTGTGTAAAGTCTTTGTCTTGAAAGAAGATACGTTAGGTCTCGTCCTCAAGGCTATTTTTCTTATTAAACAACGTGTCTCTAGTCTCTTGCTTTGTGAAGTTGACAGTAATCCCCTACTCATTGCCCTGCCTGGCGGGCAGCCGATGCACGGATGGAACTTCAGCCTCTGCAAGGTGATGCACTTGGAGCTTAGGAACTTCATCTGGAGAGGACATCAAGTTCGCATCCTTGAAAATAGTCATTCCAAAGACATTTAGGTGCAGTATTATATTTCAGAGCTCAGGATCATTCACCTGCCGTTGCAGGCCTGACTCTGCATATGCATGAACCTTTTTCTTGTTTCAGTTCTGTCAGCCTTTTTCTTGTATCCCTGACTTCAATGTCTTACCTATTGACCTTGTTCTGAAATTCATCAAATTTCTTTGATACAAACTCAACAACCTGTTCTATGCTATCCACTTTTTCTACTAGAGCCGGCAGGCCCTCAAGTTTCTCGTTGATTGGCGCAAGGATAAAACTTGCGTAAACTTCATCACCACTGCGACTAGTTCGCGGGCACGCGCTCCTACATGTCACACACTTTCAGGCCTAACTTTGCTGTCTCAGGTTTAGATCTGTCAAGTTTTTCTTGCAAACCAGCAAATTTCCTGAAGTGATACATATGTTAACACTGGCTACATTTCACAGATCCCCTCAGGCGGTAGTGGCAGCTGACACGATGAGCAAGTGTTAGACAAAGCCTAAAAAGGCTCGAATAGGCAAGTACAAGAGCAACCTGGAGCAGATAGTTCTGTAAAACAATGTTGACAAACCTATTGCATGAACCCACAGAATAGCAGCAAAGGCAGTAATGGCAGCAGTTGCAGCAGCAACAGCGGAAATAAAAAAAGTACAAAGGGAATCCCGAGAATAACTAAGGTGCAATAGCAGAGTTGAACAATTATACGCGTTTCCAGAGGCTGCCGCCGCTGTCGAATGACCGCCAGCTGGGACACGCGCCACAATGTCAGGCTACGATGTGTCGCACGGCGCTTGCGTGGACAGGGTCCGTGACAGTCGCGTAGCGAGAAGCAGGGTGCAACTGAGCCTCCGGATTTCGTTAACAATAGGGGCGGCCACAGGAAAGGAGTAGATACGAATGTGCGCAGTTGGGTTCGAAAACAGCACGTCTACGATGTGCCAACTGCAACAGCAGAGCTGAAGGATTAAATCTGTTTCCCAATGCTGCCGCCGCTGCCGTTAATGTGTCCGTTATCGTGGTGTTCACCCGGATTCCACAATGTCCAGGAACAGCCACTTGGCTAACGTTTTTTGAAAGCCTGCGCAAAATAGCTTGCCTGCTATACTCTATAAATATATTATGCCTAATTTACATAAGAAAAGTAATAACAAATGCATTGGCGCTCATTCTGCTGCGATATAGGACTTGTTTTTTTCTTCTCAATGTTTTGCAGTGCCAAAGTTGATTGCTCCGTGCTGTGATCTATGGTGCGCTAATCGCCAACAAATCCCCTCTCTTCTCATGATCGCGTATGCCTTCAATAAGGATGTTATTTAACAAAACTGTTATTCATAAGTTATCTGTGGAGTAAGGAATTCTGTCTCCCATATGTTACATATCGAGAACTACGTCTACACGACCATTTTATTTTGTCCAGAGTACGGATAAGATAGGGTCAATTGTGTATGTGCTTTCTATGTGCCAAGTGTCCTGAACGACTTGCCGAATGACATTTTCTCTTTAAGGAGCAGGAAAGATGTGAAGTCCATATCTTCGATGTTATGCTTGATTTTTAATTTTTCACTTTTTTTCTCTCATTTCAATCGTTTTTTTCTTCTTCGTGCGTATTACTTGGTTTTACTCTAGTTCTTTTGCATGGTGAACTGCAAGTGCCGTATTCTCTGACTTGACCCATGCTGCCGGGGACTGCCACACAAGCTCTGTGTTGGCTTGGGCAGGCCCGCACATGTGCCTTAAATGGCAGCAATAAAGAATTTGTTATTATTAATCCATACTGGGAAAATAAGTTGGAAAAAATTGTGGTGTTGCTCCACTCTTGCGGCTTATAACTAAGAAGGAATGACATGTTTTGCAGACCAAATTATGAATTTAATTATGAATTTCCTTCTTTAGGTGGACAGCTGAATTTCCTAGTGCTCTTATTAAGTCCCAAGGAAGCTGCTTTCTATTTATAGATGATATACGTGCCTCGCACTTCTCTGTCATGGTGCGTGCGGAAGTTTGATTCAAGTATGGTTATTTTCAGGTTTCTGATTTCGTGACCAGCAATGTTAACATGTGTGGATATGGGGAGATGGGGAACAGATATAGAATGTGCACGGTTATTATTGAACTGTATACAGAAAGGCTTCTCTCTTTGGCAGATATATTGAAGCTGACACGTCGAACACTGAAGAACGTATACCCCATTCGAGCTGCACAATTAAAGT
Organism: Amblyomma americanum; assembly: GCF_052857255.1. Lineage (NCBI taxonomy): Eukaryota > Metazoa > Arthropoda > Arachnida > Ixodida > Ixodidae > Amblyomma > Amblyomma americanum. The sequence continues at coordinate 38,818,395 of NC_135506.1, read as the reverse complement.
TTCCTTTGATTTTGATGAAAATGTCTGAGGCTGTCCTCAACGCAGTGGTTGGTTGATTTGGTCATCTAGGCGCAGTCCTGACAACGAGCCTTTTTCCAGGGTGAGCAACCCCCGTTTAGAGGAATGCTAATTTTGGAGGATTTAAAATGTCGCGAATATTTGTTTCGTCGGCACACGAACCGCGGCTGCGTAAGGGTGGATTTGCAGCGTTAACTTAGGGTGAGTATGGTATAGTGCCTTGCTAGAATGGCGAGACGTTTGCATTAGAGCTAGAGTTTATTAGAATTAGATTAGAGCTGCTATTTTTGTCGGTTGCTTTAGAGCTCCTGAGAATTTCTCCGCTCTTTAGTCTGTCCGCTTTGTCTATAGCATCAGCAATAATCTTTACGGGGTATTTTTATCAAAATAGTACGCCTTTATTCTGTACTGTTAGAGCAGAAGTCGTCCTTACTCGAGCAGATGCGCTAAAGCGGTGTGGTTTACTGTAATCTATTGCAGTTCTTTAGTGCCTACTGTGGCGGCTTTCAAAATGCAAATACTGCTGATAATCTGTGGTTTTCCGGTACAGCTTGGTAACGCACCGATTTTGGGAAACCCTGGGTGTGACGCCCAGGAAATTGACTATTGAGCGCGAGTAGTGGTGAGAAACATTCGTGGACGGGGGAGCACAGAAAGGCTCTAATAAAATTTAAAACTGCTGCTTCCTACGTGCATATATATATATATATATATATATATATATATATATATATATATATATATATGTATATATATATATATATATATATGCTCGCTTACACCCAGTAAACATAAATACCCACGAGAGCAGCAGATTGGACAGCCGTCGCCGTAGCTCAGTTGGTAAGAGCACCGGACGCGATATTCGGAGGTCGTGGGTTCGGATCCCACCGGCGGCATGGTTGTTTTTTCTGCTGCTTTATAAGTGATTTTCTTTAAGCGATTTATTAATCTAAGTAATTATCCCACTGATAAGCATAACACAATAAAAAAAAAAACGTTCCCCTATGCACCTTGGTTTCGGTCACTGTTGGCTCTCTTCATAAATTTGTCAAACGGGCCCCTCATTTCCTTTAACTTGTCTGCTAATATATATATATATATATATATATATATATATATATATATATATATATATATATATATATATATATATATATATATATATATATATATATAGTAAAGAGTTGGGGTGCACTTGAGAGAGAAAAAATGTAATTTACCCAAGCTTTCGGACGGTGCACCGTCGTCCTACAACAGGGTAAGATGATGTCTGAACACAAAGGTCCGCGTGTTCAGAGGATCGAATGCACGTCAAAAAAAGAAAACGCGGTCCTTTGAGGAAACAAGCTGATCACAAAAGAGACAAGCAGCAAGCGACAAGACTGCTCCTATTGGCTGAGAGAAAAGAGGACGGTTGCCGAACGAACAGACAAAAAAATGAAAAAAGAGAACGAGGTCAGACACCTGGGGTGGAGAGGGAGGACTTGCCTGCAAAGAAATCGCCGACAAGAATTATTGTTAAAGGAGCTTCCTTCGGTGGAAGTGAGACGTTTGAGCACGAGGAAAGCAAATAGCATAAACAGGAAAAAAGGATAACCAGGAAAAAGCAGCAAGAAAAGATGAAAGGAAGGCAGATCAACACTGGGCACATATAGATAACAGCGTGACCCCCCCCCCCCCCCCAGTGTTGCAGCAGTTAACATTTAAATGTAAGTTAGGGCGGCAATGCAGTCGGCCAGGCGCCGTCCAGAAACCCGATTTCGCAGCCTGGTGCCGCGAAGAGCAAGCACTGTCCTCAGGCAGCCGCTCATCAGAAAGGTGGCACCACCACGCGTTCCATCCCGGAGGCAAAAAAGAGTGCTTCTTCCTGGAAACTAAGAGAGAACCGGCGAATAATAGAAAGAAAATGAGGAAGGAAGGTGCGAAATCGCCTAAGTGTCCATTATTGCAATAGTTTACTGTCGAGCAATTTTGTATGGAGTATCACACTCTACTATTTGCAAAATAAAACAAAAAAGGCGGGTGGAAGGGCGGTAGTATGGTTTGCTGTCACAGTGGTTTCAGCTGTTATGCTTGGTCATGAGCAAGAAGGAATCGCAGAAGGAGGAGAAGGGCGGCATGTGGAAGCAAGCACGCAAAGTGGCATGACCTCAGGCGATGCAGTCGGGGGCTGTGAATTTTAGTAGATCATGGTGTATGACCTCTGTAGTGTGGAGGGAACCAGGGTTCCTATTCATACCGGCCTGAAACGTATTAAACTTATATGTAAATGATGATTTTCATTCCTCATGATAACGAATGTATTGGAAGCCGCTCTGTAGCAGAGTAACATTCAAGTTGTCAAACTGGTGACCTTCCTGGAGAAGGTGTTTCGAAAGAGAAGAGGAACGAGAGGAAGAGATCTGGTGTACGAGCGATGGTTATTGAATCTAATTCGGAAGAAATTCTGGGCTTGGCAAATGTATTGCATTTGGCAGTCGCCACACTCGAGCATGTACACTGCGTTACTGCTGTGACCGTACAAGTTTTCAGGAATGGAGTGTTTGCAATTAGAGTGTGTGCTAAGAGCTAGCGTTGTTCGCATGAGCTGGCAAACTTGGCATCGCTTCTTCCTGCAAGATAGGCAACTCACGGGCTTTCTTTTAGAGTAAACTAGATTATTCTGCAAATTTTTGGTCGTCTGTAGGTAACCCGTGGAACTGTTGCAAAACTTTTTGACAGTAGAGCGCTTTGCTCTATTATGTTTAAATGTTTTTTTTTAGAATTTTGTTGGTACTAGGAAGGTTGTTTGCGAAGGTTAAGACCAGATTAGTGCAATGTTCATTTGCGGTTGTTGATGGGGGATCTCGAAACATTTATTTGTTATTTATTGATTTCGCTTTTCCTATGACATCAATAATAGAGGCCACATAGCATTCGTGCTTCAGAACCTTCTGCATACGGTTAGAATTTTCCTTGAAGCCTTCTGATCGTGAGCAGATACGCTTGAATCTGATGGCTTGGCAACACGGGATTGACGTTTTGCAGTACTGTTGCCTGTGCGTGAACTTTTTTGTAGACTTTGGTGATTAAGATATTCTCCTCTATTTTAATAGCGGCGGCCAAGAAGTTAATTTGACTGGTAAAGTAGGTGTATGAGAAACAGAGGTTTTGATGCATGTTGGTAAATTCTGAAATAAACTGGATGAGTTGGTCCTCGGTTTTCGTCATACCATTAATATGCACTTATATGTTAGCATAGTTTGGCGCCATTTTCATTCTCATAGGGGTACCACTTGTTTGTAGGCAAAAGGAGATGCTGAATTCGAAAAAGTTAAGTTTGAGGACCAAATAAGTAAGTGCTGGAATGGTAATTCGGCTAGGATCAGCCACGATTTAGTGTTTTCCATAGGATGCGACCAGAGCCTAGATGCCGTCATCATGGGTATGATTGTGTATAGAGACACTACATCAAGGGTGACCAAAAAGGCACCTTCTGGAGTGGTAAATTAAGATACTTCTTTCAGGAAGTGATTAGTGTCACGAATGCAAGAGGTATGTTTGGGAGGAATATGCTTGACAAGAGAAAGTAGCTGGAGATCGGTTTTGCGAGTCACACTCGCGGCCGCCGCTATGACGAGGGGGGCGCGGGTGAGCACACTCAAGGTTCGCTTACACGCAATAAAGAGAAATACCCACGACAACTGCAGAGTGGACAGCCGTCGGCGTAGCTCAGTTGGTGGAGCACCTGACGCGATATTCGGAGGTCGTGGGTTCGGATCCCACTGGTGGCTTGGTTGTTTTTTCTGCTGCTTTATAAGTAATTTTCTTTAGGCGACAGACTGTAACACGCAAATAGCAGCAACAGTTGAAAAAATTAAATAAAAAATGGGGGTGAGGGGAGGAGACATGAACAAGATTCGGGGGCGAAGTTAAAAAGTACACAAAAAACTAGCAACGAAGGACGGTAAAAAAAAGAGATGGCGAAGTGAGAGAAAGGGAGAGGACGACGGTGCGGGAACATGAGCAGCGCGAAAACGACAGGCGTACGAAAACAAAACAAAGTGCACAAATTAAATACCAAGATGGGCGCCGCTGTAGATGCGTGGCCAAAGAGGCACCGGTGCGCAAATTACACAGGGAATCTTGAACATTTACAGTACCACGGTGGCGTCGATCGTCTGGGAGACAAGAGGTGGGACTCTAGTTCACTGGGGAAGTTTGGTTGATAACCCTGCAGGGACCAAGGTAGCGGTGGAGAAATTTATCAATAAGGCCAGGGGTACGCCGTGGTGTATAAAGTAATACGTCGCCACCAGGACAGAATAGACCACACGATGAGTAGAATGGTAGCGACCGTTGCGTTGTTCCTGGCAGGCCTGTGTTGAGGCGAGAAAGGTAACGGCATCTGGCCACACGGGATGCAAATTGGGCAGGTACTGATATTGAAGAATACTCAGGCGTAGAGAAGAAAGAACCGTCGAGAATTGTCGTGCGAGGAGGGCCGTAAACGAGGAAGAACGGAGAGTCACGGGTAGTCTTCCGTACTGCTGTATTATAGGCGAATGTGATGAACGGGAGAATAGTGTTTCAATTTCGATTATCCGGTGTCATGTACATAGAGATCATATCCGATAGGATGCGATGAAATCGCTGTCAGACCGTAGCGGGATGGTAGCTTGAGGTTGTTTTATGAACGGTGGATGATGTGTGAACAACTTCGGCAACGACCGTCGATAAGAGGTCGTCCAGTGGTGACTTAGGAACACTCGGGAGCACCATGCCGCAATAGAATCGATCGAGAAAAGAAATTTGCAACCTCCTGAGCTGAGACAGTGGGCACGGGTGCAGTCTCGGCGTTGCGCGTAAGGTGGTCGACAGCTGTAATGATTAAATGGTCACCTCGAACGGAGAGAGGCAGTGGACCATATAAGTCGATGCCATCGACATAAAACGGCGTAGCTGGGCAGGACAGGGGTTGTATGAGGCCAGTAGTTGTAGAAGTTGGCCGTTTGCGACGTTGACACGGGGGCAGAAAGCGACGTATTGTATTTAGCAACGCTGTAGGCTAGGCCGGGCCAAAAGAAATAACTCTTCGCACGGATGTAGGTTTTGTGAAAACCTAGGCCCCTGACAGTAGCGTCATCATGAAGGGCCGCTAGGGTATGGGGGCGAAGCACCTGCGGCATGACAGGGATCTAGCGGGTTTCATCAGGGAAATACACGTAGCGGCGTAGGATGCCATCTTCGAGCTTGAAGTTGCACAGCTGTCAATGGAGCCTAGCATTGGCTGGGTTCGATGCGCCGATAAGGCGGTCGGTGATGGGACGGCAATAGGCGTCGGCTAGTTGCTGCGAGCGGAGAGCGTGTGTGCTGTCAGAGTCTCAAAAGAAACTGCTGTGATGTGCGTCGGTGGGAGACAGGGCCGGCTCTATTCAGAGAGGGGAAAGGCATTGCGTAGAAAAACAGCAGGCTGATTCCGAAAGTGGGCAGCGAGAAAGCATGTCGGCGCCTTGATTTTGGCGACCCGATTTATTAACGATGAAGAAATGGCATTCTTGAATGAGTAGAATCACACTGCCATGTCATCATGCTGTCCATTTTTTCAGCGAAGACAACAAGCGAAGTGCATGATGACCTGTCACAACTGAGGTAATGGCGGAATTTCGGATTTCCCAGATGGCTGCAAGGCATTCTTGCTCAGTACTGGTGTAATTTTTCTAAGCTGGAGTCAGGGTGCGGCTGGCGAACGCAAACAATTTCTCAGCGAAGTTGCGTCGCGCAGCAGAAGTGCAGCGCCGAGACCGCGACCACTGACATTAGTATGCATAGCGGTGGCACTGAAGTGGCCAAGGACGGGGTGCGATGTAGGGGCGTGCTTGAGGATTTTAAAAACAGTATGCACTGGTCATTCCCCATCAAACTGCCGGGCGCTTTGAGTAGTTCATGAAGTGGAACGTGAATAGTTGCGAAATCCCTAATAAAGCGCGAGAAGTAGGACGCCAGACCTAGAAAACTGTGAAAATCCGGAGTTCGTTGAGGACGACCAAAGATTATTTCCGCGATCAATTTCCGCGAGAATTGTGAACAAGGCCCCCATAAGCCGGGGCCGAATCGTCATCCTTTTTAACGATTGGTCGGCGCTTGAAGATTTTCCGCCATGAACATACCCGACCAGACGGGTTTCCGTCGAACCCTGGATTTCATTTTCTGAGAGTATAGAAAAATGGCGTCGTCGCAAATTGAACTTTCAAAATTTTTAATTTTATTCTCTGCAAAGTGGCACTTCTTGGTGTTGAGCTGAAGGCCCGCTGAAGCGAGGCACGTGAGAACTTCAGTTGCGTGAGTGCTTCATACGTTGTGGAATATGTAAACAAGGCCAACCTGGGAGTTTCACACTTGCTTTCGCTACATATATTCTGGCATAGCCGAGCTAAGCCAATGCCATTTTTGCCCCCCACTTTCTATTCTGGGCATATTATACTAATTCCGAAAATCACAGGTTCAAATCGGTTGAAAGCAGTTGAGGCATATCGTCCAATTTTCCTCTGTATTGTAGATTACAAACTTTTTGCAAAGGTTCTTTGCAATTGTCTGCAGCTAGTTGTCGCTCACTTAATAGGCACGCATCAGGTCTGCGGTATAAGAGGCCGCAACATCCAAACCAATATTCATATTGCACGTTCAGTAGTTAAGGCTGCATAAGATGAGATCCGACAAAAAGCTCTAATTCAGATTGACCTTGCCAAGGCCTTTGATAAAGTTCGTCACGATTTCTTGTTTGCGGCCTTAGAGCATGCAAATATTGGAGATGTTTTGCTTAGGGGCATAAGACTGTGCTATAAGGAGTCCTATACAAGGCTAATTATTAACCAAGAGCTAACCTAACCAATTCCAGTGAAATTATCTGTTCGCCAAGGCTGTCCCTTATCGCCTTTGTTGTTTGCCCTATATCTTGAACCCCTTTGCCTAACTATTATTAACCGTACATCTATCCGTCGTTTCTCCTTGGCGCAGTGTGAAGTAAAGATTTTAGCCTATGAAGATGATGTCGCCCTCTTTTGTTCTGACAAAAAGAGTGTGCTTGAGGCATTGCATTTGACTGAATAGTTTTGCGAGGTATCAGGTGCAGCTCTTAATCTAGATAAATCCAAGGGGTTTTGGCTGGGCCATTGGGGTACAACGCCAAGTTATTACGGTGGAACAAGCTGGGACTGCGGGCCCCTTCCTACATAGGGGTTCCTCTTCACCAAATTCGCAACAGTGGCGCCTACTGAGATTAAGTACAAACCCAGGATTGGATGGGTAGGGAAGTATCAGTGTTTTTTCGGGCTCAAGTCTGCAACATTTTTTATTTGCATAACTTGCCTATGTGCTGCAGGTTCTCCACTGTGCGAGGAAGAAATTTCAGGTGATGAACAGAGTATGTGCAACATTCGTACGGCGTTCTCGATGGGAATACATGCTTCTTGATAATCTATTCCTTTCGCTTGAGTCTGGTGGAATCGGCCTTGTTCAGTTATTCGTGCAACAGCATGTCTAGCGCTTTTTCTTATTCAAATCTTCAAACCACCGTTTTTTAGCAGCCGTTCTTATTAGGCGTCTCAGTGCTCATTTTCATTTCCTATCCACACCGACGGGACACACTCGTGAGGGGCCTTTATGGGGATTCCTTAAAGAAGTTGCTAGCACCTTCTATTTTCTCACTGTGCGCTTTTCTTTAGACTATCTGTACAGCCTCTCTAGAAGGCAGGGGACTCAAACACTTACAGAGTACTGATTTCCTGTACCGTTGCAATGGCAACCTTTTCTGGAGTTCCCTGACACCACTGTTTTAAAATGTGTTAGGCGAATGTGCATTTATTCTGCCGCGAAAACATTCTTTTTTAAGCTGCACACGTCAAAGCTGCCTGTGAAAGCATGGCTTCATGAGGAGGAGATGCTTGCGCCATGGACGGTGAATTGCCTCCTGTGCAATACACCAGAGACAATAGACCGTTGTTTTGTTCTGTGCATTGATGCTATCTTCTGCTTCGACATTTTATAACGAACAATTAAGAAGGACATTGACATCACACCCTACTGTATTCAATTTTGGCCAGCGGAGAAAAACACTGCTGTGCCATATGATCTATTTATGTTGCGAGGACAATTTAGTCTCTTGAAGAACCGCATGATGGACCGCCACGCCGAATCACCATGGTCTTCGAAATCTTCGTCGAAATAAAAAAGAGCTGAGGTGCACTCCTAATACTAAGCTTTGCCCATGCATAGGACCAGGCTTCATGTAACGCCTGGCATCAATGTCTTCACGTTCATCCTGTATCTTTTTGTTAACAAATATTTCTTTCTAATTCTTGCGACGTCAACTTCCGCTCAGTGAGGCTCTCGGTAGCGCCTTCTTTTCATTTTGTTTTTTCGTTCTTTCTTATACCTGAGCGATTACAAATCCGCAATCACACTACAGAAAACGATCATCGCTTATAATCACAAGTATCGCGTACCAATCATCAATCGCTATCCACGTTACGGTGCACGACTTACTACGCCACTTGATACACATACACTTAATATCAGTACAATCAAGCGCTATATCACCGCCTTTTCATTCCGATAAGTATCAAACACCTACCTGGCATACTATTTGTTTTTTAAGGTTGGAGTACATCCCATACACCCGTTAGGTCATGCACCTCACAACGCGTTGCGTTGACTGGGTGCCCCTCAAGCACGCCTGAACCAACGAAATTTTGTGGCCTGTGGGCAAAAGAGAACAAAAGGGAAACCCTTCGTGGCGTATACGTTGCGTGCCCACCTGATACGCAGTAGGCATGAGTACTAACCCAAATTACCGCTATTTGTTTTTCTATTTTCTGATTACGGGAACTCTGGGATTTTCTTCCTGACTGACGACGGGCGATGCCAGAATTTCAGCAGAATGAGCTTCTTAAGCTGTCGCGTAATACCTGCAACGATCCGAGAGACCTCGCCCGGCCTGTTTAATAAAAATAATTGGTTTTTAGAGAAAGGAAATGGCGCGGCATCTGTCTCATATATTGTTGGATACCTGAACCGCGCCATAAGAGAAGGAATAAAGGAGGGAGTGAAAGAAGAAAGAGGTGCCATAGTGGAGGGCTCTGGAACAATTTCGACCACCTGGGGATCTTTAACGTGCACTGATATCGCACAGCACGCTGGTGCCTTAGCGTTTTTCCTCCATAAAAACGCAGCCGCAGCGGTCGGGTTCGAACCCTTCCAGTTTAACAGCTCTCGTTTTTGTCCGATGAGCAAACGACGCCCTGCTATAATCAAGGCGCCTACTATCGAAAAATTAACAGAACAAGGGAGCGATCGTCCCAAACAAAACCGATTCAGAAGAGAAAGGAACGGCATTGCCTCTGGGCCTGGCACGGGGCATGTCACGGATCTCTCCGGGGAACACTCGTACCGAAAGAACGGACTTGGCGACGGGTGTACCCACACAAACTCAGATTTAATACAGCCTACGTGACACACACACTCGAACACAAAATTAACACAAAGCACAAAGACTATAAATACACAAGACCCGGGCACACTGCTATCAGCGTCTACTACTAACATTCGGCGTTCGTGCTCACGTTTGGTTCGGGGTGGCTGCGGCGTTGTATGGACCCACTAGGCGGCGTCGAGGCGGCGTTCGACGCGCATGGGCTGGCGTCGCTGGCGACGTTCGACGTGCTTGGGCTGGCGTTGCTGGCGGCGTTCGACGTGCTTGGGCTGACGTCGCTGGCTGTGTCGTACAAGCTCCCGGTCCAAGCGCCCGTGGAGGTGATGCCGTTGTTGTTATATTTGGGGGCACCACCCGGATCGGTGGCAAAAGCGCTGGAGATACCCCTGGCCGTAGCAGGTGATAGCGTCCTCTGTGGACTCCCCGGAACGGGCTCGGGCACGGCAGGAAGTCCACGATGCGATGTCGTAGAATGCGAACTCACCGGAGCAGTAGCCGGCGTCGCTCTCTTCCATCCAAAGTGTCCCTGACCCGCCGGAGCCTCCGCCTCTCTGCTGTCCCCCCACCCCCCCCCCCCCCCCCCCTGTGCCTCGCTCTCACTCGACCTTTTATAGCCTCGGTGTTAGTCCACGTAAGCCTTGTCGTCGTCTTCTCTTCTCCACCAAGCATCTCTCTCCACCTCACCGAATGCTTCTCCACCAATCATCTCTCACCACCTCAACGAATGCTTCTTCTTCCTCTTCTTTATTCTTCGGTTCATTTGCGTCGTCTTCTTCACACCTTTTTTCTTTAAAATTTAATTTAGGCTCCTTAATATATGTGACAAGGACCCCCTCTCTCAAAAGTTTTTCCATGAAAAACGGCTCCCGTCATACTCACCTTCAAGCCATCCAGCCAACCGACTATCTTCTGTGGCAATTCTGGACCCAGCCCACAACACACCGCAGAGGTACAGCTCACACCAAACGCACACCCCGAACACAGCACACCAAATTGAGTTTTCAGAACACTGACACACCACTGCCGCTGTCTGTACAGAGTCCTTAATAAACAAGTTCGTGGCCACAACACACTCCTTTATATGATCACAACACCAACAACAGCAACATCAACAACAAGATAAATCCCAGAGATACATTAACACAACAACAAGAAGATACATCCCAGAGATACCTAGAGCTGTTCAGTTGGCTCTACTGATGAAGTCCGCTCCAACGTTATCTCTTCTTTTAATATATTCCACCTGAAATGAGTATTGTTGCAAGGCCAAACTCCATCTCATAACTTTACTATTGTTCATTTTTGCCTTAGTTAAGTATTCAAGAGGCTGATGATCTGTTTGAATCCTAAATTGTCCCCCATAAAGATAAATGTGGAATTTCTTTACCGCCCACACCACCGTCAGACATTCCTTTTCAACAGTGGAGTAGTTGCGTTCACTAGCCGATAATCTCTTGCTGCAAAAAATACCGGATGTAGCACGAGATTCTCTTCTTGCAAGAGTACAGCTCCTCAAGCTCGGTCTGATGCATCAGTGCGAAGCACAAACACTTTATCCATATTCGGAGCAAGCAGAACGGGCGGTTTTGCCATACACCCATTTAACATCACGAATGCATTTTCATGTTCAGCAGTCCAATTCAGCTTATTGCTTGCCCCCTTCTTAGTGAGGTCGACAAGCGGGTCGCCAATGTGGGCCTAATCGGGAATAAAGTCCCTGTAGTATCCCGTTAACCCCAGGAACGACTGTACCTCCTTCTTGGTCGTCGGTGTCTGGGCCTGCTGTATTTTGTCCAAGATGTCGTCTTTCGTCGCGATGCGGCCCATCCCCAGCTTGTGTCCGAGAAAAGAAATGGCTTCAAAGCCCACCTCACATTTCGCTGGATTTATGGTCAACCTGGCGTGCTGAATTCTGTCAAATAGTTTTGCAATGTAATTACATGCTCGTCCCACGTATCTGTAGCCACCAGGATTGCATCAATATAGTGTTATACGTTTTGGAGCTCATCCAAAACCTTCATCAGCTTCGTAAATTTTGCAGATGCTGTCTTCAAACCAAAAGGCATGAATTTAAATTGGTATAAACCCGCCGAGCACGAAAAGGCAGTCTTCTCTTTAGAAGAATCTTCCATTGGTATTTGCCAATAACCTTTAGCTAAGTCAAATTTAGAAAAAAAACTTTTGTGAGCCACCTTAGCGAACACCACTTCCGCTCTTGGTATGGGTTCTGCATCGGGCTCTACGACGTCATTTAGCCGATTAAAATCTACACACAGTCAGTTAGTATCATCGGGTTTTTTGACAACCACGAGAGGCGCATTCTATGGTGACCACGACCTCTCAATCACACCAAGCTCCAACATATCCCGCACCTCCTTTTCTATTGATTCTTGTACTGCTGAAGGTAGTGGGTATTGCTTCACGCTGATTGGTCAATCTGTAGAGAGATCTAGTCTGCAACATATGACATCCGTTTTGCCCGGCACATCTGAAAACACTTCCTCTTTGCTTTGGAGTAGGGCCTTTATGTGTGAGCTTCGGGCTTCATTCAAATTGGAGTTTATTAGCACCTTATCCGAACCTACAGTTTTCTTCCCACTGCATGTGGGCATCTCGACAACATCATCTCTGTCCTCGGCTACTATCGAGCATACTACCTTGGGGCGCACTGTACGGGAACTCTTTCTTCGTACTTTTTCAACATGTTTGCATGGAACACCTTCTTTGTGTTATTTATCAATAACTCATAATTCATGTCATTTTTCTTCTGCGTCACAAGGTAAGGGCCCTTCCACTGCAACAGGTACTTATTATGATCTGTGGGTAGCAAGATGACAACCTTCTAGCCGGATTCAAATTCCTGTGAGTGGCTTTCTTGTCATAGTAGCCCTTATAGCGTTCGCGTGCCCTTTCCAGGCCTTGATGTGCAAGCCTGCATGTTTCTTCCAACTTGTCCCTCAACTTAAGAAAGTATGTGTATGTTGTCTTGAGATCTGATGCAATCTCCTTATTAGCCCACAGCTCCTTGAGTATTGTAAGTGGACCTCTAACGGTTCTCCCATACAACATCTCGAAAGGCGAGAAACCAAGACTCGTTTGTGGTACTTCGCGGTAAGTGAACGAAAGAGCTGGGAGATATCTATCCCAATCAGTAGGTCTCTCCTGGCAAATTTTCTTGATCATGGTTTTGAGGGGGCCGTTGAACCGCTCTACAAGCCCGTTACAGATGGGATAGTAAGGAGTTGTCAGTAACTGCCTTACTGACAAAAGGCAGTTAACCTCCTTCATTAGTTTCGATGTGAAGTTCGAGCCCCGGTCACTCAAAACTTCCCTCGGGAACCCATAACGCGAAAACATTTCCACAAGACCCTCCGTCACTTGGATACTGTCAGTAGTTCTCAGTGGAATAGCGTCAAGATAACGAGTGGGTACGTCAACCAGAGTAAGCACATATCTATTGCCTTTGCCGGATACTGGAGAGATTGGCCCCACAATGTCAATCGCCACTCGCTGAAACGGTAGGTTGATGGCTGGCATCTTGCCCAGAGGTACAGGACCAACTCTTCCCTTCGGAACTGTGCGCTGGCACACATTATATGAGCGAACAAAGCGCTTAACTTCACTCTGAACACCCGGCCAAAAGAACTCCTAGGTGATCCTAGACACCGTTTTTTGAACATCCTGGTGTCCGGCCATAATGGCGTCATGTCCTAAGCGCAACATGGTCTCTCGCATATCTCTTGGTAACACGAGCTGTTGGACCCGCCCTCCTGAACTAAGTATGCACTCCCTGTGCAAAAGACCATTTACCAATTGATACTCGAATGACGTCCGATTCTTCTTTCTTTTCACCTTTTCCCCGACTCTTTCGAAGCAGGTCTTCAGGCTCGGGTCTTCTTTTTGCCTAATTGCAATTTCGCCCGGTGTTACGCTCAGGCACATCGCAAGAGTAGTAGAGAGCGGACGCTGCGTTGCTCGGGCTGTCGCTTGAGTTCTTGTCTCAACTGCCGACGAGAAACTGGCTGCACCCGTCTGAGCTGGCGCGGGCCTTTCCTCCTTTGGATGTTCTTCAACCTCGAGCATCCTCCACTCGGGATCGGGGTCTTCGACACCTCGTGCACCCGTAATGTTTGCCAAGAAGAGATCGTAGATGGGTTGGTCTACGCATTTTGCCACTTCCTGTCCAGTATAATATGGCGTGGACACTTGAATCCTTGCTTCAGGAAGGTACCTTACTGTGCTATCTACAAAAGTGACGGCCGACGCTTCCCCTGTAAGATCATCGTATTTCACCAGGCTTCTCCGAACCAAGACTGTGTTGGCTCCGCTGTCTCTAAGCACCAGTATAGGACGGTCCCCTATTTGCCCAACCACCACTGGCATTGCTGCTTTCGACATGGGTGTTCCACTCACTGCCTCAATTTCCAGCGGCGTTTGCTATACTTTCAGCTGCGGAACTTCGGATGGCGTGGCAAGGTATACCCTAGAGTAGACAACGCATGCAGCTCGGTCATGCGTTCTGTATCGGCACACATCCAGAGTATGACCCCTCCTCTTACAACCTTGACACACAACTTGTGTTTTTTGGGCAGCGCTACTAGTTCGACAGTCAGCTGCACGGTGTCCCACCTTGCCGCAGAAAAAACACCTTACAGGCGCCTTAGATGCACTGCCATATGCTCTTGGTTTCGCCGCATCTGTCGCTAGGTTCTTTTGGGTTTCCTCTTTTGCCTTACTCAAATTCCTTAACCCCTGAGCCTCAAGGAATTGGTCAACAGTGTCGGCGAGCTCTTCCAACGAACACAACTTTCTTTCTTTCAGGAATAGCGCCAGCTTTGAGCTGCAACACGCTAAAAATTGCTCTGTGACCAGCTTCTCACGCACACCTTCAAACCTCTTTTCTGTGTTTGACATATCAAGCCACCTATCAAAATAGTTGGTCAGCCTGCAGGAAAACTGCTTAGCGTTTTCCGAATCCTCAGGTTTCGCGGTTCGAAATCTTTCACGAAAACCCTCTGCCGTAAGCCTGAATCTTTGGAGGAGTGCCTTTTTGACTTTCTCGTAGTCCATGGAATCAGCAGCAGGCATCCTTCCAAAAACATTCAGCGCCTCTCCGACTAAACACATGCTCAATGCCGTGGACCATTCACTGCGCTCACAGCCTTGCCCCAAAGCTATCCGCTCGAATCGTTGGAGATATGCATCCAAATCATCTTTCTTGTCATCGAAAGGAGCCATCAGCTTTCTTGGACAAACTCTGGCCGGTCTAGGAGATTCTGTACCCGCTAAGAAACGCTGATCATTGTCCGTGATATCGTCATATCCTCCCGCGACATGCGCCTGTTTCCTCAAAATAAACTCCTTCTCCTTGTTTTATTTTTCTTTTCTCCTGTTCGTCTGCCTCGCGGGCTTCTCTAGCTTCTCGCTCTTCTGCCTCGCGAGCTCTTTTCGCCTCGCGCTCTTCTGCCTCGCGAGCTCTTTTGGCCTCGCGCTCTTCTGCATCACGAGCTCTTTTCTCTTCTCGCTCTTCTGCCTCGCGAGGTCTGCGCGTGATTGCACCCTTTCCTCTCTCTGCCTCTTTCCCTCGTCCTCATAGAGATGCATGACCTTTTACTTGCTTAACCCTACCTTGAGCGCCAGTTCTAACGTTCTTGCCAAATCCATCCTTTCTGCCGTCGAGAGACCGAAAATATCTGAGACAAAGCAAAAAGAAAAAAGAAAATGAATCCTGGCACCGGCTCGCCACTTAACTTTGTCACGGATCTCTCCGGAGAACAATCGGACCGAAAGAACGGACTAGGCGACGGGTGTACCCACACAAACGCACATTTAATACAGCCTACGTGACACACACACTCGAATACAAAACTAACAAAACTAACACAAAAAACAAAGATTATAAATACACGCGATCCGGGCACACTGCTATCAGCGTCTACTACTAGCGTTTGGTGTTCGTGCTCATGTTTGGTTCGGCGTGGCTGCGGCGTTGTATGGACCCAGTAGGCGGCATCGAGGCGGCGTTCGACGCGCTTGGGCTGGCGTCGCTGGCGGCGTTCGACGTGCTTGGGCTGGCGTCGCTGGCTGTTTCGTACAAGCTCCCGGTCCAAGCGCCCGAGGAAGTGATGCCGGTGTTGTTGGCCTTGGGGGCACCACCCGGATAGGTGGCAACAGCGCTGGAGATACCCCTGGCCGTAGCAGGTGGTAGCGTCCTCTGCTGACTCCCCAGAACGGGCTCAGGCACGGCAGGAAGTCCACGATGCGATGTCGTAGAACGCGAGCTCACCGGAGCAGTAGCCGGCGTTGCTCTCTTCCAGACAAAGCGTGCCTGACCCGCCGGAGCCTCCGCCTCTCTGCTGTTACCCCCCTGTGCCTCGCTCTCACTCGCCCTTTTATAGCCTTGGTGTTAGACCACGTAAGCATTGTCGTCGTCTTCCCTTCTCCACAAATCATCTCTCTCCACATCACCGAATGCTTCTCCACCAATCATCTCTCTCCACCTCAACGAATGCTTCTTTTTCCTCTTCTTTATTCTTCGGTTGTCGTGTTCACACCTTTTTCCTTTAAAATTTAATTTAGGATCCTTAATATATGTGACAGGGTAGCAGATGTCGGCCTGCATTGGTTAGCCTATGTGGGCATGAGAGGGTAGCCAATGAGGGCCCCGGCTGCACTGCCACATTAGCACCTCTGCAGGTCCCCGCTGAGAAGCTCATTAATGCCAATCTGGGTCCCACAAGAGACCGAGAAAAGCTACCTTTATCGTTTTTATGCATGTGACCATAGGGGTCCGCTGCTGGTGCTATGAAGCAAGTCCACTTGGCTTCCTTTGTGACTCCCGCCCTATGCCTACTTGCAGTTCCCGCACATATCCCATGTCGGGCCCCCCTACTGAGCCCATTACGGGCCCACAAGGCCCGCAATTCTGAGCCCCATTTGTGCTCCTGGGGTGATATCTAAAGTTGGCCAGGATATCCAGTACGAGATAACCTATTGCACTGGTGTTGCGGATTTTGGTACATCTGGTTCGGACACGATTTTCGGAACACATTTTGAATTTTGAGTTTTTGAGTGAGCTGAGTTGAAGGGTACGAGAGCTTGCTATTGCGTGGTTTGTAGGCTTAGCATGTACAGTATTGTGCGTTTTTATCGTGAAGACTCAAAAATTTCCCCGCCTCAGCCGCTGACTCATTTGCGATGAAACTGCACACAGAGCTTGCGTATTATGGTAACTTTTGTATCGTAGCAAGGTTGACGAAGGTTCCTACTGAGTTGAGCCGTACATGATGCGAAAACGTAATCATCTACTTAAAGATCAATGAACGAAAACCTGCAGACGACGTTTTTTTTCGCTTTATGGCGGCAGTGGCTCCATCTGTTTTCGGCAGTAGAAAGCGTCCCGACAGCCGAGACGGGCTTTGCAAACAATGTCTTTTGAAAGGTAAAGCCAGGTTAAATCAGTTGTTCAGATATTTTTCCCGCTCAATTAGCCGAAAATATTTGTAAGCGCTTCAGTTTAAGCAGACGAAACGGCCGGAACGGAATATTCAAAGGGCCCGCGCTTCTTGCAACGCTCGCCTCAGCGGCCTTGTCGTGACGCTTTCGACTGCCGAAAACAAATGGCGCCACTGCTGCCATTCAGCGAAAAAACGTCGTCTGCGTGTTTTCGTTCGCCGATCTCTATGTATACGATTACGTTTTCTCATCATGCACGGCTCAACCATGTAAGTACCGTTGTCAAACTTTCTACGATACAAAAGTTACCGTAATAGGCAGGCTTTGTGTGCAGTTTCATCGCAAATGAGCCAGCGATTGAGGAGGGAAACCTTTTGAATGTCTTAACGATAAAAACGCACAATACTGTATGACCAAGGCGATAGATGTTGCTAAGGGCCACAAATATAAGCCTTTTTATTGGATGCTAGTTCAAGAGTTAGAACAAGCAGGTTAAAGGTTTGTCTGAGCATATTTCGTATGTCAAGAGCTTTGGATTCGAGGGAATCATAATCACTCTCAATAACAATAATGAATTCGTCAACGTATCTAAAAACGTAAGCTACGTGCATATTGTCTAATCTGTTCGTAATGGACTTATTTATTTTATTTGGTCATACTGTTAACCCTTCATGAGGGTCTTTACAGGGAGGGGACAAAAACAAATACATTTCGTAAGCACTTCAATAATCAATCACGAATCAGAATTCAAACTTTGTACTCCATTTGTCAAAAACATATCGACACCTAGCTCAAATTGTTGCACGTTCGCACTCTCCACAACATCACTTGACAGTTCCATAATTCGATAACATTAGGAAAAAAAAGAATACCGGTATACATCCGTACGTGAGTTAATAGGTTGTAGTACCCTGCTGTGGTTTTTTCGGGAACCACGTTTTAGAGGCGCTTTCACATAATGTTCTTTATTTATTTTTAATGCTCCTTGCATTATCTGGAACAAAAGTTTGAGTCGATGTTTTATCCTTCTAATTTCTAGCGTTTCCAGATCACACTGCTGCATCATCTCTGTAACCGAGTCAGTACAGCGATACTTGGAGCATATAAAACGGGCTGAAATGCGCTGAATTCTTTCCGCCTTCTTGTTTAAGCATTTTTGGTGTGGGCTCCACACAGCATTCGCATATTCCAGAACTGGTCGTATAAACGTTTTATAGGCGACCAATTTAATTTCTTTAGTCGCATCTGGTAGTATTCTCCTAAGAAAGCAGAGCTTTTGGTAAGCTCTTGAATAGATGTTATCAATGCGAAAACTCCAGTCTAGATTTCGCGTCACTGTCACCCCTAAGTATCGAAAACTCTGTACCTCGACCAAGGCGTTTTCTCCTATATTATATTCAAATCTCATAAGGTTCTGTTTTTTACTTACGTGAGTGTATGTGGATTTTTTGAAGTTAATTACCATGCCACAACTTTGGCACCACGAATTTAATGATTGTAGGCATCTATTTAGTTCAATCTGATCTTCAGCGCAGGCTACACGCGAGTAAATTAAGCAGTCAACGGCAAACAGTTTAATTTTTACGGGCGGAACAACGTTAGAAGGAATATCATTAATATACAATAAAAGCAATAGCGGGTCTAAAACAGACCCCTGCGGCACTCCTGACACAACTGCACACTTCTCCGACTCACTGTTACCGATTCTAACCTTTTGGTAACGATTCATTAAATATGCCTGAATCCACAATACTATAGTTTCACTAATTCCTAGGCTTGTCAATTTGGAAAGTAATTTATGATGTACAACTTTATCAAATGCCTTCGCAAAGTCTATACACACAATATCTATCTGTTGGCATTCATCTGTAGCTTTACAAAGGTCATGTATAGTTTCGATTAACTGTGTCACAGTCGAAAGGCCAGATCGGAAACCGTGATGAACTGGGCATAATAAATCGTTTTTGTCTAAAAAATACAGAATATGTTTTGCTACTGCACGCTCTAGGACTTTACAGCACACAGAAGTCAGCGAGACTGGTCTATAATTGTTTGCACATAGCCTATTGCCACCTTTAAATATCGGAATGACGGTGGCAGCGCGCCAGTCCTGAGGTACTGAATGATCTCGCAAAGATTTTTCAAATAAAAGCTGCAAATAATACGACATCCATTCAGCGTACCGTTGAAGAAATGCCGACGGTATTTCATCTGGGCCACACGATTTTTTTGCGTCCAACGTAAGCAAATGCTGGAACACGCCCTCCCTTTTAATGCCTAGGTCTTCCATTGGGTATTGTATTGCGCAGTCTAAAGGATCATCGTCTGCATCACATCTATCCTTGGTAAAAACTGATTGGAAGAAAAGATTAAGTATGTTTGCAATATCTTTTTTTTCTGTCACGACTACGTCGCCATCCACTATCTGTTCTATTGCATTCTTTCTATCTGTGAAGTATCGCCAAAACTTTTGTGGCGAGCATTTGAGGAAGTTTGTAAGCGTTTTATTGAAGAACGTTTTCTTCGACTCCAGCAAAGCCGATTTTAACATTTGTTTGGTTGTTGAAAGTTCTATTGCCCTGCTTTTTTTCTTCCTTAGTCTTTTTATCTTACGCTTAAGGTGTATGATGTGCCTAGTTATCCATGGATTTCTTTGCTTTGATTTCTTTATACGTGTGGGTACAAAATGATCTATGCAGTATTTGATTATCCCTTTAAGATGGTTCCATAGTTCTTCTACACTTTCGCGGTTGGATGCTATTTGAAATTCATTAAACTGTTCTTCCAAAACGTCTAGGATAGACGTGTCATTCGCACGGCCATAATCCTTAACATGCATCACGACATATGCTTGCTTACAGATTCTTGTGTGCAGCGGTACATTCAAGCAAACCATCTTATGACCCGATAAACCATTTTCAACTAATACAGTATAGTCAGGTATTCTACCGGATATGAAAACCAAGTCCACCAATGACTGGGACTTTGGTGTAACTCGTGTGAAGTTTTTAACTATTTGCTTAAGGTTATGTGAAAACATAATCTGCATCATTTTATTGGCGCTCCTTATTTCTACATTACCCGCTGATAGACTTTCCCAATCAATATGCGGCAAATTGAAGTCACCAGCCATTATTAGTCT
Source organism: Amblyomma americanum (assembly GCF_052857255.1). Taxonomy (NCBI): domain Eukaryota; kingdom Metazoa; phylum Arthropoda; class Arachnida; order Ixodida; family Ixodidae; genus Amblyomma; species Amblyomma americanum. The sequence goes on along the minus strand of NC_135506.1, from coordinate 38,798,308 downwards.
TGTGTTTTCATTTACATGGGAGCTAAGGAATTCATTCAAGCTATCCAAAAATTCTGGCGGAGTGGCTGGTCGTCTATACACAGTCCCTAATATATACCACATGTCTGCACAGCTGATCTTGCACCAAACCGTTTCAAGGAGACTGCAATCAAGAGCGACTGCGTTTATAGTGCTTTTCACAACTATAGCCACGCCACCACCTCTAGAGTCCCTGTCGCATCGAAACACCTGGTAGTCAGGAGGAAAAATACTACTGTCACTAATTGCACTATGTAACCATGTCTCAGTCAACATCAATACATCAGGGTTTTGAGAAATTAGAAGATACTCTAAATCATTTTATTTGCGATACTGCGGGCGTTTACAAGTAGAATTCTGAGCTATGACCGAGAAGAATCGCTATCCGTGTCAGAAGCCTTCTCTGAAGTTTTCAACTGAATCAATGCCTGGCTAGCACTTTTTCCCCTCTTTTTGAATCGAAGAACCTTATCTTGCTCCGTACGGAACAGACACAGTTCATTTCTTTCACGATCCCAGACGTAGATATGATTGTTGATCTTAAGCTTGTCATGTACCAGTTTTACCTTGTTTCCGTTTGCTCGTTCCTTTTCACTGCTTTGCCATAGTTTTTTTCGTACTTCTGCAGTTTCCTTAGCGTAGTCTTGACTTATGCTTATCGAGCTGCCTTTCAGCTTGCCACTGTTTTGCATCACAGACTGTTTTTCCCGCGAATCATAAAAATGCATGATTACCGGCCGATTACTACCGTCTTTTTTCTTGCCAATACGATGAATTTTGTCGATCGAGTTCACTTGTACTCCCAAGGTTCCTTTGAATACATTCTCAATAACAGCTTGTTTCAGGTCGCTGTCTGATTCACCCTTGTCCTCATCGATACCAAAAACCAAGAGGTTTTTGATCGGCTTCTATTTTCATATTCTACCAACTTATCCGCCTGATGACGAACAAGGGATTCCAGGCTTTGTACTCGCTTGCTCAATTCTGCAAACACGGTAAGTGTAGCGGTCATTTTTTCGCATTTCTCTTTCATTTCGGTCATTTCAGCTCTTAATGCATCCATTTTAGCATCTGATGAAGCCTGATTATCAATGATTAATTGCAACATTTCTGCGGATTTGGGCCCAGGATTTTCTTCAACATCTCCTGAAACCAACAGTGTCAACACCATAGACCAAGAGTCAACCAAAAAAGTCAGGTAGCTGCGACTTATCCGGTTCTGCTAAAAAGAGAACACATAATATTGGGCAATACTCCAGTTGATACAGATACCTTCTTTTTAAAGGAGGAGGTTATCGGTCCACATACCTGTAATAGCTTGCGAGTTTTGAAAACCTATGTTCCACACTAGTGAATGCAGTCTTCGACTCAGTTTAGTTACGCATAATGAGGCAGAGAATAATGCAGGTCTTTCATATCGACCGGAAAAGCGCAAACGTTATCACAATTCCCAGTTTTCATAAAACCGTTAACCCCTCTAAACATTTTTAGTAACAACGGGTCATCTGTTTGACTGAGATTGACCCCGCAGGGGGGCGTCTGCAGCGTGCAGGCGTTGGCGAGTGGCGACACCACGGGTTCTCGAGCATCCGCAGGGACAACCCCGCAGGGGTAATGATGGTGAGCACTGCGTCACCAAGGACCCGAGCACCCGGGCTTGTTCGTGCGTGGCACGGTCGTGTCCGGGGAAAATAGAATCCTGGTAGTTGAGCCGATGCCGAGCGTTTTGACCTTTAAGGCCCCTCGGCGGAGGCCACACACCACTTTGGCCCCAGCTTCGTGTAGACGGCCCCTCGGGCCTCGCCTGACGGGGGGAAATTAGCAGTCACCTTTTCCTGTCCTCCTCTTCATCTTTCGCTTTCCTATTCCTTTCTCACAACCCTACTCTCCTCTCCTCCCTTAGTTTTTTTTTCCTTTTCTGGCGGCTAGGGTTAAGCTTGTGTGGTACAGCTACCCTGAGTTGCCCCATATTTGGTTTTATTCGTGGTGCACAGCTGACGTGGGCAGAATTTACTTGCAAGTTCCTGTCCCGTCCCCTCGTTGGGCTCCATGATGGGTGGCTGGCACCAGAGCCGAACAACAGATTTTTTCATGGCTCTTTTCCCACCAAACGATCGCCCTCACAAAAGAGGTTGCAAAGAGGTAACTGACTTCTTTCAGAAAAAGAACGCAATCTTTCCAAATTACCATGTGGTACACAGTGAAGTTGAAGACACACCAGCAAGAATTTTGTCCCCCTTCATAGTATCTAACTCCTTGACAGCCGCCTTGGGCTCAGGTTACAAAGTAACCAAACTGGCCAGCGGTGATTTGTTACTTTACCTGAAAAATAATGTGCAGCATTTCAAACTTCCGAACATTGTGACTTTAGGGGAAATTCCCGTTTTCATCACAGCTCGAAGATGCAACACAATCCATGGAGTAATCTCTGGGAGTGATGTTCTTTATTAAAGAGGCAGAAATAAAAGAAGGGATTGCTGAGCGAGAACTATTCAACATACATGGAATCAAGATCCGTAAATGTAAAAAGGGAATCCCGACCAAACATCTTGTCCTTACTTTCAAATCCTGCATATAGCCAGAACAAATAGAAGTAGGGTATATGAAGCTAAATGTCCGCCCACACATGACAAACCCTCGGAGATACTTCAGATGCCTGAAATATGGACATGGTTCATTAAGCTGTCGCGGCGACGAAACATGCGTGAAATGTTCTTCAAAAGATCACAAATCAAATAACTGGGACGGTACACCTTGTTGTGCAAACTGCCATATAGTCCGCACGGCATATTCCAGGGCGTGTGTATCTTGGAAGAAAGAAAAATAAATAATAGCCATCAAAACCAAAGAATATATATCTTTCAAGGAAGCATGGAGGCGATATGCAGCCTCACAAGGCTCATTCTCCTTCACTGCCAAAACATGTTTCGCTGATGTGGTGCGCAGGTGCGGTGGACCGCACAGCACTCCGGCATCTCCCCAGGTCACTTTGATCGAGAGTCGGGCAGGGCCATCAACGCCCCATGCAGGGAAAGCGAAGGCTGCTCTGCTACCTCCAAAGCAGGGAGCGCCGATCCACGGGTCGGCCTCCTGCAGGACTTTCCCCCGTCGGGAGAGGTCTGTAACGTACACACCCGCGGCTCCTCCGTGGTCCTCCACCTCTCATGAGGTGATGGACACAACTCTTCCCTCGCCTCCGCTACAGCGGCGGAAAAGCTCTCTTGAGCGTAAAAAAGAGATAAAGTCCGCATAACCGGTCCAAACGACCCTCCAACCTAGTTTTTAAACTTTATCCCCAACTAGTCTACAAACATGGCATTTATAGTTCTATGGAACTGTCGTGGACATTTAGGCAGCCACAATAACGTAACGGATATTTTAATTTCATTCTAATCGGTAGCACTCTGTCTTCAGGAGACTAACCTAGGACGACAGAAAAAAAGACATTCTTGAAAAGTGTCAAGTCTTTCGCTGTGACCGAGCGAACTCGAGCAGGCTCGTAAAGTAAGATTTTAACTTCATTCTACCCGATAGCACTCTGTCTTCAGGAGACTACCCTAGGACGACAGAAAAAAAGACATTCTTGAAAAGTATCAGGTCTCGTTGCGACCAAGTGACCTAAAGCACGCTCTCTGAAGGTGCTGCTATTATATCATTGCCACTGCTTACCAAGCCATTCCCCAGACGTCGGGAGTGGTGCGAAAGAATGAAAAGGTGTGGTATACACGCACCGTAGAGATGCAAAAAAGAAGCAGAACAAGGTATGGGGAACTTTCAGTCGATACTCCACACAGTAAAACATGAGAAATTTTAAAAAGTCGAGGGCCAAAGTTTGATATATGTGATGTAATGCAAAGAAAACGTAATGGCAAGGTTATATATCTTCCATAAACAGTTCCACTACAGCAAAAAATCAAGTGGGAGCAAGTTCGCAAACTTGATGGATAATTCTCTCCTTTTGCAATTCCTTTCCTGACACCCCCTGATACGCCAACAAATATTCACGAACAGGCCGATATACTTGGGGAGCACTTCTTCCATGTTTCTAGTTCACTACACTATACTGACTATCTTTCTGACTATACTATCTTTCTTAATGTGCAAAAACACAGCAGAAAAACAGACTTCCAACGAGTGGTTACACTAACGAAACCCACAATAGTTTGATTACAGTTCATGAGCTACACTGAGCATGAACTAACGGGAAACAGACTCTACCAGGTCCTGACAAGATACATTGTCAAATGGTAGCACATTTGGCAAAACCTGCGATGGAAGCACTCTTGAAATTTTGTACAAAATCTTGGTGTCGGAAAAAATGCCCCAGGCTTGGAAAAAGGCAGTCATCATACAATTCCTGATAGTTGGAAAACTCCTAACCTCTCCTACTAGATAAAGGCCAATAGCGCTTACCAGCTGCCTTGCCAAGTCTTCCAGAAGCATAGTGAATATTAGTTTAATGTTTATCCTTGAAGTCAGAATATTGTTTTCCCTCTCTCTGTTGTCGATGTTGTTGTTGCATCCAGATGTTAAAGTGGAGTGGTAGAGGGCAGGTGTCGCGAGTGACCCGGGGGACGCACTTCGCGACTGGTGAGTTTGAGACAGGCGTGCAGGTATTCTGACGTTGGCACTTAGAAAGGCTTTCCTCAAGAAGTTATTTATTACAATATTTACAAAACTGATTTACATATGCCGAAAGATTTCGGCCTCTCCACTTTAACTTAAAAAGACATAACTCCAAACTCTTGCGACTCTGGACCACCGTCGGCCACCACACGGCCAACCCGCCCGGCCGCCGCTCAAGGAACTCGCATCTCCAACCCCGCGACCCCGGGACCACCAGCGGCCGCACACGACCGAGCTGTCCGGCTGCCACCAACGAACCTCCCGCGCTCTCCTTAGCGCGCACGCATCTCCTTGTCCTCCCGCCAAAACTACGCCTCAGCCGTAGGTGACTTTCCCGCCACGTTTCGGACGGAATATATCACAGCACAAAAGAAACGCACACAAAAAAAACACGCCTTGCAACGCAAAAAAGAAAAGCACAAAATATCGAACACACGGCTCGCTGCAAGCTGCCGTAGCTAACTAGAAAAGTGCCTCAACGAGGGGAGAGAAACAATTTACGACACATGCGTCCTGTTAGCCGCTCTGGCCTAGGTTGCCCGGATGCCCGCTCGCCTCCGGCGCTGGCCCATTGAGAAAGCTGCCGTGGTTAACTGGAAACATGCCACAACGAGGGGAGAGAAACAATCTGCAACACACGCGTCACTGTTAGCCGCTCTGGCCTAGGATGCCCGGATGCCCACTCGCCTCCGGCGCTGGCCCATCGAGCAAGCTGCCGTGGCTAACCAGAAACATGCCACAACGATATGAGAGAAACCCTTTACGACACATGCGTCTGATCAGACCATTCCTCCTCGCGTAGACCGAGGCTCCCGAAACTCGCGCGCGACGCCGCCCTGAGGGACTCTCCCTTTTGTCGGAGCATTCCCCTGCTCCCCTTCGGCGGCCCTCCTCACGCCTTACCACGACGTACGCCAGCTGCGTCGTGACACTTGAATTTCGCGAGATGATCGACTTCCACCAGTGCGGTTTCAAAAAAGCTTGTTCAAAGGGTCATCTTGTCCGGCTTGAAAACGGAAGACACGCGAAGCATTCATACATAGACAACACTACCTGGCGGTTTTCTTTGATATCGAAAAAGCTTACAGCACTACCTGGAGGTTTGAGATTCTCTGCGACTTGGCACATGTGGGTATCCGCGGCAGAATGTTAAACTGTGCGAAATATTTCTTGTAGAACCACACATTTCAAGTCCACCTCGGTTTAACCCTCTCGAAGAACTTCACTCAGGAGAACGGTGTACCTCAAGGATGGATTGTAAGCACTACACTTTTCATCGTAAAATAAATTCCTTAGCACAAGTATTCCCAAAGTCGATTATGTGCTGGGTTTACGTCGATGGTCTCCCAATTGTGTGCACATCATCCAGCTTGTCAACATGTGAAAGACAAATACAGCTCACATTAAAGAAACTTAGTAATTTGGCAGACAAAAAGTTTTTTATTTTCCCCACAAAGAACAGTTGCCATACTTTTCTCACTCAGGAGAGGCCTGCAGCCCGATCCCACCCTGCACTTGAATGAAGCCGCTCTCCCAATAAAACAAGAATCTACAATTTTAGGTGTAACATTCGGCAAAAAGCTCACAATCCTCCCACAAATAAATAACTTTAAATTCAAAGCCTCTCGAGCACTAAACATACTTAAATTGCTCTCACGAAGACACTGGGGTTTCGATAGGACTTGCCTTTTGGAAATTTGCTGCTCAGTAGTTCGTTCTACCTTTTATAGATCAGTTTATGGATCGGTGAGGCAATCTTACCTTCAATGACTATATTCAGTTCAAAAGTTATGTTTGCGTCTTCCCACCGGAGCCTACAGGACGTCATCCGTAAGCAGTCTTTATGTGGAAACCATAGAACGATCGACTTATTGACAGAAGGACCATGCTCACATGCTCGCATATTATTAAAATCTGTTCGCTACCTAAACACATCTCTCTCCGAATAGTCAGAAAGTGGCCATTTAGAACAATATTCAACAAACCGCTAGGTCTAAGGGAAATTCTCCTGCGTTTTGAAGAGGTGTGCCAAAATCTCGGTGTACTAGACACATTACCTGTCATTGCTCCAAGACGAGATCCACTGCCTCCATGGTACAATTCTCCTGCAATCTCTGATTTCACTCTTACACAGTACTGTAAAAAACAAACTCCACAAAAACATATACTACAAGAATTCCTTACACTCAAGCAAAAATACAGTACTTTACGGACTTTCCCACGGATGAGCCAAAACGGATATTTACATAGGATGCGCAGTGGTGCGCGAGAATTCGGAAAAAAAACAGTACGACTTCCACAGTGCTCATCCGTCTTCACTGCGGAAATTTACGCAGTCTATGTGGTCATTAAAGATAGTAAAAGAGAAGCTCCCAAACAATGTTATTTACACAGACTCCTCAAGTGTACTTAGAGCTCTCCACTCTGAAAAAACAATAACTCCTATACTTGATGACATCATACACAGCTTAGTAACAGCCACAGCTCGAGGAAAAAACATTAAAGTCTGCTCGGTCCCGAGTCATGCCGGAATAAAAGGAAATGAAAGAGCAGATCTGTGTGCTGCTATTGCTCGTGACAAGGAAATAAAATATGTAAATATACCATTGAATGATTGCATGAAATTAGTAGAAAGAAAACTAAAGAAAAATGACAGTTGGCTTGGAACAGTGAAGTAAATAATAAACTACACTTGCTAAAACCGATTTTACGTGAATTTAAGTCCTCTGTGCATCAGTTAAGTTTCAAGGAAGTGATCTTGTGCTGTCTCTCAGTAGGCCACACGAACCTTACGCACACCTTCGTGCTAACAAATAAAGTCAAACCTGTTTGCGACGAATTCTGAGATGACATTACGGTTAACCATATTTTATTCTCTTCTGTTAAACTGAAAAAACTAAGAAAAAGTACTTGACTGAATTTTATAATGCATGTGTTCCTTTTCATCCAGCACTGCTCTTCGATTATCATGCCAATGTTAACATACCTTCTATTTTTAGCTTTCTAAAAGAAGGAAGCGTACTCGAAAAACTAAATTTTGAACCACTGGTTCGCTTTCTTGCATGGTACACCTCCAGTCACTTTCTCATTCCTGAGAAGAAGGCTGGTTTTTATTTGAATGGTTGCGAGCCTCAGGTTCCTTGCTCAACCAAGTATAGCCACTGAGGCTATCTAACATTATTTAAGGCTTTTACAATGAGCCTTTTTCAGATTTCTTCCAATCTGTTATTACTAGACAGTACAATCTTTTAGGCCACCTACAACATCAATAATATTTCACATTTGTAAACATTCTACAGGAAACTTATTCTATACGTTGATCTTGACGCATGACGGTCTTAGCTGTCTATGTGCCATAAAACCCAACACAACACAACACAAACGAAATAGACCTTACTTTAGAAGCGAGACAACCCTCTTTGCAAACTTACCTTGTTGTGGCACGATAGGTATATAATGCCCCTCCGGTTTATGGAGTTTGGCAATAAAAATACATCAAGAATGTCTAATTTCGCGTCTGAAATGATCTTAGAGATACTAAACAGTCTAAGCTTGATACATAGTTAACCGCTTGCCACTTAACTTTATCCGCTTCAATGCTTTCACTGCACGCAAACACTGAAGACAGGGCACTGTAAGCTTTTGACAGTGCAATAAAGTGACATAATATCGCAAAACGGCCTTCTTTATCGGCAGGATGTCCAATCAGACCCATCTCCTCAAAGAAGATCTGCCCCCAGAGCTTCTGCACCTTCAGACATGCACCGATCGTGCTCGGTGAGCGGTGACACAAGCGGAGTTCCAGTGCGAAGCGTTTTCGCTGAACTACAAACTTGAGCCCTTGAAAGAGGCCACGAGTAACAACGGGTTGTAGGTCCAGGAGTTCCAGCACAAAAATTTGCTTCTTTGCTGACTGCGGCTTGAGCTGGACGCCATTTATTAGATGAATCAATTAGATGAACTCGGCTGCACGATCAGCAATGCGCAGGGACTTCTGGAGGCGACGTGAAGCTCCCGAAGTGTCACAGCGGTCAAACAGCTCAGCCGCCAAGAGTTGTTTGTAGAGCCTGGCTTGTCTGTCGCACTCAGCTTTCAAGACCTTGCACACTCTTCCTATGTGACCAACTGAAGGCAGGAAGCCAACAAAAATCTTCTTGACGTCTCCCGGTAAGATGCGGTTCCGCATGCAGAACGAAAGTGTCCTGGCAAGGCATGAGGCCACGGCAATGAGCATGACACGTCTAAGAGGATTCAGGGAAGTACATTGTGAAAGGCCAGTTATACAAGATATATAACTGAAGAACGTTAAAATTTCGGCTAACCGGTTCGTATTTCTGAATCGCAGCGGAACAACACAAGGAACCGGTGAACTAGTACACAAACATAGCGTTAAAATCTAATACCTTTAATGTAAAAGATGCACAAAAATTTATACATACAGCAATTATGAAAAATGTATTTTGGCAAAGAATCATAGTGGTTTGTTTCTCAGTACATGGCTTTTGTAAGTTTCAACAAAATTCAGTTCTATTACGGATGATTGGAATTTCTTGTTAAGTTTATTTGTGACTGTCGTTGTGTGAGCACTAAATGAGGATTCCTTTAATGCTTTTCAGATGAATTTGAAAGCAATGTTCAGAGCTAAAATATGAGCAGTTTGTCACGAAAATAGAACCTACCAACCTGTATTCACCCAAAGACTCGTCACTCGTTATTATAAGCTACATGCTTTGTATGTAGGCAATACATAACGTGTGCAAAGGAAGATCATGTACATAATAATTATTTCTTTGGCACCTAGGCTGCTGTGTCTGCTGTGAACGTTGTGGGAAGAAACTATACAAAGGGATATACGTGTACATATACTACAGAAAGTACATAATTGCAATACAGATTATTTCCGATTTAACACAAATGACTTCTGTGTGAACACAGGAAGTATGCATTTACAATACAGAATCTGTTTTGTTTATGGTTTATGGGGGTTTAACGTCCCAAATCTACTCCGGATAGGAAGGATGCTGTAGTGAAGGGCTTCGGAAATTTCGGCCCCTGGGTTTTTTTAACGTGCGCTGACATCGCGCACAGTACACAGGCCTCTAGAATTTTGCCTCCATCGAAATTCGACAGCCGCGGCGGGGCCGAACCCTCGTTTTTCGGATCAGCAGCTGAGTGCCATAAGCCCTGAGGCACCGCGGCGGAACTTAAAGCATCTGCGTTAAAAACAAATCACACACATCCGTTGAAAAAACAAAAACAAGCTCGTTTTCATGAATACCATCACAGAACTTTCCATCACAAAGAATATGGCAGTCGTCATACGTAATCTCTGACAACCTGGTCTTGCAGGGTGGGGCTGGCCAGTGTCACCTCTGACTGCTCCAAGGCCGGATTGGGCGGGACATCGCGACTATATGTTTGGAAATCTGGGCTGTGCCAAACTATCGACAGGCACAACATCTTAGGCATTTGAGTCTAGAGACTTCGCAGTGTTTACAATTGTGGAATTATTGACTGCCTTGTACTCCGGAATGCCAATGCAAGCACTGCTCATCGGATACCAGGCTAAAAAAGGCAGGAGCGTACAACCCCGTTCCTTCCCTTATTCATCTTGTGCACTCTAATTTTGTGCAGTTTCTCCGATTCCTCGAGTTTGAATAGAAAAAGTTTCCTGCTACAGGCTTATGATTAGGTTCATGCAATAATCATACAGATGTAATAAAATCTTTCTATGCAACTTCGAGCGTAGCTTTTAAATTTTCTTTAATTCTGCCACAGGGCTTGTTGCTTAAGGAGCTTTCCGAGGTGTTCGAATTCAAAAACTCTGCTCGTCCCTTAAAATAATATCCGGTCAAACTTTTGTATCATTTAGAAAACCATTTGACTCTTTTGTTTTTCTGCCAACCATTAAGGTTTCATAATTATTTTTTGGTCGTAATAATCATACTACTGAGGTAAGAAGTACTGACAATGTGTACGTCAACAAATAGTTAACTGCTAAAAAAGTCGGTAGTCTGACGTTATATCAATCTCAGTTGCTGCAAGCGGTGCAGCATCAGAAAGAAAACGAGCAAAGGCTCCCGCATGAATATTTCTACGGCTTTGTCTTTTGTTTTAAATGAGATTAAGGTCACAATTGTTACTGTGTTCATTATAAAGTTCAGATATGTCCAGTTTCCGCAAATAAAGCATGAATGATTGATCATAGAAACGAGATACCGGGCACATCATGTATCTAAAAGGAAACGCGGGTTAAAGGTTTCGTAATTAAATTAAATGTGTATAGGTGTTTCTTCATTCTGTTTTAAAAATATAATTAGTTTCAGTACATGTCAAATAGTTCCAATATTATAAAAATAATTCACCCCTAAATAGTTAAAATTTTATGGGTCGTTAAGACACTTTCAATATTTCTTTATTTCAAATAAAATGGGGCTGCCGCCAAAGACCTGTCGTTTGCAGCTATGCAAAAAGTATTTTTGTGTAAATACATCATAACATAAAGAAGTTACCTTTTCTCTAAGCACTATAATTATGAAGTATATTTAGGTGACATTATGGTTCCCAAAATTTGAAACATTTAACTCATCCAAACAAAAAACAGCATAGCTCAACAGTTTACTTCTTTCTGCATTCAACAGTAAAATAATAAATGATTTTAAACAATAAAGACACAATAAAAACTTCTGTAAATCTAGCCATTTTTGCGAAAAACACGAATATGAGGAAATCGCAATGAAGTGCTCGCAACAGCTATTAGGGGGTATTATAAAGTCCTAAAAATAGCACAACGCGGACGTTTCAAACATAGTTCACAGTGGCGAGTAATACCAGGTAGTGGGGAATGACATCAACTTAAAAAAAAGGCGGCCGCCGTCTCTAAGACTTTTAAGTAGCGAGCGTTAGCTGTTCTGTTTACTAGATGAAGAAAGCGAAGAAGAAGCTCCGCTCGTTTCGAGCAACAGAATGTAATGAATGCCCTTTGAAACGGGTAGACTGCCACCATGATTGGCTACGCGTGCACGCACGCTGCCGAGCGGAACGATTGCCGCCTAACGCCATCTATCAGGGGAACTGCGAATCACATCTACCCATTGTCGAGTTGCACCCCTTCAAGATACGTCCCAAATGGAATTTGTTTCGTTTGGCGGGTGAAGGCGGGAATAGAATTCGGCTTGCGGTGCTATATGGTAGCGCTTCAATTAGTAATTGCACGCATACAATATATAACTATTATTTATTTATTTACTTTATTATTTATAACACAGCCCAGAGGGGTTCTATTTGCCCGCCAAATTCGATATACACAAATCCCCATATGCAGGCTTCATAGACGGAGAATATACAGATATTTGTGTAGTTGAAGATCGAATTTAGACCCTCAAACTTATTAGGCACGAGCATTTAAGTGTATTCAGCACAAATATGCCAATTCTGCAAAATAAAAATTTCCGCATTTTTTGATTATCTCAAGACCCGCGTCAACCTTTAAGTTGTTGTTATTTTATGGCTGGCTGTATCTCAGAAAACACCGCGGACCTTACGCATGCCAATTCTTTGAACAAAGGCAATCTCCATCTGTTTCATGCATTATGAGTTATTGCCAGGAAGAGTTTGCTTGAATAGCTTTCAGTACATATTTTTATAAAACTTGGGAAATTCTCAGTTTCTTATCTTATAGATAGTCTATGAGCTAATCGGTGGTGTATAGTTGTTTTCAAAAAGTGCGTCTAATGCAGCCCCACGTACCCTGGATTTTGTACTTCAGCGTGACTAGGTCTAGTTCTAGCATGTAGAGAATTTATGATGATACTAGTGAGTCGTACCGACCAAAAATTAAGACGAAATGACGTTTCGGCTGCCACACGGGAGCCTTGTTCACAATGAGGCAAAACGTTGCGGTGGTGCCTTTTTTATGCGGCGTATATGCGATCCCAGGCATCTCGCGTAGATAGGTGGCAAATTCCCATCATTTCGATTGATAGTATGCGCTGTTGTTTGGATGATCAGCGACTCAAGATAGAGCCGTGATTTCCTGTCTTTTTCTTTGGCGACCACACGTGCCTCTGACCAGTTGATATTGTGGCTGGCAGATACTGAATGCTCGGCAAGCGCATTTTGTTCTGCGCGCCGGTTCTTCACGTAATTCTTATGTTCACGTAATCTGCGTGCAAAATCTCCTGTTTCACCTATGTATACTGATGGCCAGTCGGCACATGGAACCTGATAAACAACGCCAGGGAATCTTTCTTTCTTAAGCCCGTCCTTGAAATTGACAAGTTGGCTTCTCAGTTTCTGAGATGGCACATGAGCAGTGTGCACACCATATGAACGTAAGATACGCGCAAGTGCATCACTGATGCCTGGGACGTATGGGAGAGCCGTTCGCTTTTCTGTGTTTTCGGCTGGCTGCACCCTAGGGCGGTCAAGGTTTCGCTGCATGGAGTCGATGATGTGCACCGCGTAACCACAGGTCGTCAAATCACGTCGTATGTGTTTCGATTCAGCCGCTTGGTCTTCCCGCCTTGAACATACTTTCATGCGTCGGAGGAGCGATGAAACAACCGAACGTTTTTGGCAATCTGGGTGAATTGACCTGTAACTGAGGTAACCGCCGGTATGTGTAGGTTTCCGGTAAACGCTGAAATGTAATCTAGAGGAACCTCTTGTGACAAGCAGATCCAAAAATGGGAGACGGCCACCGATTTCTTCTTCCACGGTGAACTGTATGGCTGGCTTTAAACTGTTCAGTTGTACAATAAAATCTTTCAATGATTCCCTCTTCATCACGCAAAAGCAGTCATCCACGTACCTTAGGAAAACTTTGGGGCAGGCGTGAATGTAGCGAGCGCGCGGCCTTCGATTTCTTCCATGGTCAGATTTGCGACAGTGACGGAGATGGAAGCTCCCATCGCAGCACCGTGTATCTGCTTGTAAGGGACGTTCTCAAAGGTGAAATAGGTGTTTGTCAGGCAAAAACGGAGAAGTCGAGTCAGGTCTGGAACGTCGATAGGGGTCTTTTCAGGTAGCGTTGTGTCGGAAGAGACTTTTCTTAACCTCTATTTGTTAACTCTGATGTAATACATTTTGACGCAGTGTATAATTATTTCATGATTACTGCTATTGTGATTTTTCCACACATTTAGAGACATGACATCTTTCAGAAAACATAGTCAATCATTGGAAAAAAAGCGCATGACTTCGATGCAGTCCACGTATGTTATGCTACTTCAAACATTTGTTCAGACAAAATTATAATGTGTAGAAATATTTACAGAAAGGGATTAATATATACAGAAAGAGACAGCAGAGGAGCCATAGAATAAGGGCCAGCGCTTGAATACACTTCGTCCTCCTCGTCCACCACACACAGAAGCACCATGCTCTGTCATCTTTGTCTAATCCTATGGCCGTATCATAACTCCAGTCGGCAGAAGCACCGTCCAGGTGCTAATGAGAAAATGTATCAGGGGCGCGGACAGGGCTGGTGGATGACGTTGCAGAAAAGATAGGCCTAATTTCGTATGTGACATCGGTCACCTGGCGGACGACTCGATAAGGGCTGGTGCATCGGGACATCAGCTTTTCAGAGTCCAACGCGGCTAGAGGGACATCATAGGATGAGGGATCTTGGGAAGAAGTCGACAGTCCGATGCTGGTTGTCGTAAATGGCCAATTGCTTGACTTGAGAGGTGGAGAGACGAGCATGAAAAACTCGGCGCGCCAAGGGGGCGCCTATAATAGCATTTTGTTGGTATTCTTTGGATATAGCGATGGTGCGCAGCAACAACGTGCCCATAGGCAAGTGAGGATAGCGGCCGAGCAAAAGATAGAAAGGAAAAATGTCCTGAAATGTGGTGGCGGGACGAATGATAAGCGACTGCGATAAAAGGCAAAACATCATCCCAAGCACGATGGTCGGAAGAGACGTGCGTAGATAACATATATGCCAGGGTTGGATTCAGGCCACGGTTTTTGAAAAGTTGCTCTGGTGCACCGTGGTGAAGGATGATGTCATGCAGAAGAAAGTCCGCAACATCTGTACCGCAACTCGACGGCAACGGACGTGTGACGGCGTACCTTCTGTTATAGTCGGTGCCGGCAGCAGTCCACTTATTCCTAGGTCGAAGCAGCGGGAAAGGGTCAAGAAGGTGAGACCGACGCGTTAGAAAGTAGCGGGATGTATGCCAATAGGCTCTAGGAAACCAGAAAGCAGCACAGATGGTTTTCCCGGCGTTGTCACACCTCGCTGGCGGCGACCTAGAGACAAACGACACGGTATAATCGTGGCCAAAAGAAACTGTGGGGGACGCCGTCGTATGTTCGAGACACACTGAGATGTCCGGTGGTTGGCAAGTCCTGAAGATCCGACAAGACAAATGAGTACAGGCACTGAGGCATGAGAAGCAGCAGATCCATCCCATCAGGGCGGCGATTGCGCCGGTACGGAATTCCATCAAGAAAAAAAAGCCACAAAAAAGGATCGGCGCGAGCAGCGGTGGGTCCTTCAATCATAGTGCGCAACCAAGGATGGCGTTGCTGTTCGGTAGCGACGTGCAGCAAGTCCTAAACGGTGAGGACAGAAGGTGCGATTGCGTTATCAGTTGAGTCAGGGTTACGAGATAAGCAGTCAGCGTCCCGGTGCAGACTTCGGGACTTGAGCACTACGCCGAACAAGTACTCCAGAGCTCTGAAGGCCCAATGACCAAGACGTTCCTTGGGTTTCTTCAGAGAAGAAAGCCAGCAAACGCATGGTGGTCTGCCACGACGATGAAAAAGGATGGCCGAAGAGGTAAGGGCGCAATTTAGAAGCAAAAAAAGAGCCAAGCATGGATGTTCACTGATGGAGTAGTAGCGCTCAGCGGCCGAAGGATGATGGCTGGAGTATGCAATGATGCCTTCGTGGCCCTGCTGCCGCTGGGCTAGCACAGCACAGATCCCGTGTCCACTGGCGTCTGTGCGAACTTCAATAGGGGCCGATCGGTCAAAATGGGCTAAAATAGGTGGTGTGGTGAGAAAGTGATGAATATTGAAAAGGCTTTCACTTGGTGGTCGGGGCCGCTAGTAAAAACAACTTTGTTCTTCAGGAGCTCTGTGAGTGGACGAGCGCTAGCTGCGAAATTTGAAACAAAACGGCGGAAGTATCAACAAAGGCCACTAAAGCTGCGGACATACCTTGGAGACAAGGAAATAAGGAAATCTTTGACGGCTCGGATTTCATCCGAATGCGGGTGTAATTCCGACGCATCGACGTGATTTCCGAAGATTGTGAGCTGGCGCCTTCGGAAATAACACTCGACGAGTTTAGCTCGAGCCCGGCATCAAGAGAGCCAGCATTATTGAAAGCCTTTAAAGACGGGAGTCACAGAACGGCGAAACTACAACGTCGAGGTAACGCATACATGTTGACCATTTGAATCCTCGAAAAAGCGAGTACATCATCCGCTCGAAAGTGGCAGGAACATTGCATAGACCAAACAGCCCAACTCTAAACTTATTCATACCGTCGTCAGTGATGAAGGCCGTTTTTTCAAGGTCCGTGTCACTGACAGCAATCAGCCAATATCCGGAACAAAGATAGATAGATGAGAAATAGGTGGTGTCACGAAGGAAGTCTAGGGCATTGGCTATTCAAGGGAATAGATAGACGTCTTTTTTGTGATTCGGTGGAGGTGGCGGTGATCAAAGCGAAACGTACCATCCTTGTTTTTGACTAAGACTACAGGAGCGGCCCACGGACTTAAGGAAAGCTCAATAATGCCCTTGCTGGACATCCTGTCAACTTTCTGTTGGATGACAGTCCGTTTAGCAATGGAGACTCTGAACGGCCGTCGATGAAGAAGGGAGCAGTCGCCTGTGTTTATTCTAAGCTTAACAACGAACGTTCTGCCCAATGGGCGGCCATTAAAATCAACGACAGCACAGAAAGACTCCACATCAACTCGAAGATTATGAGCTTGGCCAGGTGACAGGTGGAGATGTCATTTTCGAGTACTCGTCAGCTGGCCGGCTGCAGTGGACGATAGGCGACTAGAAGAGGTTGGGACGGCCATGGTAGGAGCTGAGATGTGACATTCGTATGTTGGTCTGAGGGTCGCTACTACAATACCTAGATTACGCGGCTGGACGCGGCAGAGTTCACGACTGGAAAGTGCATATGGGTCTTAAAAATGCTGACGACTGTATGTGGAATAGCAAGGTCTTTCGCCAAAAGAACCTCTTTAATGGGAGAAACGATGTACACACCGTCAGGGACAGGCGGGACAGAGGACAACAAAATGTTGCTCGAGGCTTCAGGTGCCAAATGGACAAAATCAACAGTACACAGGCGGAGGAAAATGGGGTCGGTGGGTTCCGGCACAAAAGGTAGGTCGAGGTGGATGACATTCGCAAGTGATGATGGCGGAATGGTCGGAGATGAAGTCAACCCGAGGGTGATGTCTTGAGGGGAATTATTAAGGACAGCAAATAAACTTGAAGTATAGCGTCCCGCGATAGACACAGGGGCAGTACACATGCCATCTGCGGCAGATGCTTAGCTATCGGCCACATTGACAACGGCTGAGGAGGCACGTGTGAGCACTTTGCGCAAGCGACGCTGAAGTATGGAAGACATCACTGATACCTGCACTCCGGTATCGATCAAGGCTGTGACAATTGTCACTGCCTTGATCGATACCGGAGCGCTGGTGTCAGTGACGTCTAAAGCACACCATCCACGTGCACGTCGATCAAGTAGCGTATGGCGCGGGAAAGTGGGGAGGACTTTCGGACCGGGTCGTGAGAGCAGCATCACCTCCAGACGCTGCAGCTATCAGTTTTCCGAAGGAGGTCGGGCATACGAGGCAGAGGAGGATCAATGTCTTGGTCGGGGCGATGGAGAGCAATGGCGCTAGGGGTGACGACGAGCGGTGGTTGAGAGGAGTCTGGGCGCCGTACGTGGCTCGATAAGTGCGGTTCAGACGGCGAAGAGCGGCGTATATAGACGGAGTCAGGATAGGGGTAGTAGGTCGACGTTGGAGGGCTTCGGCAGTGTCGAGAGATGTGGCCAACTCGAGAGCACGTAAAACAGATGGACCTGTCATCAGACAATGGATACCAACGTATACACCACCACCTCAATAATGGTAAGGTGGCACGACCATAGTCCGAACATCTTCGGCAACTCGACACTAGGTTTCGTACCATAGTCACAATTTTTTTGCACCATATTTTCTTGTGATGTTTCTGATGGGGATTACAATTGTATTCAACACAAAGGTAGAGCTAAGAACGCAGAAAGATTTATAGCGCCGGTAAATCAAGCTGCTGTATTGGCGCAGGCATAGGTCCGAGGTTTGATTTGAAGCGCAGGAATGAGGGATGCATTTTCTACTCAATACGCTTTGCCTGGCTGTTATTGAAAGTTTTATGAAGTTTCTGCATTACTTTGGGCATCGGCTTCTGTCTCGGTGCTTTGATGCTTCCAGAAAACACATGTCTCTTAGCGCAGAATTTAGTAGCTAAAATAATTGGTTGCCTAAAGTTTAGTTTCGAGTTCATGCTCTTCACTTACTTATATACAAAACCTCACGCTGTATCTTCATACACAAAACCGAAGCCTTTTTATATCCTTCAGCTATATACATCGGCGTATCGTGAGCACATGAGCTTCTGATTCTACGACGGTGGAACGCGCATATTTTTACTAAAGTCTTCGATTTGTTATAAGAAATAATGCCCCAAATTATGCGCCTCGTTTCATTAAGATGGGTGATGAAACTAACCGAAAAATCATTAGGCTTACCGAAGCCTGACATCAGCAGAGGCGGCTGAAAGGCGGCACAGGTGCCCACACATCATGCGAAATTGTATGGTTTACGAGAATAAACTGGTCACACCTTAATATATGGCGAGTTGCAAGCACCACCCATCAGAGAAATATTTCTCCTCAACGTAGAGCCGCTCTGGAACAACTTCGCCACTACGGTGATAACCTTCTGTAGGCGCACAGAACCTCTCACCCTTCACCATCATTATCAGGTTGACAACGCCCACGGCAGGACAAATGCCTCTCCCATGTCTTTCCAATTAACCCTGTACTTTGCCAGCTGAGCCCACCGTAGGCCCACAAACTTCTTTATCTCATTTGCCTAACTAACTTTCTGATGACCCCTGCTACGTTTGCCTTCTTTTGGAATCCACTCCGTTAGCCTTAAAGACCAGCGTTATCTTGCCTTCGCATTACACGCCCTGCCCAAGCACTTTTCTTCCTCTTGATTTCGACTAGGATGTCATCAACACGCATTTGTTCTCTCATCTACTCTGCCCGCTTCTGGTGTTCTTAACGTTACACTTGTCATTTTTGCAGCAAAAGGTACATTGGCCACGAACTCAGTTTCGCCGCGCTCGCATTTCCACAGTGCTCACATTCCCACCGTCGTCGCACCGCACCACGTGACCAATCACGTGCTCATTTTTCGCTCTCAGCGCAACACGAACGGACACAAGACGAAAGACTAGCACAAACAGGCGCTGACTATCAACTGGTTTTTTATTGAAGAACGAAAAGGGTATAAATACAAACAGTGAACTACTTATCAACAAAGTTATCTGGAAGGCACGTGGGAGGTCCGATAGCTCAATTCCCTCTCGGATAACGTTATGGAAGGGCTGCTGATACATTTTTTGCCGTTGTGGTGAATATAAAAAGCTTCCATTACCTCGCGTGTTAATTTATTGTTATGTCGGAACAGGATGCACGTGTACTTGTAATCGGGAACACATTGGCACTTTTTGCCCTGGAAACACGCCTGGGCCAGGGGGTCCTCTTTAGTTCTCCTTTCTGCATGATCCTTTTCATGCCTGCTGTGGGAGCCTGTGTGAGACAGGGGGTCATTTTTCCTGGTGTTCTCATGCTTCATCAAGAGTTTGTTAACGCACCTGCCAGTCTGGCCAATGTACATGGCACCGCAGGAGAAGGGGACCTGGTATGCCAACCCTACCTCGCAAGGTATAGATGGCGACACATGACGTACCTGACAAGCATCCCTCTTGCTCTTGCCGTAGTGCCTCTGATTGACCTGTTTGGACATTGCGCTAAGTTTTCTAGGTGAGAAAAGACGACATCAACGTCGTATCTGCCCGCAACTTTTTTCAGCCCATGGGACAAGCAGTGTGCATACGTGACCACAGCAGGATTTTTCTACTTTTTGGCTTCTTTCGGCTGAGGCCCATTCTTGAGCTGCCTAAGAAGTTTTTCCGCTGCCCTGGAAATGAGTTGATATGGGTACCCGTTCACACGTAACCTGCCTGTTTGCGCCAAAATGCTATCGCCCAAATTTCCGCCTTGCTGAACCAATCACGTCACTGGTCGCGTGACCAACGACGTGAGGAACCACATGACAACAACTGGCCAGACAACCAGACTAACCTGTACTTGCAATCAAGATTAACCAGGGCTAATCAAGCTATGCCTTAGCTTTTGCTACGTATATCCTGGCATATCCGAGCTAAGCCACTGCCAATTTTTCTTTCCATGGCTCGCTGTGTTGTGCTTAACTTAAGCTCAGCCATTTTTTTTAGCCTCCACGTTTTTGCCCCGCTGGTGAGTGCGGGTAAGATACGGTTGTTGTACACTTTTCTCTTGAGGGATATTGGTAATATTCTATTCATGATTTGTAAGAACCTGCCGTATGAGCTCCACCGCATTCTTATTCTAATTATTTCCATCTCATGATCCGGATCAGCTGTCACTACCTGCCTTAAGTAGACGTATTCCTTTCCAGTTCCAGCACCTCGCTGCCAATTGTGAACTGCTGCTCCCTTGCTAGAAAGTTGAACATTACTTCGGTTTTCCGCATGTTACCTTTACCTTTTAGACCCACCGTTCTGCTCTGCCTAACTCATTGATCATGATTTGCAATTCATCTCCTGAGTGACTCAGCAAAGTAATGTCATCAGCGAAACATAAAATATTTAGATATTTTCTACTAATTCTTATCTCTCGTTATTCTCTCTCATATTCACCTCCTGATGCTTAATTCTCGTTCCAGTGCACAAAACAGCACCACTTTCTCTTACGACCTCACCTTGCCTGAGAGATCGGTAGGATATAGAAATGAAATCTATAGCGCTACCACAAGGCCGAAAATAGTAAGAGTAAAGAGTTTGCGCTTCTTAAACTAAGGGGCTGAAAGTTGCCTGTCAGCATATGCACTTGTGTTGTAGACATTGCAGCGATAGCATAGCATCACGGTGAAATACTGCTGAATATTATTGTAAAATCAACCAATCAATGTAATCCTTTCTTCGTCAGGAAAATAAGGTAGCATTTCCACAACAGCATTTGTTTTATGCGGCTGAGAAAATCCATCCGACTGCTCTACTTACAGTGGTGTCTCAGATACACCCGGGAGGGACCTGTTGGCAAATTATGCGAGCTGTAGCTTTTGTATGATAGGGGTATTCTCGGCAGTCTGACTAATAAGTAGCTTTCAATTTACCAAGAGTACGTTTCGTGGCAAAGTAAATAGTATAAGTTACTAACTCTAATCAATTGATTCATCTCACTCTGGTTTTCGACTTTAATGACATGCAACCGTTTCTTTGAAGAGGTCAGAAAAAGCATTTCATCTTACCAGGGACTTGAATCCCTCCAGTGACTCCGACCGAAAATAATCTCTACCACACCAGAAAAAACCTTTCTCGGGGTATCCGGTGAGGGTTGTTTTGTTTTCACATCGGACTTGCTGAAATAGCAGAGGTTATTTTAAGAGTGATAAAAATGTTAGATGACGTTTAAGTCACGTATATCACAAACAAAGAGATATTATTGCGGCCTTGATCTTCTAAGACGAAGCTTACCCAGGAGGGCTCAAAAGCATTCAGGAAACTAACGTGCTGCTAAACAAAAACGTACCGAAGTAAAATGACCACAGGTTTATCCCATACCTCGTACACTACGCACAAGTCACGATTGTCGCGTCAGTTCTCCACGTGATGCATAGGGGGTACGTCAATACAGCGCCTCACCGAGGATGGCACTTTCTGGTGTCACTGCCTCTTTTCATAGAAAGTATACAGGCAATGCTTTTAGAAAATATTTATCTTTGTAGTAATTTTAAGGTAACTGTTTTTCATTGAAAACTTTGCTTCAAATAAACCTAAGGTGAATTCATTGTTGCATGTTTCATTACAGTGGGTATTCCTGTCGGCAATTTATATTTTTTTGGAATTTGCGGGCTTCATTCTGAAAACAAAAAGTATTCTGGTAAAGCAAGAACAACGTGTGTCATTGAAGAGCGATGCAAAAGAAAGTCACTAGTCCGCAATATACAAAGGTGAGCAGTCTTGTCTAGAGCGCTGGAGCGGTGTGCTTCGGGACATACAGAGAAATATGGGCGTAGATGCTCTGCCAAGTAGATTGCCCATGCTTTTGTTAGTTGCTTGCTGTACGGCTGCACTCGCATGCCACCACTGCCTGGGAAATCCAGTACCTGTCTTATAAATGCCCCTTTTTCGCCCCGCATTGCACCACAGCATCGCTCTATATGAGCCCTCTCACCTGTGTACTTGATAGACCTTGTTTCCATTCTAAACAATATCCGTAGCGGGGGAAGCAGTTGGCTTCAGCATAGGGACGGTGTTGCTTGGTCTCTTTCGAACCGTCACTCTATCGCTGTATGATAAATTTGTAGAATATAGCTCATGCATGGGACAAACACTAGGTGTTTCGCCACCCCAAGACAGCAGCAGACCCCCCGTGCCTCTACCTGCACTCTTCGTCTTCTGCTCCTCGAAGGTCATTGAAACCTTATTACAAGGCTCAGTTTAAGCGACCTCTAATACCCCAGCTAGTTCCAGCGCCGTAAGTCTTTCATGCTACATTATATAACGAAAAATCTCCGTCTTCACAGCATTTCCACACGTCGAGTAAATAAGACACATTGTTGTATTCGAATTCTTGTGCTTTAAGGGAAGCGCGGAGAACTGAACATTATAAAAGGCTATTTTTCCAGAATTGCGAGTATTTTAACTCAAAAATGTATGTATTTGAGAGATATGAGGTCATTTAAGAGGAAAAACGCGCAATCTGATCCTGACCACTTAGCTGCGTCTTACACTGAAAGAATGCCAGCGTAAACATGACTCTACTTGGTCGTCGTTGTGACAATGCGTAAAGACCATTGTTCAAAAAAAAATTAGTGGTCTAATCCGAGCTACGCCTAGAATATCCCAATGCAGAAATGCATGTGCGCTGACCCATGTCCTGTTGCCATGAAGGAGTAGTTTTTGGGGAAGCTTAGTTTTAATCACAGGTGTGCTTTGTGCTGTGGCGCAGGACAGCGAGTAACGGCGTGAGATGCCGGATTGCGCCATTACTATTTGCTGTCTACCGCGAAGTGGTAGCAATGCATGGTGCCGGGGTACATAGGCCAGAATCTCTCCCAGCCAAGCAATCTTGCGCTTTCAAAAGGTCGTTATTTTAAGTATTAATTAAAAAAAAACGTTCACAGGTAGTACTGCTCTATTTCACGATATTTGAAATTACACCTAACAACAACACAACTTTACAAAATTACACAACACACGAGACGAGAATTTTTTAAACTCCTGTGAGTCTCACTAGGGCACTGTTGCTTTAGTTGCTTTAGTGAATGTTACCCTGTTGCTTTAGTGAATGGAATCGTGACGAAGAGTGGAAGTTGGAAACATAGCCATTAAATGCATGCCTACATTGATAACAAAGGAGGAAATGCTATCTGGTGTGCGCTGCTCCAGAGCGAAAATCTTCAGGAGTGAATTCGAAGGGCCCATGTTTTCTTTTTCGGTGCTCATCGTTATAGTGTCTCGCGATCCCTACCCCGCGTTTACTTATCTCCCGAACAAGAGTTTAGGACACTGTCGCCGCAGGGGACGTGCTCGTGGTCAATATAGCTCGGCACTAAAGGCTAGCTGCAAGGAGTCTGGCAGCTTTTGTAGCACGCGCAGAAAGGTAAATAGCCGTTTTGACGCAGCTGAATATCAAAGCGTGTACATTGGCAGCCTTGCAACCGATTACACGGGGCCTAAAATATACACTATACAGCTTATATATATTCATACCTATTTTCCTAGAGTTTACGGATTACCGCACACTTTCATGGTTTTTATTGTTCTTTTTTCTCCGAAGTTATCTTTCCGGCAAAAATAAAAACCATAATACCCATTCTTTAAGGCCACAAATTAAATAGAACTATCCGCCATCCCTTAGTAGGTTTCAGGAAAGGCTGGCTATCTACAAGTGTGTCTTGAAAGGTCTCTCATTTGCGAAGCTTCTTCTCCTGTTAAACTTCACAAGGGCATCGGATCTGTCTGTATTAATGTCAAAGGACGCACCGCTGCTTCCCTCACCGTTCAATCACCATGTTAGTGGCACCTTCTGTGTATAAGGACGCACAATGACCGCCGCTATTGTAGAGGGTGCAGTTGGTGAACGCTCTCATGGTTCCGTTATATGGAAGATAAATACCTTCAAAAGTTTAAATGTCCACAGTTGGTACGGTACAGCATTCTACATTCGGAGGTCATAGGTTCGGCATTCACTAGCGCCTGCTAATTTTTTAACACGTTAACATTACATTTAGTTGGGTGAAATCTTCCAGTGTGCTTATACATAAAGATGCCACAACCCTCCAAGAAACATCTGTAGAGTACCGCTCTAGCTGTTTCTCCACCCATCTCGTCCCTACTGAATATTCTACTAATCCAAGCAGCGCAATGCACCCCAAAGCTTCAACCAGCAACACTTGTCGCGCCACAAACCTAGAACTATGTCCACCAGCAAAAGCACCCTCCACCTTCTACTCTTTCACCCACGAGAAGCCCAAGGAGCACTGGAACGAGAAAGCGATGGCAAAATGCAGTTCAAAGACGCAGGAGGTAGACGGTCATTCTACAAGAAAAATGAGCTGAAGTAACGCTTGCGCATATTATTCGCATCACATCGCATGATCCTGACCGTGATCGTCGCTCTGGGATTGTGAAGTGTATTGGGAAAGTGTAGCGGGAGTACAGCGTTTCACGCGGTGAGTAATAGCGTCCGCTAGTCACTCGCAAGGTTTGAGCTGGACATAGGCTGATCCGTCCGGGTTATACACTAAAGCGAGCGTGTGCCTTGCTTCATGCATCACAGTTTTGTGGAAATGTAGGGAAAAGTAGTAGTAGCAGCAACAGATGTGGAAGATGAGAAATGAGACAGAAGAAGTGGGAAGAATAAGAGGAAACCACACTTTTCTTTGGTTTAGGGATGGCAGGTGCTTACCATAAATTGTTATGGCGCAAGGGCATCCGTGGCCAAAAATCGCCATGGCACAAGGTTGTTTCTGCTACTCAAGGTGGGGTCGAAGATTCATTTTCCAAAGATTTCACCCTAAAAAATCCGAGCACCAGACCAGGGGAAAGGTAGTACCCATTGAATCACTGGTGGGTACCCGGCAGCCCTGGGGATTGAATCCCGCACCTCCCGCATGCGAGACGGATGCTCAAATGGCTTGGCTACCGCTGCAGATGGCAGATAAAGTATGATGATATACAGAACAGTGAGGTGGCTACGATCAATAGGGTTCCTTTTTTGATGAGTGACGCGGAGGCTGGCCAGGTACGTCTGGCTGAGCTGGAAAGGTTTGGAGAGAGAGGTTTGTGCTTGCTGGCAATTAAAGATCTAACCTTGAGAGGGAGGCCGATGAAGAGAACAATCGTTATTAGCATGAAGATGAAAATGTAGTCGCGTGAAGGAAGCAGCGCAAAAGACACGCGACTAACAAAACTACGCGTAGGCTGTGTATTCGCATTATGTCCCTCTCTTTTCCGCTGTTTCCTTCACTTGACTTCGTGCACCCGCCAGTAAATAATGAATGAAAGTGAAGATGGTAGGCAATGCTGACGAGCAGCGCAGGCTGAGACATAGTGAAGTGAGCGTTCAGCCGCGAATGAAGACGGAACGCACCTTCGTAGAACGCACCTTCGGACGGACACACATAATTCACACGAACACATGAAAGGGACTGCAAAGAGAATGCGCTTATTATCTTCTGATTTCTGGCGGATCACATGCATTGATAGTCCTCCACCTTTTTTTCTCCTTTGCTGAGTAATTAGCATTTCCGTAAAGAAATTGTGAATAAAGCATTCTCATAGCCTTCGTTCAGCTTCAGAGGCTTGTGGCTTTCTTAATACACACATCGTCACGACCCCTGAACTACCTGTGTGCTAAATGGAAGATGTGCCTCAGATACATATTCAGTAATGTCTCCTTTCTATTGTAATGGAGATAATGTTTACATGGCTTAACCTTTAAAACGTGCTTTTCCTAGATAATCGGATTAATGAAGGTAAGCTTCTCAATGTGAATACTGCTGATCTATGAGACAAACGCGCAACCTGTGGGTGAGCGATCTGCACATTCCGTCCGGCAGGCAGCAGTAAGGTTTTCTGCCCTTCAGCAGTGGAAATATCGTTTCTCCGGGCTAAACACATTATGCCTTCTTTATCTAGTGAAATATGCAGTGAAATATGGCCCCCACGCTATTGCTACTCTCCCGCAAACACCGGTTGTAATAAACACTAAGAGCCTTGCAGGGATACTGTAGTATGTCACTACAGCTCTTTTCCGGTAGCACATGAAAGCAGCGTTGGTTTTAAAACCACTTTTGCCGAATAGTTTTCTTGTATATTTCTCGGTACATTTCGGATATGCGTGCCAATGAATCAGATTCTTTGAAAATTTGTAAGCTTGAGAAATGCAACTCTTATGCCTTAAACGAAGTCGAAAAATCCTACGGGCTTCTGCCCTGTCTTTGATATGCAATCTGCGACCTTGTTCGTCTGTGAGGTGGTGCATAATGGTTGGGCCTAGCATATATATATATATATATGTGTGTGTGTGTGTGTGTGTGTGTGTGTGTGTGTGTGTGTGTGTGT
The DNA here is from genome assembly GCF_052857255.1 of Amblyomma americanum. Taxonomy (NCBI): domain Eukaryota; kingdom Metazoa; phylum Arthropoda; class Arachnida; order Ixodida; family Ixodidae; genus Amblyomma; species Amblyomma americanum. The sequence goes on along the minus strand of NC_135506.1, from coordinate 38,771,722 downwards.
GTGTGTGTGTGTGTGTGTGTGTGTGTGTGTGTGTGTGTGTGTGTGTGTGTGTGTGCGTGCGTGTGTGTGTGTGTGTATTTACATAGGTCTGTTGATGTCTAAAAATAGGTTGTAATGTCCTCTTTGTTGATGCCTTAGCTTGTTTGTTTGTAAGTCATTGAGCGGGAATACAGCATGTCTTCATGTGGCTGACTTATTCATGATGAATTTTTTAAATTCCTGAAGAATAACAAAGGTGTAAGAGACAACCACAGTGGAGTAGTTTGCCGGATTTTAAACTAATGACTTTTAAATAGGCTTACAAACACAGGTCTAAAAGTGTCATTGCCGCTACTGTGCCCTGCAGCAGAAAGGTTAAGGGGCATATACGATAGAAATTAATGCATTTCTGTGATGACAGTGCTCCCATTGCAAGGATACGAAGTTTGATATATCGATAAGCGATCAATTTAAATGTTTTATCGAACGCGTCAAAAGTAAATGCGGTTGAAATGAAATATTTAAATAATTATAAATCTTTGCTAAAACTCAGCAACTTTTTTTCTAAGAAGCGGTGTTTGCGAAACGCTTAGTAGTAAGGTGAGAAGAAACGATTCGATTCACGAGGACATTTGGCTTGTATAGATAGTGTGTTCTAGCAACTTGCATGGAAGTGTAGATAACACACCAAGCTTCTACATGTAGGGGCCGTTAGCTTCACCAGACATATGCACCGAGTCACCTTTCCCTCCTTCCAGTCCTCCAATAGCATGACACCTTGTAACGACGCAGAGAAGACATGAGGCGTATTATATATAAGTGTCTAGCTTTTCAGAAAATCGTAATTGGTGACATCGATATGAGCTCAGAAACATAAATCGCAACGTCAATTAGAATTCAAGCCCCTACCCAGTCGACAAGAATATCGATGATTTAGAAGAAATCAGGTGTAGAAATATTAAAAATGGCAGCTTGTCAAATATACTCGAAGTGCAATTTCACAAAGGGAACGGGACAGAACCCACGTTTAATTGATGTCAGTGTGCAATATTTTGATTTAGTATCCTTCATACTAGATTAAGTGCGCATGGAGAGGTTCAAATTGGGTTGTTAGAAAACGACTGTCCAAAGTAACTGATCTACATAATTGAGGCAATGAATAAACGGATTATTAAATAATGATCTGCTTTTATAGCAGAGAAGAGAAAAAGGTGTTAAAGTTGCGGAGATTTATTGTTCAATTATTTAGCGCTGAAATATAAGTGATAAGAAAGCAGCAAAATCGCATACAGTGAGTGGGATCTGTGCCCACGACCTCCGAATTTCAAATCCCCTGCTCTGCGAACGGAGCTACTGCGACGGCTTTCCAATCTTCATGCTTTCGGGGGTAATTATGTGTAGTGTAACCGAACCTTCAGATTGTTCATCAGAGCCACCCTCGTCCATAGCGGTGGACGTAGTAAGTCCTTTATTACAGTGAGTGGCACGTAAGAGCGAAAACGAACGGTGGGGGCAGAAACTGAGCGAGAACTCTCTTAAGGTATTTATGGCATGAAGACTGCCAGATTCGAGGCCCTCGTTAAAGTATTAAGCAGACAAGAGATGGGAAAAGGTGTGCTCGTTATAGCATACGTGACGTAAGCTCAACAGTTACAGAAACCAACGAGCATAGGGAATGTTTTCTATTCAATTTGTAGGTCTGAATAATCGGAGATAAACAGTAAAATAATTAATTACTCAAAATATTACTGACAAGAAACCAGACGAGACAACCACATGACGCGGGTGTGGTCCAAGCCAAAGACGTCAGAATATTGGCGTCCCGTGCTCGACCATCCAAGCTACTGCGACGGCTGTCCAAACATCTGCTCTCGGTGGTACCTAACTTAGCGCAAAAAACATAGGCACAAATGAAGAACGAGACACCTGAACAAAGACGCTGCGCTCAAAACTGATTTTATTCCACGCCATAAAGTGGAATACATAGGCTGCGTCGCGCATGCGCGTTAAGAAAGAAAAGAAGGCGTGCCATTACAGCTTGGCAGTTGCGTGGCAGTTGCTGGAGAGCAAGTACCTGCAAAAGTGATTAAAAGAATTGACCATCACTGAGTTTTTCCTTATTAAAAACTCCAAGGAAATAATTGTTTCTAAAATCTAAACCGAGCATCAGCTACGCGTTTCCTGTGGATATAGAAGACTTGCATTATTCAATACCTCACGAGGGGTTGTTTACAGCAATGCAGCAGTGTATTGAGAGGAGTTGCGTCGTCTCTTTCCAGAATTCAGCTGGCATGTCTGTTGGCAATTTTTTGACGCTTTTAGAATTTTATCTCCAAGTACCTTTGTCGCTTTTTATGACAAGCACTATTTGCAGACCAAATGAATTTTCATTGGGTCATGCGTTGCACGCATTTTAAGTGATATATTTTTAGCCAGTATTGACCAGATTTTATCTTTTGTTTTTAGTCCGGACTAAATTTGGACAAGCAGAACCCTTTACCATACTGCGCGACAGGTAACAACATTTTAGACGCTTTTGAAAAGCATTGGAAGGGACTGAAGTTCACTTGCAAGTTACCGAAACAAAAGGCCCTTCAGTTTTTGGACATACGTGTCAAGTTTGGTGAGGAAAATGTGTGTTGGTCGTACGCTCCACGTGTACAAAAACAGCTCCTGCCGTATGATTCCGTTCATATTTAGGTATTACAACGCAGCATTGTAAACCTCTGCCTGGAAGCAGAACTGGAGAAATCGTGCGAACACGAAATGAAAAGCGGCTTTCATAGTCAATTGGAAAGATTAATAGCGTCTGGGTACCCTCAGTCTGTCGTGACAGCGGTTGCCGAGACCGTCCTTAAAAAAGTGATGAAGCGCACGAAGAGCCTGAACGCGAGGAGTGATGAAAGGAGCCAGCGACCGTAAGTTGTTCCTTACCTGCATAAACTTTCGCACAACCTGAAGAAGGTAGCGGGCAGGTTTAGGGTTCCACTTGTTTTCTCCGCTCCGGAAAAATGATCCAAGCTATGCCCTCGTATATCCGAAAATCCGCAAAAAAAGGTTGCGGAAAGAAGCATGCCGGGCCATGCGCACGTTGCCAAACAGGAGTGGTATAAGAGATACCGCTGTCTTGAGGGAAAGCCTAAGTAGGCCAAGCAGGCTGATGCCTGAATGATGGACTGAGTGAGCGCCAACGAAATTTGCACAACAGTGAGGACGTGCGCTTCATAGAGCACCGCAATTCTTGCAAGTGTTCGCCGCATTTTAAAGCACTATGATTCGAGGCAAAAGTAAAGACCAGACCTCACGTGAGCTATTGGAAGCCTTCCATACAAAGAAAAGGGGCAGTGATTGTTTTAGCGATACGTCAATTCTGCTGTATAGTTTCGATCGTGCGCTTTTTTCTGCTAGAAGATTAGATGTATGTTCGCGCGGTTGTAATGGCAAGCCTTCTTTCTTTCTTAACGCGCATGCATGACGCAGCCAATATATTCCACTTCATGGCTTGGAGTAAAATCAGTTGAGTGCAGCGTCTGTGTATAAGTGTATCGTTCTTCTTTGTGTGTGTGTGTTTTTTGCTCTGCTACAATGCCTAAGATAAGTACCCCACTCACCCAGGAGCTCGTTTTGCTGGTGGTACCTATGTTTAGCATAACCGAACCTTCACGATGTTCACCAGCTCCACACTTGTCCATGCTGGCGGACGTAGTACGTCCATATTACCGCGAGCTCCTCATAGGAAAGTGATCAAACAATGAGGGCGGAAGCTGTGCGAGAAACACTCTTATGCTAGCTATCAGGTCATCTCTTTTATTCCTTAAAAGCCCCAATCTAAGGTGGTGTTTCATAACGGTATGAATTTTACCCAAATTTTAAAAGCTGATTATGAAGCGGTGGCGACGATGTCTTAGGGTAAGCTGTTTAAGTCCAAACAGCTAGAAATACGAAGCAGACATATTACGGTGGTGGTGCAACTTTAAGTAGATGAGTGGGGCAGTGAGATATGCATGCTTAGAATTTGGCATACCCTGCTTGATGGAGGGAGAATAAAAAAAAAACCTGCGAGGAAGGGTTAGGCTTTCAGTGCGGCAACATAAAGAGAGGGTCGAAGTCCACATTTGCTTTCAAATGTGAAAGTCGCGTCGTAGGAAAATGTGGAATGGATAAATCGGGCACCACGACTAGAAGCGCTTGATGTGGGCTTCAGATGGCAGATGCTTCTTTCAATTTGGGTGTTACAAGTGATTTATACGCAGTCAATTTTATATGTGGTAGAGCAAGACGGGGTTGGTGCTTAAGAAAATGTAGTGTTTACTTCTGTACGGAAATGTTCTGAGGGATATTAGCCCGCCATGAGAAATTTGAAGACTGGGAGACACCTAGCAATTTATATGAAGTACTGATGTATGATGTACAGAACTGGTGTTAGAAAAGGAATAACGAAAGGGATCATGATGTTCACGACGTCGGATAGGTATGAGTTTACATTTTCCACGATTGAGACACATTAGCCAACCATCTCACCAAACTAGTACGCTGTTAAAATGTGTGTAAAGAGCGTGTTGATGACGATAATTATTATGGTCTGGCCGGTAAACTTGGTTTGGGCAGGGCTTAGCTTCTGTAGTTCAGCCAGTGCAGCAGTGCTACCGTCTGAGCGAAGACTACGTCTAACATTTATCGGTAACATGAGCAAGAAATGAACTTCATGAGCACACTGAACGCCAAGGGAAACACAGCAATTCAGGCTCAAAAACTGCTCCAGGAGATATTAGATTTTTAGCGAAGATGTTGAACGTTTTACTGAAATGGATCGCAAAGGTAAGTGGTTCAGATGGCTAAACCGCAGTGCAGTAACCGAGCTCATGAAGCGCTGCTGCTGTTGTTGCGACTGCAGGAAGAATGAATAGAGGTGTATGGGCTTACCCACTGGCTCATGCTGAGCCACATTCTCTGCCACGTGCAGTTAGTATGAGAGTTAAGGAAGATATAATAGGAGAGATTGAAAGAAAGGACGCTCGTCGCAACAACCGCGTCATCTGAAGCGACAACGACGGCTTAGCAACAGATACCCCCGGTGACAAGAAGCCTTCGCCGCATGTGCAAGAGCCCCTAGATTCCAGCCTTGAATGGCCAGAACCCGCCGCGGTGGCTCAGTGGTTAGGGAGCTCGACTACTGATCAGGAGTTCCCGGGTTCGAACCCGACCGCGGCGGCTGCGTTTTTATGGAGGAAAAACGCTAAGGCGCCCGTGTGCTGTGCGATGTCAGTGCACGTTAAAGATCCCCAGGGGGTCGAAATTATTCCGGAGCCCTCCACTACGGCACCTCTTTCCTCATTTCTTCTTTCACTCCCTCGTTTATCCCTTCCCTTACGGCGCGGTTCGGGTGTCCAACGATATATGAGACATACTGCGCCATTTCCTTTCTCCAAAAACGAATTATTATTATTATTATTATTATTATCATTATTATTAATGGCCAGAGAGCCAACCCGTCCATACCGCTGTCCATTAAGCGGTGTCGTTTTTGTTGTTGCAACTGGAGGAAGGTTTGGTTAGGTTTATCGGGGCTTAACGTCCCAAAGCGACTAAGGCTATGAGGGACGCCGTAGTGAAGGGCTCCGGAGATTTCGACCACCTGGGTTTTTTTTACGTGCACTGACAGCGCACAGCACACGGGCCTCTAGAATTTCGCCTCCATCTAAATTGAACCGCCGCGGCCGGGATCGAACCCGCGTTTTTCGGGCCGACAGCCTAGCGCCATAACCGCTCAGCCACCACGGCGGCTAGGAGAAGGAAGGATGGAAAGGAAAGTGCACAGGCCTCCCAACTGGCTGAAGCCTAGTCACAATCGCTGCCACGAGCAGACAGTAGCAGAGTTGAAAGATGTGAGAGGAAAGACTGAATGGACAAGCGTGCATCGCAAGAAACGTGTCCGCCGAAGCGACGACGCTGGCTTGAACAGATGCCCCCACTCTCCACAATGCGGTGTCGGTGGGTGAAGCCGTTTTATAGAAGAAGTTGGTGATGACAAGGGCGGGGGTGGTGGGGGTGAAAATTATTTAATGATATTTACAGAGAGGTTGAGAGGGAAGCGGCCTCTTGTGGGCCACCCTTCTTAAAAATACTAAGTGGAGTCCTTTATTCAGGTACCCCATTCGTCTGGCCCGCGATTCGAGCTCACGGAACAAGGGCTTGTTGGGCCGCTAGGTCCCGGCAGCTGAGCAGGGACGCCTCCCAGTCCTTTCGGATAAAGGAATTGTTGGGACCGGTGGGCCACAAATTCCCAACTTACTGGAATATTGTAATTGACCTTTATACTGCAAAACAAATTGATTCGAAATTATTGTGGGCATATGGCACAGTGGTAGTGGTGAACGAATAATAACACTCAAATTAGAATAGTGAATTCCAAAGTTTTGTCAGTAATGGCGAATATCAGATGCAAAGTCAGCCGTTCGAACTAGTAAGCTTAGGAACTAAACTGGAGTAGTTTTTAAACTGGCAAATTAGTCACCACAGTCTAGGAAGAGTTTGTGCACTTGTCCACACACCAGTCTTGAGCACATTAGCCACGCACTGCACAGTGCAGTGCTGTTAGCTAGAAGTGCTGTAGATACCAGAATTTTTTTACAACGATTGTAACTAATGTCTCGTTGTCTAAAAAATAAAAAAAAACAGGGATGAATAATGCTCCGTAGAGCTTTCGATCCTGCACTGTAGACACGTATATGGGTGACCGTACCTTAGGTTAGAATTTCTTTAGTAATAGATGTGTTTAATTCTTGCGTTGCCAAGAGCGCCTTGTCAACGCTGCGGCGAAAGAGAATGCACGAGATTCAGCAGCATACTGACACTCCAACGCTGCTAATCACGCTTCTAGTTGTGTAGTGGAACTGAAGCACCGCCGGGCCACAGTCATCACCCTGAGCTGCACGAGATGAGCTGTAGAACAGGCTGCATGGCATGGTTTCATGCGACGTGGGTGTGCCTTTGTGCGTCCAAGGCTCTGTGCTTGAGAGTGCCACAATTGCAGAGCCAGATATCCATTTGTTGCAATAGTGGCAATAGTACTGGAATGCACGAAAATTCATGTAGCTATATAGCGAGCCATGATTGTAAGAAGGTTCGCAACCACTGATTAAAAGTAACGGAAATTTTTTAAAGTATACACTTATTGTCTACAAAGTGTGCGAAGGAATCTGTGGTATGAACTGTAATGCAACAAGGTTTCCTTTAATTCAGCCTAATTTGATTTTCATTTCCCTTATAGTCCTCAATATTGAATCAATCACACTTTCAAACATCAGTGCAGGTACCTGCTGACATGCCACGAGGAATGGTTAAATCGAGTTTTAACTTGAGAAAAACTAGCTGGTACCAGAAATGGGGAATAACAATGCACAAAGTGCTTCAGAGGAGCCTTTCGCCGTATTTCGGTTATACAGTGAGGCATACTTTTCTCTGAATTGGAAGCAAATTAATTTCTAGCGTTCCTTCAAGTATTACATGTACTTTAGATGGTTTATAATAAACGAATGACCATCATTTACTATATATCTGCAGAAGTAAGCCGGAAGCAAGGCATGTCCCAAGCAACGTTGAAAGAAATACAAGATGGTGTCATGGCATGTTGAATGTTTGTTTAGGCCGTCTCAAGAATGCAGCCAAAAGGTTCAAAAGCTTTCTACTTTTTATTTCTTTTTATTTTCTGCTCCAACTGATTTTGATGTTATCACTTAAATCTGTATTTTTTATTGTTATGCCTTCCCTGCTTGAGCTCAGGCCTACAGTATTCAGTAGAGAAGTAAGAATTACAGCATCTTCCCTTAGCAGACTTCGATAGATTCTATAAGGTACATGATTTGGAATCTTTCCAGTGTTAATAATAGCTAGGTATATCTCGCCTCTCCTGCTTGGAAAAATTATCAGTTTAGGTGCCCGTGAAAAAAAATTCTGACTACATGCCTGATAAAGGATGGGTGCAGTGCTATTATTTTCTGTGGCCCTAACTTTTATGCCCATTTAGGTAGCACAGTTTCTGTTCAGTGCAGCGGTTCGCAAATCCAGCACGGAATATTGAACTTATTCATAAGAAAAAAGTGGCTGTCATGCGTGGCCTCTGCTGTGGAGATAAATTGGCACTTATAGTTTAGGAGCACTCTTTTCAAGTGTGTGTGGGTTGGTTTCTTCGGTATGTCTGCTTTGTGAAGTATAAAGTGTACAAATCATGATATTGCCATGCTGTTATCTCTAGACTTTCTCCATCTCACGTCATGCTACAGTGTTAAAAAATGTGCTTGTCCTTGAGCTCAGTGATCTTAGCTATACTGTTCATGAAGTGCCTTATAAATGGTCTGGACACTAATCTAACAATAAATTTTCAACACCCGTGCAGAACTACATCATCAGGAGGCCCCTCCCTTATATCCAGCCCCTGATATAGATGCTGCGTACATGGACCCATGCGCTGAAAGTTTATGTTTTTTATGTTGAGTGGAGGAATGGCTTCCTTACCATATATGGTGATGTAGAACAGCTCTAGGCTTTGCTGTTTTCTTTTCATTCTGGTTTTATGCAACCCTATCAGCGAGTGCCTTCGTACATCTAGCCTTTGTCCGGAAAGGTACAGATGTTTTTTTTTTTTCAAACTGTTCTACTCATGCTAAGTGTTCAAAAATGCTGTTTTCCACTTTTTTATTTTGTCTTGAAATGGCTTCTTGGCCACATATGTGATACCGATGAAGAACAGCTTTAGGCATAGCTGTTTTTCTTTTTCTGCCTTTATGCAACATCATCAGCAGGTGCGTCGCCTACATGGGCCCCTATCTTAACTGTTAAATTTTTTTGCACACTGTTATAGGCATGCTAAGGGTTAACAAATGCTGCTTGGCACCTTTTTTAGTATGTTGCCCTAGTGCTGGTATGGATTCCTGGCCACATATGTGACGCTGATGTAAAACAGCCGTAGGCATGGCTGTATCTGTTTTGTTCTGGTTTTATGCAACCTCATCAGCAGGTACCTCGCCTACGTCTAGCCTCTGTCCTGAAAATAAAGATTTTTTTGCAAATGTTCTAGACATACCATGCGTTATGAAATCCTTCTTTGCTGACTCTTTTCTTTTTAGCCTGTTGCCTTAATGGGCAATGGCTTTCTGTCCAAATTTTGTGGTACTGATTAGAAAGAACTGCTCTATACATAAATGTGTGTTTGTCATACAGTCCATTTTAGTGAAATTGAGCTTTGCCAAGCGATTTCCAGCATATATATCTTTATGTATAGGGGTTGCTCATTGCACAAGTGCCGGAATGGCTTTATGCGAATTTGATCTGTGTATTTGAATCTGTACTAAGGACAATATGTGATACTGTTCTGTAAGAATACCTCCAGACATAACTGATAATGTGCCTTCTTTTCTTGCTGAAAGAGTTTGTCAAGTCATTTCCAATGGCGTGAAACGTTTTCAAGTTTGTTGTGAACTTTGCTGTCCTTTGGCTGGAAGCTCTTCTAAACAAATGTTGTTTTGCAATCTCTTTTTAATGTGCGAATAGTCTTCAGCCCTAGCAGTGCTTTGGTAAATTAACCTGTGCCTTGTAAGCATCTTGTTAGGGAAACGTAATGTGATAAAACAGAGTTGTTTTCAAACCACTCGCCAGAGACTTCATGGATATGTAACTTTGTAAGTTTCTTGCTCATCGTATCTACCTCCAGCATTGGCCACGGTAGGTATAGCCAAGTGGAATCAAACAGATCTCAGTTTTTAAGTGTTTTTTGTTGGTTATATTGCCTTCACCTTTGTGCCAATGCTACGGCCGACTGAAATATGTGACGTTACTTTTTACAATTCTTCAAATATATTAGTATGTAATCTGAGTAATGGCCCCTGTGCTAATACTCTGCATACAGACACGATTTTTAACCCAAAGAATGAAGCATTTTTAATGTTGCCGCCCAATCATTGTCAGAATGGTAATATGAGAGGTTGCTCACGTTTTAATAAAAATGACTACATATGTCTTTGCCTTTCAGCAATATTTGAGTGTTTCCGAACTCTGCAAGCGCGCAACTTCGCATCGTATGGCCTTAAAGGCTATGTATACGTACACGTATGGTCTTTTTCTTTCCTTAAAGTCGCACAATAAAAGCTTATAATGCTGAATACATCAATAGAACTGATTTTTCATTTAGGTACCTTCCTTTTTTCAGGGTGGGGCCATTTTTTACCATATCTAAAGCAGGCCTTGCATAATGCTTGAAATTTCTTTATTAATGTAGTATCTGTTTCGAAAGGAATGGAGGTTTTGAAAGATCGTGTTGAGATATCGTGCAATGCATTGTATTCTAAAATTTGCAATGCATTAGCTGTGTTGTAGGAGAACTAAAATGTTATTAGAAGTCATGCCTAAACCATAAATGTCTAGAGGAATGCCTCATATTTCTAAACATACCTGTTTTAAAAACAAATAGAAACCTTGTCAAAGACATCTTGTCGAAGACTTGATTAGCGTCTTATATTCCAAAGTTTGCTGTGCACTAGCCCTGCTATAGGAAAGCTGCAAGATGTTTAAAGATGTGCTTGCAAGAAATATAAAAGATATTCGTAAGATTTTCACTACGATAGTAGAGCTTTTTGTCCGTCAGTAGAGGTTTTTGATCTCTCAGCAAGAGGTCTCGCTTCTCTGGCGAAGACGTATCTTAGATCTCATAAAAGACGTTCTTTTGTTTAGGGGGTATTAAACTGCAGATTGCCTGTTTATTGACCCTGCCCTTGTAGTCAACGTTTACGAATTATTCACTGCTAACGAGTCTGGTCTACTAGGAATCAAGAGAACTGAGCTCACCTTTTCAGGTACTCTTTATGCTTGAAATCAGACCAGTGTTAATGCAACCTCGACTGCCGCTTGTACAAAATCAATGTGGTGCGTTTTGTCAAGATCACTGAGGTGCGTAAGCACGAACATTATGATCTCTCTGGCAAGTATCTTGAATTGCTGTGAAGAAATATGTGACCACCACAAAGTGTTTGTTCCCTCGTCGTCTTAGCCAAAAAAATTAACCTCATCAAGTAGCTGATAAGCGCATCAGTAAAGGCTCATTAAATAAGGAAGCGAAGGGTTTAAATTATTTATCACCTTAAAAGAGTGGTTTGGTGGTGTTACTACACTAATACAAAATCCATGCGTTTTTAGTGCTGCAGTAGGATTCCGAATACCACTAAAGTCTGGAGCTGTATTTTCAGTAGTGTGGTCATCATTTTCATAATCAAGAGACCTTACGAAGACCAAAGTACTCGGCTCGTACTGCATAGACCGTATCAAAATCGTTTACATTCAAACGTTGACCACCTACGTGAAGGAGAGGCTAGGCCACGCGGCCTGCTTTATACCGACCACTTGATAAATTGCCACAACCTGAGCCTTTTCTTCAGGTTCGTATATCTAACATCGCATATATTGTTCTCTTGAATATAAATTCACTACTAACATAAAATGAGAATTTAAAAAAGCATAGCCACCTAATTTTAGTATGATGCATAAACAGTACAAGACATGGATCTCCATGTGGTTTCTGCCTGCAGCCGGCAAAGAACTAATAAATAAATTTCTGCTCATATTGTATTGGCATCTCCAACTAATCGATGGCTGTGAGGGCAAAGATGACTGAGATCATGCTGGCAGAAAAAAAACGCATTGCTTTTAGCCCTCGTGCTCTCAACGCAGGATCCCTTAACCGTTATGTATTAAACCTTATTAAAAGTATTAAAAAAGTATTAAAGCTTTATCAGTGATTGTTCAGTAATTTTAAGTAAATGAAGCTGGTAAAAAGGCCTAATAATTGGAGCTGGTTGCAGAGAAAGAGTGATTACAAAAAGGGGTGATTATTTGCCAACCTATTGTATTGCAGTGATTGAATTAGATTGAATGCATTGATAATTTTGCAGCTCTTTTGATGTGTAGGTAACCTAAAAAAATCTTTTACGTCATTTGTTGTTTGGCTGTTAAAACCGAAACAGAATAAAGCAGAAATGTAATTATAGATAATAATTCGATCGTGCAGGTATACCAGAGAGTGATGCTTGCATACTAATGCGTAATGCACTGGTTCCAAAAGAACAAACAAAAGGAAATTTTGATATATTTAATCCCTAAGTTAGCTGTGCTTTTATTCTGTGAGCAAAATCATAGAGAGATACTACCGTTATCGTGACCTTCCAGCTCTCTAAGAGTGGATATTAGTAATTGTCAAAGTTTCTTTTAAAATATATCTCATACTTCTTCAACAGTCACGGCATCCTTTCGGTACAGCTGTAATTAAAACTCTACAGAGACAGTAGCCAACCGTTTTCTCTGTAATTGGTCATTAAAAACCACATTGTTTATACTGTCCAAAACCTTTCTCATTAAGTGGTCATTAAGAACTGCTTTGTTAATACTGCTTTACTTACGCACAAATTTGTTTCCTAAAATCTAACAACAGCACTGAGATGTACGCCGGTTGCATGTCAATGTGGTGCTTGAGCGTTGTACACGAGGCTGATGCGATTATACGTACTGTTGTCGCTCAGGTTTATAAGCCTGATGAGGTCTTGTTTTTGGGGCTATTTTTTCGTGCTGGAGTTTCACTTACAAATAAATGTTAATTCTTTATGACCCCATGAGTAAGTTGGTGTTACACAACTTTCCGGAGTGACCATCCTCAGGAGGGCTCCTACACATTTTATATCTCCTGGATATTCAAATCCTCACGATTATTTGAATTCAATAGGTCACGCTTCCAGCATGTTGTAATTTGTTTGGCCAAAAAGGCATAAGGGACTTAGTTGTGTGCGCTGTAAAGCGGTGTCCACTTGGCAAGACTGCACTTTCTGCTTAGTGGCAGCATATTATAAAAGTATGAGTTGAACAATAAAAGCCAACCTTTATGCTACTCTCTAGCAGCACGCATGAAAAACAAAATTGTATATTACCACTGCGGTCAAGTTCTAGGGATATTCATGTAGGGAAGCCCGACGTGCTCTATATCAAGTCAGAACTGTTAAGTGCTGCAGTCTCCAGCGTGCGTGTGCCTTTGAAAGTCAATTCCAGGCATTGGAAAGGAAGAGCAACTGTGACACCCCCTGTAAATTTAGGGCCAAATTTCAGTGCACTGTAATCAGTTGCCTGTCTGTACGGCACGGTTTGCTTGCAAAGGAGATTTTTCGGTATTGGGCAGGCTATAGTAATGATATTTTGATGCGGAGAAAAGTCTTCATAAGATCTGCGAAGAATCCTGTGATATTTTCTGGCAGAAGTATTCCGCTGTACCTATTATTTTGATCATCTCTTCTTAAAGAGTTCATTTTTAAAATCCCATTACGAGGATTTCTGCCTCTACCAGATCGGCCAACACACCATGGCTCAAATATGGCACTTGACTGCTGACGCTAAAGACGCAAGATGGATTCTGGCCGCGGCGGTCCAATTACGATGTAGGCTATATTTTGGTGGCCCTTGTGATTTCCGATGTCAGTTCATCTTAATAAACCCCAGGTGGTCGAAATTTACGTAACCCTTCTGTAACAATGTCTTCATAGCCTCAGCCGCTTTGGGTCTTAAACCCCCATACACTATGTTTTTATAGGATAATAAATCACCATATATTGGTCGTAAAAACTTATCTATTTTATATTTAAGTGAATAATTTTGGCACACATTTCACTTTGGTATTGAGAACAGTTAAGAGAGAGGCCGAGATACGACCAAGCATGTGTCCGGAAACTAATGCAATCATCTTTTTCAGGCGCTACTGTCGGTTCTACTGCGCTCTGATTGATTAGGATAGGAGGGCGGGGGATAGCGGACACTAAGATTTTCACCACTGCCGAGTGCGCTGCTCCAAGCTTTGGAAGTGTCACGATTGTTGTTTCCGTGTACCTACTGATAGTGCTGTCAGAATGTGTGATGACATCCGCACGCGAGGAACGGTACGCGGTCTGATTCCGTGCTAAACTCAATACGAGTATTCCCGACATCTACCAAATAATTCAGCAAGCCTAAGGGAACTCTGTTTTGTGATATTTTGAAGTTTAATAGATTTAAAGTGTCTACGGTGGGCCTGGAATGCTTCCATAATGAATACCCCTCTAGACGGCCATCAACGAGCAGAACGGACCGAAATGTGCCTCGTCCCAGCCAGCGCATATCATCGGCCCATAAACTGTAAACGCGTTGATGATCCATAGCCCTACCGTGCCCTGTTGTTGCCATCGCGTGACCAGTACTGCAGTGTGATCCGAGAACACATCCTGTAATGGCCCGGCTATACTCTTTATTCCCCAACATTAGCATACCCTTGTGAACAACGATCAAAGATTCAAAATATATGGTCGATGATATTCAGTATTCAACAAATCACTTAGCGATCACAAGGAAGTCACTATATCAAAAAATTGGAACGGTCAAAATAGAGGTCTGAAAAATTGTTTGCTCGCACTGCAGCGAATGCCCGAGCATTCGATCAAGTTACACAGGCGAAACTGTCCTGTGAGTTTTTATTGACTCCATGGAAACATTTCACAATACTGTGTGGTGCCTAAGTAATTCACCGCGTCATGAACTGTACAGACCGATGTTTCTTGAATGCGGCCAGTGGCGCATTTTCTGCGTCTATCCTTGGCGTCATCGTTTATATAAGCTCATCCGTTTATCTTAGCAAGCCATCCTGGCGCGTCTCCTTCATGCTTCATGATCGAGGTGGCTTTTATCCTCTTAGAATGATATGATGATTACTACGCGGTTAATAAAAATGCATGAGCAATAGGTATTCCATTACTCTCTCCCATTTGAAAGTTCTTACTTATCAAAATTTTTGGAAGCCGTGAGCAAATATACGAAATTGTCTCAGCTAAACCATCTTTTCACAGTTGCGAATCATGGGGAATAGCATATAGTTTGTTCATGCTGGAAAAATACTCTGAATAGTAAGTCTAATTTCTTAAATACTGGCCAAGTGAAAAAAGTAAATTTCGAAGCAGAGTGAAATGTTTTCAATAAGGCTCCATTTACGTAGCGTTTTCTTACTCTCCTAAAAGAACCAGCCAACGAAAGTGTTAGCAGCTTGCTGGCGCATATTTTACGGCCACTGTAAACTTAAAGCCGATCGAGTCGGGGCAGCGCTCCGTAAATGAGCGGATTTTGTTTTCAGATTGTGTGTGTCTTGAGGGGATAGCTACCGCTATCACGCGATTTCCCCTGGGTGAAAATATACATGATACAGTAGAGAATTAGCCTAAAACTAAACACCTTTTCAGGATGTAAATATGCTTCAGACTTGGGCACACGGCTCATAACCGCAACCGACTACTCGGTTTCACCCACCCTGCTAGGGGATTTTTAAATATCTTGGGTACAGTCTCCAGGTTTCAATTAACTCTTACCTGGAATATCGTAACAGAAATTAAAAGGCTGCTGCTTTCATTTAGGTACAAAACAAGAAGCGCATTTGCTTTCATAAAAGTAAAAATCCGGTTATTTTCACTGCCAAACGCGTCACATAAATTTTGCTGCTGAAGCGTGGTCCATACTAATCCCAGGCAGCATATGTCTTCGACCCCACGTTGTTAATGCGTTGGCGACCCGTGGTCCTACGGTGGCCCGTTCTTACCCATGCGGGACTAATAATGCGAAGCGAGTCGAGAACACATCCATTAATGGCGCATCTAGATTTTTATTCCCCAACGACGGCATATCATGGTGAACAAGGATCAACGATAGCCAGACAGAAGTATTGGCTCGCCAATTTCGTGTACAACCTAGGAATCAGTGGCGAATAATGCCCGGACAGTTGCGATGGCTAGCCCAGGAGGCATACATTTTGGCATACGTTTGTGGATGTTGTCATGAAAAATTCTATGGCATGTGAACATCAGACATATCTCGGTATAAATTGGTCAATATTGCCCTGAAAGTTGGGAACGATACACTGGCTACCCAGTATTGTCCCACTGGTTGCGATGGGTCGCCAGTGTAGCAGTAATCTTGGGATGCGTTGGACAATATTGTTCGATGAGTAACGATCGCTTATAAGGCATGTGTAGATCCTGGCATATGTTGTTCAACATTGTCCTGCCTGGTCAACATTGGCCGCCATAATCGCATACATCCGCGCATAACTTGGTGGATATTCGCCTCCAAGGCCTATGCCGCCTCAGCCTACTTTTTAACCCCGGAAAACGGCTCCAAGGGCATCGTTCATGACTTCCACCCCAACACTTCAGAAACCGAGCTTATGGATAGCCTCAGGACCCCCTTTTCCTGCTTGGAAGTCCTCCGCGCTCGCACGCCGGGTTCCACCATAACGGCCGTCCTTACTTTAACAGCAGTAATGCTCCGCGGTCTGTCATCTACTGTGGAGGTGAACTTCCTTGCTACCCATTCAAGCCGGCGAAACAAGTATGTTACATCGGTCACCAGTCGGCCACCGTTCCGACGTCTGCCCCACACCGAAAAGCTCTACCTGCCACATATATTGACGCTCGCAACATAACCCCTGGATATCCCTGCACCCCAGGGAGTGCATCCTGCGCGGAACCTTACCTTACTGGAGCACGAGAATGCCGTCAACGCCTGGTTCAAAACACGACCCGGAAAGCTCAAACCTGAACACCAAGACTCGAGTGGGTCGCCAAAGGTGGTTCAGCTCCGAAAGGGATTCTTCAGAAAAGCTTCCCCGAAAACAGAACACCCCCAATGAACATCAAGGCAAGTAAAGCACTGGTCAGCAAACCATCTTCGACGACCAAGGGTCCACAGTTAGAAGCACCGACCTCAAGACCACATGTAAGCTCGTCAGTTATCCTCCTCTGCAAAAAAACTCCATCTACACAAATCACCAAACTCAAGGCAGAAATATCACGCCTGAACACACAGCTAGGTCAACAAACTACCGAGTCCCCAACGAAAGCTCCCGAAGACCATTCGCATAACCCTTTCACACCTGCTTCAGTAACGCCCCCGCCAAACCCCCCCCCCCAAACATCCGTACCCTTCCCTCCTGCCTCAGTTAAAATATTTGGCTGTATGAAGAACGATATCTTGCTGACCGTGCCACAGAAACTCGCAAAATACAAACAACAAATGCAGCAGCGAATGGCCACCTTCCAGCAACAGATCCAGCAACAGCTGGTTAATGTGAAACAATTTCAGCAACAGATACCAGAGATGTAGACCTGCCTCACAACTTGCACAGACCACCTACCTCGTAGACGAATCGCATCTGCCGACTCCCCTAGTGGGCCCCACCAACACCGCTTGTGTCTGCCGTCGGATGGTCAGTGATTCGGATAATCGGGACAGCATTCCGACACTAGACATCCATCATGGCGCCCAACAAAGCATCGACACCGCCGCTGCAACACCTTGAAGTCTGGCAGTGGAACTCCCGTTCTTTTCGTCCTAAAGCAGCGTCTTTTCTCCAATATATAAATTCCGCCCCAGTCCCATCAGGCGTCAATTGTCCCCAAGAAGTGGGCAAAATGTCCATTTGCATACGAGGCTATTACACACTAGAGACTCTCCTCGCACTCCGGGTAGCCATTCTAGTTTAAAAAAACATAGCTCCTACGCCTTCAACTCGTCCGACATCGATCATCAGTTCATCGAAATTATTCCCCGAAAGTCCCGCAAATGAAGTACGTTCATCCTCATTGTGTACAGTCCCCCTCTACAAAAACACGCTCCTTTGGCCCCCTGCTTGCGAAATGGCCCCGCATATCCCAACGTAAGTCTCGTGGTACTTGGCGACTGTAATGCTCTCCACACCGCATCGGCTCACCCAGTCGATACAGCCAAGGGGACCACTCTCCTGGATGCCGTGGACGCCGCGCACTTTACCTTGATAACCGATCTCTCAGTCCCCACAAGGCTAGGTAACAGCGTCTCCAGCGACACCTTTCAGATCTTACTTTCACTAAGAATGTCACCCGCCCAACTTGGGCTAACCCAGGGGAAACCCTAGAGTGCGACCATTACATACTCTCAATCAGCATACTCTCTCCACAGCACCGGATGCCCCTCGGTATCATCAAGATCATCACTTGGGAAGCCTTCACAGCCACGGCTCTACCTTATATCTCTATTATTGATATCGCAGCATGAACCCAGGCCATCTATCAATCACGCACGCAAACCCTCCATTACACCTTTGACAACCCCGCAGTCGACCACTATCTCACTCACCTCTGGGAGGCCCGTCATGGCCTGCTGAAGAGAAGGTGCCGACAGCGACATAACAGCACCTTCAAAAAGCGCATAGCGCAGGACAAGCTCAGGACTACTCAACGCAACTCTCCATCCAAAACTGGCATCAATTTTGCGACTTTCTCCATGACACCCTGAGTACTTCCAAAACATGGGCCATACTGCGCAGCCTTTACATTGTGAAACAAGAAAGGCATCTACCAATAAAACCTTGCAAGAAGAAGCCACCAATTTGCCGGCACTCAACAAGGGCTTCTGGACACCCTCCGCTCCAAATATTTTGCCGCTCGACAGCAACTTAGCCCCTCTACCACTGACAGCGGCCACACGAGCCCGAAACACGATACGCCAATCACTTATGAAGAGGTCTTCTCAGCTGCACGCACTTGTAGCCATTGTAGTGCCGACAAATTCAATAACGCAATGCAATGCAACCTCTGCAATGATTCTCGTCAAGCACTTACACAATACATCAATGATGAACGGTAGACTCAATGCAAAATAACCCCTCAATGGAAACACGCAGAAGTTAAAGTTATACTCATCCCTAAGCCCAAAAAGCCACCCCCTCTCTCTGCTCTCAGGCTCATATCGCTCATCTCTGCTTGGGCAAGCTATACGTGCGAGTCATCCAGACACGGCTGCAAAATTTATGAAGATTATATTCTCTTTCCCCTTTTATGCTAGGCTTCGGCCAGGTCTTTCTGCACACGGCGCCTTTCTTATCAAACACGAAGTCCTCACGGGGATGCCACCTGGCGGAACAATATGGGCGCCATCGACAACATGTTCATTCTGCAATCCTAGGAAGTCTAAATCGGATACACCATGGATGTCGAATCTTCGAATATGTCTCCACATTCCTCACTACCCGCACAGCCACGATAGGTATCGGATCGACTAGATCGTCTCCCTTCCAAACTCCTGACAAGGGTCACTCCACAAGGTGCTGTCCTATCACCAATACTATTCAATATAGCCATGGCCCCTCCCCCCACAAGCTCTGTACACTCTACGAATAAGGATATATCATCTATGCGCAGGACGTCACCATCTGGCCAACCCTAGGATCCCTCATTTCAAAAGAGTGAGCCCTGCGGACAGCCATCATTTTGGTCGAGCGCTTGTTCAGACCAACGGTAAGCAATGTGCACCAGAGAAATCGATCCACCGGAACAATATAAAAAAATCACAACCACTCAATAGAAAATAAATCACTCATTCGAGTGCCTGGCCTCTGGATCCAGCATGACGACAAGCAACACTTACACCATTCCCACTCTACGCACGTCTGTTCTCAATATCGCACGTATGGTATGACGTGTCGGTGGACATCACAACGGCATGCGCGAGGACGACACCATAAGCCTCGTCAGTTCCCTGGCCATAAGTCGAATCCAGTATGATCGCCCATACCCCAATACTGATCGCACCGCCCAGAGTAGGATGCATGCCCTTATCTGTTCCCTCTTTAAAACACTGGGCCTCCCCATGTGCACGTTCACAAGACTGCTTGCACTCGGGATTCACAACATGTTCGCAGAAGTCCAGCAGACTGTTCTGAACTCCCAACAGGGCTCATCTACCATCCTCTCAAGGATAGGCGACCCACAAGGACCAGCACCCTGGTTCTGAAAGTTGTTCTTCCAATTGCTGTCCGCTCACGCCTTTAAATGGACCCTATCCCTCGCCATATGAACCAACAGTCACAGGCCCCAAGCCGTCAGGCCCGTCTTCGCAGCCTCCGTAGGCAATACAGTAAAGACAACTCGGCTATGTATGTGGATTTGGCTTCCTAAGCACAGTGCCACAGATATACTTGCGCTGCGGTAAATCACGCCGACACCCCTCTTCTGGAGTGTTCTTCACGGACAAGATCAGGCGACCGCAGAATCTATTGCAATAGCCATCACCATCAAAATGAGTGACATCCAACACCACAGCACTCACATTCTTATTAACTGCGAAGCCGCCTGTAGAGGCCATACCTATGGACGTGTGCCGCTCACGGCTCTCCGCGTACTGGGCGGCCATCTCCAGAATGATCTCGTCCTCACCTGGGTCCCTGGACATGCATATCTCGACGGCAATATTAAGGCAGATGCCCTAGCTCGAGATTATACTGACTGAACGGCGCGCAGTGATTGTACTCTCTGCCCCCTCTTAACCTATCTTTCAACCCACCTAGAGATTCTCCGTCTAAATAGGCGTCTCTACCCACCCCCCCCCCCACGTAAAAACCTTTTCCGGGAGGACTCCTACCACCTAAGACGCGTCGAAACCCTTACTTCATCCTATCTTCAAAACCATCACCGCATTCACCGAATATTATATGCAGATACATGCCCTTGATGTGTCGAAATTCCCACATTCACGCACATTAAATGTACATGCTCAGATAAACGAAACCACTTAAAGCCGCCAACGCGGCGTGGAGCAGTGGGAGGTGACGCTGGCCAGCGGCACCCTGGAAGACCAGGAGGCGCTAGTAGCCATAGCCAAAGCGGCAGCGGAAGCCACTGGAGTCGTGAACTGCGGACCGCACCGACATTCCGCTCCGTTCTTCTTTTTACAATTAAATATTTATTCTCTCTCTTCCCAAGGTGCAAGTTTGATGGTTTGTCGACATTGATCAAGGCAATACTTGGCCTCTACGTGTGTTGTCGCGCGAGACAAGTATTGTAATGTTCTACTCTATAAATCGTGCAAAGTAGATTTTGCTTAGGCTGCAGAGCCCAAAACGAGAAAAAAACAGCTGGAAGTGCACCTTACGGTTTTGTCGAAATAGGGGTGACAGCCAGGCGCAGTGCGAGCTCTCAAAACGGCACCGAGTGCTGTCGAGCGGTTTGGCAGGTGTGTGATTGCCGATCGGCTTAAGCTTATGTTCTCTGGTCTATGAATAGGAACTTTTTACAGTGTGCGGTCTTCTTTCCTTAGACCCTCAGTAATGCGTCGTTATTGTCGGCGGCGGCCGCACTGCCATCAGCAGGGCAGATTCTTTCATTCTGCCTGTCTTCATCGCCGTACGCTAAGTAAACTGAGTTTGGTTGAGCCGCCTCCAAGCTCGCACAAAATGAGCGCTATGTGCGCGCGTGCGCGTCCACACTTCCAAATCGCTCTACAGGATACAGTACGACCCCTGGTCCCTTCGCTTGCCCAAAACACGGCCCGACGGGTTGCGATGTGAATTCGAGGCAATACCCGCGAGTTTCCAGCAAAATTTTAGGTGCCGTTTCCAGACTTCTGCGAAGCATGCATTTACGGGAGCGGCGAATCGCCCGCTAGGTCAGGGGATCCCCAGGAGAGAGAAGCCAACAAGCAGACGCGCTCGACGCATGTACGGCAGAAGAGAAAGAATGAATCCACGGGTGCAAGTATTCAGAAAACCACTTGCAGCTTGATGATTCATTCGCATGTTCTGCCACATAAATTCTCTGGTTTGGGCGGCCAGTATCTTGAGCCATTAGAAGCAGCGTTCTTTTTTCGACGGATTAGTGTGGTGTTTTCGGTAATCTGTGCAGTTTACTGGGAAGCGAACTTAATTTCGTCGCAGCAATTTTGACTCAAGTGCCCTTCTGATTCTTCGCGCATGGCCCCAAGCCGCTCAACAAATTTGAGCGTGCGCTGAGTTCAGAGGGAACGATTGATATCTTTCTTCAGAGGCAGCGTGACAAGCATATATCCATTTTTTTCAGGTGGTGTGGATGAGAAGATTAAAAAGTCTGATATGATCCGTAGTATTCAGCATCGAACAACACACTTAGGGATCACAGTGCCGTCATCGGTACATTAAAAAATTAGAACTGTCAAAATAGAAGCCTGAAGAATTGTTTGCTCGCAGTGCAGCAAACTCTCGAACATTCCATCACTTTACAAACGCGAAACTGTCATGTGAGTTTTTATTTAGACTATGCAAACTGTTCAATCTACTGTACGGTGCCTAAGTCATTTTCCTTCGCCTCGTCATGCGCTATACATACAAGATTTATTTCGATACGACCATCGGCGCATTTTGTGCGCCTCTTCTTGCCGTATTCGCTTGTATAAGCTCTTCCGTTTAAGTTCGCAAGCCATCTTCGCGCGTCTCCTGCATGCTTCATGATAGAGGCGCCTTTTTATTCTCCTTTGGACATGATGTTTACTGCGCGGATCAGAAATCGGATGAGCAATAGCTATTTCATTACACACAACCCGGGAACACCCAGTCTACTAGCGTGCGGCGTTCGTGCTCACATTTCGGGGATGATGAAGCGCTGTATGGGTCAAGTAGCCGGCGTCGAGGTGGCGTTCGAAGTACACAGGCTTGTGCCGTTGACAGCGTGGTTGGCAGTGCCGTACAAGCTCCCGGTCCAAGTGCCCGTGGAGGTGGTGCTGGTGATTATGGTGCTATGGACACCACCCGAATGGGTGGCAAAAGCGCTGGAGGCACCTTTGGCCGAAGCAGATGGTTGTGTCAGACGTTAACTCTATGGAACGGGCTCAGGAACGGCAGGAAGTCTACGGTGCGACGCCGTAAATCTCGAGATTACCGGAGCAATAGCCGGCGTTGCTCTCTTCCATCTGAGGAGTACCTGACCCTCCGCAACCTCCGCGTCTCTATTCTTCCACCCACCCGTGCCACGCATTTATAACCGTGGCGTTGGTACACGTCATCCTTGTCGTCATCGTCTTCGTCGTCTCTTCTCCATACAATATCTCTTCCCACCTAACGAAGTACTTCATCTTCTTTATTCTTGTGTTAATACTCGTCATGCTTATCGTCATCCTCGCCGTCTTCTCCAAACCTCTTTAATTCATACTTCTATTTCCAACTTCCTAATACATATGACAAGGGCCCCTCTCTGAAGAGTTTTTGCATAAAATACTGCTAACATCCTCCCAATATTCAAGCCTTCAAGCCAACAGACTATCTCCTGTGGCGATTCTGGACCGAGCACACTACACACCGCAGATCTCAAGAACACACCAAAAGCACGCAACTGACACAGCACACCAAATTTATTTTACTGAACATTAGTACACCACTACCGTTGTCCGTACGATGTCCTTAATAAACAAGTTATTGTCCACAACACATTCCCTTGTATAAGCACACAACAACCACAAAGATATACTGCTCAGAGATGGATAAAGCTGCTTAGTTTGCGCCCCTCACGAATTCCAGTCTAACGTTATCTCTGCCTTCAAAATATTCCACCTGAAATAAGTATTCTTGGAAGCCCAAA
Organism: Amblyomma americanum; assembly: GCF_052857255.1. Lineage (NCBI taxonomy): Eukaryota > Metazoa > Arthropoda > Arachnida > Ixodida > Ixodidae > Amblyomma > Amblyomma americanum. Next base: position 38,748,284 of record NC_135506.1, on the reverse strand, counting down.
CTCCCTATCATGACCTTATTATTGTCCTCTAGCCTTGGTTAAGTATTTAAGCGGCTGATGATCCGTTTGAATCCTGAAATATCTTCCATAAAGATAAAGGTGAAACTTCTTCACCGCTCACACTACCGCCAAGCAATTCTTCTCAAGAATGGAGAATTTTTATTGACTAGCTGATATTCTCTCACTGCCAAAAAATACCGGATATAGCATGCGATTCTCTTCTTCCAAAAGTACGGTGCCTAACGCTGTGCATGATGGATCAGTGCGAAGAACAAATTCGTTATCAAAATTCGGAGCAAGCAGGACGGGCGGTTTAGCCGTATGCCATTTAAACATCATGAATACGTTCTCATGCTCAGCAGTTCAATTCAAACTATTTCTTGCTCAATTCTTAGTGAGTCCGACAAGCGGGTCGGCTATGTGAGCATAATCGGGAATAAAGTCCCTGTGGTATGCCGTTACACCCAGAAACGACTGTACTTCTTTCTTGGTCATCGCCGGTGTCTGGTCTTGCTGTATTTTGACCAAGATGACGTCTTTACACTTTGTAAAAAGACCACAACGGTTCTAATATATAACAACTCCAAGGGCAGGAAACCAAGACTCATATGTGGTACTTCGCGGTAAGCGAACAAAAGAGCTGGGAGCTATCCCATTCCCCAGGTATTTCCTGGCACATTTTTTATCATACCTTTAAAGGTGCAGATGAATTAATTTACAAGTTCAGCACACATGGGATGGTATGGCGTTGTTAGTAACTGCCTTACTGACAAAAGGCGATTAAACTACTTCATTAGTTCCGACGTGAAGTCCGAGCCCCAGTCACTCCAAATTTCCCTCGGGAACCCATAACGCGAAAACCTCTCAACAAAACCCTGTGCCACTTGGATGCAGTAAATAGTGTTCAATTGAATAAGGCCTGGATAACAAGCGGCCACATCGACCCAGGGTAATTACATATCTATTGCCTCTGGCAGATACTCGAGAGATTGTCCCCACAATGTCAATAGGCTCTCTTTGAAACGGTAGGTTGTCGGATAGCATTTTCCCAAGAGGTGCGTCACCAACTCTACCCTTTGAAACTGTGCGCTGGGGCACGTCACTCGAGTGAACAAAGCGTTTATCGTCACTCTGGACAACTGGCCAGAAGAACATCTTGGTGACTCTAGACATCGTTTTGTGAACACCCTGGTGTCCAGTCATAATGGCGTAATGCCCAAAACCTAACACTGTCTCTCTCATATTTTTTGGTAACGCCAGCTGTTGGACGCGCTTTCCCGAGCTAAATACGAATTTCCTGTGCAGGAGACCGTTTACCAATTTTGTATTCGAATGATGTACGACTCGTCCTTCTTTTCAGCTTTTCAACAAATCTTTCGAAGCAACCTTTTAAGCTCGAGTCTTCTCTTTGCCTAATTGCAATTTCGCCCGGTGTTACGCTCAGACACATCGTAACGGGAGTTGAGAGCGGACGCTGCGTTGCTCGGGCTGTCACTTGAGCTCTTGTCTCCACTGCCGACGAGAAACTGACTGCCCAGTCACCCGCCTGAGCTGTCGTGGGCATTTTCTCTTTTTGGTGTTCCTCAATGCCGAGCATTCTCTACTCGGGGCGAGGGACGCCAGCGTCCGGCGAAGCGAGCGTACGCATTTCACCTGGGCTCTGTGTTTTTTCTTTGAACTGCTGGTTTTTTGAGTCGCACCTTAATGAAAGTACATTGACCGGATGCATGAAGTTATGTGGGCCACCGGGAACCCAAATTTCGAGCTAGGGGATCACTTTTTTCGAAATTAGAAGTTAGAAGGCTTTTGTGTGCCTTGAGGAGCATCCACCGCTGGGCCTAACGTCGACCTCGGCTTTGGTCGGGGGAGCGGTAGGCCTAGCACAAGCCTCGGGGAAGCGGCCAGCGGAACATCGAACCATCGGTGATTACGCAAGTGATCATCTACCTAAGGTTACTACCGCTATGCGTGTAGAGGTGGACGGCATCGAAACATCGCCGACCAGAGCACAAGATCGCAAGGCTGGAAAACTCCCGGTGAGAGAGCCAGGCACAAAGGCATGGACAAGCTCGGCCTAAATCCCGTACTTCAAACGAGCCAAGATGGCGCCAAGGCCACGGCTGATGTCAACAGCCGGAGCAACAACCTCGGCGGTGGCGCCACTGGCAGCGATACACTTCACTCAAGGGCGAAACGTGTAAACAAGGGCAAATTGTTGAAGGGCGCGCGCATGCCAGACTTGCCACGCGGCGACATAAAGATCGTGTCACGCCCACGAGGCGCGCTCCACCTGAGTGACGTGACCCGCGTTGAACTAAGTCGTACAATTGCGGCGGCGGCACAAATCCCCGCCAATGAAGCAAGTGAGGCCGTCGTGTGCCCCAACCTCCAGCAGAATATCGTCGTGGTGTGCACCTCCAAGGGAGAGCACGCCGGCCGATATGCTGCAGTAGGAAGGATAGACATGCGCGGCACGGCGCACGAAGTAAGCACCTACGAAGCGGCCCCCCACAGCACGGTGAAGGGCGTCATAAGGGGCATCCCGCTCAAGGATGTGGCCCAGGAGATTCAGGCCAATGTTGTGCACAAACATAACCCAACGGCCCTACAGGCAAACCGAATCGGTAAGACCCGATCAGTCATTGCCTTCGAAGGGCACAAAGTACCCAATTACGTGAGATACGGTAACCAGCTCACGGAATGCACGTTGCACAGAAAACAAATCAACGTATGCTATGCGTGCGGAAGAGTGGGCCACAGAATGGACGTGTGCCCGGATCCGTTGAACACGATCTGCCGAGGGTGCCGAATCTCCAAACCCGACGAAGACCACGGATGTGTCCCGAAGTGTGGCCTGTACGGAGGGAAACACCTGACCGCGACAAGGCCTGCAAAGCCCGCTTCAAGACGCCCTACGTCGTCCGCCAGCGGCGCTGGGAACGGCGCCGAGCGGAGGAAGACGACGCCGGGGAAGGAACCAAGACAAGACAGGTCCTGCAAGCGGAACCCGCCGTAGCGACTCCAAGCAATGGAGGATCACGAGATGGCCCTCCTGAACGAGCCGGACGTAACCTCCAGAAGAGGCAGCAGTGTCGCGAGGGACACCACTCCGGCACGCTGGACGTCTCCTGGAGAAGCGAAGTGGACCTGGGGTCGACCACAGCGTGATCGGCATCACGATCCGAGGCTCCCGATATCGGGCTGTGCTGGGGACGGCGCGGATCACGGAAGATGAGAAAGTTTACCCAAGAACAAGAAGAGGCGTCCGAGGAAAAATTGGGACAAGCTGAAATACAACAGACCTACGCCTAGTGCAGCTGGGCCGCGCGGGGGCCCAAGGACCTGTGCGTCCTAAACTCTCTGTATTTAACAAAGTTTAAACCATCACCTACGCCGAATGGGCGAGGGACCAGAAGGCACTCGAAAAATTTACCCAAGAAATCGCAACGACGTCGCAGACACCGTACGTGGACGACAGACCGACCCACATTTTTGCGGCCCGGCACTCGTTAACACGGCGGTGGAAACAGAGACGCAAAAGAAAGCTGGCCAAGCGTATAGTAGTTTTGAACAAAGAGATCGCCGAGTATGCGGCCAAACTATGTAGGGAAAATTGGCTGAAGACATGCGACGGCCTGCAGGGCAAACTCTCGACGGTGAAGACGTGGTGTCTCTTGACTCATCTGATAGACCCGCTGAGTAGCAAAACCGCGATCAATCGCAACCTCACGAAACTATTGAACACTTACAGGGCAGACGGGCGCAGGCACCTGGAAGACCTGAAGGTGAAGTACCTAAAGACAGCGAAAGGCCAGTACCCGGTGCCCGAGAGATACGAAGGACCCAACAATGAAGAGCTGGACCGGCCGTTTACCATGACGGAACTGTGACAACGATAGATGATAGTAACAAGAGAAGTGCACCCGGCGGGGACGCCATAACTTACAAACTTCTCGGTAACGTAACCGGTACCGCGGCCCGCAGCCTCCTAGTGCACACCAACGAAGCCTGGGAGAGCTCACGGATGCCGAAGAAATGGCAGGACGCCGAGGTCTGCTTCATTCAAAAGTCCGGCAAGGCCCTCACGTTAGACAACATGCCGCCCATCTCCCTTACGTCCTGCGTGGGGAAGGGGATGAAGCGCATGGTACTTCGCCGGCTGCGGAAGCACCTCGAAGAAACGAATCTGATGCCGGAGACGATGTACGGCGTCAGGCAACATCCCAGCACCCAAGACGTATTGATCCATCTCCACGAACTGGTCCTCAAGCCCGCAACGAGGCACGCGCTGCGCGGGATACTCGCCCTCGACCTGAAGGGAGCGTTTGACAACGTGTCCCACGCGAGCGTGTCGCATAGTCTGAACAAGACCAGGTGTGGACGAAAGACATACGGCTACATAAAAGATTTTCTGTCAAACGTAACGGCGACCATCAGAATATGGGAGTAGAAGTCGGACCCTGGCGAACTTGGCAATGGGGGCACCATTCAGGGATCGGTCTTGTCGCCTCTGCTCTTCAATCTGGCCCTTCTCCCCCTATCCGATCTACTCAACCAAATCGAAGGCGTGGACCACGAGCTCTACGCCGACGATATTCCTGTGTACGATCCGAGCCGGTTCCAATGCATGGACGGAGGAAGCCTTGCGGTGGGCGGCAACGACCGTGCACGAGTACGCGAAGTCGTGCGAACTGAGATGCGCTCCCCAGAAATCAGAGCTGCTCATGATCCAACCGGGAAAATCCAAGAAGGAGCTGCCGCCGAACGCGATCATCACCATCGACGGAATTGTCATCAAACCAACACAGCAGATAAGGATTCTTGGCCTACTACTTCAGAGCGACGGGAAGACACACGCCGCCGTCACAAAGATCAAAACTGCAACCGAACAGATACTTAGTATGCTTCGGAGGGTATGTAACAGAAACCGAGGAATTAAAGAGGACGATGCCATGAGCCTGGAACGCGCGTTCGTCGTGTCGCGGGTTACCTACTCCGCTCCTTATTTCCAGCTGACGAAGGCGAATAGGGACACGCTAACTACGATGCTTCGTAAGGCAAGGAAGCAAGCGCTTGGCATGCTCATATACTCGTCCACGGAAGGACTGCTAGACATGGAGGCCCACAACACGGTGGAGGAGCTCATCGAAGACCACCTCTCTAATCAGAGAATCCGGCTCAGTCACACGCAACACGGAGGAGCCGTCTTGCACAAGATAGGATGGAAGATCGAGTCAGTACCCATCAAGACAGCCCTTCCGGAGGACTGTAAGACGGCCATTCAGATCAAACCTCTTCCGGAGAACGTGATGCTGGGCAGGAACGGCGAAAGGCGCACCGCGCGGGCCAGAGCCATAGCCCGGAAGCTGGAAGAGAACCCCAGGGTCCTCTACGTGGACGTCACGCTCGGAAAACACACTGACCGTGCAGCGGTGGTGGTTACGTCAAAAGACAGGCTGACCGTTAGCGCGTCCCTGAAGACAACGGACCCCGCAGTTGCCGAAGAAGCGGCCGTTGCCCTTGCACTCGCACAGCCGAGCGTGGACACCGTGGCCACCGACTCAAAGACAGCCTACGGAAGCTTCCGCCGGAGGGGGGGGGGGGGGTAATCTCCTCCGCGGCCCGAGCCATTCTATCCAAGTGCAAGCCTCCGGAAAGAGCCATAGAGCTCGTGTGGGTCCCGGCTCACTAGCAGGTAGCAGGCATCATCATCGTCGACTACCATGCCCTAGAAATGTCAATCCGGGCCGAGCACGAGCCGGAACAGCTACCGCATCCGGTCACCAGCTTTCGAGTCATTACCCGGATGTCCTGCGAGGAAAGGTGCACACTGCCAGAACAGCACCCCAAACTCACCAGGAAACAACAGACGACCCTGCGTCGAGAGCAGGCGGGATCGCTTGCGCATCCCGTACTGGTGAACCGCGTGTACACTGCGGAACACGATACGCTCTGTCCTTTTTGCAAGCGAGAAAAGGGCACCCTGCCGCATGTCTTGGCAGAGTGCACAAAACTCAAGAACCCCTCCTCCTCTTCCCGCGAACACCCCCAATTCCCAACCCCTTGAGCGATGGGAGACCTTGTTATCCAGCCCCGCCCTACCGATTCAGCTCGCACTGACGGACAGGAGCCAGGATCTGCTGGAAACATATGGATCCCGTAAATAGGGAACCGCCCTGTCTGGTGCCTGCGTGCACCACCGATTTATTTCGGGCGTAATAAATGTTGATTCATCATCATCCACTCGGGGCGGGGGTCATCAACACCTCTCGCACCTGAAATGTTTCCCAAGATGAGATCGTAGAATGGTTGTTCTAAGCATTTTGCCGCTCCCTCTCGAGTATAACAGGGAGTATAACATGGCTTCAGAAAGGTACCTCACTCTTCTATCTACAATAGTGACGGCCGACACTTGCCCTGTAAGATACGCGTCCTTCACCAAGCTTCTCCGAACCAAAACCGTGTTGGCTGTGCTGTCTCTAAGCGCCACTAGAGGACGGTCCCTTATATGCCCAACCACGACCGGCATTGCTGCTTTCGAGTTTGGTGTTGCACTCGCCCGTTCATTTTCAAGCGACGTTTAATCTCTTTTTACCTGGGGAACTTCACGTGGTGTTACAAGTTCAACCCGACAGTCGGCAACGCATGCAGTTCGCCCCGGCGTTCAATATCGGCACTCATTCACAGTACGTCCTCTCCACTTACAACCTTGACACACATCCTGTGCCTTTTGGGCAACGCTACTAGTCCGACAGCCAACTGCACGGTATCCCACCTTGCCACAGAGGAAAACCTTAGTGGCGCCTTAAATGCACTGCTATAGCCTCTTTGTTTTGCCGCATCGGTCTCTGGTTCTTGTTCAATTTCCTATTTTGCCTTACTCATGTTTCTCAGTCCTTGAGCCTCGAGAAATTAGTCTGCAGTTTCGGCAAACTCTTCCAATGAACACAACTTGCAGCAATAGCGCTAGCTTTGGACTGTTGCATATTTAAAACTTCTCTGTCACCAGCTTGTCATGCACCCCTTCAAAACTCTTTTCTGTGTTTGATATATCAAGCAACCTGTCGAAATAGTTGGTCATCCTGCAGGAAAGCTGCTTAGCGGTTTCGGAATCCTCAAGTTTCGCGGTGCGAAATCTCTCGCGGAAACCCTCTGCCGCGAGCTTGAATCTTTGGAGGAGTGCTTTCTTGACTTTCTCGTAGTTTAAAGAGTCAGCAGCAGGCACCCTTCCAAATTCAGCGCCTCCCCGACTAAATACATGCTCAGTGCCGTGGCCCATTCACTTCGCTCCCAGCCTTGCCGCAAAGCTATTCACTCGCATAGTTTCGATATGCGTCCAAATCGTTTCTTTTCTTATAAAAAAGAGCCATCAGCTTTTTTGGACAAACTCTGGGAGGTCTGGGAGATTCTGCACCCAGTAAGGAACGCTGATCATCGTGCGTCATCTCCTCATATCCTCCATCGGCATGCTCCTGTTTTCACAAAAGAGCTTCCTTCTCCCGTTCTATCCTTTTCTCCCGTTCTTTAGCCTCGCGAGTTCTTTTATCCTCCCGCTTTACTGCCTCACATGCTCTTTTATCATCCCGCTCTTCTGGCTTGCGAGCGCCTGAGCATGCTTGCGCCCTTTCTTCTTTCTGCCTCTTTGCCTCTTCTTCATAGAGACGCACCGCTTCTTCCTTGCTTAACCCTAGCTTGAGAGCCAGTTCTAACGTTTTTGCGAAATCTGTACTAAAACGATAAGAAACAAGTAAATAATTCCTGGCAGGCTCGACACAACTATGTCACGGATCCCTGGAGAACACTAGGGCTGAAAGAATGGACTTGGTGGCATATGTACCCACACAGACGCATATTTAATACATCTCACGTGACACAAACACTAGCATGCAAAACTAACTATCAAAACTAACACAAAACACAATGGTTACGAATACACACCAGCCGAGAACACCCAGTGTACTAGCGTTTGGCGTTCGTGGTCATGGTTCGGTGCTGATAAAGCGTTGCATGGGTCTAGTCAGTGGCATCGAGGTAGCCGGAATCAAGCTGTAGTTCCAAGTGCTCAGGCTGGCGTCGCTGGCAGCGTCGTTGGAGGTGTCGTACGAGCTCCCAGTCCAAGTGCACGTGGAGGTGATGCTAGCGATGTTGGCGTTGTGGGCACCACCCGGATGGCTGGCAAGTGCGCTGTAGGCACCCCTGGCCGTAGGAGGTGGTTGCGTCAGCCGCTGACTGCGCGGAACAAGCTCACAAAGTCTACTGTGCGAAGCGTAGAACTCGAGATCACTGGAGCAGCAACTGGCGTTGCTATCTTCCATCTGAGGTGTACCTTATCCGCCTGAAGCTCCACTTCCCTGTTCTCCCCCCCCCCGTGCCACGCTATCCCTCACGCTTTTATAACTTTAGCGTTGGCACACGTTATCCTTGTCGTCATCGTTTTTGTCGTCTCTTCTCCATCAATCATCTCTTCCCGTCTCACCAAATGCTTCTGTCTTCTTTATTTTTAGATTAATACTCGTCATGCTTTTTGTCATCCTCGCCGTCTTCTCCAAACCTCTTTAGTTCATGCTTCTATTTCAAACTTCCTATTATATGTGACAATATCATTTAAAGAAATTCTTCCTCTGGTGTGGTATTTCGCTTTTAGCTGTCATGGGCTCTTGTGTCCGCTTCACTTTTGCTTCTTTTCCCATTCATAATTTTAATGACAGCGGACCGATTGGTCATTGCACACCGGTGGACGTTGCGCAGAATTTTAGAGTTGTATGTCTTCGGCGAAGTTCCCTCAAAGTGGCATCGCCGGAGCAAAGCATGTCTTGAGCACGGATTTTGTGTAATGGTCGTACAGTCGAAGTAGACTTTTTAAAGGAAACAATAGGGTGGAAAACAAACACAACCAACAAATTAACTTTCAGCCGAACATTTCCGGACCAACTCGGTCCCTTCTTGAGGGGTGTCTAAAATGAGAGCCAGTAGCAGCCAGGAACGGCCTTCGCTTTCATTCTGTTAACACATGGCGAATACTATTAACGTACGCAGAGCAGAGCTTTTCCAGAGCTCTGTTCAATGCCGCCTTTGTCAGCCGGATATTCCATGACTCAACGTAGCTCCTTTTGGCCGGATTACGATTCACGGCAAATTAAGACGCCCATCTCCATAGGCGATTCTCAAGTTGATACATTCACACTGCTAAGCGATGGTGTTGCCTTCCGAGTTCACTGAACGGACGTCATTCTTGTGTTGCCTGATTCTCTTATCGAGGATTTTTCTCTCGCCGATGAATGATGGCGGGCACATGGAGCATGGCATTTTGTAAATGGCATCCGGGTGTCCCTCTGTGGGGACGCGGTCCTTGGGTCCTGGTAGAAAACGGCTGCTCGTTGAAACAGGTTTGAGACACGCAGATACGTTTTCGCAAGAGAGGACAATGCTCGCCGTGCTTCGTCTTGCTTGTTCCTTTTCCTTTTTGCACTTTAAGACTTACCATCCAAGACCAACTCTCCGGGCAGTTTGCTTTGTCGCAGAAGGCATTCTATTTTTGTGATTTTTAAATTGCTCGTCACAATTATTTGCTTCTTGTTTCCAGCGCAGCACATCGTCCAGCTAGGGACCCTCACGCTGCCCGAGGTTGCGACCAGTTTTGTGAAGGATATTACGGGCCTTCTCCACCAGCTCAAGTTCAGCAAGAAAGCCTTTATTTTCTCAGGGATCTGAAGAGGTGCTAGAGGTGATATCTTTTATTTCTAAACTTTACTGCTTGCAATAGGTATCGTAGTTACTATTGTTCAAAATGCATTTTGACAAATAACGTCTTCTTTTGCTCTTTCTATGTGTAGATTCCATCCCCGAAAAAGAGAGTACAGCTCTCCAGGTTGTTCCAGCATACATCGGCAGGCGGCTGTCCGCAGCTTGTCACTGGTGAAGGCGGCCGCAAGAAGCGCATGGCTCAGGTGCTAGCTGGCTGGGACAGCACCTGGGCGTGCCCTCAATGTAGCCGCTCCATCGAACTTGTGGCCTGCTGCAGTAGCGGAACCTCTGACGAGGCGGCCGAACCCTGATCAAACCGTACAGGTGGATAAGTTTGGGTGAGAAATATTGGATAGCCGCTGAGTTGGGCCGGATACCTATGAAAGTTACTCCAATGAGGAATCTTGGATGGCTAATATCGAATAGCCAGGAAATGTCAATCAAAGCATTCAATAACGTTTCATGCCATTCATGTCTGGTGATTGAAATGCCAATGGGGGAACTGACTATGAAAGTTACTCCAATGAGGAATCTTGGATGGCTAATATCGAATAGCCAGGAAATGTCAATCAAAGCATTCAATAACGTTTCATGCCATTCATGTCTGGTGATTGAAATGCCAATAGGGGGAACTGACTGAAACACTGGATCGGGTAGCGTCCCAGTCAGGTGCCATTATAGGCCTTTAATGGAGCCATTTTTCGTCGGTATTAAACCGGTGCCGGTCATTATCGGCGTGCAGCTTTGGAAGTTCGTGATCTTTTGAACACCGACCGTCGAATGAGTCTGACGATGATAGTAGAGACTCAATATTTCAAAAATTATTCTGAACGACATCGTAAGCGCATATTTTAGCATGCGTAAAGTGTGCGTCAAGGTGGTCCCCATACTGTTGACAAAGAACCGCAGGAATAACCTAGTAATTGTCGTGAGCAAACTTTTGGAACGCGGGCTAATTGAAATTTATTTTTGCACTCTCATTACCGGCGACAAAACATTGTAATTTCAGTACGAGCCTGAGACGAAGCGCTGACGCTCCGAATGGGACACTTGATAGTCCGCTTTGCAGAAAAATTTAAACATCAACAAGTCGACATTGATTAGGTTGGGTCAACCTAAAAAAATGAAAAATAATAAGTCCATGCCTGCACTACTTGCGTATAACCGGCTTAATGTAATTGGAAGCTAGAAGAAAAGTCCTGAAAGCAATTATAATTTTACCATCCGTAGGTGGTAAAACAGGAAAGGCATTTTCGCGGTCGTCAGCAAAAACAATGCTAATTGCATTTTTTGATGCCAAGGAGGGATTAGTTCACAAATAAATAATATCTCAGCGACAGACAACCAACGTTTACTTCGTGGATGTGGTTGAGAGATTGAGAAAAAGGATCCACCGTGCGCGAAAGGAGATGACCGATACCTGGCAGCTGCACCACGACACCTCTCTTAGCCACAGTTCTCTGCACGTACGTGAGGTTCAGACCAAGCACAACTTTACGACGCTGCCACAGCCCCCCTATAATCCTTACCAAGGCTCTGGAAGACTTTTTCAGGTCCCAGAGTATCAAGAGTGCCCTGAAATGAGCCCATTCTGGGAGCATCGAAGCTAGCCAAGCCGCTGTGACAAAACCTTTAAACGAGGTTCGTATCGACGCCTTCCAGGAGATGTAGACCACATGGCATAGTCGTTGGCAACAATATGCAGATGCAAATGGGCCTTATTTGAAGGCTTCCAAACGTCTGTAACGAAATAGCTCAGAAATTATGTTGTCGGGCTAGTTGTTTTGGAATCTTCAAACGTTGAAAACACTTTGGCGCAAAAAAATGCACGCACAAATAAGAGGAAGCGAGTCTGTCGTCTCCTCGTCTCTTTTATGTGCGTGAATTTTTTGTGCCAAGGTGTTTTCCACGTTTCAAATTTATAACTATGTAATAAATTTTGCAAAGCAAAAAACTGCATTACTTCCCAAGCACACTATCTATGACGCAATTTAGGAAAGTGTGATCAAGAATTTTTGTAGTCTCTAACAGTAAACAAATTATCATTTTTTAGGGAATAACCAGTGTTCTGCTTGACCAATTGCTTGGAAAGACGAGAACCGATATCACCTTTGGGCTGTACTTTTACATTTCACTGTTACCATTTTTGAACATTCTCAGAGTGAAATGGCTGTTCCTCCTCTCCCAATGTGCGGTTTTATTAGTGTGTTTGATATTTTGGTACACTTATTACTGGTGCAAAAATTCTGTCTGTACAAAGTGAAGGAGCACAAAGCCTCTTTGGCGCACTGTTAACTGAGTGCGGACCTCTTTTCTATGAGCAATAATTGATTACCAACAATCATTACAGAACGAAAGGCACGATTGCCATGAAAAGTACAATGATACTGTAGGTTAACACATTTCACACTGTTTTGAAGAACTATGGCACTTCCTTTGCAAATGAAGTGAAACAAATTGTCGCTCTCGTGTAGCCCCACTTTTCTCGTTGATTCCTCAACAAGCCTTAAAGTTTGTTTCACACCTGTGCACAGAACGTAATATTTTTTTAACTGGCGTTACAGCCAACCAGCCGCAGTGCCTGAGTGGTTAGGGCTCTCGGCTACTAATCCGGAGTACCATGGTTTTAATCCGGCCGCAGCGGCTGCGCTTAAACGCTAAGGAGCCCGTGTGCTGTGCGATGTCAGCGCACGTTAACGATTCCCAGGTGGTCGAAATTATTCCGCAGCCCTCCACAACGGCAGCTCTTTCTACCTTCATTTATGAGTCTCTCTTTCACCCCTTCCATTAAGGCTCGGATCAGGTGTCCGCCGATATGTGAGACAGATACTGCGCCATTTCCTTTTCCCAATAAACGAATTTTTTTCAGCCGCAGTTCCTAAAATCTGGTAGTGCGAAGGGTGTGACAGAAGTGCCGAATTGTGTGGTAAATAAACACCGGTTAATTTCCCAATGCGCTGTACCTTAAAGGAACTGCACGACATTTCTTTAAGCATATCTAAGAAACCAAAAGTTCTTTTGATTTCCAGAAGTCGATATACTGGTATTTGCCATTTGCTAGCCTGCATATGCCAGCAAGACCTTTAAGGGAGGAAAATTGCAGCAGCTCAGTGCCTTCGGCCACTGAACCCATGGTACGAACATCAATTGTTGCCTGGTGCAGCCCCTTTATGACTGGGGGGTGAAATGCAAAAACCCTCTTGCGCTCTGCAAGTCATTTTGCACAGTAATCAGCCAGAGGTAGTCCAAACTACTCTGGCGCCCTTCATTGCGCGTCGCATATAGCAGACATGCAGAGTTTATCGAAACTAATCCGAAGGCCTCTGCAACATGACAGACAGCAGTCATTCAGCTTCGGGAAACTCAACTCCACATACCGTTCGTTCTCATTAGTTTTTGTCTGACTCACAGGATTAGGAGGCAGCTCAAATGAGCAGATTCCTTCAGAGTTCGATATATCCGCAATGTTACTTTATTCTGCGCGGAAAAAGTGCTCAGGAATCATAGTGAACCAACAAGAGCGGACCTTCTGATACGAAGACATGAACGAAAGGGGCGAGTAATTCCGTACGTTGAGCTGACCTCGCTGTATTTGAAATAAAGGGGCTAATGGGCCAAAGTTAGGTCACTATTTAACGCCCCACAAATGTTTCCTACGAATGTGCTGACTAGTGAATATTATATTTATGAAATCGATCTGGGAGGTAGCACCATTACTGATTTTTAAAATTTGCTGAGGTCCATACTGTATTGTTAGTCTGTGACCTGGCAAGCGTTGGGCAAAAAGTAGGCCTTAAAACTTCATAACAAAAAAAGTTAAAGAAAAAAATTAATGGTCATCTTGATCTGCACTTAGAAACTGCACAGATCTGCTGCAAATGTTATATGAAAGCTGTCAGAAGTGTAAGAGATTAAATATTTGACAACTAATCTGTCAACTTTTCTGCCGTTTCTCAACATCCTTTTTGCGGGCTAGTTGGTGTATAATTGAAATTGTTTTTTGAACACAAAAAGGCAGTAGTAGAGCAAGGAACGAAGTTTACAGGCCAGTTATGCGCCAACTATTCTGCAAAATTGTTCTCGCTAGTTATGCTGCTGTTTTCTGAATGGCGTGTACACGTGAAGCCTGTTTCGTCACTTTGTTCTGTCTGGCTTCTGATGCTCGTGCGCAAAGAGTCGAATTCTCATTGCGCGATGTGTATATGCACTCGACACATAAGCATAAAAGCAGTACACTGCAGTGAGGTATTCTTTATTCAATTAAACGTTTTATGGCTATCTAGCCATATGCCCTACGTTGTTCGTTGCGTTTTTCCTGCGGCCCTGATGCACATGAGCAAATGGCATATCTTCGCGGGGAGTATAAAACGTATATATCTTCGCGGGTCATATAAGACGGAAAACTTCTCGCCTTATATTTCTTCATCACTCATGCAGGAAAAGTTTGGAATTTCTTATTCCCCTTATGTTACACCTTCCACCACACGAAAAACCCATCACCAACATACCCATGCCCTATCACCATATTTCGCGAAAACAAACTCGTTTAAATACTCATACTTTAAGTGCACAATAAATGCGTGCAATGCACTGCCTAAAGAGATTCTCAACTGCGAGCTTTGAAAGGACTCTTAGTAATGAATTGTGATGTGCAAATTAATGTGCCATGTATTTCCTTTTACTTGTTTCGCTCGTTTCAGTCATATGTCGAACCTTTTGTCTATGTTTTTAACTTTATGGCGTTTTTAAATACTCCTTGTAATCTGCTCTTCCTGCTTGTACCATCATGAGGTCTGCAGTATTATGTAAATAAAAAATTAAAAATAAAATATTCAGCAGCCGCTACACACCTGCTTCCAGTAGCCTGCAGCTGGCTCATGGCTTGCTCAATGTTGAATGAATGAAATCATTACCCTTTTGTTTGCGCAACCTAGAGAGATTGATTAAAAGACTTAATTCATTAAATAAATAATGAGCAAGCCATGAGGCATTTACATGACATTAACCGCAGGTATGTAGCATGATCAATATTCCATGTGAAGCTTTAGCATTTAAAAGAGTAACAAAGGTGAGAGATACAAGACAAAGCTGCATTAATATAGCTTGCTATCAGTTACCAGAGAGAGTAACGGCATGTGGCTGGACTGAGGTTTTAAAGTGATCGGCTCATGCTTGTACTGGCATTAGCACATAATTTTTGTCCACTTGCCAAACAAAGAAAATTCTGCCTCGCCTTGCGCCTGGTAAAGTCGAAGGAGTTTCAGAGTGAAATACTTACGTAGTCATATATTCGTGAAAATTATTTAGAGAGTGCGAGAAAAAAGCGCATTTTGATGAAATCGAGGAGGGCAAATTGCAAACTCTGGTGCTATTGCATGGAATGGTTTATTCCGAGGCAGAAAAGCTCTTAAGTGTTGTATCGAGGATATCGCATACCTTGCTAGTCAATCCACACCCCTCTGCTGGCCTGACTGGGTCATACCTCTCAAGGATATCTTAGCCTAACATACTGGCGTAACGTAACACCTGCATGTATTTTGAGATCGAGAGGGCTCTAACGGACCTGACTTGGCTAACTTCATGCGTCAATGCCTTGTGTACTTTCAATATCTTCGTTTGTCAAGCATAAGTACCAAAGTGAATTGCTAGTAAAATTGGCTTGCTTACAATTATTTGGTACCGCTTTCAACTTCTCTCTTACATTGTTTGACAACGGCTTTTGATGGACGGGAATAAGATAATGTAGTATTTGAAGTGACCGATCAGCCGATTTATGCGAGCATGACATTATGGCATAAAACTACCTTGAATATCATGGCCCATTTTATGATTCTCGGCTGCATAGTCGAAGCAGCTCGTGTTGCAAGAAATTTATTGGGGCTGATTAGTGACTAAACATTCAACAGCCTTCACCTCTCGAATACAGAGTTGCGTGGAAGAGCCAACAATTCAATCACCTTTGTGCCGCATGGCGGGACAGCGAGCACATAAGTGGCTAAGTAGGAAGTGTATATAGATGCATAATGAATTCGGCATGATGAATAAAGAAAGGCCAACTGTCACAGGAGTGGGCAAAACAAAACTGCTAGCGGTGGCACTTTGATGACGACCGCTGAGGCACGGTGAACCGCGGGTATATATATCAGTGATCAAGTCAGAGGCTCTGCTACAAACGTCGGTGTTGTCCACATTTCTGAGCTGGTGCTCCTTTTATAATGTTTGCGCAATCCGTTTTCTGGCCATTTTTCATGTTTCCTCCGATTTTTTCGTTTGCACACTCTGGGTGTCTCGATTGTATCTGTCCTGGGCTAACAGATTGCATTATGAACGAATTTCATGTTTTTTTTTGTTTTCAAAGCTCCCAAACGTGGCCATCTAGCAACATTTGGGCGCGTTGTAAACTTGCCAACTTGTGGTTTATCACGTTCTGATGGTCTTCAAAGACAATTCGGTGACGCAAACGCTGAACCACCACACTGACTGCAGTAACAACACCTGTGGGAAAGGCCAGAGTGGGAACCTTTAGTAGCCTCCTGTTTGGGAAGTTTGAAAAGCAGTGTTTCCATGGGTATAAAATAACAGCCAACATTTCCCTTCGTTGCGTATATTTTGTGCAAGGCCCAAAAAAAAAACCACTTTCGCTTCTTAACCGTTTTTTTTTTGGGAGGGGGGGTTACACCGATCCCTGTCCCTTTGCTTCTTCCGATTGCCGACGCCGATTTCTACGCGTAACAGCCATTATTCTCCCAATAATTCTACCCTCCGTGCGGGCAACTTTTGACCACCGGAACAGAAACACGAGCTCTGATGCAGGCCGGGAGAGGCCTATTGGAGCATCGTGGAATTACGCGACAGCGTTGGGAGCTCGTTCTGCTGAAATCCCAGCGTCTCTCGTCGTCAGTTTGAAAAAATCCCACAATTTCTGTAATCAGAAAATTGAAAAAGAAAATAGGAAAAGGAAATATTGGGCACTTCGGTCTGGAACTAGGCCCAATGCGTGCCAGGTGGGCACGCAAAGCGTAAGCATAAAGGGTTTTTCTTGTTCTTTATTGCCCATAGGTGGCGAAGGTTCGTTGGTGGAGGCGTGTTTGAGGGACACCCAGTGAACGTGTTGTGCGGTGTATGACTTGGTGATACGGGTTTGGGATGTATTCCAATCATATAGTTATGAAAAAATATTAATATGCTACTTAGGCATCAGATATTTCATGGAACGAAAAGGCAGTGTTATGGCGCTTCACTGTGCTGAAACAAATGGTGTGTATGAATGTGAAGTGGCAGAGTATGTCGCGCATTGTAACCTAGATAGTAGGGGATGATTGATAATAATAATAATAATAATAATAATAATAATAATAATAATAATAATAATAATAATAATAATAATAATAATAATAATAATAATAATAATAATAATAATAATAATAATATATTTATGTCCATCATCATGCAGTGTTGGAGGGGATGGGGATAAAAGCGGTTAACGCTTGATAAGGTCCCCACCCCCGTACAGCAAGTGGGCAGTGGCATGCGACGGCACTTCACTGAAAAAAATACACAATCACCAAAGTGTGTAGAAAATCAATAAGGGTTAAAGCAATAACAATAAAAGCAACAAAAAAGAAACAAAGAGCGCTGTTATAAAGATTGTAAGAAGAGCAACAAAAAAAATGTTCAAAGTATGAATACTAGGAAAATGTGGCTTCAAAAATAAAGTAGTCGAGGAGGTCAGAGCTGCTAATGTTTTCCATATCAATATTTGAAGCGATTAATCTATTCAGAAGTGAGGGAAGCTGAAATGTTACCATTTGGCGTCCATAGTTTGTTCTCACTACAGGTACTACACAGTGTGGTTTGCGACGGCGTGGGTATGTGCACTGAAATAACTGAATCAGGGCTGAGTCAGATATATTTGTTATGCATCTTCTTTGTTCTATTTTATAGGTGCGCAATAGTTTATAAGCATACAGGCAGAAAACATTATTAATCTTGTGCCTGGAAAATAAGTTTTTAGTTGAGAATCTATGTGGCAGGTTATGAAAAATTCTGAGGGCCCTGTTTTCAAGAACAGCAAGTTTATTTCAGACTCGTTCGTGTAGCAGTACCCCATACTAATGAACAGTAGTTTAGATCTGAGCGAAATAATGCACGATACAATAGAAGTTTTCCCTTTTGTGGGAGACAACATTTAAAACGTGTCATAAATCCTATGGCTCGAGATGTCTTTAATGTTATATGATTTATGTGATCGTCCCATAGCATATATTCAGTGAATATTACGCCAAGCGATTTAAATGACTTTACTAACTCAATCTGGTCTCGGTTGTTACGTAGTTCACCGAATTTGCTGCACTTCTTGTTTTTGGATGAAAAAGTATTGCCTTAGATTTTGTTGCATTAACTGAAAGAAGATTGTTATCAGACCATGTCTTTATTTTTTCCAGGAGCATGTTTGCATTTTCAAGTAACTTACTACCAGAACCATCGGATAAAAATAAACAGGTGTCATCAGCATAAATTATAAAGCGAGCGTTGTCATCCACACAAATCATGTCGTTAATATACAGGTTGAAAAGCAATGTTTCAAGAATACTTCCTTGGGGCACTCCGCAGGTGACTGTTCGAAGAGTTGACTTGTATTCATTTATTTGGACATACTGTTTTCTATTGGACAAGTAAGATTTAAGTAAGAGTAACGCTGTGCCTCTAATTCTATAACATTCATGTTTTTCCAACAAGATGCTATGGTTTATGCAGTCAAATGCTTTGCTGTAATCTAAGAAAATTCCCAAGACCAGGTTCCTATTTTCAAAATTCCTCAATATATGTTCCTTCTGGGTGCAAAAGTGCAAGTTCGGTTGACCGGTTTTTTCTGAAGCCATACTGGCAGTCGGTAATTATGGCGTGTTTATTTAAAAAGCTTTCAACTCGTTTAAGAATCAGTTTCTCGAACGCTTTAGAGAAGACGGGCAATATACTAATTGGTCGATAGTTTCCAAAACTATTTTTTTTTCCTTTTTTGTATATGACTGCTACTCTAGCAATCTGCATTCTTGCAGGGAAGGTGGAAGTTTCTATGCATAGGTTGTATATGTACTCTAACGGCGCAGCAATGATGTCGATGACATATTTAACTGGACGAATCTGGATATTATCCGCATCACACGAGGTACTGTTCTTTAGGTCACTAAAAGTTGACAAAATTTTTCTGGTAGAGACAGGTTCAAGGAACAAAGAAGGTGGGCGCCTGTCAATGGATGTGTGAGATATCAGCCGAGGGGTTCAACGCATGAGTAAAATGCTTATTAAACTCTTCTGCGAGACGGTTACCTGTGTATTCTATGCCATTGTTAGTAATTTTATCGGGATTACCAGCCTGTGAAACGTCAGAGTCAAGTGAGCGGACTTTACGCCAGAGTTTATCAGGGCGATTAGCTGTATCTGCGAAGTAGTTCTCGTAATACTTCAATTTTGCCACTCGTATGTCAGAGTTAAATTTATTTCTATACTTCTTGAAGCGGTCAATAATAAGGAGATCATTGGTATGAATAAATAGCTGATATAGTTTGTGCTTTTCTTTAATACGCTTATACATTTCGCGTGATATCCATGGCTTTCTTATTGTTTTTGGTCGCCTCTTTAATTTTGAAACAAAGTATATGTTGTAAGCATGAATAAAGTTGTCAAGAAATAAGTCATAAGCGCTCTCCGCACTAGCCTCTTTGTATATAACGGACCAGTCCACGCCTAGAATATGCGCTCGAAATCTATCTAAAGCTCCTTCTGTTATATACTGATACATAACTTTCTCACGAGGGTCACGCTTCGGAACCTCCCTCTGGCAAAACAAATATATGCCCATATGATCACTTATGTCACAGCATGTAACTCCTGAGTGAGTAAGTGGAGAATCAAAATTTGTTAAGAATAGATCTATGCATGTTTGTAAATTGGGAGCTATACGGGTTGCTTTGGTTATGATATTTGTAAGGCTATAACATCTAAGTAAGACATCAAAATCCACACTGCTGCTCGTTGAACATGACATATCTATGTTAAAATCGCCTCCAATGAATACATCATATTTATTCCCAATTACAAAGCCTAAATAAGATTCCATTATTTCAAGAAACATACCCATATCACCAGACGGTGGCCTGTACACCACAGACATTACAATGTTTCCTGATTTAACTGATAAGATTTCAACGTCATCGAACAGGAAACACAAATCGTTTAAAATTTCACACTGAAAGTGGGCATTAACAAGTATGCATACACCACCTCCACGAGAAGTTTTTCGATTTAAAGAAAATGTTGTAAATGAAGACAATTTAAAGGTATCGCTGTCGGTCAGCCAGGTCTCCGAGATCATAATTACATCGAAAGGGAAGCCAAAGCTACTTAATAAAATACAGAAGTCATCTCGCTTGTTCCTGACTGACCGAGCGTTCAAATGAAAACATTTAAGTATTGACGGGCTTTTCAATTCCAAAAAAACGCTGCTACCGATTTCGCACGGGAGAGGGTACGCGTCCGGTGCCATCAGGCTACTATGTCACTGCATGCAACATTCACAAATGGTACCTATTCACGACACAGGATCAACAAGGTCACTCTCATCTCGAATGATGTGTACCGAATCATCTTCCCATTGGCGAACAAGCACCTTCCCGTTTGAGCACCAAACAAACCGGAAATTGTTTTTCTTAGCCCAATCTTTCGTTTGCAGAAGCATCCATTTCGTTCCTCGAGTCAGGTTTTCACACAAGTACATGTTTTTGCATTTCTCTACCAGACATTTTCTTTTTTGAAGCCATTGGTGTCTTTGCGCCTGTCGTTGAAACCGCACAATATTGGCTGGTATCATCTATTTTTGCAGGAAGCCGGTGACATGCCTCAATGTCACTCTCACTAAGTTCTGCAATATTAATTTCTTTAGCCATTTCGTTCACTTTGGCTAGGAGGTCCTCATGCTAGAAATGCCATGAATATCTATATTCTTTTTCCTGCTTCGGAATTCCAGCTCATGCAAGTCGGTATTAAGCTGACAAAGTTGTTCTTCACATTGGATATTTTCAACCTGTGCCATTCTTTTCCGTAGATGCGCGATTTCTTTTTTTTGGTTATCAAGACGCTTCATGATCTAATCAAAATGATCGGACATTGTCTGGACGGATTGTTCATTGTTATCTACCTTATCTTTCAATGGCATTAGACTATCCAGTTTTTGGTAGAGCTGAAGAAAAGCAGAGACCATGTCGAAAGGAGGAGCGTCGACAGTGGGGAGCATTTTTCCGCCACGAGCATCTCCCGTTTTACATGTTGGGCAGAAGAATGCTCTACGCGAACGAGCACTCAACGCATTACCCGACTAAGGAATCCCGGAACAGCCTTGTACATGATAAGGGTACTGACATTCTTTGCATATTATGAGGTCATCAGGAGCATCACTTTTTTTTTTGCTGCAAGCAATGCAGGCTTCGTCCGTGTGTCCCCCATCAAGAACAGTCACATGAAACAACCGCTTTACAACACATTTTGGCAGCAGCAGTGGCGTTAGAATAGGCCCACGGTGGCTAAATTAACAAGAAAGAGTGCACCAACATGGAAAATGTACAGAGGCGTGCAAGCCGTGTAAGGGCATGTCCATCGCTCGCCACTGCCACTGCCAAACTGCCGAGAGCGGGGGGCGTGTCCAGCTGTCGTCGATGTCAGGAGCAGCCCACTGTTGCAGGAACAACTTGATGACGGCCGATGCGTAGATGTGTCAAAGAGAATCCACTCTTTTAACCAATTTGCACAGTCTACGCAGGCAAAAGTAGATTCCCGTGAGAGCCAGACGGTCAAGGCAGGAACGGACCTGGAAAAGGCACAGAGGCGTGCCAGCCGTGTAAGTGCGTGTCCGTCGCTCGCCACTGCCACTGCCAAACTAAGATATAATCGCTGAGAAATAAGAAAGAAAAGGGAAGAGAGAGAAAGCAGGAGAAAGCGCTTCCAAGAATCTCACGGAGCGGAAGTTGACGTCACATGACTTACAAAAGGTGTCACAAGACTTAAACATGATGTAACAAGATTTAAAATCTACATCGTAATATTTTCGACCCCTGGTGTGTAAAGGGGCTGCTCATATAAACTTTCGCTTGGATAATTCCAATGCTTGCTTGGTCATCCTCCTTTATTTATAGCGCATTCAGCAGCATCGATGCGAGATGTTTTTTCAGTGCCTTGAGCCGCTGCCCCTCAGGACGCTTGTCGCTGATTGCCCTCGCACGTATACGCCGTGCGGCTCCTTAAAGTAAGAATATAAACAATAAAAATAATTCCAATCATCCACTGTATACTGCACCAGCTACAAATTGCTGGGTATATAAAGACGCTAATAGTTTCCGTTGACGGCGAGCATGTCACTGAGGCGGAGACACCATTTAGGCAACAGAGTGATTCCAAATGCGTACTTACGTCCTAGCGCCAAGATGTCGCCGTCATAAAATCCTTCGTCACCTTCAAGGCCTTCGTCGCTCAACCATCAGTTGTTCACCACTAAATCTTTCGGAGCGAAGTCCTTCATCACTGACATAGAGACGATAGCATTACACCATCCTTGCACTCGAAGTGCGCATAGGATGGCGTTGTCATCTTCGACGGCGCAATCAACGAGGACGGGCGCGTGTCAGCGAGTATTTTCGCGGCTCCCTTCGTCGCCTCACTCACAGCCCAACCACAGAAGAGGAAAAGAGCCTGTCCCAAAGCAACGCGGGACAGTCGGGACAGTACTTCTGCATGACGTCAACGCACAGTGACCGGACGCAGTAAACAAGCAATAGAATCAGACCCACCTCGCCACTTCGTGGAAGCGTCGTGTGGAAGGCAGGCCGGAGGGCGGCTTAAAATGTTCGGTACTTAGTTGCAGAGCAACACCCTACAGGGTGTTATGTAGAATTAACATCTTCTTCTCAATTTAAGGAAGGTGGCTGGGAGGGAGTGGACAGAAACACGGAGGAGACCTCGGAGAAGAAACAGAGGCCGACAAAAAACCGGGGATAAGCAGGTTTTTTGTTGCGAACGGATCCAAGAAAAGCTGGAAAGGGGGTGGTCAAGCGAAGAAATGATTCTTTAAAGACGTAACGACGAAATCTGTAACGACGTGCCACAGGTGTGACGTATCTGCAGGCGTTTTTTGTGTTTGTTTTGCTCGAGAGAGCAAAACAAACACAAAACAAACCACTTCTTCCAAGGGGGCGATGAAAGTGTTTGTAGAGCTGGCGTAAGTGAAGTGCTTTGAAACAAGAAACGTACTTTATGCTGGCAGCTTTCTACGCGCACGACTGTAGTAGACCAACAAAAAAAATTCGATTCGATATGCGCTGAAGAAGTATGAAAAAATCCCAGGAAAATAAACGATTTTTTTTGCTATTATGACGTTCAAACAGCAGCTCTTGAAAAGATTGAAACATGCAACATCTTGTTATTTGGGTATGGTGAGCACTTTTACGTCCGAAGTAGGATATGAAGGCAGGCTAAATGTTGTGAATGTCAACTCTTCCTGTGTACAGCTAATGTACGTATGACTGTCGATGGGTGTCAACCGGAAACTCGCTAATGGCGCAAGACGCTATCTCACTGTGAAGCCCAAAGTAATCTGTTTCGGACTTACGAAGGCAGCTTGGAGAAATGTATGCTAGCTGTTTGCCTCCCCCCCCCCCCCCCCCCACATCTGCCTTGGCTTTGTTTTTTCAGGTTAATGCACGGAAAGCCCATACTCCGGTTTCCCGCAATTGACCGTCATGTAGCCTGCGTGTTTAAGGTACACACTGCATGTTTCGCCACTGCGCAGCCCACGCTTAGTCCTTTTACGCAAGATATGCAGGATATAGGCGGAGAAGATGTGAGAATGGCAAATGTGCCCATGTATTTTCTATGTACGACTCATGTAGAGTACACGATGGAATACTGGTGTAAGCCCACACACAGCCATTTCCTCAGGTAGCACATTACTGCGGGCCAGTATTAGAAAACCTTTGGAAAATCATGGCCCTAAGAAGGCCCAGAGTTCCCGATGAGCATTCGATATTGGCTAAACCAATTACTAAAATATCCAATGATGGCCCTGGTTCTCCATTGATTTTCCAGTACTGGCTGTGCCGTCATCAAATCAAGGCTATCATGGGCCACGTTAGCCAGAATTCTCCCAATTCTGGCTATTTCTGGCCGTGGCATCTAGAATCATGGCTATGATGGGCTATGTTATCCAGAGTGTCCCCACTGTTTGCCGGAAATGGCTATGCCATTTAAGACAGCTGTCTGTGTTGGCGTAGCTTTGCCATCACTCATCCAGTGTTAAAGGTATACTGGCAAACGGTGGTCAACCTTATGCCATCTGCTAAGGCGACATGGCAATGGTCAATAATGCCGCAACAGAGAGAGACAGTTTACAAATTTTTGAGCTCGTAAAAACTGATTTCAGTTCTCTATAAGAGGTTTTAGACCTGTGCAGGCCTGTGTAATGTCATTTTAACTATGACTGGTATGTATACGTAGCCAAGGTAGATGTTTTGCGGTGATCCTTGAGATCAAATCACATGTTCCTGAAGACCATTATAGCATTCGAGCAGTATGAGAGTAGTAGCGCTGTGCTATACTTTGCTACTACTACTGCAATTCTGTCATAATACCCACGCTAGGCGGACTTTTAGGTCGCATTTCAGTCAAATGCTAATCGACTTTTCGAAGGGCATTCGGACCAAACGGGGTTCTAAGGTGCTTCACAACAATTTTCAAACGCATTCCGAACCATTCCAAACGCAATCGCGCGCTTTAATGCAATGGTGCTGCTGCCGTCGACTTTTCTTCTGTCGGTTCGCTGATTTTTAGCTGTACAACGACGTGACGGCGACGTCGGTGGTGATCAGCGGACTTTGCATATTCCGCCACAGAGGAACCGGTATGTCGCATAAGGCCGACGACGACACCATCCAAACCGACAACTACAGAACTCTAGAATTCTAGCGTTAATACACGGCAAGTAGAAGCGGCTGCAACTAACCACTAAAATTCCTTTTAAAAGGTCTCGTCAATTTAGCAATTAATCAATGCGCGCTGGCATGACCCAGTTGTAATGATTCGTGTAACTATATATGGCTAAGCCAGGCCGCTGATAAAAAAAATACACTTTTTTTTTAGAAGTGCACAGACAGAGCTCACGCTGTTGCCTTTGTCCGATTTCTGGGCTCAATATCCCGCCTATTCGTGTGGAACTTATGTATTTGAAAGCGATCTTGCACGCTCTGCTTGCGCGAGTATCTAATAACCAGCCCAAGAGGGCTTCTTTCTAAAGAAATTAAATGACATTCATTCCACATATTTAACTTAAAAAAGCGCTTTTTTGCTTAATTCTACAGACTTCACTGCCCCACTGCGCCGTGGGTGCCTGCTTAGTGCAGATCCTAAATCAAACGTAATAACTTAGTGAAAGTGCGTTCCCTAAGCCGACTTTGTGCGTAATTTTAGCAACGTCCAGAAACGAAGCAGTGGTCTCGTAATTTATAATTATAAGTTGCGCACGGTCGAAATATTAGTCCGCCGATTCTTACACGCACGCGAAAACGCGGTAAGAGATTCCTATGCTTCAGTACGTCGTTCCCTGTGATCGCGCCTTCCCCTGTGTTTTTCGATTTGCTTTTTCCTTCCTTTTCTCCAGATCGTAATGTTTCAAAATGTTTTTTGTGCATTTTATTTTGCTGTTCCGTATTTGCATTGAGGGCATTAGCTCTTGCTGATATCTTTGCTTATTTGCTCGTAAATTTTTTTTTTCTTTCGAACATTACCTTTAATAATGAAAAGCATCGGAAATAGTTGCAAGCCACAAATCGAAACAGCATTGTTTGTTTTTGCTTTTCTGCGTGAAATTTCCACAACAACAAAAAATTTAAGGATTCTTCGACGACCAGCGAATAAATCTACTGACAAGTGGTGTTAGACGCATGTTAACCAAGCTTGTTTGCAACATGTCCCGTATATTATACTATTAAATAGTGCGAATTTGCTCGCATAATGTTTTATTCATTTTTTTGTTTTTTTTTAAATTCAAGATATCATTTTAACCAATCCTGAACACGGCCCCACAAAATGCGCGAGTGTCTGAAGTAGTTTTGGCGAAATCTCTCGAGGCTCCACGTTTTTCGCCTCGAAGTTTTCGGTCGCCGGTCATGATGCTTCTCCTGCGGCTCTGCAACAATACTTTGACGCTTCCGCGTTTTCCACACCCTTACCATCTGAACTGCTTATGAGTCATTCTCTGACAATTCCAAACTTCTTTCACATTTTTCGACCCCCGTCTCCGATCTCTTTTGAAGTGCCCTATCTCCCCAACTCATCTCCCGAACGTGCCCTTTTCAAAGCAGCGCTGACCCGCAACCCTGCGAAGCGCTTTTCTTTACTAACTTTCTCCTAGCGGTTTCTCCCGTGCCCAGCTACGCACGCTGCCGTTCATGCCCCCTCCCCCCCCCCACCCCCCCGCCCCCAAGATTTTTCTTCCTCTACCTTTAACAAATAATGGCTCTCCCCACTGCACCCACCGCCTCTCCCCCATCCCCACCGCCGTCGTCTCCGCTGCCGCTCCACACAGCGAAATGTATCTCCACGACACATTCTTGAATGAACGAGTTTGCCTTGTATGGCACGGCGGCGTCCAACCGCACAACCAGCGCGACGAAAGAGCATGCACACTCGAGCAGGCTCGTTCGTAGTCTCCGAAAGCAAAAACCCACATCTGATACTATATGAGAGCTCCGACGCGGTGTGCTACTCTGGCCTGCAATATATTATTTGTAAGTACTATAAATATTTTATCTTGAGATACGTTCGGAAATGAATGTGATCTTGGGGAGTAAGTGCTGCGTTGACTACATGCGGCTTTACTTTTTCCGGCAGGAACAGAGAACAAAACAAAGCACGAGGACGACTTCTATGTACCTACTCTCGCTGCGAAATGTCTGGCTTGACGTCGTGCGCAATGCAGATCTGCTCGAATGGTAAGAACTTTATTTTTCGTCTTCTGTGTAATGAATTCACCAAATATTCACTACTTTGTCGAACAGTGAGCTTGAATTCATGTGACCTGACATCCACTGCTTTCAGGAATACGTTTGTCATGCACCGCTTATGCAGGATAAGAATCGGAACTGCTTTGTGTTCCACTGCAGACCAGTGCACTTTTGCACTGTTTCTCTTTGGCTAACACACTGCAGGTGCAATAGAAAATCCATAATTTATGGTTAAAGCTTCTGCCAAGTTATCTCTCAATGAAAAAAAAGGCATTACTCTGGACTGTCAGACAGGTGATCTGTTTGGTTCTCAAGTCGGTTTTGAATCTATACTGCATGCATAGGAAGCGACTAAGATAAACTGTAAGATTTAGAAAAACAAAGGTGTCCTGAGTTTCTTCTGTCCAGCGTATTTATTTCTGACCTCATCCAAGAAAAAAGAACTTTGTTGAAAACTTGTTTTGACGTCAATATAGAGATGACACAAACTGTGCATATTTATATGAATAAAGAATGCGCTCTCAATTTAGAGATGAGTAGTTATGATATTCAAACAAAATATACATTAATTTCATTTCCATATCACATTACATTTTTCAGATTGAATATCTTTACTGGAGGTGTGGTATGGTGCATTAAACTAAAAATCACCAGTTTGGCACAAGGCAAATTAAAATTCACTTTGTGTAGAAAATGCGGTATTGTTACAAATTATCATGTACAATGTGTGTAGAGAGTTTTCACGCAGACTGTGCCTCACGGAATTCAGTGTTATTTAATCATTTCTGTTTTTGTCCGGTGGCGGATATATTTCGGTTCAAGGTGACATCATGCCTCTCTTTGCAGGCTCGACGCATTGTGAGATCTTCGTGCAAAAGCTCGATGAGGAATTTGAGTGCACTGCAAGAGTCCTCTTGCAAGAGGAGTGCCACGGTTACCTCAGATATGACTGATCAGTTCACAGGAGGACAGCTCCGTTAAGCACTTTATGGATGTCTCAGCCGTTCTACAGCAGCTAGCTGAGCTGCGTTGTCCTACGTGAATCATCGGCAGGCAGCAAACTTGAAAATAAATGATTTTCCCAGAGCCTCTGCCGCCATGCTCTTGGACCCTCCTTTCCTTTAATGCCAGATGACTGGTAGCAGTGCAAGCGATTCTGTGTGCGCTAAAAACGCGATCCTTGCAAATCGATCTTTGTAAACCGGTATTTTTCCTGAATTCACAGGCACCCTCATTTATGAATATTCGCTAAGTTTAATGGTACATCTACAGTTTCAGTCATTAGGCAGTGGGTTATGTTGCATGTGTCAATTTTTGAAAGCAGCATACCAATGATTGAAAGGTGCCTATCAATGTTTGAAAGCTGTATACCAAAGTTCGATTTGAAGGAAATAGCGCCAGAGCATGCAAACCACGAAAAGACAAGGACGAGACACAAAGTGCTAACTCACATCTAATTTTATTGAAACCAGGCAGCGCCGTTATATGGCGACGTTTCACTGAAAAAAAAGGAGGAGGGCAGGAAAGGTAAAGAAATCTAAGCGACCATCACAGCGAGCACACATGAGCAAGCGGTAACCAAAACAAAAACAAAAAAGTTAAAGATTATTTAAGGGCGGCATCTAAGAATTCAAACTCGGACGAAAAAAGTCAAACAGATGGGGTGCTGACACACCTATTGCCAAGTTTCCTTATGTAAAAAGCCTCCAGACATTCACGTGCCTTCTTATCTGTGCTTTTGCCAAGAATCTTAGTCTGACTCAATCGTGCCTCGCATCCGTCGCAACCCATAATATGCGCTACCAAATGTGCATATTTATCCTTTAAATCTGATAAATTTCGGGCATGTTCCCCCAAGCGCTCGTTGATGCAGCGCCCAGTATGGCCAACATAGGTCTTCCCACACGTTAAGGGGATAGCATAGACCACTCCTGTGGAACACATGATGAATGGAGAGTCGTGCCTTATCTGGCAACCCAGCTTTCTTGGGCTGCAAATACGGGGGTACAGCTTTTTCAGCTTGTTGGGGGCGGAAAAAACGACACTCACCCTATGCCTGTCGGCACTTTCGTCAAGTTGTGAGCCGTTTTGTGCAAGTAAGGCACCACCAACGGCTTCTGTGACCTGCAATGAACCTCTCTGGAGTTTCTTCGTGTTCCTTGCTTAAGTTTTTTTAGAAGGGTCTCGCAGACAGCAGTCAACACTGAGCAGGGGAACCCAGCCGCCGAAAACCGGCTCACCTGATTCTGGAAGCTAGCCTGCAACTGATGCGGGCACGACGTTTTCAAAGAAGACTCCAAGCAATGCGACGCTATTGCTCTTTTCACCGTCTTTGAGTGCATAGAATCATAAGGCAAAAGATCTTTCTTCGCGCGCGGGTATTAGCCCCAGCAAATGTGTCTCTCAGGAAAGGTTAGTTTTAGATCTAAAAATTTTAAGACGTTAGCGTCATGAAGTTCATGGGTGAACGTGAGCTCAAGTACATGTTTATTAAAAGCATTTAAAGCTTCACCTACTGTAGAGGGGTAGGTGAAGGAAGTCTGCTTTTTTAAAAGCACTAAAAAATCGTCCACGTACATAAAAACCTTTAAAACCACCCCCCCCCCCACTAAAAACTATGTCTAAAGACTGGTCAATATTCGCTAAGAAAACATTGCAAAGGATGGGGGCCACACAGGAACCTATGCACACACCCTTGCGCTGCAAAAAATGCAGGTTGTCAAAACTTATAAAAGTAGAACTAAGATAAAACTGCAATAATGCGATAAAGTTGTGAACCGACAAACCTGATGAATTTTGGAAAGAAACGTCACCGTTTGCTTCTATGCATTCCTTTACTGCCGCCAAGAGCTGGTCTTGAGGAATCGAATAAAACAAATCTTGTACATCTATGGAAAAACGAAAACCAATATCCTCGGTACTCTGTAAGTATTCAACTACAGCTGTCGAATTTTTTGTGAAGAAGGGATCGTCCATCCGTAGTAATTTAAGTTGCATTTGCAAGAAAGTACTGACGTTCTTTTGCCAAGAACATCTTCACTCACGACAGTCCGGAAAGGTACATCGGGTTTGTGAGTTTTGGCAGTAAAGAAAGTATTTAGGCTATTACCTCGGCAGTTTTTTTATATCTTTAGCGAGAGAATCTAAATTTATATCCTTGCAGAAGTTGCTAAATTTTGTTTTAACTCTGACAGTACTTTTTTCACCTGTACAAAGTTCTTATTGATTGCCGCGTACGCCTTCTGATTGTACAGATCCTCTGGCAGAACAACAAAACCAGTCTCCTTGTCAGCTTGAACCAGCTTAAGGCGGTTCTGCCCAAGGAAGGCCACTACGCCGTTTAACATTCTGTCACCCTGTGCTCTAGCGCAGTCAGAAGCACTGTTTTTTAAGCAGTCCGCACCCTCTAGGAGACACCGGTCCTGGTGTTCAGCGACGCCTACTTTAAGGGCCATCTTCCTGTTCGCAGCGATCAGCTCGTGCACCGAAATACAAGGCTCCAAACTGTATTTTGGTCCTTTCTGAAGAAGCCCCTGGACCTTGTCGGGCAAAAAGACATTCCCCAGGACTGTTACGTTACTCTTCTTTTCCGGTGTCGACTTCTTCTCCAGGCACAAAAGTAGCTGGTTCACCATGCCTCTCCAATGGACTTTTGTGAGTTGAGCGGCTGTTCTCCTCAACGCAGAAAGCTTCCTCGTGGACAGCCACTCGGGGTGAACAAGGTAGCACTTCATGCGAAGCCAGTCTTGGTACAGACGAACTTGTCGGCAAAGTTCTGAGCGCATTAACTTGCAAATTCTTTTCACATGTCCCCACGAAGGTGGGGAGATGTGAAAAGGCGTCGCTGAACACCAGGACCGGTGCCTCCTAGAGGGTGTGGACTGCTTAAAAAACAGTGCTTCTGACTGCGCTAGAGCACAGGGTGACAGAATGTTAAACGGTGTAGTGACCTTTTTTGGGCAGAACCACCTTAAGCTGGTTCAAGCTGACAAGGAGACTGGTTTTGTTGTTCTGCCAGAGGATCTGTACGATCAGAAGGCGTACGCGGCAATCAATAAGAACTTTGTACAGGTGAAAAAAAGTGCTGTCAGAGTTAAAACAAAATTCAGCAACTTCTGCAAGGATTTAAGTTTAGATTCTCTCGCTAAAGATATAAAAAACTGCCGAGGTAATAGCCTAAATGCTTTCTTTACTGCCAAAACTAACAAACCCGACTTACCTTTCCGGACTATCGTGAGTGAAGAAGGTTCTTGGCAAAAGAACGTCAGTACTTTCTTGCAAAAGCAACTTAAATTACTACGGATGGACGATCCCTTCTTCACAAAAAATTTGACAGCTGTAGTTGAATACTTACAGAGTACCGAGAATATTGGTTTTGGTTTTTCCATAGATGTACAAGATTTGTTTTATTCGGTTCCTCAAGACCAGCTCTTGGCGGCAGTAAAGGAATGCATAGAAGCAAACGGTGACGTTTCTTTCCAAAATTCATCATGTTTGTCGGTTGACAACTTTATCGCATTGTTGCAATTTTATCTTATTTCTACTTTTATAAGGTTTGACAACCTGCCTTTTTTGCAGCGCAAGGGTGTGTGCATAGGTTCCTGTGTGGCCCCCATCCTTTGCGATATTTTCTTAGCGAAAGTTGACCAGTCTTTAGACATAGTTTTTAATGGGGGGTGGTTTTAAATGTGTTTAGGTACGTGGACGATTTTTTAGTGCTTTTAAAAAAGCAGACTTCCTTCACCTACCCCTCTACAGTAGGTGAAGCTTTAAATGCTTTTAATAAACATGGACTTGGGCTCATGTTCACCCATGAACTTCCTGACACTAACGTCTTACAATTTTTAGATCTAAAACTAACCTTTCTTGAGAGAAATATTTGCTGGGGCTATTACCCACGCGCGAAGAAAGATCTTTTGCCTTATGATTCTATGCACTCAAAGACGGTGAAAAGAGCAATAGCGTCGCATTGATTGGAGTCTTCTTTGAAAAAGTCGTGCCCGCATCAGTTGCAGGCTAGCTTCCAGAATCAGGTGAGCCGGCTTTCGGCGGCTGGGTTCCCCTGCTTAGTGTTGACTACTGTCTGCGAGACCCTTCTAAAAAAACTTAAGCAACTGCTCACAACTTGAAAAAAAGTGGCCAACAGGCATGAGGTGAGTGTCGTTTTTTCCGCCCCCAACAAGCTGAAAAAGCTGTGCCCCCGTATTTGCAGCCCAAGAAAGCGGGGTTGCCAGATAAGGCACGACTCTCCATTCATCATGTGTTCCACTGGAGTAATCTATGCTGTCCCCTTAACGTGTGGGAAGACCTATGTTGGCCAGACTGGGCGCTGCATCAACGAGCGCTTTGGGGAACATGCCCGAAATTTATCAGATTTAAAGGATAAATATGCACATTTGGTAGCGCATATTATGGGTTGCGACGGATGCGAGGCACGATTGAGTCAGACTAAGATTCTTGGCAAAAGCACAGATAAGAAGACACGTGAATGTCTGGAGGCTTTTTACATAAGGAAACTTGGCAATAGGTGTGTCAGCACCGCATCTGTTTCACTTTTTTCGTCCGAGTTCGAATTTTTAGATGCCGCCCTTAAATAATCTTTGTTAACTTTTTTTGTTTTTTGTTTTGGTTACCGCTTGCTCATGTGTGCTCGCTGTGATGGTTGCTTAGATTTCTTTACCTTTCCTGCCCTCCACCTTCTTTTTTCAGTGAAACGCCGCCATATAAAGGCGCTGCCTGGTTTCAATAAAATTAGTTGTGAGTTAGCGCTTAGTGTCTCGTCCTTGTCTTTTCGGGGTTTGCATGCTCTGGCGCTATTTACTTCAAATCAAGTATGCACCAACTCGCCCAAACAGAAGTGTTAATACCAATGTTCGAAAGCTGGATTCCCGTTTTCGAAAGCTGGATGCTAGTGATCGAAAGCTGGCAAGCCAATAGCAGGTCTTTACTGACCCATGTTGCGGAACGAACGCCAGGCCTGCGTTGGCCGCTCGGTCGGACGAAAGTTGGCCCAAAACTGGCCTGAAAGTGCGGCCAATGTGTCAAAGTGGTAGCGAGTCGTCTATATGTCAATGTAGGACCACCGTTCATGCCACTTTTTGCCATTAATCGACCAGCGTTCGCCCAATGCTGTTGTGTTTGCTGGATTTTCTCCGTTGGGTTGCTGCACGGGCACCCTCTTCTGGTGGCACCCGCACTTCGCCTCCAATTAGCGTCATCTTATATGCACACAAACTACGTGCAGCCCATTCTTAGCCATTTCATACCTGATTTAGGATATAGGCGTAAAAGCCGAGGGAATCGCAAATGTGTCCATGCCCAGCGCATGCGGGACCGTCGCAGGTGTTGCTGAGGCAGCCCAAACTTCATGCCTGTAAAGCCTCGCCACTGTGAAGCATAAAGTTTAGCCCCTGTGTTTACTACGCGGGACCCATGCCGGCTGAAAGCGAGAATACTATAGCTCTTTTCTTACAAAAACCGCTGCGGCTCCCTCACGGTGATATGCGGGCAACCCTTTTGAGGGGTTACCCGCGCATCATCATAATAGACCTCGCATCTTTGGCCGCATGTATCTGCTGTAGAATATAGGTGGGATGTCAAGTCTGTTTAAGCCCATGAATAGCCGACAAGGGTCCCACTCAAGCATGAAATGGGCAGCTCAAGCGTTTTCAGCTACTAGTGCACCCACCGGGGGCCCATGTAAGTTTACTTCGGGCAGCCACCAGCCCTGATTGACCATGTCGAACGCACATGGGCCGGCCACGTTGTGCTACTGAGAATAATTCAACGTCCTCAGAAAACCCATTTACGCAAAATGGTTTTCATTTACTTTTATGATATTAATGAGCCGTAGTCAAGCAGATATCCGCGCCAGCTTTATGTTAAAAGGTTTTGGCACAGTCCACTAGCCAGCTCATCAACACTGCCTGAGATATTTTGTGCTTAAACTGGTAGTACATTAAGCCTTTGCGATTACTTTAGATATATTAGGTTCCATAAGCTGCTTTTTTCAACATCGACACTCTTAGGTACTTGGGGCAGGTTATTTATCGTGCCTTGTGAAATTACACTCGCTTCCAACTATACCGGTGCTTATAAGCCCATGTGTAAGTATGAAATTTTCATTACGCTAATTACTTCTGACGCAAAATCCAAACAGTAAACATAGAAAACAGATGCAATAAAAACAATTTACAATAAGGCTGTTTTGAAGTACTTACAGTGAGCTCTTCATTGAGTATAATAAAGTACGGGCAATCAGCGCCTGGTTTAAGCGAGTACTCATCCGCTAATGTAAAACCTCCAGGCGCCATAATTGCTACCGTCTGGGACAAAACGTTGTGTAGGGCCATCGTAAAGTCCTGCATGAAACAAAAAACGAATATGGCAGTCACTTTTTACATTCTGAGGCAGCAAATTCAATTGAGTAAATGTAAATAGAGGACATCCATTTGGACCATATCACTGGTGTAGAAACAAGCTCCAGCCTCAAGCTTCATTTGATCCAACTGCGACGCGTGCTAACAGCATAACGTGTAATCATTTCACTTAACCACAAGATATTAGTGCCGCCATTAGCGAAAACCAATACGTTTCGAATATAAAGCGGTACATTTACACTTTATTTTAAACATAATTTGTGTTCATAAATGCACTAAAAGTAAGCAAGAAATAGATTACTCAAATTTTATACTTGGTATTCGAAAGATATTCATAAAATTTTCCAAAAATACGTAGCCTAAAGCGTGCTCCCAGCACGTTTCAAATACGTGAAAAAATATGCACGCGATTTCAGCACCTTGTCAGTGTATCAAAAGTGCACTTTTGTAAATACAAATTAAATTCGCCTGAATATGTTTCAATATTAACAGACGGGCAGTCCTTTTAAACATTTCAAAGCACTATGGAGGCGTGCACTGGCTCAGGGAGCCTGTTATGCGCCCTTTCCTTCCTCCAAATTATCGAGTCGAGGACGTTGTCAACGCCAACACGAATAAACATAATGAACTGCGACAGCTTTGTACGAAAACATCTCCGAAGGAAGTCCGCCTGGTTGGGTTCTTGGAAAAACGGTTGAGAGAAAACTGACGGCCAGCAATATTTTATTTTTTCCCAACAATAATAAAATAAATAAATAAATAAACAACTCGGTCCCTTCTTCAGGGGTGAATAAAATGGGTGCCAGCAGCAGCGGGGGGCAGCCTTCGTTCTCCCTTTGATAGCACGAGTCGCAGCCCACTGACGTATGGGGGGAGGGGGGGGGGGGGCATTCCTGCAATTCTATTCATCGCCGTCTTTTTGAGCCGGTAGTGGCATGACTCAAGAATGTCGCCTCTTGAACAGGTTTGGTGCCACAGCCAAGACGCTCACCTCCTCGAAGGCTATTTTGTGGTCGGCGCGCTCGCAGTGTTCGGCGAGGGGGTTGGCTTGTGAATTCGTTAGCCGGATGTGATCCTTATGTTGCCTTATTAGTTGGTGGAGGTCGTTTTGCCGATATATGAGGCCGGGCATTTGGAGCAAGAAATTTGTAAACGACACCCGGTTTTCCTTCTCTCAAGACGCGGACTTTCGGTCGCGAAATATACTGGATAAGCTCAGGTAATCCACAATGATTTTTTCAGCTGCTATTCCTGGTAATGCAAAAAAGTTCTAAAAAAGAATATCAGCCTATCCCCTTGTTGTCACCTCGCATTTCCGAAATTTGCTCTGGTGTAGCGCGACGAACTGCAATCCCACAGGCCACAGCGGTGGCTGAATGGTTATGGCGCTCGGCTGCCGGCCCGAAAGACGCGGGTTCGATCCCGGCCACAGCGGTCAAATTTCGATGATGGCGAAATTCTAGAGGCCCGCGTGCTTTGCGATGTCAGTGCACATAAAAGAACCCAAGGGGGCCAAAATTTCCGGAGCCCTTCACTACGGCGTCTCGTCTCTCGTAGCCTGAGTCGCTTTGGGACGTTAAACTCCCATAAATCAAACAAATCTATCCCACAGCCTTGACTCCGTGGATATGGCCTCTGGCTAAACGGCGGCGAATAGCCACACAACCAACGCGCCGAGAAAAATTCACTCTAGATGACGTTTTTGGAGCTCTACCCAAGAATAAGTATATGCAAATGTATATAGTTCTCAGTGTAATCAATGTTTTCGCTCCGCGTCGGCTCGTTTTTCTATGGCAGGAAAAGAGGACACCACAAAGCGCTGGAACGTCGTATGTGTGCCAACTCTCTTTTAGAAATGTCTAGCTTAAAGTCGGGCGCAAAGGAATGCAGTCAGAAAGGCGGAAACTATTTTTGTCATTTGTGAAATATATCAACCGAATATTTACCACTCTTTACAATCAGCGGGTTGATTATCATTTGATGGTCATTCATTTCTGCGAGATGGGAATCAGAAACACTTGCAATAGGTCGTTCACAATAACTGTAAGAGGTCCATAACGTTTCTTTGTAGGTTGCCCTCTTGTGGTCGTGCCAAGAAATGTTGAATTTGCCCAAGTGGCATGTGAATTAAAAAGCGATGCACTGAAAAAAAGGTTTTCTATTGTTTCAAGTAAGAATTCTATCACCCATGTCACACACAAGCGAAGCGATCTAGATAAACTATTGTTGTTGTCAAAGCAAAGCGGTCCTCAGTCTCCTGCGTTCAGCTCATACACCCGAACTCTGCAAGGCATCTTTGCATGGAATATTTTATTCCATACAGAGAAAAGGTTTTGTCACAGTAGTTGTTTTGACGACCATGTGTATAAGATGCCACCACCTGTTCCAATTCCCAGCTCGTAACGTAGAGATACGTAATTATACTGAAGATAAAATTATTTTTATTCGTATACAGACTATCTCTTTCTGACATTTTATGTATACTTCGGAGTGCGGCAAGGCGCATTGAGATTAGAAATCGGCCATTCAGTGCATGGAGATTTCATTGATTCGATTCAACATTTTGTGATTAGTGTAGGGGTAATCTTCATCATCACTTACCAATTTATTAAAATTATTTGTGCTTATCTTCCCTACACTGCGTACCGCAAAGTTCAATGTTCCATTAATTATTTTATTTGTGCTCGCGGCCACATCACACGACCCTGCAATTTTTACATATTGTGAAGCGTTTGTGAACATGCTGGGCAAGGAGTTTTGTTTCAAGGTAGGACAACAGTTTTCTTGCAATAGTACCGCCATGAGTAATTCCGATATGAGTCATCGGTCCACTGGATCCGACCTCGATGATGCTCCTTATTGAAGGCATAGCCGTCTTGCCGAGTTGTGGTGCCCAACCTTAATTATCAGAAGAGCAGCAAATCTGACAGAAAATGTGGCTTAAATAATATATCTCCGGTATGACTGTTTTATTCTCTCTATTGTGTTACGTTGAATAAGGAAACGTTGGATCAAAAAACTGCTCGCAGCCTTAATTGAAGGCTGACGTCTCACTAAATGTGAGAGTTGCAAGAAATTGCATATTATAAAGAGCAAAAGAACCCTCGATGTTCAGAAGCACAGACAGGCCCTGTCATTGGGAGCAGCAGTTCTCGACTCGTGCTCGTTGAAAAGACAATGTGTTCCAATATTAAAATGCCTGTAAGCAGCCAGTCTATGCCAATAACGGGAAAGCCACTCAATGGTTGTGACCATAGAGCCATGTTTGCCAGTTAAAGTGCCTGATATGGGCCCGTTCCTGGCGTGAACAATATGCTATGTTGAGAAAAAGAATTTGGAAAGTGTACGCCTGGACAGAGCATTTCCCCGAAATCTCAATGAAAAATCGATTGTGGGGACAATTTTCTCTACCGTTATGCCACCGGTAGCGCATTATTGGTGGCCTACTGGAGATTCGGCCAATAAAACTCTCTCATAACAGCCTTACCTGGGTTTTCTTCATTGTCATATAAGCAGACCGTGATCGCCATATTACAGGCAAATAATATGCTCTCGAAACATGGAAGAAACCAGCTATTAGTGGCGAATCCCTTTTTTCTCTTTGTATTGACAGTAGCGAAGGCCGAACGGCATTGCAATCTTATATGTATGTGAGCCCCAACATATTGAAGTGTTCTTTAAGGTTTTGCATCGAAGGGTCCTTCTCTTGTTTGCGAGTCAAAATACTAACATTGAGAGGGTAGCGTAAACCTTGAGAATGTGGGAGCACAATGTGATGGCATTCTTGGTATGTTGTTTAAACTGAGGCCCTAAAGTTATTGACTCAGTGGCAGTCTCAGTGCTATTACTGTTCGCTAGAGTAATAGTTTTTGCTTTGTTGCCCTCATCAATCATAGTAGCCGCAATCAACTGCGGTCTACTCGTCTTGGGTCGCCTTCAAGGCGGCAAGCTCACGTGCTCGGAACGGGTAATGGCTTGAAAGACAAATTTCCCAAACCTAAAAAAACGGGGCCTCGATAAGAAGTCGAACTTATTAGAGAAAATGTGGGAGTATTGCCTCGGAAGATTCGGATATACAGCTGCCTCAGACTCAAGTACACCAAACAGTCCCTCGATCTTTACCTTTGTGATGGGAAATCGGATGCTGTTCTTCTCGAAGAACTGTTGTATCCATCAGAACTTGACCGTGAAATTTTTAGCTGTTACATACTCGGGATGGATGCCATCCTATGTTGCCGCGGAGTCACTCTGGATCTGGAAGTTCTTTACATTTGCTACCAAGTACCCTATAAACGGCTCTTGCAGCCGCATGTTCTCGCGGTCACCACTTGTCGGAGCGAACAGTACTCCAGGTTTCCGAAAGCCAGCAGCTATGTGTCCGGGTTCTTGCCGCTGTAAACACAGCAGTGGTTTCTTAGCCTCGAAATCTGCCTTTCCAACGTTTTATTTCGCTCCACTCTCAGACCCATTCTATAGAGAACTGGCGCATCACTGTGCGTTTCCCTTACGTACTTTCACTTCTTAACACTGTTATTTTCAGGGCAGCCCTTCTTAGCTAACTTGGTAAATGGATGAGGGCAAACTTTCCCTGATTGACTCCGGAAGCAGTGCTCCTGTGCCAACTCCGCGTTACTTCAATGGTTGCTCTCGGCAAGCCTATGCTGAACCTAAAGACGCATTTCTTCTCCTAAGCAACCGTAAGTTTCTCAAGATAGATCGTGCTCACGGCATTGTCATGATCATAGCCATCTTCTTCTTTGAGTCACTCAACCACATTGGATTTCTAGCAGAACGCATACTCTTGACACGTTCGTACAGTTTTCTTTTGTGTGTCCCTAAAGCGGTGGCGAAACGCTTGAGCCGAAAAGCGGAATTTCTTGATGAGCGCTGTTTAACCTATTTCTAATCATCCGCCTCCTTCGCAGACTAACGGCGAAGCGTATCTGTCCCGCAGGACAACACCATAAACAGCATTTTAGGCCACAAAACACGATCAAACACCTCTCGAGTTCTTGAAAAGTTTACAACGATCAAAGCGAAGATACAGAGATGCTCCGATGCCCTTTGAGAGACGAACGAGCAACGTTCATCAGCAATATATCCGAGAGGTTATATACAATGGAGCGCCGAAACGGTCATAAGATCAATGGAAAGAGCCCACATCACCCTCATACGATCCGCCCGCATGCCAAATAAACTGGCGGCTAAGTTTCTGACGTCCCTAGGAATCCCTTGGCAGCAGCCCGGTCATGTGAAGAACACGCTCGAAATTTCCATTCCGCGCCCAGAAGACGAGTTCTTGCCATTGTTTGTACGTAATTGATTACTTTTAATACATTATTTGTAAGCAATTAGAGTTTTGTGTATTTTGTAATCAATTGCTCTCTGAAACGGTAACATTTCTGTTTATTCAGTTCTTTTTCTCTAATCGATTTGAGTTAACCTGTTAATTCTTTGCATAAAAAGGCTACCGGGGTGAACCGTTCATGACGGCGTGATTTCGTCAAATAGTTGGACAGCGCACGAAAGTGCACATAGCTGCCTGACGTGCTGCGTTTTCCGCGGTGTTTGTTCTTAGTGGAGGCTGCGCTATCTTTGGATTCTTCTAGCAATACGTCGTGCCTAGCTAAATCATGTTAATAAAAAAAAACGGACTTGTCCTTGACCTGCTAAAAACAATGTAAGATGACATCGACGATGAGAAGGAATACTTACATGATGAGCATTGACGATTCTGATTCATTTAGATTTAAAAGCACTTATTTTATTGGGACAACCATCGCCCATGCACAACAATATAACACGATGAAGCGATAAACTTTTATTTCACCGTGCGGTCATTGTTTATTCTTCTTAGACATAAAAAAACAAGAAAACCTATATAAATCAGGCGAAAGCAAAGAGCCACTGTAGGCAGTTAAAAACAATCATAGCATTGCAGCGTAAAATAAAAAAAAGCGATCGCAGCGGAAGGGTAATCAAAACATGCGAAAATCTCACAAAGACGGCACGAATAACAGTAAAAAAAAATTGATTGGCAGCACCACTCCTTCACATAGCCAAACATACGCCTCGTTCCCAGGTTCCACTGGACTGGACGTCCTGTTTTAGCACTAACAGCATCTTCTACGCAAATGCATCACGCATATAAAGGGCGTTCTACACAACCTGAACCGAGGAATAATAAGTGCTATACGGAAGTTGTGTGAAGCCAACGACTTATTGTTTCTCACTACGTGAGGCGCTCCACACACTGTGTTTAAATTTCTATCAGTCGGTTATTTAGTGTAGATAAATTATGATCTACATCAACAGCTCTCGGGTGACGGGCTGGTATAAGGAAACGCCGCCGGAAAAAGGAATGCCGCAGCACGTTCAAGGGCAGCAACGTCAGAGTTTGGGCCAATTCCCGGATTAAGGCGACGTCTGTCATAGTCGTACGTTATTGTAGCGTGAGAAGTCGGTTCAGCGCTTTCGTTTGTTACTCGCGGCGGCAGCGGCTTGTTTGAGGTCGATTATTACCCTAATAATGGAGCCACAAGGGTCACGTGTCTTCTGGAAGCCGGCAACATGTGTATCTTTTACACCTTTTCTTGTGTTTCCTTTTTATTTAGTAGACAAGGGAGTTTGTGTAAAACTGTACGAGTATTGGTAGTGGCACAAAACCTAGCGCGCCAATCATTTTAGGGTCCATTACCTGAATGCCAATTTTTTAAAAGCAATTTTGATGTTCTTTTCACTCTGTTTAATTTAGGCAGAGGGTTCTGAATCTTGAGGAAATTAGAAGATGTGCAATGCGGTTTGTAAACCATTCAAATTATGAGTTTGTTGTGATTCGGTGATGCAAATGTGGATGAGGCTCCTACGTCTTTAAAACCAAGCCCAAAGACTGGAAAATTATTCTGATCTAGATTTAGGTGCTTCGCTTAATCGGCGATGCTAAGGAGTGAAGATGTTTCCATAGCCAGTTCTATGTTGCTGTGCGCGCTGCTAAATCTGTTGTTAATATGTGAATTTCTGTATAAACCTTCACTTCACCTTCCCTCAATTCAAGTGTTTTCTGATCTCAGCTGTTGTACCGCCTCAGACGGTGGGGCCGTTATGGTGAAGCCCAAAAAACGATTTTCGAATCTTAACAGGCGCGGTCGCCAGAATCCTTTCCTTGTGAGAAGATAGCAAAGAAGAAGAGGTGACATTCCGGCAACAAGC
This sequence comes from Amblyomma americanum, assembly GCF_052857255.1. Taxonomy (NCBI): domain Eukaryota; kingdom Metazoa; phylum Arthropoda; class Arachnida; order Ixodida; family Ixodidae; genus Amblyomma; species Amblyomma americanum. The sequence goes on along the minus strand of NC_135506.1, from coordinate 38,706,907 downwards.
CAAGCATTGGCGGCTGAGGAGGACCAGGAGCAGAAGGCAGGAATGAACAGCTTGCAATGGGACCAGCAGCAACGACACCGGTGGACAAGAAACGCAAGGCTATTGCCGATTGGTAGAAGCTGCGTGGCGAGGAAGCGGACAGCGACAAAACAGACAGTGACAGAGAGGCAAGTCGGACGCAAGCGAGTTGCATCTCATCATACGGTGTCCTCTTGGCCTTTATACTTTGGCTTGGGTATTGCCTAGCTGGGCAGCCTGTCTGAGAGAGCATTAACACCTGGTTTGTGCACTTAAATCCGGACAGGTGGAAAGCGAGTAAAATGAGCAAGAGAGAGGAAACGGTTGTTTTGGAGGACAGTTCGACCTTGTCTAGGACGCTGGCTATCTAGATGATTTTGTAAACGAAAAATCTGAGGTCAGAGCTGCTGATGAGTGCAGTCGAGTTCTCGAGGACCAGCTCGAACTTGCAAATATCTTGACAAACAGCAAAACAGTAAGCCTGGAGCACAACTTCACGGCGTTGGGAAGTAGCGGCACGCGAGTGGAGTTCTGTCGATAAAAGAAATGGTGCCAGGGGGGCTCCCGAAGTTCCCTGCAGAAGCAGCAGTACCGGTCCTGTGAGGTTCGAGTCTATCGAACACATACTGGAGGCCTACGCGGTACCGAAGCAATAGTGAGGCCAAATTGTATTCCCGCTAATAGCGGATAACGTGTGGTTTCTATCGACGAACTTCACACCTTCGCAGCATAAGGAGTACGAAACTGTAAAGAAAGTTGTGCTAGAAGAGCTTAAACTCTCGGCATCGGGATATTGCAATAGGTTCCTAAAGTCGAAGAAACTGCTTAATGAAGGCTAGAGGGCGTTTTGGACCCATCTGCACAGTTATTCCATTTTATATATCTCGAAAAGTGGGGTCAAAACGCATGAGAGGCTTGCTGAGTTGCTAGTGGCAGACCAACTGAACTACACAGTATTGTGTCTGCGGACGCCCTTCAATTTGTAGCTTTGCAAGAAGCTGATGGATGGCAGACAACGCCAACGTTGGCGACATTACTGCAGACGTTCAAGGAAGTACAAGTAAAAAATAGCGCAGTCAAAAAGCACGAGCAAAAAAATGGGGAAGAACTGAAATCCAAGAGACGGAAGGCGAGACACGGACCAACCCAAACTGGAGGCGGCAGGAACACAGAGGGCAGACACGAAGCAGAAGTACAAAATGTCGTTTTCGTGTGGATCAAGGGGTCACAAGAGGGCCGAATGCCCACATAACTCAGGATGAACACCCATGAAAGTGCCTAACGATAAAGGAGACAACCTCATTCCACGGTTGGCGACACAGGAAGGGGTGGCCGCACAAAGTAAACGTTGACCGATAACTCTCGCTTGCCAAAATAGACAAATTAATGGAATTCTAGACATAGGCGTGGAAATAAAGGTTATGCGGGACACCATTGCGCCCCTGGGATTGGTGGTGCCACATTGGTCCATCGAATTGGTGTCGGACATTTGTAAAAAGACACTGGCTAAACTCGCTATGCCCCTGAGGTAAACCCCGATGCAGGCATTTTCTCTGAGATTAGAGAAGCGGTGCCAGTGTATGTATCCTGTCCGAAAATCTGGTGTCGAGAACAGAGTGCTTGCTTTCCGAGGAAACCTGAGAGTCCCTGAGGGGTGAGTGTGATATGAAAGGTCTAGTAGAAGCGAATGACGGTCAGATTTCAGACTGCGCTGGGGTCAAAGTGAAAGAGCAAGGTTTATGCGGGCAGCTGAAAAAGGAACAAGCCGCACAGGGATTAACTCCCCACGCTAAAGTGCACGCGGTAACCGGCAAAGAGAGGGAGGGCTGTGCACAAGTCACGGAAGACAGAGCTCACAGTGTAACCGAGGAAAGCTGTGCCGAAGCGGTTTTCAAGGAGGAGCAGCTGAATGACTTCACGTTGCAAGAGGTAAGCAAAAACACTGGGACTCGGAAAGAAACCATCATGGAATGTAGTCTATCGCAAGGGAAATCTGCTTGGGCGACCTGTAATGTTGCTGTGGCTCCCTAAACCTTGACGTCAGGAAGTACTTAAGTCCGCCCATGACTGACACTGGGGAGTTCAACATGGGTTCAGCAAAACCAAGGCGCGAATTACAGTAAGTACAGTTTTTGTTGGCTGCAATGGGTTGCAGACGAGGGCCGACTCCCGCCAGACGAACAGATTGCCGATAGAGCCGTTAACGAGGCTGTGATACCCATTCGAACGGCTCAACATCGACGTCATAGTACCATCAGATCCGCCCTCAGAAATAGGTCCACGGCATGCATTGTGAATCATCCATTTGCGCATATGATGGCCTGATGTGGTGTGCATTACGTCCCTCCTGGCTGTGTTCTGCCGGACAGTAATCCCTGAAGTGGTCGCCTCTGATTGGGGGAAAAACTTTACGGCCGAAATCACAAGTTTTTGAAGAGGCTAGGCTACTCATCAAGGTTTTTAATATAGTTGCACCCCGTGAGTAACGGGGCGATAGAGCCGGGCATTTGATAACATGCTGTAGAATAATATCCGGGAGGATGGAAAAGAATGGGACAAATTGGTGCCCTTCCTTTTATGTAAGTACCAAGAGGTGCCAGACAACACGACGGGTGTCGCCCCATTCCCAGTGTCGTGCGGGTGAGAGCCAACCGGCCCGTTAGCTAATTTAGAGCACCGCTGGGCGGGAGAGATAAGTTTACGAGTAGTGCAGGGGCTGTCCCCATCACAGTATATGCAGGAGATGACTCAGAGCATGCAGTGGAGATGGCAGAATTGGTGAGCTCCAACCAACAGAACGCGTACGCGATGCTGTACAACATGTGGGCGAAAGACAACACATTTCAGATAGGAGACAGTGTGGTGGTGTTTGACCAGCAACGTACAGGAAATATGTTTCCGCAGTGTAAAGGGCCGGGAAGCACTTGTACTTTATGCACATGCCAGCAGAAGGTCGGAACCTAGTGCACGTCAGCAAACCATGGTTATATCCGAAGCACGTAACGACAATTGGGGTGATCTTCGATAAGGACAGGGAGTTTGGTGAAGTAGAGTATGTAACTTTATCGGAGTCGGCGCAGGCTACGGTATCGATTTTGCCGAGAAGATGACAGCTCATCTGAAGGCCAAAGAAAGCGATCGCATTCGCAGTCTTCGCCGAACATCGAGGCCTATTTGACGACAAGCCAGGAGTAGCTAAAATAGGACCGACACCACAAGATACTCCTAGAAAAATGCTTAACATACAAGTCAGCTTACTCTTATCGAATACCCGCAAGCCTAAAAGGCGTATTGGGCAAGCAACAAGACAAGCCGGTTGAGGTGGGTACGATTCTTCCCTGCGAAAGCCCCCACGCCCACAGTGTGTGCCCCCAAAAAGGGCGGATCGATGAGAATGTGTGTAGACTTTAGGAGGATCAATCCGGGTACAATGGCTGATGAGCCGATGGCATTGAGGCAAGAGTTCCTTCTGAACGTTGGAGGCACTAACTACATTACGCTCCTAGACCTTAGAAGAGGGTTTTGACAGGTGCCGTTGGCAAAGCCGGCTTAGCGACTTATGCTCGTCTCTGCCATCGGAGGTTCTTTGCGTGGACGGTAATGCCATTTGAACTGAAAAACGCGCCCGACACGTTCCAGGGAGCCATGGACGAGATTTTACTCCTGCATTCTGATGCGTGAACGTAGGCATGAACATAGACGCCATTACGGTGTTTAGCGAAACGTTGCCTGATCACATATGACACTTGAACGCTGTCTTGTAGGTACTGAGGACGGCTATAAGTGACCGATCGCGTCCGCGAGTGACAGATTCTCTCCCACGCAGGCTCGATGGTAAAAAAAAGAAAAGAAGGCATTCGCAACAATCTGGATGCTGAGGAAGTTGTTCTGCTGGCTGTTCGGCGCTGAGGTTGCGGTGTTGTCTGAGCCCAGCTCTCTGGTCTTTCTTACCCTGATTACACCACAGGAAGCGAAGCTGACGCGTTGGGCACTTGCCCTACAGCGGTATAGTGTGGGGACATAACACCGGAAAGGGAACGCTCACGGTAAAGCTGACACGCTGACTAGGTTGCCGACCGACAGCTGGGAAGCACACAACAATAAGTGCGCTGGGCGGCAAGGAAAAGATGACATGCTCACCAAGCTACGAAGTCAATGACGTGTACTGTGACAGTAACGAGAACTGTGGTGAACTTCGCGCGTCCAAGTGCATGAGTGTCGGCCGTCTGCATACATACAGCCAAATATGCAGCGTTTGTATGTGTCCTTTGTTTTCATGCCGTATGTCCTATTGGTTTACGTGTGTTTTCTGTGTTGCGATTAAAGCTCTTGATCTGATTCCACTCTTTAGGTTGTCCTGAGGGCGACCTAGATAGTGCGACCTTGTGGTTGGAAACAATCCCTTGGTGGTTATAATTCTACAGGCACCATTTGGGCCCCTTGAAGAATCTCGGGAAGGGCTTGCAAAAAATGGATGTACATTGCTAGAGCCATCCGTCCTTTTGTTTCTGTCCCGGCGCTCGGAAGACGCGATCTGCTCGTTAACCCCCGTCGCGTTTGTCGGCAAGAGGCACACAGGCCGAGGCAGGCAGGCGTCGAAGAGCCCAGCTCGCGACAGATTTAGAGGGATGGATGAGGGCAAGTTTTCCCGGAACCACCCGAGGTCCCTTTAGTCGAAATGATGCGTTTGCACCACGTGACGCGGGTGAGGTCGCAACGTTTACTAATTAGCCTCCAAAGAGTTGCTTCGTGCCAGTGGCGCCAAGAGTGGTGAGAGCGGAGAGCGGTCAAGGGTCACACATTTAGCTCCGCCGCCACCGCAAACGTCTACAAAGTTCCCCTGGGTGCCGGCTGGAGAAAACTCACGCGGATACACACGGAATTCTTAAAGGGTAACCATATACATAGTGGAAGGAAGGGAGGAAGAGGCGCTGTACAAAAAAGGGCACGATCTGTGGTACAATAAAATAAGTGCTAGCATGATTGGGCCGAAGATTACAATTATTAGAAAGTGGTCATTGCGATCCGGAGAGTATAAAGACCGCTGAAATGGCGTCTAAACAAAACTTTTTATTTTGGCTGACTTTCGCCCACAGTGGACTGGATCACTCAGCGGCGGCCTAGTATCAAGCGTGTTCGGCGGTCGTCGAACAAAATCCCCGCCGCCCCCGGCCGTGCTTAGTTTAGAGCTGACAGTTAACTTTCGAGATAAAGCATGCAAAGTTATTAAAACATTCTGGAACAGGGTAGAATTGGCTCCACCTAGATACAATCAATCGAGATAAATCTGGGCGCCACTGGCGTCGGCAAAGAGATAATGCGGCCAGGCGGCAGGTTTTAAGAATGACCAAACACTATGAAGGTTCGCGGCAATATGCACAAGTGGTAAAAAAAAACGGCCGGTATGCAGGGCAAGTTGCTTGAGCGTTTGGGGATGTGGGGAGCAAAAAGTGCGTCCTTTGACCACCCGCCGCGGTAGCTCAGTGGTTAAGGCTACTGATCCGTATTACCTAGGTTGAAACCAGACCAAATCGGCCACATTTCGATGGAGGCGAAACGCAAATGCGCGCGTGTACTGTGCGGTGTGAGCGCACGTTAAAGATCGCGGCCCTCGGCGTGCCGTCCGAGCGGAGTGCAGGGACAGACTCCTCCGAGACATCGCTAGGGGCATACGCTACTGCTTCTCCGCGCCGGCCTTTGCCGTACGGACGAGTGCATACTCGAGCTAGCCAGCACGGGTCCTTTGACCTGCAGCCACTTGAGCCTGTCCTGTGGAGTTCAGCGACCTCCCATAAGCGGCATTTGCGTTCACTGCCAATTGTCTTCCAAACTGCACGCATTACTCTCGTCGCTTCGTGCGTGGCGCGGAGCCTTGCTCCTTTTGCTCCCCCGAGACGCAGTGACTGTTGACTTTGTGTTACGCTGAAGGACGACATCATTAAACGTCTCTTTTGTGAACCCGCGGTGGTTGATGCCTTGTGACCAATGAGAAACCCACAAAGGACATGCAGGGGACAAGTCGAAAAGAAAGGGGAAGCGATTGTAAGAGAGCAATGATTAGTTTCGCGTATCAATGAATCGGAAAAGTGCTTGTCGTTAAAGACCAATCATTTTTCAGAAACGAGGCATCGACGAGGCGTCAGCATCTGCTACGGTCGGGTGAAACACTGCTTTTACAACTGGTCTCAGTGATACGATTACGAGCTCCCATTAGCGTTGAGCGTTTTGTGATCGGACGGCCCAATAAAATGTTTTCAACATTTCAATTATTGTGAAGGATTGTTTGTGTGGCATGCTTAGCTTTTACAAGGCATTCAGTGTCTCTCACTGTGGTTTTACCGGTACAAAATGTTTGAAAACGAAGTGCGAACCTTTTAGATAAAGAAGTTTATTAGGCAAGCAATTCAACTTAAAGATTTGAATAATCAGCATTCAAGCCAATGGGACCCCATTTATATGCTCATCACACGACGTTCTGCAGACAGGCCTTTAAGGTGGTGTCATTTTCGTTTAAATGTACATATAGGCTAGACACGTTAAAGAGTATTAAACCAGACGCACTGTCATTTCTGACATAATATGCGTTGAAAATGAAAGGAACAATACGATGCCGACTGCTTAGCAGGATAACCTTGCTTACTGTAACAATGATTACAATATTTGCATTCCGACTAGGTTTTTAAGTTTTAGGAGCTATGGGTGTCACGCCTATACTGATATTTAATGAACTGTGAGCGCGCTATGATAAAAATATATACTTTTTTAAATTACCGGAAGGTGCTAAACGTCTGCATCTAACCGTATTTGTGGCTGCATTATATTGTTTACGAAAAAATACGTTATATATGACATGCCACTAGACTTCAAACATTATTCCAAAACTAGAACGCGCCACCTAAGCAATGACCGGACTAACAAGCCCTACGAGAAATGCCTGTATGAAAGCCTCTTAGTGCCTCATTTTTTTAAGCTATTAGAGCATTGTTGCCATTTGTATAACATGAAAACATCAATTTTTTCCCTCTGTGTATTTTAAGAGGAGGAATAGCCTACTTTTTGGCAACGAGCCCCTACGAAAGTCGTGGCAAGAGGTACAACGATGGCTAGTAGGTGCTAGGCATCGGGACGGTGGGCGCAAAGAAAACTGACATCCACACTGCAGACTAGAAGCCGGCAGCAGCCATGAATTGTTGCCAAGCCTCACAAGCCTAATAATTTGGAAGTGGAGTGCTGTTCGTTTCGTTACGGAAATTCTCGTCGTAATTCAGGTATTTCTCAAAAACAACCAAGAAAAAGTGAATATCCTTTTGGGTGTGTCAGTGTATTAAATTATACCTTGCATGTAGAGTCAAATATATATTTATGCTCTCAATGAACATGAGCAATTTACTGTGTTTCAAGCATACTGACGAGTTCCCATTACCTGTCAATACAAGGACAAGAGCTGCATACAAAATGGAAGCAACTACATACGAAAACAGCATTTCAATTACAAAATAACACACACATATATAATCGCACTGTCCTGAACGCGCAGAACTGAATTTAGAGCAAACTAAAAAACACTTTTGAGTCACAAGACAGAGTTACATGACTTACCAAAAGGGACAAATGCAAAGCAAAGAAAAACGCAACACAAAACAACGAACATCAAATTTTAACATTTACGTAACCCATTTAAGAGATACAGAAAAGTTTTATAGAACTCACGAGCAGAAAGGGTTATTATTTCAGTACGCAACTGATGGAAATTGTTAAGAGTTTTCAGAAATAGCGCAACATGGCGTTGCCGAAGTTGGTTTTTTTTTAACTAACCTTCCAATATTCCGGTTGTCGTGCCCGATATGTGTGTAAATTGAAACGGATGTCAGCTACTCGTGCTAAGAAATTAGTATTGCTTTTTGTTTCATTTTTCAGTGGTTTTCACAGGCGATGAGTATAAAATTGGTCATTTAGCTTTTTTGCTTGTACCAAGCTGAGGTGTACTTTCTATCATGTCTCGTGCGATGCCTTTTTTCTCTGGCTGTTTCCAATTGATTTGCTAGCCGGTGCCCGCGCAGGCCTGCAGGTATATATGCCATCGTGGTTCGCTCAATAAATCAGTTGCAAGTTAGTGCTCGTGTACACCTTTCGTTCTTTGTGTGCCAGTCCTGGTTGCGCTAGAAATTTGTACAATAGTTCTAGATCTATGTATGCATACCAAAGCATATGTTCATTGTATATTACGCTTAAAGTTTTGATGTTATGAAATAGTTCTATGCAATTTCCGTTTTAATAGACAGAAAAGTTCTCTGTGAGCTGTCGGCTTTTTGCTCGGAAAATAACAGCTTGGTCTTGCTACGGTTGATAAGCGGTTCGTTGTTGGTGCGCCAGTCCTGAAGTTTTATCAAATCTCATTAGCTCGGATAAATAATTTGTCAATGTTATGGTCGCTCACAAATATTGTTTCGTTGGCAAAGATAATAAACTTAATAGAAGGGTCAATATTACCGATGTCATTTATATAGGCTTTAAACAAATATGGGCCCAATATGCTCCCCTGGGGAACACCGAATGAAGTGGGTTTAATAGAGAATGGGAAATTATATATAGTTACATACTTATGACGGGGACTGAGATATCCATGCAGAATATTACAAGCAGTGCCACAGAAATTATACTGATGTAATTATTTTTTAAGTAAGTCACGACTGAGTGAATCCAGGGCCTTGGGAAAATCGACAGAGATTCCTATGACGAAGTTTGTCTTCGATATGTTGCAATATATACTCTTTTTGAAGCTAAGGTGCCAATTCTGTGGAGCGCTTTTTACGTAAGCCAAATTGGGATTCTGCTATAAATTCTTGTTCATCAGAAAAAATTTTAAAAGCGCGTATGAAGGCCACTCTCAAAGATTTTTGAAAAAAAAAACCGATAGGATAGAGATCGACCGGTCATCTGCTAAATTATTTTTATCACCTTTTTTGAAAATCATGCACTTTACTGTTTTCAGTACTAAGGGCAGGTATCAGTAAAGATACAGGTATTAAACATATAGGAAAGTGGAATCGCAAGAATGTCGGCAGCGAATTTTACTGGATGTACCTGAATGTCAGTTATCCCAGCTGCTATTATTCTTTAACTGTCTAATTATGGATGAAATCTCTGTCACTGTTGAAGGGTTTAAATATATGTAATAAGAACTACTGCCTCATGAAATGAGAATAGCTTCCTGATACTTGTAGAGAAGACAGGTTTACAAAGTATTCGTTGAATGTATTTGTTATTCGTTACCTCTGACTGTAAATCTATTGATTACAAATTCATTCACAGTGTTCGAACTTTTATGGTTTATGAGGGGTTTAACGTCCCAAAGCGACTCAGGCTATGAGAGACGCCGTAGTGGAGGGCTCCGGAAATTTCGACCACCTGGGGTTTTTTAACGTGCACTGACATCGCACAGTACACGGGCCTCTAGAATTTCGCCTCCATCGAAATTCGACCGCCGCGGCTGGGATCGAACCCGCGTCTTTCGGGCTGGCAGCCGAGCGCCGTAACCACTCAGCCACCGCGGCGGCTCACAGTGTTCGAACTATAGAGTTGATAGTTTGTTATGCCGCATCAATAATTTTTGATGATTGCGTAAATATTTTCACCGACAAACGCAGCACGACGCGGGAAGCACAGGCGTTTACTTGAGCGAGGCTTGCCGAACAGCCGCGCTTTTGAGACGAAGGAAGACGTTACATCACGCTTGGGAGACAAGTTCGGCCAACAGGTGGCACCGGCAGAACGTTAGCAGAGTGGCATTGCCCCCCTCCCTCCCAAGAGGCATCGACTCAATGCCGCACGCGAGGGGGAAAAACATACGTAAGGTGGAAAGTTAACGGCGCGAGGGTCTTCGCGGAAAGGGGCTAACGGGAGTAATACGGCTTCATTCGCGCCACGTGGACTACTTCGGACGTCGGTTGTCGAGACGACCGGACAGTTACTTGAGGGAGCACCTCGTAGGTCACCGCGCTGAGGCGATGTAGCACCTGCTATATGGGCCAAAGTAACGGCGAAGAAGATTCTCAGAGCACCCTCGCAAAAGGATCGGACTCCATACCCAGACTTGGTCACCGGGTGTGTAAGTCACCTCCCTGCGGTGGAGGTTGCAGCGCTTAACGTCGCGTTGTTGTTGGCACCGTATTCGCTGTCGGGCAATTTGGCGAGTGACTTCGGCGTCACGAAGAAATTGGTCAGCGCCAACGACAGAAGAGGGTGTAGGATCCGGAAGAAGCATGGCGTCCGGCATTGTGAAGGCTTCACGACCGTGCACCAATTGGAACGGAGTAAAGTGCGTCGTTTCGTGGAGCGCAGTGTTGTATTCGAACGTGATGGCCGGCAGTATCCGGTCCCAGTTCACATGGTCAGCTTCGACATACATAGAAAACATATCGGCAATTATCTTAAGCCGCTCAGTCAGTCCGTCGTTTGTTTGCGGCTGATAGCTGCTGTCTTTCTAGGGCTGGTGCCATTGAGTCAAAGTACCTCGCTCGTAAGTGCCGACGTAAACGCGGTTTCCCTGTCAGTTAATACTGAAGAATCCGTACCACAGGGAGAGGTGGCTGGGCCAAAAAAACGTTTATTTGCGACAGCTGCTCCCTTGCTGCGGCAGCCACCATCCCCGCCCTGCGACTGCACAGCCAGCAACACGCAGCCTTCCTGGGCTCCTCCACCACGGCGGAGCTGATGGGGATCCGGCTCGAGCTGGACCAGCTGCTCACCCTCGGCCCTCCGCTGCCCAGGAGTGCTCTGCTGTGCGACTCCCGCGCCGCCCTCAGCCGCCTGCAATCTAATCGCCGCGGTACCCCACCAGTGCGGGAAATTCGCTCGCGCATCGAGCGCCTCGCGCAGAGAGGTTGTGCCGTGCGTGCACAGTTGGTGCCCGGTCACTGCAGCATCACCGGCAACGAAGAAGCTGACCACCTCGCGACCACTGCACACCAACAACCTGCCAGCGATCTGCCCCTTGCGCTGGAGGACGTGCGTGCGGCCATCCACGACCATCTCCGAAAGCAGCACCCCGACCCACGCATCGCGGGAGGTGAGCGCATCGACAGTGTCACTGGCTGTCGCGCACTTACACGGTCACAAAGTGCAATGATCCTCCGCGCGCGCATTGGCTGCGTGTGGCCCGGGGAACGACGGGTGCCTCACGGAATCGCGACGAGTGATGTGTGTGACGAATGCGGTGCAGTGGAAACACTAGAACACCTGCTCCTTCACTGTGCCGCGTTCGCCGATGCTCGTCGCGATATGCTCGCAGCCTATAGGGCGCAGGACATACTACCTGACTCCATCAAGACGCTATTGTTTCCGCAGGGCAGTGCGCGCACTCGTGAGCGAACTTTGGTGATCCTCTGTGCATTCTTCGAACACACGGGCTTGACGTCCTGTCTGTTCTCCGTCAGGTAGTTACACGCAGTGACAGAACGCTCCGCGAGTTCTACCTTTAACGATTAATAACTGGACGCCCCACTCCAGTTGTAGCCACCACAGTGCTGTGCGCGTGTTTGATTTAATTCCTCTAAAATGAACTAATCACGCCCACAACCTGGACAGATTTCTTATTGTGTAAATAGTTTGTACATATTACTTCTCCCCTATCCTCTATTCCGGTCCTCTCACCTCTTTTATTTCATTTCTTCATTCTGCCTGCTGTCCTTTATTTCCGCTGCCCCAGCTCAGGTGCTTCAGTATCGATGGCAGATGCCGGGGCTAGCAAAAATCTTTTCCTTCCTTTTTACTATTATTTTTATTAAAACCACTACCACCGCCACCTTTCATGCGTTTTAAAACGTTGTGCGAAACGGTTAGAGAAGGAGTGTGAGGAGGATGACAGCTGCGATAACTGTTGCCGTAATTTGGCGCGACGTAATTCGGATGTAGCATCTCTTTCACCCTACGGTACATAGCGCTCTGATGGTTTTCGTGTCCGGCCCGACCGGCGCAGTCCTGGCGTCGAGGTGCATGGGGCAGCCTCACGTATTCTTAGCCCCTGTCCAGTTGTCCCAACTACTTGGGGGTTGGCGGTTCCCTCTTGGCGCTCCGGATCACCGGCTCCATAGTCCCGGTCATGCTCCTCCACACGTGGCTTGATCTGGTCGGCGTGTCGGCGAATGTTCTCCCCCTCTGAACCATCGGCCATGGTATATGCGAGTGCCGTCCGGTGACGTGATTCGGTCTGGGATCCATGGCTCGCCTCGCCCGAAGTTCTGTACCCGGACAGATTCCCCCAACCGCAACGCACCAGGAACGTGACGGTCAACTGGAGACTGCGGAGCGAGAAGACCCGGTGGTGCCACTGCCTTGTCCAGTCCGGAACGGAGCTCATAGCGCATAAAGAGTTTCGCTATGGTACAGGCCCCGGCCTGCGGCGTCCTTCGGTACCTGTGTAAAATTCTTGCCAAGAGTGTTTTCAAAGACCCGTGGACTGTTTTCTTCAAAAACGTTTACAGTTCGCATGGCGCGCTCCGCGATCCCGTCGGACTGCGGATGACACGCTGTTGTCCGGAGATATGTTATGTGATTTAGCTTCATAAACTCCCGAAACTCAGCACTTGTAAACCGCGGGCCATTAGCAGAAGCCAGCGACCGGGGCAATACGAACGTGCCGAACAAGGTGCGCGGGGCTTCTAAGGTGGCGTGGTTTGGGGTGCTTTTTAGGAGTACTGCTTCGATCCATTTACTAGCTGAATCCACTACGATCAGTGACATCTGCCCATCGATCGGCACCGCAAAGTCAATATGCAGCCTGGACCAACGCTTGCCCGTTTCTGGCGATGCGACCGGGGATTGCTTGGGGGCCGGGCATAGGCTCTGCTTGTACGCAACTGTGACACGACTTAACCATGTTCTCAATCTCGTTATCAATACCGGGATACCACAGCAGGGAGCGGCCTAGCCACTTCATTGAGTAAATACCTTTATAGGAATCATGCAGTACGCGTATCATTCCTGCTCTTGCGGTGTTAGGCGATGGCCCTAGTATAAAAGCCCATGACTGCACGTCATCTCAGCCTTCTGGTTGAAATATGGTCGCAAATGCAGGTCCTTGGGCCCCACGTTTTTTGGCCATCCTTCCCACACCCATTTTTGCACCTTTTCTAAGGCTTCATCGCTCGAGGTGAGAGCGGCCAGTTGCTTCGCGGACATAACACCGCCATGGAGGTTTTCAGTGAGAAACACATACTTGCCATCCCCGGTTTCTTCCAGTGTCTCTAGCTGAGACGTTGCGGACGTAGGAAGTCGGCTAAGGGCATCTGCTGGAACTTTGTCCTTTCCCGGCTGGTGTTTGATGACGTAGTCGTATGCAGTCAACACCAGGGCTCATCGCTTGATTCGGGCAGCGGCCATCACTGGTACAGCCAGAGATGAAGAAGCCCACAAGCGGCTTATGGTACGCCATCAGTGTCAATGGCTTACGAAGTAGGTACTGTCGGAATTTCGAGACCACAAAAACTAGAGCCAGAGCTTCGCCCTCCAGCTGTGAATAATTTTGCTCGGCTTCCGTCAGTAACCGAGAACGAAAGCCTATGGGCTGACGCACCCCGTGCCCGACATCATGAGAAAGCACTGCAGCGATCTCATCCGGGGAGGCATCGCATTCCAGGACAAGAAGCTTAAGTGGGTAAAAATGTGCCAGGAAATCAGCGGACTTGAGGAGGTCCTTCACATTGCCGATCGCCCGTTATTGACTGCATGGGGCACCACTCCCACTTAGCTTCCTTGCGGAGCAGTTGATACAGTGAGGCCATGGCTGTAGAAGCATTGGGAAGAAACTTGTGGTAGTATGTTACCATGTGTAGATATGACCTTAATTCAGCGAGGTTCCACGGCGCCTGCATCAAAAGAATGGCCTCCACGTTTTTCGACTTTAGTTGCCGTCCCTGGGCACTAATTCGATGTCCCAGGAAATCCACCTGTGCTCGACGGAACTTGCACTTGTCTTCATTCAAGCGCGCGCCGTTTTCCTCAAACCACTGCAACACTTCGTGCAGTGTGGTGCAGTCATTGTGTTTCGCTGCAATGATGACGTCGTCTAAGTAGACCAGAACCCCAGGGAGTCCTTGCAAGATGGTCTCCGTGCAGCATTAAACATTGCCGGCGCGGCCACTCAAAATGGCAGGCGAGTGAAGCTAAACAGTTCCTTATGCGTGTTAATGGTCGTCAGTTGGATGGCTTCCTCGTCTAATGGTAGCTGATTGTAAGCCTCCTGCAAATCTATCGTGCTAAAAACCTGACCACCGTTCAACGTTGCCTGTATATCTTCTACCTAGGGCAACGGATACTGCTTAGTGTGACAGGCTTTGTTTACCGTGAGTTTAAAATCACCACAGAGGAGAATTTCGCCGTTACGATTTACTACGGGCACCACCAGTGCGGCCCACTTAGAATGAGGCACAGGGACAATAATACCCGCAGCCAAAAGGCGCTCAAGTTCAGCGTAGGCGTGCGGAACTTCGCGTGCTTTCCAGAATTTCGGTACAACGTTGTCCCGCATCTCAAAGTGTACCGGAGGACCCCTGATGAGACCTAGGCCTGGCACGAACACGTCAGCGAATTCTGTTAGCACACGGTGCAAGTTAACATTGTCCGTCCCGACGAAAGGCCTGCACTCACCTGTCTTGTTCATGTTTACTAATGGCGCTTCCAGCATGTTGAATGCCTGGATCATGTAGCGTCCGCACAGCTTGGGGCCGGAGCAACCGAGGACTGTCAGGGATCTGTCCATCGACAGGCTTCCGCACGAAACCTAGAGCTTGATTTGTCCCCGAACGGGAAGCCTTCCCAGGAAGCAAGTCAGTTTCAATGGCGAATCACATAGCTTGGGCCACACTGTCTTGTTGTCATCATAGGTGGGCCATGTGATGACCCACACTGGTGACCCTGTATCGGCCTGCATGTCCAATGGAACGCCCCCACAATTCAGAGTGCGTACAATGGGTTCCGTGATGCCGACGTGGCTGACGTGACTGTCTGCTGTTTCCAACGCAAATATACAGTCCGTGCCCACAGATGTGCTCCCCTCCCGAGACGATAGGGTATTTACCTGACGCGACAGCCCTGGTGGCCCTTCATTGAACTCTCTCTCTCTCGAAGAAACAGGCTCGGGTGATATGGCCCCGCTGTTGGCAGCTGAAGCATGTTGTCGGACGGAACCAGAAATTCTCTGGTTCGTCCCCTTTCGCTCCGCATCAGTTGTACGAAATAGTCCGTAGCCGGATTCTCGGGCGATAGGACTGTCCTCCCATCGCATGTAATTACGCTTCCCTCAGCGGCGTGGCTCCTTATCTCCTGCGTGCTCGCTTCTGCCATTTCGGCTGATACCATGATTTCTTCTGCGTCACTCCTCGTCAGCAGCGGCTTCGCAAGCAAGCAACTGTGGACCAAGTCGAGCGATTTGCAGCCCACAAAAAAGATGCGATCTCACAGCATTCTATCCAACGTTGCGCCAAAATTGCATGTGTTCCCTATTTGACCAATGGCAAATATGAAATCTTTGACAGGTTCGCATGGCAGCTGGTCGCGCGTAAAGAACTTGTAAGACTGTGCGATAATTCGTTTAGCTGCGGCGAAAAGTGCTGCTGTAACAAAGCTACCACTTGTGCGTAAGAAAGTTCGCTCACCTTGTCTGGCGCGCATCGACCACTAAATAAATCACGGTGTGGGTTGTCAGCGCTGCAACCAACAGGGCCCGCTTCTTGTCGTCCGTGATGCCATTGCCTTCAAAGAAGGCCTCCAGTCGGACTTGGTAAGCTGAACACTTGTCGCTCGTCTCGTCAAACTGCGACGGGCTGGCATATCCTCCCATCGTGGCGAAGGCTGAAGCGTATTAAGAGGGCGTCCCGTTGTCACTCCATCCTCGGCGCCATTGAAAAACCCGCACCAAACACAGCTGTGGCTGGGCCAAGACAACGTTTATTGCTTTGATGCGTGTTAATATAGGCGTTGTGCGAAACGGTTAGAGAAGGAGTGTGAGGAGGATGACAGCGGCGATAACTGTTGCCGTAAGTGTGAGGAGGAGGACTGCGGCGATAACTGTTGCCGAAAGTGTGAGGAGGAGGACAGCGGCAATAGCTGTTGCCGTAATCTGGCGTGATGCCATTCCGATATAGCAAATACGACTGTTGGGGCTCCGTGACGAGGCGCAATGTTGTGAGTGAAACAATGGGCACCTTGGGCGGCGGTACCACGGGGAAGGGCCTTGGTCTCAGAGTAGCGGCTAAGATAGTCAGTGGCAACTGCAATATACCGGCCACCCATGGAAGACGCCGGAAATGTTC
This sequence comes from Amblyomma americanum, assembly GCF_052857255.1. Taxonomy (NCBI): domain Eukaryota; kingdom Metazoa; phylum Arthropoda; class Arachnida; order Ixodida; family Ixodidae; genus Amblyomma; species Amblyomma americanum. The sequence continues at coordinate 38,690,579 of NC_135506.1, read as the reverse complement.
CGAGGAAGGTCATGCCGACCTGTTGAAATGGGAGGTGGGGGATCGGTAGACTGCAGGAGCCCGACTGGTTTAGTCGGCGACGTCTTCCGGCGCTGGCACTCACGACAGGTTCGCACTTAGCGGTGGACAACCGCAGCAAGCCAGGGCCAGTAGTACTTGAGGTGTATGAGCGCGAACGTGTGGGAAAATCCGAGGTGGCCGGAAGCTCATCGTGGCACATTGTCACGCATTGGCACGCAGAACATTGTCACGAAGCGTTGTAGGCACTGCAAGCAAATAGACAATGTCCGTTGGGCCGTAGTTCTTTTTGTAGTGGACACTATCGCGCAAGCAAGAAGATGACAGGCTTGCCGAAAAGTTGCGTTCATTCGAGACAAAAGACGTCCGGCTACGCGCTGGGAGACAGGTTCGGCTACATGGTGGCGCCGGCAGAATGTCAGCAGCGTGGCAATATGTTCTTATAATAGTCATTCCTTTCACGCTTTAAATCTTCATTTAAACTGTTGCTGTATTGTTTATATTGCTTAACAGTCGCAGCCTCTCTGTCGGTAAGAAATTTTTTGGACATAAAACACTTAGTCCTATTTTTTTAAAACCGGTCGCGAGTGATGCATGGCTTTTTACTCTTCCTGGGCGAGGAAGAAGTCTTGTAAGGAAAATTGACCTCGTATACTGTTGCAAAATTCTTTATAAAAATTTCAAGAGCTAAGTTTCCATCACACAAATAGAGAACATCTGACCAAGGCATGATTCCAAGATATTCTCGAAATTTGCCCAGATTTGTAAAGGAGATATTTTTTAAAGCAGGAGGCTTTGACACTTTGCATTGTTGTAGGATGGCGAGCAATATATGTGAGTGATCGCTTAGATCACAGGCTACTGCGACAGAATAATGTTTGATGATTGTGTAAACATGTTTTTAAAATAGTCGTTCCTTGCACGCTTTAACTCATTTAAACTGTGGCGGTATTGCTTATATTGCTTAATAGTCACAGCTTCTCTGTCGGCAAAAAATGTCCTGTATATAAAAACATAGTTCGAACTTGTAAAAGCAGGTCGCGAGTGATCCACGGCTATTTACTCTTCTATGGCAAGAAAAAAAGTCTTCTAAGAAAGATTGGCCTTGTACACTGTTAAAAAGTTCTTTATAAAAATTCCAAGAGCTAAGTCTATATCACTTAAAAGAGAACATCTGACCAAGACATTTTTGCAAGGCAATGTCGAAAGTTCTTCAGATTTGCAATGGAGACAGTTCTTAAATCGGGAGGCTTTAACGCTTTGCATTGTTGTAAAATGGCAAGGAATAAAGGTAAGTGATCGCTTAGATCACAGGATACTGATCCACAATTCACGTTTTTATGTCAGAGCTGACAGAAAAAATCAATGTCTAAGTTTGTGGCAGTTAAACGGGTAGATAGTGTAATAAGATTCTTTAACGAGTATGTTTCATACTGACGCCAGAGCTCGGGAAGGCGAACGCGCCGGTCAAGAATAGAACGAAGTGTTGAGGAAGCGCTCTCGTCTAGGGCCTCCCCGCTCCTGACTCTCGGTCGCTTAACGCCGTCGCTGACTCTACGTCATTGCCAAGGTGAGAATGCAACTAGATCTTTTCAAGTGGCGAAAGACCATTAGAACACAGATCAATACCGAAATCACCGCCACATATAACAATAAGTTTATTAATTAGGCACTAGTAAAAATATAATTCCATATTTCAAAAGAAATAACAATGGTCACTATATGGTGGCCGGTATACACTGGAGATTAGCTGCATTTTCATTCTTATTGTTACGGTTTCTACGTCCCTGTTTACGAAAGTAAAATCCTGAAGCGGTTCACAGCTACATATTTCATTCAAAAGCATACACTCCCCACCACCGACATGTGTTTCACGGTTGAATGAAAAACATTGAGGCCAGGTATATTAAATGGAATATCACCATCAGTGTACCAAGTTGTGACAACACAATGAAAACAAAACTGAAGCCAAGAAAACTGAAAAATTCATCCAGGGATGTGTATTTGTTTCTTGCTGATTGAACATTGATATGAAAAAAAATTTAAGACCTTGTAAGTATTCTTTGCTTATACTATCTTTTAGCATATTCGGTGTGACGTACATTGGAAAAAAGAGAGATTTGGGAGTGACGGTCTCTACACGCCTAGGCAATCGACGACAAGTCACTCAGGGACCTAATCACAAATGCGTTATCGCCTTTTTTACATGCGATCAGAACCTTTCCGCCGCTGTGCCAAACAAATCGAATGTTCTTTTCCTTAGCCCACAACTCAGTTTCCCAGAGAAGTGCACGCGTCTTCTTGGTCAGATTTTCGTAGAAAAAACAGTGGAATTTGACTCTCAGAGCTTGTTGCGGCTTTGTAGCCAGGCATTTCGTACGGGCTGCTGTGAGAAGTGCATTATGATACCAGGTATCCTATCTTGTTTGCGCGGCAAACGATGAACCGCAGTGACGTCTTTGTCCGCGAGTGCTGGCAGCTCAGAGACGTGGCAACAGTGTTTACTTTCTCTAGTAGATATTCATGATCTGATTTGCTGATTCTGTGCACTGCCAAATTTAACTTCCTCCTGTGTCATTCGAGCTTATTGATGTCTTATCTTTACGTTGCTGATTTCTTCACTGCTTACGGTGGTACCTGTCCAATCAAGACGTTTCTTTATGTCGGTTATTTTTTTTCCTTGTCGCTCAAGCTCTGCCGGCAGTGTGTCATATTTTTGAGATATCAGCTGTGCGTTTCTCTCGAGAGCAGTTAGGGTTTCCTGAGGTACTTCGCTTAAGCCCCGAGATCTGCAATGACGCCAACATTGGCAAAGTCTTCAATGGCGGCTTGACTAGAGGGTCTCACCAGTGAAGACCTTTAATTTATTGCAGTCATATGTGTGGTGTTTTATTTTTTCAAATGTCGCGGTTTTTATTGCTGCAAGGCTAATAAAAAGGAGCACCCATTCCACGTAAGAGCTGCGCGTTAAAAAATCATTTGGCAGCAGAAATTTTGCAGCAGAATGTGGTCATGCATAGGGTGTCACATATATTAAGGAGCCTAAATTAAATTTTGACGGAAAAAGGTTTGAAGAAGACGACGCGAATTAACCGAAGAATAAAGAAGAGGAAGAAGCATTCGTTGAGGTGGTGAGAGATGATTGGTGGAGAAGCATTCGGTGAGGTGGAGAGAGATGGTTGGTGGAGATGAGAAGAAGACGACGACAATGCTTACGTGGACTAACACCGAGGCTATAAAAGGGGAGTGAGAGCGAGGCCCGCGGGGAACAGCAGAGAAGCGGAGGCTCCGGCGGGTCAGGGACACATCAGCTGGAAGAGAGTGACACCGGCCACTGCTCCGGTGAGCTCGCGTTCTACGACATCGCATCGTGGACTTCCTGCCGTGCCTGAGCCCGTTCCGGGGAGTCAACAGAGGACGCTACCACCTGCTGCGTCCAGGGGGGTGTCCAGCGCTGTTGCCACCCATGCCAACAACACCGGCATCACCTCCACAGGCGCTTAGACCTGGAGCTTGTACGACGCAGCCAGTGACGCCAGCCCAAGCGCGTCGAACGCCGCCAGCGACGCCAGCCCAAGCACGGCGAACGCCGCCTCGACGCCGCCTACTGGATCCATACAGCGCTGCAGCCGCACTGAACCAACCGTGAGCAGGAACGCCGACCACGAATAGTAGACGAACGGTAGTAGTAGATGCTGGTAGCAGTGTGCCCGGGTCGTGTGTTTTTATAGCCTTTGTGTTAGTTTTGTTAGTTATGTGTTCTAGTGTGTGTGCCACGCAGGGTGAATTAAATGTGCGTTTGTGTGGGTACACCCGTCGCCTATTCCATTCTTTCGGTCCGAGTGTTCTCTGGAGAGGTCCGTGACATAGGGACAGTGCGACAGAAGTTTGGCAAAGTCTGGGGGCCTTTGCGGTATCCGTTGGCCTGGGGCCGATTCCCGATTAGTCGTCATTTTAAGGCCATTGTGAATCCCCGAACTCGAGCAAAGCAATACCGCCGAGTCCAGACCACTGAGTTGTAGTCGGCGAGATTGCTCAGGCAAATCTCCGGTTAACCTTAGTTTTGGCTTTGAGATGCGAGCTCCGAACAGTGTCAGAATGCACAGGAGCGGATTAAGCACTTGGGATGCATAGTGGTAGATGGAACCCACCGGCTAGACCCCGAACATGTCGCAGCCTTTTGTTGCTTCACGCCGCATGGAACGAAAAAAAATATTACAGCGAAGGTTGTAGGCTTAGGGCATTATTCCACTAAAGCGGCGCTTACAGAAGGTGAGGCAGATCTTGTGCACGCATGCGAAAATGACAGTAGCGCTGTCATACGTATATTTCTAACGCAGCCTAATGCGCAAATATCTTCTTCGCTTTCTTTATATTTCGCGCACGTTTAGCTAGCCGCTTTGCTTCTCTTTTCGAGCATGTTTAGCTGCATTCTTTAGCCTCTTTGTTTCCAGCATGTTTAGGTACTTGGCTTACTTTCTGTTTCGAGCTCGTTTGGTCATTGGGCATCGCCACTTTACCACTGCTAGCGACTTGGTGTTGCACGTTCAGCTCAGACATCAGTATGATCCAAGCAGCACGCCAACAACGGGGTCTTAGGTCTCCCACGTGGGGACGTTGAGGTGTTGCCTCGCCGTCGCCTCGCGGGCCTGCTGGACGGCCCAGAGTTGATCACCGAGGCTGGGGCTGCGCAAGACAGCGGCCCACCGCGGCGCGAGGGTTCCGGAGTTAGCACCGTCAGGGTTTTTGCTACAGTCCCAGAGCATGTGGGGTAAATTTGATATAGCCGTGTGGCAGACCTTGGATATATTTGTAGGGTATGTTCCGGGGTAGAGTCTGTGGTATTGTGCCGGGTTGGGGTACGTGAACATCTGCATAACAAAGGTGATAATGTGGAAGCTCGGGCAAGTTGGTGTGACATGATTTTTCAGCAGCGCAGGGGAAAAAGGACGTGACAAGTGCACTGAGTACTTTCAGTACTTTCAGCACACAAACAGTGATGTTTGCAGCAACACCACGCAAAAGCCTTTCCCCATATTGGAGTTTCGAGCCCCAAAGTGCCCCTATTTTTATATTAGATGTCACCAACCAAAGACATCTATTTGCTGTATATGTGAGTTGATTTTTTTCTATACTTATGTAATTATTCTTGATATTACATAGCACGTACATTGAGCGCATGACCGGCAATCTCCAGAGTACACACCGTTATATGTTAGTATTTGTCTGTAATACTTTGTCTGGTAACGCTTTGCAGATTATGTATAGCGGCACGAATTAAGTTGAACACGCAAAGGTAATCAAGAAAGGTGTTATGTATTGTGTTTCATGTAAGAATAGTAGGCAAGAAGTTAGAAGAGCGCTTTATCCGGCATAGCATTGTCAGTGACGTAGTGGATCAGAACACAGCTAAGCTGTACTACCCAGCCAGCAGATTAAGTAATATTAATGCGGTAGCTGACTTTATGGAGGACTATAGTAGCTGTGCAGTTGCTATATATATATCCAAGTATTTTGACATAAGGCTCTTCTACCCATAATTGCGCAATGCGTGTATGACTGCTGAAGTTTCCACAGAAAACCAAAGCAGAAAACCAAGGTAATGTTGAACAGCCTAGCAAGGGAACAACAGTTCACAATTGGCAGCGAGAACCTGGAAGTTGTGACGGAATACGTATACTTAGAGCAGGTAGTGACAGCTGATCCGGATCATGAGAGGGAGATAACTAGAAGGATAAGAATGGGGTGGAGTGCATATGGCAAGTTCTCCCAGATCATTAGTGCCAGTTTACCAATTTCCCTCAAGAGAAATGTGTACAACAGCTTTATCTTACCGGTACTCACCTACGATGCAGAAACGTGGAGGCTAACGAAAACGGTTCAGCTTAAGGACAACGCAGCGAGTCATGGAAAGAAAGATAATAGGTGTAACGTTAGGAGACCGGAAGCGGGCAGAGTGGGTGAGGGAACAAACACGGGTTAATGGCATCCATGTGGAAGTTCTTCCACCTTGGCCAACTGCATTGCCGATTGTATCCGATCGGAAAGTATATATGCGGGGAGTTTTATTCCCATTGCTGTGTATTCTGCAATCTGGTTTTGGCCACAAGAGCCAAGCTTTCATGCAAGACTGCAAGCAGCCTTTGGTACGTGTGGACTGGTCAGCAGCAATGCAGACTTATTCTGCTTGTTTTCCATCATCCGGAGCTTGTATATGCAACCTTTTACATGTAAGGAGCCAGCGGATATGCATAAAAGAAGAGAACAAGGATTACTTCATCTATGCTGCAAATACATCGCGAGATGCACGGCGCCTGGAGCAACTGATGAGTCACATTGACACTACTCCTTACACGCCTATTGTAAGAGAACTGTTGCATTGCTTTGAAACACTCTTGCACAAGAACCTCACTATACGAAAAAGCTGCAAATTGTTTGGTTTTTTTTTTGGTTTTGTGGGAGTTTCACGTCCCAAAGCAACTCAGGCTATGAGGGACGCCATAATGAAGGGCTCCGGAAATTTCGACCACCTGGAGTTCATTAACGTGCACTGACATCGCACAGCACACGGGCCTCTAGAATTTCGCCTCCATCCAAAATTGACCGCCGAAGCCGGGATCGAACCTGCGTCTTTGGGGTCAGCGGCCGAGCGGCGGCTACAGCTTCAAAGGGATGCACAATAACATTATCAATATAAGAACGACAATCGCAGGGAAAAAGACAAAAACTAAAATAACACAGCGAATTTGTGGTGAACAGTGTGCGGAAATATACTGGCAAAACATTTGTCTTATTAATTTCTATATGATGCTTAATGCGGCAACATTAATTGCAAAAGGTTCAATCAAATTTACAGAACTTGCCTTCATTCGAAATGCAAATTTTAGTCCTAATTCGTCATGTCACACACTGTAAAGTTTTAGATTTGCACCAAAATTACGTCTCTAAATCGCGAGCTGGTTTCTTGCTATTTTATTCCAGCAATGTTATCGCACAGGTGTTAGCATCTCTATGCTATGGAATTCAAAACAACTATAAATTTTTTTCTGTATGGGATACACTATTCCATGCAAAGACAGCGTCCACAGTTTTCCGAAATTCACTGAACTCAGGAGACTGAGTCAATCTGTTTTATCTAAACGGAAGCAGTTTCTCAAAGTCGCTTCTTATGCATGTAACTTGGGAGACGAAACTTACTTGAAAACCACACGAAAGCACTCTTCTGATAGACCACGGGTGATCAATTCAGAGACATCATGGTGTAAAATCTGCTGGAACCAGGAGTTCTGCATTTTCTTTTATGCCTGAAAATTAGCCGATGCAAAGAAACTGTTCATGGCAATATTAAACATAACGTCACATGCCTGCTGCCGGGAAATAAGTGCTTCTGATAGTCTAGACGACCAATGTCTTCAAGAAAGCTACACGAGTCGGGCCACATGACACTCCACCTCGCTGATTGAATCTGTAGTCAGCGTTCGGTAACTCTACTTCATCAAAGACTAAAAGTTCAAGTTGTGACCTTGCGGGATGCACACTTTTTTTGGCGACTTCATGCTATACATTTCGCAATGAGAGTTTGCACGCAGAAGTCCTCCTAGAGCTTTGCCACTTTCACTTTCACTGCCGCAGAAAAGAGAGCCAGTGCTCAGTCAGAGCAGCAATTAATCTAAGAACCATACTCTTTTCACAATGCATTTCAAGGCAAAAGTACGGCGGTACTCACAAATAGAATCTTGCAGGCCAAACTACTGAGCACGATAGGCTGCTGTAGCAACAGAAAGAGCAGCTAAAAAGGGGGTAGAGCAAAATACAGGAGGGGCAATGAGCGGCGCTGCGCCTAGCGGGGTGCAAGGAGAACACGGGTTAGAGCAAGTCGCAAAGAAAAAAAAACGATGCCGCCGCCATCTGGAAGACGTCGAATAATGAGCGCTAGCTGCTTGGTTTACTACAATTGATATGAATGAGATTGAAGTGAGGTACACTCATGGAAAAACGAATTTGACATCTTGGATTTATAAGTAACGTCACCAATCACAAATTGAATATATCAGTGACGTCAGCAATCAATCACTGATTCGCTATACTGAGGACGTCACCACTAACTGCTATATTGATATACTGTGTGAGCCGTCATCTTGAATTCCTCGGGCTTAGATAATTTCACACCGAAGGCAGGTGGTAGCAGACCCGAAGAAATCGAAAAACGTCACGAGTAAGAGCTAATGCTCTTAACAACACCTGGGACTGTGAGGGCCGGCTCTGTCTCACGAAAGAAGCTCGGCCGAAGCAAAAGGCGACTGTATGGGACTTGAAAGAAATGGGGAGAGGCGAAATGTGTGAAATGAATGCGAAATGCACGGAGGATGCGTCATTGTGTCGCGAATGTGAAACGTGTCCCCACCTGCAGAAGAGGAAGGCTATCACGTGAAATTTCGAACGAGATAATAGACAGATCAAACAAACCATTACGAAGCCGTGTTTATAACTTATACATAAAGAGCCAGTAAGAAATGAAAAATTGGAGGACCCTTAAGCTTCGCCTTTACGTGTGGAACGCGACAGCGTGTTGCAGCGCTGCCAGGGAGTCCACGAAACGCCATCGCCCGTTCGGTAGGACGCCTTGCCCGATAGAAAAAAAGCTCCGCTGCGTACGGTGAAACGGACGCGCGGAGCGGCAAACCAGGTAGAAGCGCTGCCAGGCGCCCCGTCGAAACGCGCGAGACTCAAGTTGCTGTCGTTGTTCATCGGCACATCGTTCTCGTCAAACCCGATGCCACGAACGCCAGCATAGCTTCCGCTCCGAACTAATGGGCAGCAAGCCGCAAGCTTCGTGGTGAACGCGCTTTGGATGTGCGCTGCGTTGTCCACCGCTCACCATGCGATTCCTGCGTGCCCGCACGGCCCCACTGCGCCCGAACGAGACGAGCGGGAGGCGCTGCCGACGCGCTCCTTCTTTTGGGGCAGTGGCGTACATTGCGAGGAGGAGCAGGAGGGATTTTTTGCTCACGGCTAAAGCCGTGGACGGCACCGGCTTTTCTGCGACATGGGGCCCTTAACGCTGCCGCGTTAATAATAATGGATGCAGGCGTGGCATAAAACCGCGTGCCAGGAAGCGATGTCGCTGGTTTCCGCAAAAGTACGCAAGCGCTTGCTGGCTGTTGCTGTCAGGAAGAATGAAAAGGAAACTGCACAGGCCTGCCCACTGCCTCAAGCTGGGCCACAATCGCTGCCATGTGTTGAAAGTACGAGAGTTGAAAGATAGGATAGGAGAGCAAATATTGAAAGAAAAGACGCGCGCTATAATGTCCCAGGCTGATCCCGGAGGCAGTGAAATATTGGGCCAACCTGTGGCGGAGTTAGAACAAGCTTCAAGCACTCCGCCATACTTCAAAAATTAAGTTTAATATCTGATTGAAAAAAAATAATTGCATATGTACACAATGCCTTGCATATGTAGACATGCCGGATACATTGACATTCACAAGTAGACATGACGCTATGCATGTAAGGCGAGCCGATTAAAGAGGTACCATCACCATTTTTGAGCAACATACAGGAATTGCTTGTGGGCGATTTAAAACGGGTTAGCTTACCTATTAATTGAAGAGTGCAACAGCAATAATCTGACACGGAAAAAAAGAACTTAGCGCCACTTTGGTCTAAAGACCAGAACAAGATGATCGTTGTTAACAGATATGAATGGGCATGACCACTGCTGGAGAAACTCTTCCTCTTGTAAGAAAAAGTTCCTCTTACTAGAAACTGAGCAGCTCCCTTCCAAGGCGGCCAAGTATTGGCCACAAAGCACGGCGTCGAAAGCCACCAGTGAGTGCAGTGCATCGACGGCGCCATAAACTAAAAAGACCCGCAAGAATTAACAGGCGAGCGAAACGGCCACGAGGGAAGCGGCCGTTTTGCTGTAAATGCAATGCCCACGGAATACCGCATGAATCGCGTGACAAAAGACACGCGCTATCACGAAGGTTACTGTAGTGTGGCGATTGGATTCCGGAAGCGGGCAATTCGGGCAGGTACTGGAGCGTAAAACACCTCACCGCTCTAGGCGATCACAAATAGGCAGCACTGCCCAACCAAGCTTCCAAAGTCACGTAGATGGTCTGGGAGAGGAGTCGACACTATGCGCGCCCATTGAACGCGGCGCATCGGTGAGCGGCGAGACGCCGGCATAACAGGCGACAACAGCGAGCACATAATGTCCACCACACGGTCTGCAACGATGTTGACGTCAGGTGCTACTGCGCTTACATGTCTGAAAAAGACCAGTGACGTAGCATAGAAAGCAGTACGCTGCTCTGATTGAGGTTTATGATTAACAGGGACCGAGGGATTCAAAATGCGCAAAGAAGCGCCCAAAAAGTACCTTGGTAGGGTTCGCGCCGGAGACGCGTTCCCCAGCAGGATACGCAAAATGCATTCAAAGCTAACAACGAGGACGTGACGGACAAAGTTAGGAAGGCAAAACCGGCTCTCTCCCATGGTTGTCCAAGAATAGCACAAGCCACAAACTCAGTTACACCTGACCAAAAAAAAAAAAAGAAACAATCTGTAGCCTGCACCCGTCTTACGACGCTTAGTGGTGGTTTGGCAATGTGGCAAAGGAACCAGAAGGCACCCAGCACGACCGACTAAATCAGGTAACGCCTTTCAAGCAGAGGCACGTAAAATGTCTGCGCCTTCCGCACATGAGCTGAAATGTTCTCTACGACCGAAGACCACATACCATCCCATATTCCAGCACAGCCGTAGGTCACGCTTAAAATGCGCATCTGCGCACACCATTGCGAAGGTATCGCACATGTAATACGTCTCTGAGGAGACCCCACAAAAAAGTAATGCTCTTCGAATAATTAACAGCAGCGCCGACAAGGAGCAGTACTCATGAAAACGTTTAAAGCTTCGAGCAGGCTGAGTTCATAAGCTAAGTAGGATGTGATGTCATCTGCATAAGCGGTGACGCGTACTGCCTCACTGCCTGGCAAAGCCAGACCTCTAATAAGAGTGTAGTGATTGGCTGTCAAGAGGAAAGGCTCTAATGCTAATACAAACAAAAGGGGAAGAGCGGACAACCTTGACGGACGTCGCGGCCAACATCAAATGCGGTACTTTTCCAGCCATCGAGGAATAGGGGAATAGAGTATAGTATACTCTAGGATATCTCGCGTTACGGAAGATAAACTATATCTTTCACGACCCGGGATGGAGCAAACCTGGTTGCAAGAAATGAGGGACGGGAGTAGAGAGCACAGATGGTGAACGAGTTATTTTGCTAATACTTTATAATCTGAATTTACTAAGGTGATAGGGCACCAATCTTCCGCACATGTCGAGAAAGGAGACCTTTTAGGAATCAGGACAATGCGGCCTCTTTTAAATGAATCAGGAAAGAAATGCCGAATGAAACCGATTTTTAGCACATCCCAGAAAATGGGGACTACAATATGCCACAGTTGTAAATAGAACTTCACAGGAAGACCAACCATCTGGCCAAGGCGCTGAGCCTCGTTTCATGGAATCTAACGCCTCCTTGATTTCACCTGTTGTTGGCGGGGAAAGAAGGGCATCATGAAGCTCAGCGGCAACCTGCGGCAAGCCTGAAAAAATGGGTGTGCGGAAACGTCATCACGATCAACCAGAACGAGCGACTGAGCAATATCCCGGAAATTGATATAAAACGCACTAAAAATCCTGCTAACTGGCTGGGCCACAGCCCGGGCGGAAGATATGAAAGCACGGGCACCTTGAGAGCACTACAGCTCCTGGCGTGCAAACCAAAGCACCTCCGGATGAGCAGTTGAACTGCGTCGACAACGCCCATGCAGCCGCTGTCAAAGAGGATGATCATAAAGGACGCTGGAGACGCTCCAACAACTCCTCTTTCCATGCGCTCATAAGCGACGATGGCGACGGGTTGTTCTGGTCTATACGCAGCTTCGCCGTCACCACATGCACCTCTGCTGAGACGCGAGACCTGAGGGTTTGAACAGAAGCGGCGCAACGGTGACGCCACTGCTCTTTCAGACGGTCCCAGTCACCAGGCACGGCCCCAGCAACCGAAAAACGCAAGGCCCGCGTTAGTCCTTCTATCGCGCTGGCGTCGTGAAGGACGCGCAAATCCAAACGCCTTGGTCTGTGAGGAGACACTTCAGCCGCTGGGACCCAGAGTAACAGAAGAAAGGGGCGATGTTCTGACATGTATACCGGCGAGGATGGCAGCCTCATTACATTAGCAGCACGCACTGTCCTCGAGAGGCCCGTCGGTACATACGCCCTCTCTAACCTGCTCGAAGGTAATCCGCGACGCCAAGTCCACACAATGCCACGCTATACAGGAGCTAATAAGCGTCTGTGAGCATAAGCTGGATCACTAGGCGGTGCAACTCACGCACATTCCAGCCTGGACTACTGCTACCAGGGCCCTGAACATCCGCAACCGTATCGAGCACGCAGTTGAAATCGCCCATCACAACCTTACGCCCTGCAAAAAATTATACATGCAGATCTTTAAGAATGAGTTCACCAAATTAGAATGCGCAGGTTCGCAACCTGGAGACCCTTGGAGGGTCTCGAGGTTGCGCACACGCCACAAACACTGTTGCGCTTTGCCTACCTGTTCCCAACGACCGGTCGTGGAGAGAAAGGGCCCAAGGAATTTCCTACAAAATTCCTTGCGCCGACTGCGACGCAAGCTACATCGCCGAAACCACAAACCTCAAAGAAAGAATTCGGCAGCATAAAAACAACGTCCGCAACTTCGCTAGAGAGTGCAGTCCTGTAGCCGAACATTCCAAGAACTCAGATCATAGAGTCAACTTCGACGAAGCCTGCATTCACGGAACCGAAACAAATTACCACAAAGGGGTCCTCCTGGAACCCTGCCACATCCAAACGACCCACAACAACATTAACAGCAGAAGAAGAAGCCTGAACCCAGTATATGCCCAGGGACTTCGCTCTTCAACTCAACGAAAAAAAAAGCCGCCATTGATTTCCTCCCCACAGTGCGACAGCGTGACTAACAGCCTTAACCAACCCTTCCTCACCCTCCCCCACGCCTTTCGAATGACAGCTTTTGTTCCTTTGACCCCCCCCCCCCCTCCCGTCCATACTTAAAGACGCTAGCTACTGCCCTCAGTCACCTCTGATGAATGAGCCGAGTCGGCTTCGAAACGTTGGGTTAAGATTAAATTTTTGGTTGGAGATGTTCAGTTTATTAAGTCTTCAAGTCCAACCAGACCGGCAAATCTGTAAAAATGTTCAGTTTTCACTTTTAGCTCGGCTGTGCCAGGATATAAGTAGTGTGAGGTAAGAATGAGGTTGTTGTTAGCTTTCCTGGTTGTCTAGGTTAGCTTTATTTTTATGCTTAGTTCTGCTTCAATGACACACACACGGTACACGCATTGTTTGAAACGTATATTTATTTTTTCTGAACGTCTGCTTGCTTCTGAATTGCCGCAAAGGCGGCTCGGTTGTCAGTGTAGTAACACGCTGCCGTGTCTCTATGGCCCCAGCGCAGTATTTGGAATTGATTGTCTGTCTTTGATACGCAAGATCAATGGTGGTTTCCCATTGGGTCCTGTGTGCAGTTGGAACGCTGGCAGTGGTTAGGGCGCTGAGCTACTGATCCGGAGTTCCCGCGTTCGAACCCAACCGCGGCGGCAGCGTTTCACCTCCATTGAACCGCAAAGACGCCCGTGTGCTGTGCAATTTCAGTGCATGTTAAATATCCCCAGGTGATCGAAATTATTCAGGAGCCCTCCACTACGCTACTCATTCACTGTTTCTTCTATCACGCCCTCCTTTATTCCTTTCCTTGCGCCGCGGTTCAAGTGTCCACCGAGATAGGTGACGCGATACTACGTCATTTCCTTTCGCCAAAATTCTCGCGCATGCGCACTGTGCGATGTCAGTGCGTGTTAAAGATGCCCAGGTAGTCGAAGTTATTCCGGAGCCCTCCACTACGGCTCCTCATTCTTCTTTTTCTTCTTTCACGCCCTCATTTATCCGTTCCCTTGCGGCGCGGTTTGGGTGTCCGCCGAGGTAAGTGAGGCAGATACTGCGCCATTTCGTTTCCCCAAAATCCTCGCGCATGCGCAGCACGGCTCTCCAGGAGCCACGCGAAACTGCTCAACCTCGGCCGGTGTAGCTCACGCTGCAAAAAAAAAATTCGAGGACACTTAAGCTTCGCATTTAAGAGAAGGACGCGACAGCTTGGCCGCAGCATTGCTAAGGAATCCATGGAATGCCATTGTCTTTCGGCGCGACCCCTTGCCAGCACAATTTAACAAAATTAAACATATTTTGGTTGACACTCGAACCGCGCCGTAAGGCAAGAAAAATGAAAATTTTTTTAAGGAAAGGAAACGACGCCTGTTTCACAATTCTCGCTAGACACCCGTGCCGCGCCTTATGGGAAGGAAAATCCCTTCCCTTACGGCGCGGTTCAAGTAGCCATTGATATGCGCCATTTTTCGCTCACGGCCGAAGACGCCGACGACACCGGTTTTTCCGCGACACAAGCTCCTTAACGCTATCGCGTCAAAATTCTGGCTGCGGTTTAGCTTAGCTAATCCAGGATATACAAATCGAACGGTGTCGGCGTTCATTGGCGTTGACGAAGTTGTGGACCGATGATTTTGTGGAATTGTGGAAAGGAAGGCTGCATGACTGGCTTCCTGGGTCAGTGGACTCCTTAATAGCACTCAGAGTTACGTTGAGGTGTTGAGAGAGGTGTAGTGGTAGTGTTTAATGTAAAATAAAAACAAAAAAGAAGGTAAAAGATATTTGCTAAGCCCGGCATCTTCCGTCACTAAGGCGGCGGCACCTGAGCTGGGCAGCGGGAATAAAGGTTAGCAGGTAGTTTGAAGAAGTGAAACGAAAGAGGCGAGGAGACAGTAAGAAATTATTGAGGGAGATATGATAAATACACTGTTTACATAACAATACATTTCTACAAGTTGCAGGCGTGAAGAGTTATTAAAGAAAGGAAAACACACGCGCAACACACCATGCACATAAAAGCGGGGGGAGGGGGGGGCGCCCAGCTTTTAATCGTCTGAAGTAGCACACCGGAGCGTTAGGTCACTGCACGACACTACCTGGCGCAAAAAAGACGGGACGTCAAGCCCGTCTGTTCGACATATGCACAGAGGCTCACCGAAGATCACTCTCGGGTACGCGCACTGCCCTGAGGCCACGATAACGTCGTGAGTGAGCCTGGAAGTATGTCTAGCTCCCTGTAGGCCGTGAGCATATCATGCCCAGCGTCGACGAACGCGGCAAAGTGAAAGAGCAGGTGCTCCAGTGTTTCCACTCCACCGCACCCATCACACACATCACTCGTCGTGATTCGGTGATGTGACGCACCAGTCGCACCCCGAACCACGCGTAGCAAACGCGCGCGGAGGGTCATAGCGCGTTGCGACCGCGTAAGAGCGCGGCAGCCGTTGATGCTGGCGATGCGCTCCCCTCCGGCGATGCGTAGCCTGGGGTGCTTCCGTCGGAGATGTTCCTGGATGACCACACGCACGTCCTCCAACGCAAGGGGCAGGTCGCCTAGAGGTAGTTGGTGTGCGGCGGTCGCGAGTTGGTAGGCGTCCTCGCTACCAGCGATGCCGTAGTGACCGGGCACCCAGTGTGCACGCACAGCGCATCCTTTCTGCGCGAGGTGCTCGATGCGTGAGCGAATGTCGCGCACTCGTGGCGTACCGCGGCCGTTCTGTAGGATGCATGCATTGGCGCTGACAACATTGCTGCAGACATGCGGCACTGAAGCAATAGGCTGCAGCGATCAATGAGTGACGAGGCTCTCGTGATCAAGCATTCTCCAGGCATCATATAACTGTGGTTTATTATGGGGAAGTGTTTGGCTCAGAGTGGCCCTACATAGGTCCTGACTTCCCGTCTGCATGCCAACATAGGTTAAGCCAGTTCCTCGCTTTCTCGACACAAGCGCAAGGTTCCCCATTTTCCACACAAAAGACTTACTACAGTGACCCATGCTGTCCTCTGTTCATCCAAATATGGCTTTACCAACTTTGAAAACTGGCCACATTGGTCACGGGACTCTCTTTTCATCCAACATAGATCTCTGCAACTTTGAAAACTGGCTACACTGGTCCACATTGACTTCCAATGTCGGTCTCTCCGAGTTTGAAAACTGCCTACATTGGTCCACGTTCACCTCCGTTCCTCTAACATAGGTCTGGCCGAGCCCGAAAACTGGCTACTTTGGCCCTGGTCGACCTCGGTTCTTTCGACATTGATCTCGCCCAGTTTAAAAACTGCCCACATTTGCTGACGTCGACCTCCGTTCTTTCAACATAAGCCTAGACCAGTTTGTAAACAGGCCACATTGGCACGCGTTCATCTCAGTTATTCTTTGATAGGCGTCTTCAATTTTAAAAGCTGCTACAATGAACCACCAAATGAATCTTGTTTCCCCAATACAAATTTGGTCATGCTGTTCTAAGAAAAGATAAGAGGCACCAATTTAATCGTCTCATATTCTCTTGCATGTGCCATATCGAGAGATAATAAAAGAGACATAGCCGTCGCGTTGGCTCACTGGTTATAGCGCTAGGCTGAAACCCGAAAGACGCGGTGCCGATCCCGGCCGCGGCCGCTCGATTTCTATTCAGACGAATGATATGGAGGCCTGTACGTGTACTGTGCAATGCCAGCGCGCGCTAAAGAACCTCGAATATCACTTATCGCAGATCACACGATAAGGAAACGAGGCGCTAACGGACTTCCAAGACTATGCTGACAGCGGCGCTGGCCCTTCGAGGCGGTGAGCGCGCTCGCATCGGTCATTCAGAACCCGCTTGACACGTGCCCGAATAGCGTAGCCTAAATGCGCAATCACGAGCTTTTTTTCCGTGTCGAAGATACCTTGCTACAAAAACCGGATCGGTTCTTTTGTGACCCTCTCTACAAGTTCAGGAAATGCACGTGTCCTTAAATTGAATATGAAGAATGTTTTCATAATTATTCTTAGGTAGTGAATTAAGTGGAATTTAAAAAGCTCTCTGAGGAATGCCACACTATGGAAAACAATACGTCGTTGGTTTCACCTAGCTAAGCAACTGCACATTTTTTAATACTTTGTTAACGTAGCGTGAAGCACCAATTTAGATAGAATATGTGGTTTGATTCAAGCGGGATTCAGTTTTTATCGCAAATGAACAACTGCGGACAAGTCCACTTGCTCTACATAAACTGTGTTAAGAGAAAGGTAACGAGAAAGGAAATAGGTATAGCTTAGATTAAAAAATAGAAAAACGAAAAACGCATTTGCCTTCTCAAGCCGCGAAGCTAAAGTCACTAGTTTTTCTATGGTTCTAAACTGTTCGTGTCGTTTTACTGCGCTTACGAGTATTTTGCACTTATGGCTCTTGCATATAGTTTTGCGTATAATCATCGCTTTCATTGAAAAAAGCATTGGAAGCTCTTACCAGTAGCAATTACACTCGTTTCTTTTTGCATTTTCTTTACTACTTCAAATACGAGCGGGCAGGCCGCATGACCATTGCTGAGGCCTACCTGTCTACCTTGCTGTGCATAAAACGTACAGAAATCTTCGCTTGGTGTTGTGTTGCTTGGACTTTGTGTTTACCGTTGCTTGGACGTTTTGTTTTGTTGTGTTAAAATTGTTTTGCTTGGACGTGTGCATTTTGCATGTTTTCGGTTATTTTTCCACACTTTTCTTTTTTCATAGGAAATATTTTATCCAATCTTCAACCAAAGAGGCTGCTGCACACGAGCTCAAAGAATACACTAATATCTGGAGCCCCTTTGGTGAAGTCGATGAACAAGCTCCAAGTTTTCTGCTTCAAGTTTCCGGTACCTAGCATGAGGCTCGTTCTTCGTTCTTACTCTTCCTTTTGCACTAAGGCAGCATCCTGACACCTTCGCGTTGTCGTTTTCTTTCTTCTTATCACCTTGTCAGCTCCCTTTGACGCATCCTCCAAGCATTCCAGAATCCTGTCTATTGTTTCATCCTCCCCCCCCCCCCCCCCCACCTCCGTTTCTTCAAGTATAATGTAGTCGCCGTCCGTCCCAACCGATCTTTTTCCTCGGAAAAGCGCTGCTCCCTCCCGCGCGAAGCGCTATTTTTTCTTCCTGATATACCCTACTCGCAACCTGTTCTGCAATAACGCCCAGCTGCGCGTGGCACTACACATTCACCGTATCTGCATTTGCTTCTCGGCACTTTTAGCTGCCATTTCTCTTCCTACTACAAAATTCTGCTAAAATAAAAGAGAATGAACTTATCCCGTCGTTATTCTCCTGCTCTACCCACTACTCGCTATGACATAGCGGGATCCACTGCAATGACGAACCTTTGACTAGACGTGCCTGGCCTGTCGCTGGCACGGCGGCAATCACCCCATAAGCAGTGCGCCAAAAAAATCATACACAGCACGCTCGAGGTGACGCCGTTCGTACTCAGCGCAAGCGAAAATGCACACCTGACGCGTTACGAGAACTCTGATGTAATTCAGTAGCCTGGTCAGCACGATCGTCTCTTTAAGTGCTCGAAAATGAATATGTTTCTTAGTGTAATTGGTGCTTTGAGTACGCGCAGATTTTTTTTTTTCGGCAGGAAAAGAGAGAGTGACAAAGCGCTAGGGCGACTTCTGTGTGTTATCTCTCATTGCGAAGTGTCTAAATTTATGGTTCCCTCAAAGGTATGCAGCCGCAATGGTGAAAACTATTTTTCATCTCTATTCAAATGCATTCAACGAACATTGACCACCTTTTTGATCAGCGGGGTGGGGCGTCATGTGGCGTGACGCATGCTGTGTTCATGAAGACGATCGTCGCCTATAGTTTGTGAAAGATGAAAATCAGGCGTACGTCCTCTTTCACTGGAGCAGGCCAGTCACAATATGTGTAACAGTTCCACGCCGTTCCTCGTTCGCTTTTCCAATTGTAGGTGTACCAGAAAATACTGAACTCCTGGTTCCAGATGATTTCGCCCAAGTTGCCTCTGAATTAAAACGACATGAACTCTCAGAGGAGTGTTCTGCAGTTTTCAAGTTTGAGTTCCATGTCCCATGTTACATGCACGTGAAGCGACGTAAACTTCTATTTTTGTTCAGAACAAAGGTGCCCTCAGTCTCCGGCGTTCAGCGTATTTGGCTAAACTGTGCAAGCCGTCTCTGTATGAAATAATTTATTTAATAAAGAAAAAACTCCGTTCAAAATTGCTTTCACGTCAGTTAAGAGGAGATGCTGCCACAAATTTTGATGGCACTTAAATCTGCTTACGTGGGGGATACAAAAGCATAGAGCTTTCTAGAATGCGGATTCTTCCACGATGCCAGTACACGGTCTATCACGTGAAAGCGTATACAGCTCGTTCTGTCAAAAAGCCGTCGGCGCCGTAGTAGTCGCAGTAGTCGGTACCATGCGTCATAAATATTCCTTTCAGGTGTCCACCGAGATATGTGAGGCAGGCATTTCCTTTCCTTAAATTGTCCAACGGGGAAGGAGTCGCGCCGAAAGGGTGATGTGGTTCCCCTTGGTAACGCTGAGGTTCCCCTTGGCACCCCATGGCAACGCTGTAATACACTGTCGCGTCTCGCTGCTAAAGACAAACCTTAAGCGTCCTCCAATTTTTTCTTTTGTTCCTCGACCTTTTTAATTTTTATTTTTTATTGTTTTCATTTTGCGTTTTGACTTCATCTTACTATTCACGTTCAGGCGCTATGTCGACGTGCGCGGCTATTGTGTCGACTACGTGTAATTAAGTAAATACAGTTCATCAACAAAACATTTCCCACAGCAGGATGTCATTACACTCTACCTAACACAATCAAACTTTTGCATATTTTTCTGCACAGAGCGATCTAATTTTGCGGAGAAAGTTTTCTTGACACGAAACATGGGACATAAACATGGGCTTCTATGACGTTACAGTGTAATTATTGAGTTTAAATAACTACTTAAAATTAATCTACCAAATTTTCCCGAAGGTTGGAAGCGCGCCGAAGTAATAATAATACCTAAACATGGTAAAATCTCAAAATTCAAAATCTGAGCCCCATCTCGTTCACTTAGTGCATTGGCAAGCTTTGCGAGCGGGCGGTAACGCTAAGACCGCAAAATTGCATGGAAGATAAAGACCATGTACCCAACACTATGTTCGGCTTCACAGCAAAACTCGAAGCAGGACGTGCTCCTTCAAATAAACGAAGATATACTCCGAAACGTACCCCTAAAGGGTAAAAATGTCATAATGTCCCTGGACATCAAGGTGGCACTCGTTAACGTCAGCCACGAAGCCATCCTTGAAAACCTAGACGACCTGGACTGCGGACGCAGTATCTACGGCTACTTTAATGCCTTTCTGTACGCTAGAACTGCCACCATCAGAGCGGGACACCTTCGATCGGAAAAAATTCAAACCCCAAACAAGGAAGCACTCCAACTATCAGTCATCTCACCCATACATAGCTGTGATAAGCGTGAGTCGTAAGAACTCAGGCTGCTGCAGACAACGTCTGGAAGAGCGCTCTTACAGAGACTCGGATGTCGCGAGCAGATGCGAGAAATGACGAGGATTGAAACGATCTCTGACGAGCTTCGCAAATCTCTCAAGGTAGCGCCAATACCAAGGAACATGAACCCCAACCTCCACTCAGGGAGAAGAGAAACGAGGGTCGAATTTATCCACAAAATATACGCTCCTCACGACATGATCGTGTAGACAGGCGCTTCCTCACGAGGACTTACCAAAATTGCAGCGGCCATGGTGGTCGATTCGTCGCTATGCGAAATGAGCAGCGCGTCTATGCGAGTCTGCATGGTAGCAAAGGCCGAGGAAGTATACGTTGCTCTAGCTGATGCGGAAGTCTATAGAACCAGGCGGCGCTAACAATACTCACGGACTCTTAAGCCTGCCGAAATTTCATGAATGGCAGGATAGGTCGTCACGCGTTCCGTGTACTCCCCGCAGCGAGTGACATAATTAAAAATCACGAAGAATAAAACATCAAGACCACAACCAATATTGTGTGGGTACCGGTAACACGCAGTTGGCAAGGAACGAAGAGGCCGACAGGATAGCTGGAGGATAAAGTACTGTCAGAGCATCCGACGAGACCGCGGAACTCGGGACAGCCCTCAAAGAACATTCAGTCGTATTATAAAACAATAGAGGTAGAAGAATCCGATATCCCCCGCCTCATAAATCTCTCAATAGAGAGGAAGCTGTCACTTTTCTTTTTTTATTCGAAAAGTGCGACATGAGGCATAAGGTGAAAAAAGGGGAAGGAATGCGGGAGAGCAAAGGTTAAAAGAATGAGTGAAGACCAGTTGCACTGATGTAGTCGCAGGGGTTCCTGATGAAATGATCGTTCAAAGTCCACTGCACTCAGTCACGTTCGCGGTTACACCACAGGCTCACCTCCCTGAGAAGCCGTTTTCTGATAGCAGCCGTCGCTGGCCATGTCCGCAACAAGTGCCGCACATCACAAACGTCCGGTGCAGCGCTACAGTGAGAGCACCTGTCAGTTGCTGGCAGATCTTTCGCACGCCACAGATGACGGACAGATGGTGTCACTTAGTGACAATTACAGACAGGTCCTCACCCAAACCAACACATACTGAAAAAAATGCACCCTACGATATAAGCCTACGAATGCCACGGCTGAGGACGAAAAACCCACACTATATCACATCACGTGGGCCTGTCAAAACATAGAAGTGGTCCCCAAAATACAAAGCATGAGTTCAGAGAAATGAGGATTATGCTGTCCAGCGACCGCTGCGAAGATCAACAACGCCTGGTACAGCGAGCTCAACGAGCGGCAGTGGCCAGGGGAGCCCTGGACTGAGGGCAGCCGACCATAGATTAAACGTGGAGGAGCTCGACACGAAAGACTCCTGGTGATACAATCAAGAAGAGAACATCTGTGAAGTCGTCCCAAATTCGCAGAGTCCACTGAAGTTTTCTCCTTCTTCTTCTTCTCCTTCTCCTACACTCCACACATAGGCAGTTGAGAATGGGAAATGAGGCAAGCAAACCACAGCGCGCAGTCCCAAACAACTATATGTGTGCAAGAGGAAAACAAAAATGAAGAGCGAGCCTTAAGTTCGGCGCCCCAAACGTTAAAAGCGGAAATCGTGGAGCTTGGTCATTGCTGTCGCTAAAACGGCTCAAACATTAGCGGAATAATTAGCTGGACCGCCAGTGCGCGCCTGCGCTACCTCGAAATGACGCGATGCGCTACTGAGCAATGCGCCAGTACCGAGTCGTTGGTATGAAAGCTTCGCGCAAAAAAAAAAGCTAACTAAATCACTGCCATAGGCAAAAACATCCGATCTTTCATTAAATAAAAGCGATGTTCATAAACAAAAACTGTATGCAAGACCGATGAATACAAATTACCCAAAAATACACTTAAATAACAAAACAATTCACGACACTCAAGAACCTAGCCACCTTAACTTCACAGCTTAAGGGGGCAGAGGCGTTTTCAATTTAATATTTTTTTAATCTAAGCTATAGCTTCATTTCTTTTTATTGCCTTCTGCCTCTTCAGGCAGTAAAAGTGCCGGAAATTGTTGACGTGTGGTGTACTTTATTTTCGATATAACCTAAATCACGCTTTATTCAGATTGTTTATTCTATCCAAATACACCATGCCTATATTTGTGACCTAGTTAAAATGTAGCAAATGAAATACCGAATTTATTTAGTTTTTCATGGGTGAGAATCCTGCGGGTGAGGTGTTTTATCGCGACGATGTTCGTCTCTGTGTTTGTCAAGAGTGCGAGCTAAAATCATATTCCATTTCTTCTCAGGCTCAGAAGAAACAAGCGCGCCTGAACACCCCACGCAGCAATATTTTAACAGACTATAAACTCTTAAACTTTGATATGGAGTCCCCACAATATCTAGAAACTTTGCAATCAACTACGGCTGGTTCCAGGTAATAGAATCGTATCATATTTAAGAGTATAGGTTTAAGCTGCGCACGAGATATTGCAGTGACCGCGGCTTCTTTGAAAGCCATTTTTTTTCCTTTACTTGGTGTCGCACACAATGGAGTTTAAAAATGCCCTCGGTGAGATTGACCGCGTTTTATGTTACGCGAAAGTACTTCCACGATAAAAAAAAAATTCTACTGTATCGAACTATCAATGTAGTGGGTAGAAGCATAAAAAGAAGTGGAGGACGCTTAAGCTTCGCCTTTAAGTGTGGAACGCGATAGCGTGTTGCAGCACTGCGAGGGAATCCACGGAACGTCATCGCCCGTTTGGCGCGACGCCTTCCCCGTTAGACAAATCGCTCTGCTACGTACGGTGAAACGGACGCGCGGAGCAGCGAACCACGTAGAAGCGCTGCCAGGCGTCTCGCCGAAACGCGCGGCACTCAAGTTGCAGTCGTAGTTCGTCGCCACATCCTTCTCTACAAACCCGATGCCACGAACGCCAGTATAGCTTCCGCGCCGAACGAATGGGCAGCAAGCCGCAAGCTTCGTGGTGAACGCGCTTTGCATGTGCGCTGCATTGTTCGCCGCTCACCGCGTGATTCCTAGGTGCCCGCACGGCCTCACTGCGGCCGAACGAGACGACCGGGAGGCGTTGCCGTCGCGCGCTATCTTTTGGGGCAGTCGCGTACATTGCGAGAAAGAGGAAGAGAGATTTTTCGCTCATGAGGAGAAGGAGGGAGTTTTCGCTCACGGCCGACGCCGACGACACCGGCTTTTCTGTGACACGTGCTCTTTAACTCTGTCGCGTTAATAAATTCAAGGAAAAGAGCATAACAGTAGGGCGGCTGATAATCTGCGTTCACTGCGTTGAAAGCAGCAAATTCTGCGGCTTATCGCACTCATGGAAAAATGGAAAAATCGCCAGGGAAATGCACTAACCCGAGATAGAGGGCAGATAGTCAAGCGCAAGTCGACTGCTGGGGTGAATAGAAACAGGTGTTGGCAAGGCATCTAGACGTGCGCGCGTCGCCACTCCATCAATCTGCGTCACAGGAATCGCCCAGCCTATGTGCTTGGAGGAAGCTGCGCACAATGGTGCCGCAGTCGAAACACGAGCGAGCGTAGGGCCGACGGGCAGAGGAGTGGCAATGTAGGCTGGTTTGAGGCGCTCAGCAGCCACGATGTCTTCAAGGCCGTTGACGTCTAATGTGAAGGTCTTCTGCGCATGGTGTAGGACGCGGAACGGTACATGGTAGGCAGGCGTGAGGGGTGGATGGATGTCGTCACGGCGGGTGAAGGCATGGCTGCAGGAGGCCTGGCCCTGGCTGACAAACACGGACTGAGAGTAACGGGAGGCAGAGATGACAGGAGTAATGTGTAGAAATGTGTTGCGCAGGTCTCGGATGCGGGTGGAAGCGTCTTGGATTAACAGAGCGGAAGAAGGTGAGAAAAATTCTCAACAGAGACGCAGGGGAACGCCGTAGACTAGCTCAGCAGAAGAGCTGCCGAGATCAGCCTTCAGGGCTGAGCGAATGCCCAAGAAGACGAGTGGAAGGCGTTCGGTTCAGCGTTGCCTTGGCTGATAAGTGGTAAGGGCAGCCTTTGGTTGCCGATGCCGACGTTCCACCATGCCATTGGCCGAAGGTCGCTGGCGGTCGTAAGGATGTGGCAGACACCCAGTATATTGGCAAGGGTAGTGGACAGGGCAGATTTAAACTGGTGGTTGAGGTCAGTCATGACGACAGACGAGCAGACGAAGTGAGAGACTCAGTCGGCCATGAAGGCCAAAGCAACGGTCTTGGCTGTAGTCTCAGCAATGGGCAATGCCTTGGGCCAGCAGGGGAAATGGTCCACACACCTGAGTAGATAACAGGCTACATGTGATAACGGGAGCGGTCCAACAATGTCTATGTGAACGTGAGAAAACCGCGCTTCGGGCGGCCGAAAAGGGGAGGCAGGCGTGACTGTATGCCGGCTAACTTTGACGCGCTGGCAGTGAAAGCAATTTCGTGCCGAGTGGCGGACGGCAGCGTTGATGCTTGGCCAAAGGAAACAAAATATGACCAGCTTCTGCGTACCTGGAATGCCAGGGTGGCTCGGACGGTGCAGTTTTTCGAAAATAGTGCGACGAAAAGCGAAAGGTAAGTAGGGGCGCGAGACTCTAGTGGATGTCTCGCACGTAATGAACTGGGAGGAAAACGGCTGACGACATTCGGTGAAGGACAGGGATGTGGATGAGGAGCGAAGACGTTGCAACTCTGGATCATTGCGCTGTCCACTGGTGATTCGGACACCAAGGCACTAATGCGGGAAAGCTCATCAGCAGCAGCACTCACCAGGTCATGGACTTCACGGAGACTCACTGTGAACTCGGAGATAAAACACAGTTGACGGATCTCGCGTTCAGTTTAGGCGCTGTGGTTCCTTT
Organism: Amblyomma americanum; assembly: GCF_052857255.1. Lineage (NCBI taxonomy): Eukaryota > Metazoa > Arthropoda > Arachnida > Ixodida > Ixodidae > Amblyomma > Amblyomma americanum. The sequence continues at coordinate 38,665,166 of NC_135506.1, read as the reverse complement.
GGAAGGCAAACGTGTAGGGCTTGTGGTCCGTGATGACGTGAAAGTCCCGGCCCTCCAGGAAGTGGCCAAAGTGCATGATGGCGATGTATTGATCGAGGAATTCTCTACCGAAGGTGCTGCTGTATTTTGTCTCAGGTGGCTTCAGCTTTTGGGAGAAGAAACCGAGGGGCTGGCAGCTAGTGACGTGCAGCTCGAGTACTGCGCCGACGTCAGTGCTCGAGGCGTCGGTGACGAGGTGCCGTGAAGCAGCAGGAACTGGATGTATGAGCAAAGCGGCGTCAGGGAGCGCTTTCTTGGCAGCAGCAAATGCAGCGGCAGCGTCCTAAGTTCACTCAAGCGGAGAAGCAGAATCTTTTTTCGTGTCCAAAAGATCGGTCATAGGCTTCAGGAAAGAGGCGCACTTCGGATGAAAACGGCAATGAAAGTTCAGGAGGCCCGAGAATTCTCTGAGCTTTTTGAGTGACGTGGGGCGGGAAAATTTTGAATTGCTTTGACTTTGCGGTCGAGAGGCCGAATGCCCTGTGGAGTGACAAGGTGAGCGAGGAACTCTATTGTAGGTACGCCAAAGAGGCACTTGTTCCGGTTGATGACGAGCCCATATTCATTTAATTTTCATTTATTCATTTTTATTCATAATCTTGCCATAAAAATTATCAAAACACTGACGGAACCCATAGCCAGAGGCTAGTGTTGGGTTCAAAAACGGAATACATAATGATAATGACACAGTACTTCTGTAAAATGAAAAACACAGAATGAACGGCGAAAGACCAAAATATCGCATACAATCAAAATAATGTGCATTTTACAGCAGAATGAGTGAAGATCTCTCAAGAACACTGTACAAGAAATACAAAACAAGAACGACAACCACAGAGGTGAAATAAGGCTCATAAAATATGTTGATTATGCTTTATTTGTTTTATTCATCCAGTCGGTGGAAGAGGGCGCACAGATGAGCTTCAGGCTCAGAACCAGATGAACTTGCTACGAGGAGATCATCGATGTAAGCGAACACGATGTCGAGGCCTCGCGTAACCGCGTTTATAGCTCGCTGAACAGTCAGCGCGACGTTGCGCAAGCCAAAAGGCATCCGCACGTACTCAAAGATGCCGAACGCTGTGGTAATGGCAGTCTTCAGAATATCAGCGGGCTCCACATGAATTTCATGATAAGCCTTCACTAAGTCAGTTTTAGAGAAGATCGTGCACCCAGCCAGATTTGATGTGAAGTCCTGTATTTGAGGAAGTGGATAGCAGTCTGGTAAAGTGTCAGCGTTGAGGGCGCGGTAATCTCCACATGGTCTCTAGTCGCCCGGATCTTTCTTTGGCACCATGTGAAGTGGCGATGTCGAGTTGCTGGATGAAGGGTGTACTAAGCCGAATGCTAGCATGTGTCGGGACTTACGGCGAGCGATACCGAGGCATTCTCCCGACAAGCGGCGAAGGTGAGCAAACGCTGGAGTTCACGAAGTCACGACGTAGTGAGTGATCGCGTGCTTCAAGGGCTCTGGTATGCGGCTTGGTGAGGCTGGGAAAATCCGCCAGAAGTTTCGCATACGGCGAAACAGGGACGAGAGCGCGAAGCCCCGTCGCCGCAGTGGTGGAGAGTACGCCGTTAACGAAGAGGTGCGTGCTGAGATCTATGAGGCGATGAGCTTGCATGTCGACGGCTAGGTTGAAGAAACTGAAGAAGTCCGCGCCGAGAACACCTTGCGAAACGTGAGCTATAATATAGATCCAGCGAAGCGTGCGGCGCAATCTGAGGTTAACCGTCAGGGACCGTGGGCCGTACGTGCGAATAGGGCAGTTGTTGATTGCTTGGAGAGGTTAGGTCTGTTCGTTATGACGGCGATCTGGCCAAGATGCCGCTGTGACGCTGACTTGTGCCCCCGTGTCGATCAAGAAACGAGTGCCAGTAATCTTGTCTGAGAGGCAAGGGCGGCGGCATGTCCGTCCACCAGAACCACTTGCCGCCGTCAGTGGCCGGTCGCAGCATTCCCCGACCAGGAGCCCGGGTGTGTGCACTTGCGGGCAGAGCTGCGGAAAATACGATGGTGCCAGCAAACAGCCGAAGGCGACGTGGTTGGTTGCACGTCGGATGATTGGGGCTGCGGGGAGCACGAAAGAGCCGGGGAGCGACGGCGTGACCTGAACCTCGGCGGAGAACGGCGCGGCAAAGGCGCGAGGATGTCAAGCCGCCTGGCAAAAGCATCCAGTCGGCTGTCTATGCTCGCCAGTCGGAAGTCGGGGGTAGTAGTTGGCGGAGTGGTCACAGAGCTAACGTCGGGGTGGTGTGAGCAGTCCGCAACATGGTCAGCGAGGTCGGCGAGCTTGTCCAATGAGATATCACCTGCAGCCGCGAGGATGAGGATCATGCTCTGGGGAAGACGCTGAATGAACAACTCACGCAAAAGGGTGTCGGGCTGAGCAGCGGAGTCTGTCTGCGAGGAGCTGGCGCATGCGACGAAGGAGCTTTGAAGGGCGGCTGTCACCAAGCTCTGTAGTGCTGAGGAGCTGCAGGAGCTTAGCGCGCTCGGACGCGGACTTGCGATCTGTGAGAGCTGCCTTCTACGTGTCGAAGGGGCGAGCCGTGTACGGCGAGGTGCTGACGTGCACTAACTGCTCAGCGACGTCAGGAGGCAGAGTGGATACCAGGTGGAGGAACTTGGTCCCTTGGCTGGTGATAGGTCGCAGCTTGAAATGCGCCTCAACCTGCAGGAGCCAGGCACGGGGGCTATTGGGCCAAAATGGCGGCAGACTGACTGGCTGGAACGCAGCCACCGAAGCACCGAGAGGTTGAGCATCTTCTAATCCCTCCACGGGCCAGTGTTTTTGTCCATGCCGACTGCAGTAGGCTCCGTAGCAGGAGAACAATCGCTGCGGGCAACCTATCACTCTTCCTGACCCACGAAAGTTTTTCGCTGTAATGGTGGAACCAACCTATGGTAACGAATTTTACAAACCTCGGCACCCCTTGCTCGCTAGTGCCATCGCGTTTGCCGGCCAGTAAGTAGATGTCTGAAATTACGTGCGATGCCGCGGAAACGAAGAAAATTTCTCGCCATCATATAACATCAGCTGCGGGCTATCAGAGGTTCAACACCGCGATCTGCGTGACTTCTTCAATACACAACCTGCTTCGTGTCTTCAAAAGTTCAAATTCGAAAGTTTCTATTGCGGCAGTGTGCGCGCAAGCATAAAGTGGTATATACATAGATACACACTGGACTCTCGAAAGTAGTCAAGTAACGGCCGGTGGTGTTGCCTGGATATACAGGTTTCAACATTCGGCGGTCATCCTCAATCTCAGATTCTGTGACCTTTACCTGTCGTTCTGGTTAAGAAAGATGGGATGCAGCGCTTTTGCGAAGATAACCGTAAGTTAACGCCATAACTAAAAAGGGCATATACCTAGAGCCCCGCATCGCTGACTCACTAGACAGACTTCAGAGTCAAGTATTTACCTTCGACTAGTTTAAAGAGCGCGTATTGAAAGATTACAGTTGATGAAGAGAACCAGGAAGAAACTGTCTTCTTCACGCGCTATGGCCTTCGGTGTCTTTTCACCGTCGACCACGTTCCAGCGAATAATGGATACTATCTTGCAGGCTTCAAATGGCAAACCAGTTTAGTTTATCTGATGACGTGGTCGTGTTTTTGGTAATATTGAGCAGCATATTGAACGCCTGCTGACTGTAGTAGATGTTCTGTGGTCGGGCACTTTAAACCTAGAGCCCGAAAATGCCACTTCGGCTATGAAAAACTGGAGTTTCTCGGCTACATTTTGAATGGCGACGTTGTTCGACCCGATCCCAACAAAACTGCCGACATAGATAAATTTCCGTTCTTAGCACACACACAAAAAAATCACAGGTTTCCACTTCAGTTTGCTAAGAGCGGAAATTCGAAAGCCTGCCCCTTTCCTCTCTTTCTCCGTTCGATTTATTTTTATTTTTCAAAATTGTACTATTGTATCTTTATTATTTTTTTTCGTTTTCATTTTATATCGCTGTTTCTATTGCTTTATTTCTTGTTTACTTTATTTTATCTTTATTAAATTTTCCCATACTAATTAAACCTTGTCAAGCGTTCAGATTGTGTTCAATCGACACAGTCACTATAAAACTACTTTAGACACAGCAATTATTTACATAAAACCAATAATTTAACTAGCTACAATGCGTCAACCGAATTTCTGCAATTTCAAGATATGCTCACACACTACCTAGGAAAAACATTTTCTCATCTATCTATATAAGACGACCGGATCGTGCGGACAAAATTTGCGAATACATTTTGCGGACACTTGAACTTAATACATCAATGTAATTAACAGCTTTGCGCCGCCAGCAACAAGTTTAGGTCGCGAAAGGAATGCCTCACGGCTGTGTGCGCCACAATAAAATTTCGACCTTACTTCTACAGCTTCCACTTCAATGTCGTGAACGAGAAGTAATTGTTCTGCTGGATGGCCAATGTCCATGAAGTTCGGGCCCCTCAGCAAGGTTGAGCCGCCGCATTCGTTAATATTACACAATTCCGCATAATTACGGACGCAAGCGCGAAGATACCGACACTCGCGCACACCCGTCGGGCTGATGACAGTATGATGGATGGCAGCGGTTTCCTTGGTGGGATCAGTGATTACAAAGCAATGGCCAGGCAGCGAGCTGGCGGCCATTTACGATCTGTCAATAACCATCTGTAAAGACGCGCTGCTACTTTTCCTTGAGAGTTGTTCCGCAATATTTTCTCATTTTCCATGCGCAACGGCGTCATGTACTGCAGTCAGACTTCCGCACTGATACCATTTTTAATCGTTATGACGTGCCAGCATCCGCCGCTACGTCAGGGTTTGCCGTCAGTGCCAGTGCCGCAGTTCGCCTTCTCTAAAGCCCGTGGGTTTTATCTAACCAGTGGCGCCGCCTCCTTTCTCAAGTGGGAAAGAATATTCTGGGCCCATTCCCTGTATAATTGCCTGGCAGTAAGTGGATTATCCACGCCATTGACTATTTGGCACGCTATGCGGAAACCAAGCCAATAGCTCGTGGCACACTGTCGGAAATCACGAAAATCATTATGCATTATATTGTTTTACGTCACGGAACCGCGTCCTAGCTAATAACCGATCAAGAAAGGGCTGTTACAGCGCAGACCACGCACGAGGTATTCAAGTTGAGTCATACAACCGTTAGCACGAATAATGCTTACAACCGGCAGTCAAATGCGCTCGCCGAACGACTGAACAAAACCGAAGCGGATATGCTCCCAATCTACAGTCCCGGCCATAATATTACGGAGCACGCATCGGTGATTCGCACTCTCCCCACACCTTACCTAACGCAAATTACGAGGTAATTCTTACACAGCTTAGCATACACCACAGGCGCGTTTGCGTATGAACAGAAGGCACAATCATATCTCCTCTACGGAACACGTGAGAGAAATTTGAAACGCCGAGACATGCTCCGCAATATTTTGGCCGCACCTGTACGTAGACGTCCAGCACAGGACTAGGGACGAGATCCTCCCTTATGTTACTTTCGCGCAAAACACAGCCGTACAGAAACAACTCATTTTATGTCGTTTCGCCTGGTTTATTGGCGTGATCTGCACACCATGTTGGATGCTGCTTCCGCGCAATACCAACGACCGGAAGCTGACCACGCACGCCGAATAATTCGCCCAACACGCTTAGGATGCCTATTAACTCCCCCGCATGCACATAAGGCGGCAACATGGAACGGATGAACGCTATTACAACAATTGACATCGACACTTCGAGTACCAGCCCAACGACCAAGTGTTCTTGTGGACCCCTTATCGTCACCCGGACTTGCCGGAGAAACTCCTGTGCCGTTCCTTCAAACCTTACCAATTTTTTCAACACATTACGAATGAGACATTGAAGTTCTGCCCGACGGTACTGTGCAGATTGCACGCCGTTAACCCCAGGTTGAAGTAATGCACATACTCCGTATGAATCTTTTTTTAGCTCGGTGCCAGTTTGGCCCCTGTGATTTTGGCGCTTAGTTTGTTGTTCTTTTAACCACTCTGGTTAGCTTGTATCGCCCTAATACTTTTGAGTGTTTTTTGGAGGGGAAGGCGAATAATGCCACCTCGTGCCTTCAGGTAGCTATAAAAAACAAAAAGATCGAGGTTTTTCATGCGTCGTAGAAACTAGAACGCTACTGGTGGTGAAAGAAGTCTTGGCCCTGTGTTCAGTGCCAATATAAAGTGGGTCATACACAACGTGTGACAGACCACAGTAGGCGCTTAACACAAGAAGTGCAGGCGCTGAGCTTTAAGGGCGACTGAGGAAGGACGACTTATATCTGACGACGCGAGAGACCTGGTCCTCCAAAAGTGTCGAAAGTAATTTCAGGTGAAGTACACTGTTAAAACGAATCTGTCGAATGGGATTTAGCTTATGGTGGCGTGAGTGCGGGTCACCAAATTTCTCGTCGCCACGGCGAGGAAGGACCAGCGCGGGCAGCTGTAGCTTTCGAACTGTTGCTTTATTGCGCTGTCGTGTAGGAAGGAAAAGTTACCACTTCTTCAGTGACGGGAGCAGCAGTTGTGTCCTGCGTTCACAGTGCGACACGCAGGACGCGACAAGGCCACGCTCCAAACTGTTCGAACTATGAGAATCAAGCCGGCAAGGAACGCTCTCATGAACTGATCCGGCTCAGTTTGATCGTTCCATCAGCAGGATTTGGCTCATTTTTATATGGGAATAAGGATAGTACCACAGGTTAGCTAGGTTTTACGTGACAACTTTCATTTTCGCTTTTTTTTTTTGTAAAAGAAAGTTGAATGTATTCGCTTACTATTAAAGAATAGTTTAAATTAGCACCAATTTAAGAATTGGACTCATTTAAAAAACAAAACAAAAACAACGCCGCATTATCTGTTACGCGCACAGACTGAAGCCAGGATTCTATTAGTTGCTCCTTAATCTTCGCCTTCGCAACAATGACAGGCGAGACTCGACCAAGCGATTTTTTAGGCTCGGGTTTCTCTTCCCGCCCAACGCCTCGTGACCAACCATTGATTAATAAGTGCCTAAATTCTTATGGTCTTCATATATTCCATTTATTCAATAACTTAGCGAGGTTTATTGAGCGCTTGCTCATCCTGGGCACTTTTCTCCCCAATAGTGCACCATTTTGCCTCTTACAATGTTCTAATCATTTGCGGAGTAATAGTGGCAGTTAGGTAGTAGAAAAACACGTTTCTCAAGTTTCTTACTTACCAAATACTTCTTGTCATACCACAGGCAGTCCGGTGCACATGTGTCGTAAGTAGTACGATGCACTAATATGTGACCATATCTGAAAAAAAAAATTGCTTCATTTTCTGAGTAAATGAATGCTCTGCATAAATACTGACATAATGATGTGATGTTTAAAAAGCGTCCCCTGCACCATTGGTTTAGCGAATCTTCCGCTAACCGTACACAAGAAAAAAAGAAAGGTAGAGCGGATTGTGATAAGAGTTGGGTGATAAATTTAGAAAAAAAAATGATTTCTCTGCTGTATAGATAGTACTGTCTGAGAGGAGATGGCCAACCTTTTCAGGCTGGCAATTTTATTGAATATTCGGGCATCACTTGCCTTACCATTATGTTTCACCCACGAAACGCATCTCAGCCTACAGCTCCAACTTCACACTGCGGCTTTTCTAAACTGTGTATAGCGTTGGAATAAGTACAAAGATAGAAATGCTGACACAGAGGACGTGAATAATTATTAACCGGTTCGCACTTCGTTTTGCGATTAGCATGGTGTTAGAACGGATGGACAGACGCACTGGTTCCCGCTTGGAGCGGCCGCCTTCATGTCTTCGCGGTGATGTTTCAGTTACAGTGGTGTTTCAGTGGCAGATAATGTTTCCTTTATCTATTGAAAGGCATATGCGCAAGCTAACTGTAGAACCGGTTTCTGAAGATATATGCCAAGTAACGAGGGTTTACAAGTGGCACCGATCACTCTCTGCAGTCGAGTGCTTAGACTGCCTGGAACGTTTTTAATCATGCTGCTCAACATAGGAGAACGAGCGACTTCAGGTAGCGGTGATGGCCCGTGAACATAATAGGTAAACTGCTGACCTCGAATAAGAGTTGTCCATAGACTAAGCCTTAGAGCTACGCTGAGGAATAAGTCGGACTACATTGGTAGCGCTCGAAAAGACAACGCAGCTTTTATGGGCTAAGAAATATGATGAAAATAAATATACATTTTGCCATCAGTGGCCGATTTCACAAATGCTGTCTTCAACAAAAATTTTGGGCGCATACATAAAGAAATATGATGAAAATATATATACACTGCCATCATTGGCCGATTTCACAAATAAATGCTGTCTTCGACAAAACTTTTGGGCGCATACATGAAGAAATATGATGAAAATATATATACATTTTGCCATCAGTGGCCGATTTCATAAACAAATGCTGTCTTCGACAAAAATTTTGGGCGCATACATGGCCATTTAGCTTCAAACAGCGGCGACCCATTCCTTTCGAGAGGAAGGAAAGAGCTAGAATAGGCCAGCCGGGAGAGTCGAACCAATTTTTGTAGCAATAAAACCATCTTGCTGCAGGAGAAACGTTGACATAGTAAAAAAGAAGTCCGCAGTTAGATCTTACTGAAAGAAATCATTGAGCAGCATGGTCCTAATTGTGTTCTTTAACTATTTCTTTACTGAAGAAAACAGGACTATGACGTGCTTTCTGCGATTGCTTGCTGTACATCACAATAAATCTAAAAATCAGTATTTTTGTTAGATATTATGTATAGATATAAAATTTACATTAACTAATACACACTTTATTAAAATCAATGACATAAATGTTTAAATTTAAGGCTATAAGATGACCCAAAGTTAGTATAAAAATTCTGAACTGAATAAAACTTGTCTTCCTTCAAATGTTTCAACGTTTCAATCGTATGAGTGCCCATTCCTCATAACTACAAACGTGTTTACAGCCTTATAGAAGCCACCTACTATTTGCAGGCATTCGAGAAGATATTTTCTCCCATTCTCTTAAACGCCATCGCTAGAAAGTATCAGGAAATCGGCAAGCATAAATGTCTCTGAATAATCGATTTCTGAAGACCAAATGCAGACGGAGCATAGGAACATAGGAAACAAAAATAAACAAAGACGAGAGCTACATGTACAAAATTTTCGTTTATTCTGAACAAAAAATTAGGCAGTGACATAGCTGTGGTTAAGCCTGGATATACAAGCGAAAAGCTTCAGTTATGCTTGGTTTAACGTCATGGTTATGCTTCGTTGCTTAGTTGGTGCATTAGAGCTACCCATTGCTAACGCTGTAGAGAGGAATTTTCTGTTCCACCAGAGATCCCTTGCACGACGCGCACACGCTAGCCACGGTTCCACTCAACTCGACAGATGCTAAACTCAACGTCGCACGCATACTGTCACTTACTGGCGTCAAATCTCGCAAGTGCCACAGTCTTTCGCACACATGACAAACATGACCTAATGAGTTGTTCACAAAGTCTGTCGTAAACACCCTAGTCGCACTCGCACTTTCACTAAGTCGTACCACGTGGTCGTTGTAACGGCTAGTCTTGGGATTTTCCTCTTCCGACTCTTTTGTTTGCTCTTCCTCACTCGCTTGGCTGCTGCTGGCTGAAGATGCGGCCAAGACACGCTTTTCGGCTTCTATCCGACGTCGTTTAGCAAGGAGTATTTCCCTTTGTTCCGGCCTTTCCTTCTGTACGTTTAGCTTTAGCCTTATCATTTTTTCGCTGTTGTGCAGTCAACTTTAAAGCGAGTACTTCTGGATCGGACGAATTTGCTTTCCCAGATTTTCTGCGTAGTCTAGCAGCAATCGCACTCTCCACCCCTTCCATGTCGAGTGCGCACGGCTATTCTCTGGCAAGCGCATTATATAGCCTCCTTGCGCATGCACATAACACACATGTGCAGTAGCCCAAAGCGCTAAAGGTCAGGCGACGGAGTCGGCGTTGGCGACGGCTACGGCAGCGGCGAGGAGCGACCACCTGCGCGGCGCGTGACGTCACTCGTTCTCGCGCATGCGCATAACTCACCAGTTCGGCTCACGCGAAGCTCGGCTCTGACCCGCGTAGTGAAGCTTTTAGCTTCAAAAATTGCGTAACATGCGTGGGTTGCGCTAAGTGGTTCGAAATATTGCAATTGAACACACATTCAAAACAGCTATACTTGATTACTTTTAGGGCGTTAACTCTACTTGTCATGTTTAGAGCCGCCAATTTATGCTGATTCTACGGATAGAATTCAAGGTGACGGCCGCCATAGCAGTGACACTATATTCGAGCGTTAAGCTCTAGTCGCATTTCGGGTCTCAGCGTTATGCGTTATATCGCAAATTGCAAACCAGTGGTTGCCATGTTAACCGATATTGTTACATAACGTAATCAAACAGCCGGTAGCCTGTTGCCAGAGCACCACAACTAAAAAAAATATGTCGCTTTAGTATATGCGTCCCTGCCTGGCAGGCGACAATGTCAGGTCACTTACTGCCGATATTCGTGTAAAAATTCTGGACCAACCGTTTGTCGCGGAATTTTCCGGATGGAGAGACATTATTGGGAATTCCTGCTTTTCCAAGGCAGGAATTCCCAACTGCGACCTATGTATCCCCAATTACACGCCTTCACGAATATTCATGTAAAAGTTGCGGGAAAACCGTTTGCACCACAGTGTTAGGGGTTGTGGCAGATGATTTTACGTTTCGTGCAGGATAAACTTGGCCTTTAAGTTAGAGTCTAGCTCGCAGCAGGGATTCGCACCGGCGACGTTTGTTAGGTGTGTTACAGCCCGATGCTCGATCGCTGCCGCAGAGTTGGCTCATTCTTTTAGGAAGAAAGCACAACCTTCAATGCAGAAGGTTCACGTGTATGAAATTTTCAGAGACGCTTTCAGATATTTCGTATACAAAAAAGAGCAGATAACCAGTTGCAGACCTATTTTCGGGAAGAAGGTTAACACTATAATAGGAAAGCAAAATAACTGAAAAAAAATATTACAGTGCCGCACTCCGAGAAAAGGACTACATAAGCTTGCACCAATAAAATGCAGACGAAGTCGGAGGAGCTGTACACTTTTTAATCAGGAAGCATGGCTACAATTACGCGCCTTGGCATTTGCGAGATTTAAGTGCACAGTATGAGTGTATTAGGCGTAAATGCCATCGGTTGTCAGCGTTGCCACCAACTGAAGCCTCCGGTGACTGCTGAAGAAAACCAAGGCAAGCGCGAGAACCCGCCTCCCGACGATAAGGGAGAGGGAAAGTCTCCATCGGCGGAAGGAGACAGGCTGGCACAAAGACGCCCCAGAACGATTCGCGAGTACGCAGGAAGAAAGCGGAGCCGAAAACGATCGTATCAGTGGAAATGTATATATTGGGACGAGTTTAACATCATCAGAAACTATAGGCGAGCCATGACTCAATCCAATGAATATTCAATTATACCTTCAGCGGTATGTAAAGCACAAATAATTACCGAGCAATAAGAGACACGGAGTTGATTGTGAAATCAATTCTCGCAAATTTGAAGTAATGGGGTACGGCAAAAATGAGGAGGGCTAAAATCTTTAGTAAGGATGGCACTTTGGCGTACATGAGAAAAAGGTCTGTGTAAACGGGTTGACTGCATGGTACAATCGGAGGCTAAAGTATTTAGATCACGTGCTCTGTAAACGAAGCCGATAGCTCTATTATTAGCTGCCGGCTGTAGACCACAGTTATAGAGGCGAAAAACACGATTTTCGCATTCATCTCTACAAGTGTGGTATTTCAGCGGGCTTGTAATAGTAAAGCTATCGACTTCGTTGACGAAGCACGCGGTCCAGAGATTTTTGTCCCCGACTGTACATACTGCCAAATAGACCGGCCTCCTGGCTTTCGCAGGTCCTGCCAACTACGGCCTCCAGGGCAACTTCACTGTGCCTGAAATATCGCGCTGTAGCTGTGTTAACTACCTTCTCGCAAGGACCTCTCCTGTGAGCGCGAACCAGGAATAACCCTTCCAGACAGTACCTTGTCTCCACAGGGGAAGTCCAGGAGAAATTTTTAACGGCTATAGGGATCTTAATCTTGCAGTCTCTGCTTGCCTCTCTCCCTAGGCGCTGCACGAAGCCCATCATGGGCTTGGACCGGAGATGCAAGCAGTTGCCGAGTAAATGCACCCAGTCTACAGACGCACTTGCGCCACAAATTAGCAGAGCGCTTGCCCGCTGACAAATATTTCATGATTTCTTATGCCACAACCCCAGGAGTGCCGATCAGAGGCCTCAGAGACTCCAATGTCTTCGTGCCCATTGTTACTGTGATCTTTCCTTTCGGAGACTTTCACACCGTCACCCAAGAGGATCGCATACAACCCAATTACTAAGGTTGGTTGTTGGACTATATACAATGGCGCACACCTGGCAATCTTCTGTAGTGATGTCAGTGGCAGCAACGGCTGCAGTGGGTGAGGTAGGGTCTGAGGACACGTCCATGACTATCATCACTTCTGTTACATCCGTGAGTCAGTCTCACGCACTGCGTTCAAGCTCACAATTTCTCGTTTCACGGTTTCAAGGAACGCACTGTTTCGTCCCCTCAATGCGCCATCCTGGGGGGGATTGGATATATGTTATACAAAGAATTTCGCCATACAAGCACCGCTACCGGCCCGTGAAGGTCAGTGTATGGCATCGGTTATCCTTTTGCGCTTTTTAACGATAGCCTCAAGCTTTGATTGTCCCGAGTAAAGGTTTAAATCCCCGGCTCTGGCGTGGCACCGGAGACGTTCTCAGTGCAGGCTTTCAGTTTTGCTGTCTCTCTTAGTCAAGCCCAGGCACTCGTGCGTTGGGAGGCGCGATCTAAAATGGCTGGGAATAGAATTGTTTGTTCCTAGCATCCTGCCCAACTGCACAAAATCTGGATATATCGAAAATCGTGTTGGCATCATGTCAAAAAATCTTGCCCTTGTTTTATGTGTCAGATACTCCGCCACGGCTCTCAGATATTTCGGAGAAAAGAACATGTGCTGTTCGTGTTGATAACGATAACCCCACCAAGAGTTCCAACTCATGCTGCAAGAAGTTTGATGGTGAAAAGTGCCCGGTGTTCAAGACTGAAATAGCTCTTAAGACCTAAGAAATCATTTCATTATCAGAAGGAAGAGCATAACTCTCATTGCTCTAGAAAACAACACACTCCGAAGTGGCTAGTTACCGGCTTCACATAGGTTTTCCGCCTGCTACCTATACCCCGCACAATGACCCTGCGGCTGCACCTTTACCTACGTTAAAAGAGGGAACTACCTTGCAGTAGTTTGGGATGTGCTGACAAGGATGTGCTGCCCATTCCGGTGGTAACCATGACCTCTCCCTAACCATCCGGCCAATAATGGCCCGACACCTGTCGTACACCGAAGAAAACTAGCGCCTATAAAAGCATACAATAGCGCCTGACTAGAGTGCTACGCGATCCAGTGTTTGAGCCAATGCGCTACATTTGCATTCCAATCAGCAACCTGTAATCGCATACATTGTCATTGATTAGCTTCTATAGCTATTCGATATTTGCTGTCCAAGATTCCTCATAGGCTTATCCATCACCGGATGTTTAATATTTTCCGAAAACGTCCATTCAATGGATGTTTATCACAGGCATCCCGCCACACTTGCTGACTAGCCAACACTGCTCCCCCCAGCTAGTACACTGGTTGTTTGCCACGGGCATCCAGCCACACTTACTGGCTACAGAATATTTTCCACCCCAATTTACCACTTGCTTTTCACCGCATGCATCCAGGAACTCATTAAAACCCTATTACCCGTTCCCCACATTGCTAATTATGTATTTTGTGCGCTGCACTGCCACATTGATCTGTAACAAGTGTCTCATTTCGGAAACCATTTTTTATGCAATGATGTTCTACATGGAAACATTCTACAGTTGCAAGCACTAAAAATGAGTAAATTAGCACGGTTAATATCCGAAAATTTATGAAAAAACATGACAAAAAGCCGCAAGTCTAGGCGAACAGTGGAGGCTGCGCCGAAGCAATTAATAGGTACTGAAGGGTCTGGTCAAGGCTCGATCGCCTCGGCAAAGGCTGCGCTGCATGAGCAGGCCCCGGGTTCGAGGGAGAAGCTGCATTGAGGGCGGCCCAGGTGCTATCCCAGGCAGCTAGCATCCCAACCATGCGCTTCTGGCGGCCGCCTACCCCCGTGACAGGCTGCGGACAGCCGCCTGCTCATGCATGCCGGGACAATTTTCACTGCTGTCTTCTCTTTGGCGATGTCATTTGCAGATTCAGACCGAAAATAAACGTTGTTTGTAAAAACAAATTTTGGGTATTTGTAGCTAGGATATCTGGTACATACAGTAAGGATTATAAATAAAAATATCACCCGTACCCCTCTGTAGAGCCTTGTCAAAATAAAGCCCGTCTTTCTCGACTTGATCTGGGCAGGAAGACCCAGAACAGCCTTTATAACACTGGCCGCAATAGCTGTCAGCCCCCTAGCTGGACGAGCTCCCGGCGCTGAGAGCAAGAAACAAATAATTGTCAATGGAAATTTGAGTTCACAAAAAACAGAACGTTTTCTGCGACAAAATAAAATGCCGGCTAGTTGATCACGCATATTGAGTTTTATAGTCTAAAAATGAAATAAACACAAGCTTGAAGAAGCACGCAGATCCTTGTCTCTCTAAGCGAAAACGTGATATCTGCATGTCTAACAAAATCAGTTTTAACCTGCAGCCGCATTCTAACACGACCCCAAGAGCGCGTCCGCATAGAAAAACACCCTGGTGTAGTTTACAGAAAGCCGTGCTTCATGTTCCCGGCTCTATTCATCGGTGATAGCAGTGGTGGTGAAATTTTAGACCACTGGATGCAGAGCAGGGTCCCGGAGCCTCCCCCCGTTGAAACAACGGCCGCAATCGCTTTCACACCGGCAGCGTCTTCAGCCAGATGGAGGAGCTTGATTTGTGTCCACGTGTTAGGGCTGAGCATTAGAGCCCCTCCCAATATTCAGAGTCGGTAATGAAGTGCCTCGCAGGTAGAGACTGTGGGCACCACTTCAAGATTATATTATTTGGTTCGGCTTTGCATTTCTGTGAATCCAGTCCTTCAAAATAGTAGCTACAAAATAGAGTTTTCGGACAGGTGTTAGTCTGAAGTTCACGACAGACAAAAAGCTTCGATCAGAGAATCAGGCCAAACAAGAATGATATATGTTATTGAATTCGGAAGCAAACACCGCCACCGAGCACTGTGAACGCATTGAGAACAGGATCGCCATCGGAGATTACCGTCTAGGCAATGAGGCGTAATCCACTCAAGAGGAGCCACGTTCAGTTGTGGAATGTCCAGCTCGCAAAGGCGAATTTGAAGAGGACTCTGGGGAAGCTCCCCTCCGCCTACGGTATTGGACTTGGCCACGGGTTAACAGATTAAAAGCGAAGGCCGTTCCCTGCTGATTCTGGCTGGCATTTCAGTCACCCCACAGGAAGTTACCGAGTTCGACTCGATATGTTCTGTTGAAACTATTTTCTTGGTTTTGTCAGTACATGCTAATTTTTGTTTCATTTCAAAATTATACTTCGACTATACGACCAATGCACAAATCTCGCTGCACCCGACAAGTCTGCAACCGATAAGAGTTGAGCCCTGCTGGAAGGCTGCCGCCGCGCAGAGGGAGGCTAGCCAGCGCTCCCCCTCCGGCGCGTTGCTGCTGACGCGCGCGCTCCCTCCCCCTCCGGCTCTGCTCTAGGTGGCTTGCCGCTCCGCGCATCCATTTCACCATACGTTGCAGAGCAGGCGTTGCGCCGAAACGGGAGATGGCGTTCAATGGACTCCCTGCCAGGGCTGCAACACGCTGTCGCGTTCCACTCTTAAAGGCGAAGCTTAAGCGTCCTCAATTTCTTTAATAGTTACTGAAAGTGTTACGCGAAACATTCCGTATAAACATGTAATGGCCCTTAAGTGTTCCACTTCATTCATATTGTTCAACATAATCTGGCAAGCTGTCCCAAACTGAAATTAAGTTCCGACAAAGGCTTATTGATAAACGCGTGTTTTCTGCCGATTGCGGGTCACGGTTAGATGCGCGTGCAAAGCAATACCTACCACAATTAAAACAAATATACAGGAACTGTACCTACGTATCCAGCATGTCGCCCGAAATGGCGATACCTATGAAAAAATATCACCAGCAGAAGCAAAAACCAAGGGCCGAAGGGCTGTGTGCTCTGGCAGCCAACCGAAGTAGAGGTTGCAGCGGTTGCGCGGAAAGCCGTGAGAAACAGGCAGAGGGTGCAAAGAAGGCAGAAACCTCGAAAATCTCGCAAGGTCAAGAGAAGGAAATGTTTTTCGTGACGATAGGGAAAAGGGGCGATGTAGTGCGGGCAGTAACCTCTCTCTGACGAGGTGATGGTCGCGATAACTTCCTGGGAGGGGGACTTAAGTAATGTGAAGAGACCCGAGTGTGCCAGGAAGGAGGGCAAAATGGGCTACAGGCAAAGACGCGCACGTTTCCTCACGGTGTGCCAATAATTAGAGAAAGGTTGAATCGGCAACAGGAGCAAGCAGCGCAGGCCCGGGAAGTCATCGAAAAAAATCGGGCTGCACGCCTTGGCAGCTAGAGCGAGCCCATTGAAAATTTTCGCGGAGAAAAGCGTGTTCGTGGCCCTCCCGTGAGTGTAACCTCTGTACGCTCTGCGCACTGCATGGGATGGCGCTGCCATTATGGTTAGACGGTAACTTTTGCTCTGTAGGATATTTCTTAATGTAAGAACTTTAAACGAACATGAAAAAAGGGGTTTCGATACTTGCCAACGTCGCGAGCTACTTACTTTCCCAACCGCTGCTGCGAAGAGCAATTATTACACAACACGGATTGAATCGACATGCCAGAAATGCATACTGACTGTGAATGAATGAGAATATCTATGAATGAGTGAAGAAAGTTGCGTTAAAGCTTACGTAAGCAATGAAGACAATATATAAATAACCAATATATATAATAACTAATCGCGATGAAGACGGACAAACGGTCTTCTAAACAAAAGCTGTTTACTGGGCTGACTTGGGCCCACATTGGACTGAATCATGATCACTCGGCGGCGGCGAAGCGACAAGCGTTCTCGGCGGTTGCCGAACATAATGCCCACCGCTTTTGGCCGTGCTCAATATTAAGCGGATAGCGATTTTTTTAGATAAAGCATGCAAAGTTAATACAACATTCCGGAACAACAAAGAATCAGCTTAACCTGGCTGCGATCAATCGAGAGTGGCGTCAGATTTGAAGAAGGAACAAACACTGCAAATATTAGCGGCGTTAGTCCCCCCTCAAAGAAGCATTAAATCGATGCATTAAGACAAATAATGCGACTAGCAACACATAAAACGGATCGTCCGCAAATAAACACAGAGTGATGAAATGCACCGTCTTTTTGCGCGCATAATACGATTTCAGATGGACGACATGGACAACTTCTGGTCGTACACGGCGTCGCTGGGATGCAGTCATTCAGGAATGACTTCTTAATCAAGTTTACCTAGCCGACGAAGAACCTTGTAAGGGGCAAAATAGCGGCGCAGAAGCAGTTCACAGAATGCACGGCGACGAATGGGTGTCCAAACCAAGACTTGGTCTCCTGGCTTGTATTCGCGTTGCATCTTCGTAGGTTGTAATGTTTGGCGTCGGTCCGCTGCTGGTCTTTGATCCGTAATCGGGCAAGCTTTCGAGCTTCTTCCGCGCATTGAAGGTAGGCGGCGACGTCGACGTTCTCTTCTTCGTTAACGTTGGGCAGCATGGCGTCTAGCGTGGTAATTTCCTCCCTGCTACAGAAGAGCCTAAAAGGCGACATCTGGGTGGGCGCCTGCAATGTGGTGTTGTAGGCTAAGACGGCGTAATGCAGGATGGCGTCCCAGGTCTTGTGTTCGGCATCGACATATATAGCGAGCATATCGGCGATGGTTTTGTTCAGACAATCGGTCAGCCCGTTAGTCAGCGGATGGTATGCAGTTGTCCTCTGGTGACTGGTTTGGCTCTAACGCAGACTGGCTTGCATTAGTTCCTCCGTGAATGCTGTTCCTCTGTCGTGATGACCACATCGGGGGCGCCGTGTCACAGAAAAATGCACTCCACGAAAAACTTGGCGACTTCTGCTGCTGTTCTGTTCGGTAGGGCTTTAGCCTCGGTGTAGCGGGTCAGGAAGTCGGTCGCTATGATGATCCACTTATTTCCAGACGTTGACTTCGGGAATGGACCAGGCATGTCCATGCCGATCTGCTGAAAGGGCCTTGAGGGGTGTTCAGAAATCCTGCTCATCGTTTGGGAGGGGCTTTTCGTCGCGGACAATCTCGGCAGGTTTTCACATAATGTGCGACATCGGCAGACAGTTGGGGCCAGTAATATTTGTCTTGAATGCGGTGGAGTTTACGAGTAAACCCAAGATGTCTAGCTGTCGGCTCGTAGTGTGAGGTCTGTAGAACTTCTTCGCGGAGACAACCAGGCACAACAAGGAGGTAGGCAGTTTTGTTCGCTGCGAAGTTCTTCATGACGCCAACTTTCTGTACACATAAGGAAGAAAGTCCTCGCTTGAATGAGGCGGGGGGTGAAGAAACTTCTGCTTCCAAGTACTCGATGAGGCGTTTTAGGGTCGAGGTCCGAGCGTTTCTGCTGGGCAAAATGTAGGTAGGCCTCAGACATTGCTGGCACATACCCACTGCGGGGGAGTGGCCAAG
Source organism: Amblyomma americanum (assembly GCF_052857255.1). NCBI lineage: Eukaryota > Metazoa > Arthropoda > Arachnida > Ixodida > Ixodidae > Amblyomma > Amblyomma americanum. The sequence goes on along the minus strand of NC_135506.1, from coordinate 38,646,391 downwards.
ACACAGGCGGTTAATTGATGGATGCAGGAAAGTTGCGACGGGAAAAGGAGTGGTGATATTATGTACGCTGATAAATTGGAAGACGCAAGGACAGAAGTCCTGTTAACTTGGAGACCAAAGACGGGACAATGGCTTAATGAGCATAATAGTATGCAATGCCTGTTGTGTTTCAATGTCGTACTGACTGAGAGCGGGAAAAAGTAGTTAGAATGGGAGTCGCTGCGTTTCTTGAAGGGAATTTTGCACAGCAGAGCACACACTCCTGCCGCTTCATCCAAGCAAAGCAGTGCCAATGGAAAGAACAACCGCGGAGGACACAGGCAATCCCAGTTGATGAAATGGAATTTGCAAAAGACGCTTCCTCAAATGAGAGAAGCGGCGGCAGAACAGCAGGAAGTGATCTATTGTCTCAGGTTCGGCACAAAAAGGGCAGAACGGGGAAGCTGTCAGGCAAGATCTGTGAAAATAGAAATTTAGAAGGTGAACCCGGCAACGCAAACGCGTGAAAGACACCTCTTCTCTGCGCGAGCGCCACTCTTTGCTACTCCAAGGATGCAGAAAATACTGATATTCGGGAGCTGATGTAAGAGCCGAGGCAGCAAATTCCTGAAATATTGTGTAGCTGCAAAACCTCACCGCCGCTGTATATGCACAGGTTGGCCGGACAGCAACAATTGCGCCGCAGAGAGATGCCCTCGCTAAGGAATCTGCAACCGCATTTGAGTGAAAGCCCATATAACCTGATACCCAAGGCAACTTTACCCAAATTAGATGGAGCGGAAACAGGGACTTAAAGAGGCGTAATGCCCGAGACTCAATGGGTGAGGACAATGAAGAGCAAATGTACAGAGTCCGTCATAACCACGCCCTGGAAACGGTAGTTTCCAATTGTCGTAAGGCTAAGATTACTGCTAATAATTTAGCCAGATAAATTAGAGTGAAGTTAGGAGGACAGAGAAAAAAAGACCAACCCAGTGAACGCGAAAAAATTCGCACACCTGCCTTTTCGCATTCCTGCGAGGCATCGGTAGCAACAAGAACATGAGAGGGAAAGGACTTTAGATGGTCCTGCAACAAACTGTGAAGAAGCGGAAAAGGCGGCAGCTTTGCATTTGATTGAAAATTGTCATCGAATTCAATCTGGACAGAACATGTGTTGTTATACGTTTGGCAGACATGTTTGAAATAAATGTTTATGGGATCAAGGAGGGACTGCACGTAACATATCCGCTAGAGTATGAAAACGCGACCAGGCGACACTAAAAAAGGCGGAAGATTGACTAGAAAATATTATGTTGAAGGCCTGAAGAGGTGAGTGGCACAATTTTAAAAATGTTTGAACTGTTAAAAGGCGAAACATCGCTGATAACGATGGGATTCGCGCCTCAAGGTGCAGAACAGCATTGGCGACATATTTTTTAAGCCCTGACAGAGGCGCAACGCCTAACGCTCCAAGAGCACAAGAGGGTGGAGTTCATAGACTGGAGCTCTTGAGAATAAAACACACCCGAACTCCAAAATTGGGCGGACGTACATTTTATAAATCATCAGAAGTGTATGCCTTCTCATGCCTGACCTAGCACTACAAAGGCTGCGCAGGATGCCAACGGCCAGAACTCCTTTTGCAGAAACTTGCTCAATGTGCTGCCACAAGGATAGAGTAGAGTCGCATATTACATCAAGATACTTCACCGTCTGAACTTGAGGAATTGTTATTTCTATAGACCAGGCAGTTATTTACAGGAACAGAAACTGGAAATTGTAAAAATTCGCATTTCTTCATGTTGAGGTAATTTTGTAGGATTCGATAAAAAGTGTGAATGTCACCTGCTAATGCAAAAAAAATGCAATATCGTCGGCGTACACATCAGTTTTCACATTTTGAATGCTTGGAATTGAGCTCGGAAAAAGTTAAAGGAACAGGTGAGAGAACTGATCTTTGCGCCACACCTCTTGTCTGTTTAAATCTCCTTGATGAAACACCGTTTTGGCAGCAATAGAATTCTCTATTTTCCAAAAACCAGAAATCCACGTTACAAAATAGCTTGGGAAGTTTACTTCCTGTAATCTGAGTAACAGAGTCGGGTGCTCAACGCTGTCGTAAGCTTTACTAACATCCAAGGTGACAAGCGCAGCAAACTGTTTTCTATTGCATGCTAATATTATACCACTCTCTAGGTCAGTATGAGCACGCCAAATTAAACAACCCGACCTGAAACCAATTTTACACGGATTCAAGAGAGCATTTTCTGAAATATATGACATATGACACGGCTTACAAGGACGCTTTCCACCAATTTGACTAGATTTGATGTTAATTAAATAGAGCGTTTGTTGTCTAAAGTTAAGACGTCCCCTTGATTTAGGCAATGAAACTATTTCAGCAAGACTCCACTTGTGAGGTATCCAAGGACCAATAATGGAATGGTTAATTAGAGCCAACACGTCTTCAGGAGGTTCATTGAACAAAATTTTGATCATAGATGAAGTGACCTTATCGCGGCCAGGAACCGCTGGGGATAAGCGCAGAACAATTTGCGACAGCTCAGGCATAGAGACCTCAGTGAAATCCCTTTAGGGGCATGTTAAAATAGCAGGATAAAGTAGAGCAGATGTAAAGCGAAGCTCTAGGCCACACGCAATATACCCTAAGGCCTTTGCGATGTCAGCAGGGGACTAAACGAGGGATTCAATGTTCACAGCCGGTGGAATCTCCTTGTTGCGCCTTATGAAATTAAGCAAAGCTCGTTTATTTCTTGATTGCGAATAGAAATCAGAATGGTTTGTATTATACTCCTCTTTCGCACGGGCGACAGTGCGCTTAAATGTTGCTGCAACGTACTTATAATCCATTCACTTTTTTGGGCATTTATTGAAGAGAAGTTTCTTCCAAGCTGCTTTCCGTCGTCTATATGCTCGCGTGCACTCAGCATTTCCCTAATAGTTCGCGATTGCACCTGTGGTTACCTTAACCAAAAAGTCAGACTTTTGCCTTGCATGGTCCCGTACATAATGTCCAGTACTGAACATCGATGTGTAGCCTTGCTTTCGGCACTTGTCTCAGGGCAAGGGTCTGAAGTGATTTGGAGAGCTGATTTTAGCGTATCTTTAAAGCAACTGTAATTTATTAACGTGTGCTGATGTCGCTCAGAAAAAGTCAATTTACACGCAAGCTTGAAACTAATCGGTAGATGACCACTCTTTGTTGCACAGTCAACAGGCGCGAAAGACATAACCGAGACCCCTGGGGAGGAAAGAGATAAATCCAAGGCAGAGCGCCATTGACTCCGGACAGACGTAGGCAATCCGGAATTGTTGCAGATCAAGTTTTTATCAAAAGCCCAATCAAATAGTTTAGAACCAAAGCTGTCTGTTGTAAACCCCCACGTCACGTGGTGCGAATTGAATTCACCAAGTAATAAAACCTCAGAACGGCTACTAGACATGACTGAGTCAGGGGCCGAGTGTCATGCACACCAGACGGGAAATATGCATTAGCTACCGTAAAGGGCTGTTGACCTGGCACACTGATGTAAACCGCAAGGATTTTACATTCATTGTCCGCATATTCGAAAGAAATGCACGCCCATGTGGCAAAACGTTACAGAGATGAGCACTAACAACCCACCTCCTCGTGATGACCGGTCAAGCCGGAACTGATGGTTATTCTAGAGATGATAATTGAAATTTGTAGTTAGCCATGTTTCCTGTAATGCAACTAAATCTGGTAGAAGCTGATTGCATAGGCAATATAAATCTGTTGAAGCTGACATTATAGATCGGCGATTCCACTGAAGCACACTTGAGAAACCTATCTTGGCGGGAGTGCCGCAGCCGCGACTGCCTTTTCTAGAATCCTGGTCTGAGGATTTTGACTTGCGTTACTTTTCTTTGTCTTTGCCTGGGGCAAGATGGACCTGCAATATTCAAAGGAGACCCACTTCGTTTCTGGGCGCGGAGCTCAGATTCCATATCCACACAGTTCATAGCGGATGCGTCCATAACGCTGTTCGGAGAGGCCTGAGAGGTCTTTCGTTGCTCATATTGCTTTTGGCCCTGTGGAGCGGAATTGATTAAGACAGGAGAAGCAGCTTCTGAAGTCAAAGAAGGCAAGAGTGGAGCGGTGGGCACCTGCAGCATATTGCTCATCTTGGTAGCTATTACCTGCGAAATACACGTGGAAACGGTTTCCATACTGTGATCCATTGCATTTGCCACAGCTTTCTCAACTACCGCTGTAATAGCCTTTGACCAACTGGCATCCATTTGGGTGGGCATTTAGCGGCCACACTAGAGTAGTCTGAGGCTCTCTCCTTGACTGCGGCAAAAGCTTCCCTCCGCGTGCGTCTGCGCTTGTCTATAAGCAGGAGCAGCTGAACTTCTTGTGCTCGCGCAGGACAGTCAGGCGAATCAGCAGGGTGATCACCATTACAAAAACATTTCTCTTGCTGTTCGATACATTCCTTTCTGCAATGACCTTCCCCACAAGCACAGCAGCGTAAGGTCGATTTGTAGGCTTTGCCTCTGTGGCCAAATCGCCAGAAGTTTTCACACTGAAGAGGCCGAGAGTTAAAGGCATTTACTCGAAATACCAATGGCTACACCTTACTCTCTGACGGGCAGAATATTCCTGCCAATGTGGCAATGACGGACTCCGTAGGAATTGTTACTCCGTAACTATCCTGCTGCATCGATTAATAGCAATCACTCCTGCAGGCGAGAGGTTCTCGAGCGTTTCCATAGGGTTCAGTCGAGAGTCGGTCCCTTGGACCAAGCCCTTGAACACGCTAGATGAGGCGGAGTGAATGCGCTCTCCAGGTCGTTGGCGAAGGACGTACACCTCAGCAGGTCGGTAATACAGTCCTTATCCGGTGACTTGCACAGAATTCCACGCCTGCCGAACTGCTGGACATCAGTAATGCGCATGAAATGCTTCGATGTGGATGGAAGAGCCGCCTGTACAGCTTACTGGTTGTTTAGTCGGATAGCACCTCCATCGGAAGGCACTAAAGCGGACGGAATGCTCGAAACTTCACTGCGGAAAAAGAAATCAACTGGGAGGTGGTCTTGAGGAAGAGATGCCTATCAAAGGCAAAACCCCTGGCCGGCCTAGAAGTATAGATTAAGCTCTCGACCCGCGATCAATCACCCTAGAACAGGACAAAGCAGGCACAGAAAAAAATAAGGAGAAATTTAGCAAGCTAGCGCAACTTCGCCAAGTACTTAGCCGCTGTCCCGGAGCCGCTCAAAATAGCCGGCAAATTAGCTGGAGCTGATGGGTCCCAGGAAGGCGTCCTCATCGTCGTCCGGCGGCGGGGCATCTACAGGGGATCGCGAGAGGCAATCGGCGTCAGAGTGTTTTCGTCTGCTCTAGTAAACGTCGGTGACGTCAAACTCCTGGAGGCGCAGACTTTATCGAGCGAGGCGGCCAGAAGAGTCCTTCAAATTAGAAAGCAAACATAGCGCGTGGCGATCGCTGACTTTTTTGAACGGCCGTCCATACAAGAAGGGGCGGAATTTTGACATAGCCCAGATGATGGCAAAACACTCCTTCTCAGTCGTCTAATGGTTAGCCTCCGTCTTGGAAAGGGAACGGCTAGCGTATGCGATGAATTTCCCTAGCCCGTCGCAAAGCGAGAGGTTGACGGGGATTGTGAGTGCGTAAGGCGGTTCGGCGTGTACTCTCGACGCAGGTACTCGTCGATTTCTGGCGGACGTTGGCCGAAGCGTAGCCGTAGGGCGTCAACGGCAAATCCTCGAAGACCGATACGTAGGTACGGGCAGTGACGAAGATTTTGGCCGGCCTTACCGCAATGGGAGCACAACGGCCGGTTGTCGGAAGTCATCCGGCCGTCGCATTTCCTGGGGCTTGAGCGTCGCTCATAGGCTGGACGGGCGGGAGCAGGGAGGCCGCGTCCGGGAACAAGTTGTTGATGTCGGAGAGGACGTAGGGATACTGTCGTTGGTTCTGATGAGTGAGCACTGCAGCGGCGTAAGTCATGGCCTGGGGTTCTGTGGCCATCGAGGTGCCAAGTGCCTGTTGCAATCCTTCCCGTGCCACGTCCATGAGAGTCGCTTTTTGCAGCTGTGGGGACGATAGCAGTAATCGGCGTAGCTCCTCGCGGACAATTTCGCGGATCACTTCCCGCATGTTGTCGCCGGTGGTGGTCGTCGCGTCCGGACACATTGCACAGACAGAGGAAGGGCGGTTGTACTGCCGTGCCCGGACGTCGAGGGTCTCTTCGATCATGCAAGCTTCTTGCATGAAATCGTCGACTGTTTTGGCGGTTGGCGAACGAGGCTACCAAAGAGTTGTTCCTTTACGCCACGCATTAAAAACTGAACATTCTTTTCCTCGGTCATCCGGAGGTTGGCGCGCCGTAAGAGGTGCTTCATTTCTTCCACGTAACTGCGGATGGGCGCATTCAGAAGCTAGATAATGAACAGAGAAGTCGTTCAGCTTTCTTTCCTCACGACACTGATGAATACCTTCAAGAGTTCCTTCTTGAATAGCTTCCATGTCGTTAGGGAAGACTCGTGGTTTTCCTACCACGTGCGTGCTGAGCCCTCCAGTGCGAAAAAGACGTGCCGGAGTTTCGCCGCATCATCCGAATTTTTGAATGATGCCACGCGCTCATATTAGTCCAACCATTCTTCGAGGTCTTCGCCTAGGGATCCATTGAAAGTTGGAGGCACCTGCGGCTGCTGCTGTATATGATCGGGGTCGACATCTTTGGCGAAGTAGTGGTGCTCGTAACGGCGTCTTTTCGCGGTCCGTTGCGGTCCAGCAGGGTCCCGAACTCAAGCTCCTCTCCCTGGAGACGTCGGCTGGCTCGGTTAAGTGCTGGCTCGTCTTCCGGTGCTTAGCGCACGGAGCTGGCGTCACGACTTTAATGGGGCGTCTGGAAGATGGAAGGCAACCTCGCACCTGCACCAGATGTCATGTGATGGTGACAGCAGTCGAAGGAGCGATGAAGACGGACAAAAGGTCTTCTAAGAGAAAACTTTATTGGGCTGATCCGCGCCCACAATGGTCTGAATCACTCGGCGGCGGCGAAGCGACAAGCGTGCTCGGTGGTCGTCGAACAGAATGCCCGCCGCTGCTGCCCGTGCTAAATTTAAAGCTGATAGCGAACTTTCGAAATAAAGCATGCAACGTTGCTAGACCATTCCGGAACAACATAGAATCAGCTCTGTCTGGCTGCGATCAATCGAGATAAACCTAGTCGCATCTTGGGTGGCAAACAAAGCGATAAAGTGGCGTGGCGGCAGATTTAAAGAACGAGCAAACACTGAAAAAATCAGCGGCAATATATATATATATATATATATATATATATATATATATGAAAATGACGGGCTCGTTTGACAAACATATTAACGAAGCCAACAGTCACCGAAACCTAGGTGCATAGGGGAATTTCTATTTTTTTTCAATTTCTAATGCCAATCAATTGATTTTTAAAGAAAATTACTTATAAAGCAGCAGAAAAAACAACCATGCCGCCGGTGGGATCCGAACCCACGACCTCCGAATATCGCGTCCTGTGCTCTAGAGCAGGCCTGTCATATTGTCGTTTGGAGCCACCATGCTTGGGTACAGCCACAAGTGTTTTTTACCGCCGTTCAAAATTTTTAATGGAATCAAATTGGTTACAGCGGTAATTTTTAAAAAAAATTCAATAAGGCTTTCATAGTTACAATTATAATTTAATCACTACGCGTTAAACATCAGTCTCGATCTCCTGCGTGCGTTATGGATTTCGCGTTTCATTTCGTTGTTCGTTTTTTACTTCTTCCTTCCTCAGCAATCATTTTATTTTTTGCCAGGAAATATTTATCTGAAAAACTCTCTGTGCTCCAATTCTTGTCCAATTCCCCTCTGTGTGCATTGCCATTGTATGAAGGTAACAACAACAACAACAACGGAGCGCTCGCGATAGGCCAACAGCCATTAAAATCATCTCACTGCCGTCGTTCATCTCGCCTTATTCTTCGTCTTGTCGCCACGTATCATTTGGTGTAAGGGGCAGAGTATCATCCCCATCCTGGTTCTGTAGCTTCGGCGTCCTCCTACAGCCGCGGTCTTCGGCCGTGAGTTCCTTATCCGCACCGCCCGGTCGTACCCAGCCTGCTAAACCCTAACCGACCTCACCGCTCACCCCAGCGCCGCCCTCAGCCTTGATCACAAGACACGACGACATGACGACGCTGCCGCGATCCAACCCCATGAACCGACCGACCCGAGATGCAGCTCACATGCGAGGACACAGCCCCCTTTTCCTGCTGTTCGGTGCATCCAAGGGCTTCGACCGTCGGCTTCTGGCGAATTGTGGCCCAGAAGCTTGGTGGATCATGATTCCTTCAGCCATATCTTTCATCGTGGCGGCCAGCCCTTCCCGCCATGCCGTTTCTGTTGTACCTTCCTCTCAACCCATCACCATCGAGCGCGTCTCTTCTTTAATGTCTTCTATTCACAATCCGGACGATCGCTCGGTAGCCCCAGGTAGTGTCACGAAGACGACAAAGCTGGCAGTGGAGCGTGACAGAGCGCTTGCGATAGGCCAAAAGGCATTACAATCAATTCACTGCCATCGTTCATCTGGCCTTATTAGTCGTCTGGTCGCCACGTAACAATGTATATATAACCACATTCTTTATATGCGCAAACCTGAAGACATATTCAAAGGTATAATATAAAGGTCATGATCAAAGATAAAAAGAAAAAGTGACAGATTCATTCAGGCACTCAGGAAAAAAAATCTCCAGAGTACTTGGAGATAGGACAGAGGTTGTGGGTCATTCAGTGAGCTGCACAGTTGCAGACCGTATAATATGGACAATGATTCAGCAGCCAAACTTACATGACGCGTTTGGAAGTGAAAATTACAGGATTGTGCTTTTGTGGAAGTAAATGCAGCTCTAGCGCTGGTGCCTAAATGAAATCAGCAGCCTTTCAATTTGCTACAAAATGTTATGTAGTTGTTGATTGTAACTAAGAGCATGATAGCAAGGCCTTGAAAAAGAAATGCTCCAGCATAGTGTGTGAAACCGACTATTCGGCCGCTGTCATGAACCGTACGGCCTACTCTGCAGCATTTTTACATACTGAATAGTTATTTTTGTTTTTAGACTAAGTGGCTAACGTTTCGTTTATTGCCTTAGGATAACTCTCGTGATAGTAGTTGCTAGCGCCTCAAGACGCGCTCTGAGAATACAAAATCACCTCATTTCTGGTGCGCTGCCCCGACTCGACTGGCTTTGCGCTTCCAGTGGCCACAAAATATGCACATCAACCCATTCACGCGTTCGTTGGCTAGTTCTTTCAGGAGGGTAAACAGAGCTAATTAAATGGTGCATTTCTAAACATATGTCAGTCTGCTTCCAAGTTTTCTTTTTCCGTGGACCAGGATTTCGATTTATCACTGAAAGTAATTTAACAGAATGAACAAACTAAAGACTATGCGACAGGATTTCCAACAGTACAAAGTTGGTTCCCCTTGGCTAGGCCCCTGCCTGTTTATAACTTAATATTTGTGCACGAGTTCCAGATTTTTATATATCGAAGTAATTTTTGATGGGTAAGGAGTAATAGAAAGTCAATTACTCATCTACTTTTCTTGACCGCGCAGTAAACATCATATCATGGTGAGATGATACAGTGGCACCTCAATCAAGCAACATGCCGAGAAGGCGCGAAGCTGGCTTGCGAACAAAACGCATTAGCTTTTATATGCGATCACTACAAGAAGAGGCGCGCCAAATGCGCCAGTGGTCATTAATCAACAACTCTATTTTGTATAGCAAACGACCACATGAGACAATATGACTTTGGTAGCAGGCAGTAGCGCGGAATGTTTGCATGGCGTAAATAAAACCTCACAGGAGAGTTTCGCGAGTGTAACGTTGTCGATTGCTAGGGTGTACGCTGCAGTGCAAGCAACCATTTTCTCGGACTTCTTCTAACTTGAATTTTTTTTTTAACGTAGCGATGACGGCACCGCGTGATCTCTGTGTGAGTTTTTGGATTCTGAATATCTTGGATTATGTAAGCTTTAAACTTATCGCCCCCACAACCTAAAAGTTAAGGATCTATACTTGTCATACTGCCTCAGACGAAAGATATCGACCGTGTGTACTGAAATCAGGTTCATGCTCACAATTGTTGAGCGACTTGGGGCCATGTGCGAAGAATCACAAAGGCGCTCGGTACAAATTCTTCCGACAAAATTAAGTTTGTTCGCTAGGATACAGCATAGACTAGAAAAGTCCGCACTAACCTGTCACAAGGACGACGCCACTCCTGAGAGAGCAAGATGCTCGTTGCCCAAACCACAGAATTTACTCGGCAATGCATTCGAATGAACCTTAAACGGAACGTGGTCTTTCTGAACACGGGCGCCCACGAATCCGTTCTATGCCTTCTGCCGTACATGCGTCGACCGTGCCGTAGTTGGCTCCTCTCTTCTGGGGACCACCTCACACAGCGGGACATCCATCGTCACTGCTCCCGGAGATGCTTACTTCGGACAGTGAGGCAACGCCCCAGCAATTTCCAGAAAACTCGTGTGCGTTGCGTTGAATTCACTCCGCAACCCATTCGGCCGCGCTTGCGAACAGCACGATGACCAAAGATTGCTCTGTCATGTAGAGTGGTTGGGCAGCCTGGATGGGCGCACATGGCGCTCGCTTTGACAGACCTTTTGGGGTGGCTGAAGCAATCTCAACCGAGCGTACGACGACCAAGAGAGACAGAATTAAAGATTCTGTCCAGCGGCAGCGGAGCGCCTCCCGCAGACGAAGTACATGAAAAAGTTGAAAAAGAAAGATGAAACAGTTCCTAATCAGAGACCCGAGTACATACGCATAACAAGACCGGCCCGCACACAACTCCCAAACAGCTTTGACTCTCGGCGCTCTTTACTTTCTGAGTTCGCAATGCTCATGTCTGTCACTGCTGTATTAACAAAACTCAGTTCCATTTCTATCTGTTTTTCCTCTTTCTATGCTCTACAACCTAAGCTAAGTCTAGTTTTAAGCATGGTTTATGAAGTAGAATATTAGAACACGTTGCTGGCGCGAACATGGGCACAGAGCCAGTGGTGCCGTATTTAATGCCGACGAGCCATCGTAATGTCTGGTACTATATTGACCAACTTATGCCAGGATGCATGCAATATTGGCGGAAAATCACAACAGGCAGGACAATGTTGAACAACATATGGCAGAATATCCACATTTCTTATGAGCGATTGTTGCTGGTGGGACAATAGTGAGCATCAAACCCTAAGATGTGTGCTTCTGTGGCGACTCAGCATGTATACATTGTTGGGAAGAAATCCCAATTGCCAGGACAAAATTTCCAAGCTTATACAAAGGTATGTCTATTGTTCACACACCATGCCAACTGGAATGAAAACACTGACCATGCAGTTCTGGCTAGCCATCACAACTGCCCAGACAATATTCGCTAGCGTATCTCAGGTTTTAAGCGATGTTGACGGGCGATTGTTTCTGGCTGGCCACTGGTGAATGCTGTTGACCAATGTATGTCAATGTTGGGGCACAATGGGCATGACTGAGCCATTGGTGGATGTTAGCGAATGGCATCACCTTTATTGGTTACGCGAAATATCGGGACACCGTAAGGCCAAGGGGCGCCTACTTTCTTCCAATATCTGCTCGATGGAATATCGTCATCACCATCACCAGCAGCAGCGGTAGCCTGACTACACCGATTGCAGGTAAAGGACTCTCCCATGTCTCTCCAATTAACCATGTCCTTTGCCAGCTGTGCCCACCATGTCTATATGATGCCATCTTTAGAAGCATGTCACTGTAACACCTACACGCACTTTGTGTCTCTTAGAATGAGAACGATGCGTCTTTGGGTAATATGGTGGCCATAGTCGATAACCAAAGTTGCGGCTCTCGTTAGTGGACAAAACTCGAAACCCTTGAGAATGATGCTTACATGAAACCTAGAAGACAAGTTTGAAGCTCTCTCTCAACCACAGAGCACATATGTTGCGCTTTATAGCTGTACAAATATTACAAAGGAATGCTAGAGGCCCACCACAGACCCTGGATGACACAATGAAGTTAACCTTTCCTTTAAACGAATTCCCTCTCTGTACAGGATATATAGGAAATGCCTAAAACAAAGACTTCGTAAAGCAGGATCTTCTACTGCAAAAAGGCAGCTGCGAAAGTCGCACGTCGTCAAGTGTTGTGGTTTAATACTAACTAAACAGCGGTGTGCCCAAACTTGAAACATGAAACGTGAAGTGAAGCTGTGTCTATTCGCTCAAATTTAATCAATAGATTACTAATTCCTTGTTGTTCACATACTCTATCCAGTTATCACCTCAGTACCCGCTGCTTGAAAGCTTAATAGTAGAACTTCCTGAAGGACATGTACCAGGCGAGACTATCACCAAAAAACACAATCCCCGGTGACTCAAATAGTGATGTGGGAGACCGTGTAATAGAAAACTTCGTTTCTGATGAGACGCAAGTTTTAACATGAACCCCTTTACCATCTCAGGTAGCACACGGTGTAGGGACCTTGTTGGGCTGAGTTGGGCAAGTGGAGCTTCCGCAGCCCCTATATTACAACCTTTGTCCGTTAAATGTCCGAGACTGAGTCCATTAAAAAAAATGCGTTCAACATTCAAATCATTTGTGCAGCACCCCTCCGAAACAGTCTCCCTTGCAGTCTATACACAGCTTCCAACGGTACTTGAGGTCTTGGAAACAGTTCGAAAATGCTTCTTTTGGCAGGGCTGTCGGCTCGTTTGTCGTGGCGTCTCGAATGGCCTCTACACTACCCATGTAGCGACCTTCTAGGGCTCTCTTCACACCAGGAAACAGGAGAAAATAGCATTGGGAGAGGTCAGGCGACAAATATGGCGGATGGGGAAGTACAGTAATACTGTGCTTGGCGAGAAATTTTTTCACGCTGAGAGCATCTGCGGCCTTGCGTTATCGTGAGAAGGATCCATTGTCCAGATGCCCATCAGTCAGGGCGATGGCATCGCAGTGCATTACGCGTGGTTTAGGAGCACGCGGATATAAATCTCCTGATTCACCGTCTGCCCTTGTAGGACAAACTCGTGGTGTATGACACCTCTGGGATCGAAGAAAACTATCAGCATCGTCTGTTTTCGTCTTCTGTCGCAGCACCTATCACGACGCCGGAGAGCTTGTGGACCGCCAGTCGGCGCTATTCCTCTTTGTTAGAGCATTGTATTAAAAACGCTATGTTCGTCTTCAATGATGCTGTCGACGAATAAAGCATCCTTATCGGTCTTGGAAAGCAATTCAGCGCTCATTGATGCCCGCGTGTCCTTCTGGTCCTGTGTGAGGGAGTGCGGTACAAGTCTTGCATTCAGCTTTCGTTTCCTCAAGTTCTCTCGCAAAATTTGGTGGCATGTTGTCTTACTAATGTCGAGAGCATCGGGTAGCATACGGACAATTATGCTGCGGTGTTGCTGTATGATTTCGCTGATCCAAGCCCTGTTGTTTTTATTCAGTGAGGTTGAAAGGCGCCCCGGCCTTGTGTCGCCTTCCGCCGACGTTCTCCACGAAACGAACCTCTTGTGCCACTCAAAAACTCGCGCCCTCGATAATATCTCGTTACCGTCATCATCACGAAGGAGCTCATAAGTCTGCATTTACTTATTTATTTGTAAATTCTTTCACACACAGGCGGTCTGGGATGAGAGAGCCAAAGGCAAATGCTCTCTGCCTGACGAGGGCCCTTTCAGCCGTACAGTGCACAGAAATATACAAAGGATTACAACATTGTACAAATGCTAATGCAATAAAAAATATAACATCCACCATAAAGTTTATTTGGTTTTCAAAACATACATGTTTAAAGCTTTGAATTGGACAGTATGTACGTTTTGAAGGCATTTTTGAAAGTTTTGAGTGCTCTACATTGCTATGATATGTCAAGAAGAGGTGGGTGTGTACTTATAAAGTTGGGGATTAAATACGACAGTGTTTGTGCACCATAGCTGGTTCTTTTGGCGGGTAGTCTAAAGAAGTTCTTTCGAAAGTCTGTCTGTCTGTCTGAATGGCTGTCTTCCCAAGCTTCACAGAGAATGTTATGTTTACACGCTGTTCCAGGTGGACATCCATCTCTCCACATTCACTAACAGTAGAAAGCGCAGTCGACTAGCGACAATGTATTTTTCTACATGTTTGCCATCTAGCGGCTGCCGCAGCAATTAACCTAAATAGCTCAGGTTAGTCTGAAAAGATCTCACTACACATACGCACCAACATTTGTTTTGGGGAGCCATTTTCAGAGGAGAAAATAAATCAGCCTCGAAATTTACAGACAATGGTTGCACCTACATCGGTCATCAATGAGGAATAACTGGGCAAGCCGAAATTGTGCTTGCCCCTTTTGATGCTACAGTGGTCCCATATCACAGTTGCTAGCGCTGTATCAGAGCACTTTACTTCATCCAGCACATATAGGTCCCTTGTAGAAAACGTGAGAGCTGATGCAGCCTAAATGTATGCTCTGTGTAATGAAAACTTCCTCAAGACCAGATAGGGCTGCCCACACTAGACTGTTGTTGTTCCTGCATCGGCCTTGGCGGGGCTGAAAAACGGGGGTGCCCACCAGCTGCCCACATTGGTCTTTTGTCGGCTAATTGAAAGGTGATGCAAAATAAGTGATCTCTCCAGAAAAATAACTTCCTCAAACCCTTGAGGAGCAGAACACAAAACCGCTTCAGGTCCTACATGGGCCGGGGCGAGGCTGCAAGATACGCACGCCTGCATGCTGCCTATATCAGTCTTGCAGGAGACTTGCTGGCTGATGGAACAAATACCGGGCAAGCCCAATTGGGGCTGACGATGCAATGTCGCAGCAGGCCCCAAACTGGCCGTAGCGGGATTGCACACATCGATGCCTCTAGACGCTACCATGCATGCCTTCACTCATTTTGTAAATTTCTCTTATGTATTTTTTTAACTTGCTCTTATAAATGATTTGTATAAAAACTATGAGCATCTTTACTCGATTTTACAAACTTTTGAGCCATCATTCTTGCACCTGTATAAAGTGCGAAAATTTGCCAGCGCATAAAAAGGAATACCTGCGCCATCTTACCAGGTTGCGCTGAACTACCATCGACTTTCGAAACCATAATATTTCTAAATATACGTGCGTGGCCTGCCTGCAGTATTCCCAACATAGAGTCGGCGCGGACTGATCACGTTGCGAGCATGGCCTAGTGTTCTAGGCTGCTTGCACGAGTCTGGGATAGAAAAAAAAATTGAAAAATTATGCGTTTTCTTCGGGCCTGACAGTCCTATGGGAGAAACTGAGACTGTGACTGCCCGCAAAAAAAAGAAACCACATCGGCCCGCAGTGATAAAAATGAGAGTAAGCCCAAATTCGGCTTGCCCCTGTAAAACCGGCCTCGGCCCCAATGCGGCATTGGAGGGGGTAATCGATTTTACGTCCTCGGTGGCTGCCCACGTTTGTGCAAAGTGCGACCACTAAAGCGCACAGACATCGCGCAGTCCTGGCTGAATGAGGTCAGCCTCTCCTGTGCTCTCTATATCGATCCAAAATGGGACCGATCAGGATGTTTGTGGGCAGCCCACTAGAGGCCCATGTGGGCTCTCATTTCAGAACCGGGATTTAGCCGTAAGGGGTGCCTCTGCATTGCCCACATCAGACCCACAGTGGCCCCACTTCGTAACCCACTATGTGCTACCAGTGAGTTCATCCTGCAACACATGTGCCAGAAAATTTCACAATAGCCTCTTATATGCTTCCGTCATGACTCATTGAGATGTCAGTAAAAATTCTTATGAGAGATATTATTTCCCGTTAGGTGGTGGTGGGGAAAAACATTTATTCATGAGTATTCACAATAGAGAGGAGATACTTGCTTAAGGGCCAGTCCCTCACAAAATAATATTAGAGTCTCTTGTCCGGGACCCCTGTGGCTTCCGCGGCAGCTCGGGTCCTAGCGACGAGAACTATTTGGCTCTCTAACATAAAGCAGCGGAGCAGGGCAACCACCCAGCTCTCTCGTGTACTTGAGGGGAAAGGGGGTAAGTAGGGCAACAGTAGTGAAGGCACAAAGCTAATTTTGTACGCGGTAGTTGAACTGACAGTAACCTTTGTTTGCTGGTGAGAAGATATTTAAAGAAATTTCTTTTTCGCACTAGAAGTCTACAAACCAGCTAGAAGTAAAACAATTGTTGGTGTATATCATATAAAATACATTACTTGCAGCGCGTTTAGTCTATGCCGCCAACCGAAGTTGTTACAGGATAGCGTATCAACTCGTTAGGTCGAAAAGCCGCCGGTGTAATTACAGCCGGCAACCCGTGTCAGAAATAATCAGGGGCTGCAGAAAAAAAAAACCTTATAGTAAGTTGTAGTTTTCGTGATTATTCTTGTATTGGTTTGTGATAGGCGATTACAAGTAAATGAAATCATTGTAATTGAACAATTTAGCATTTAAAGAAATGAAAAATTGAAAAAAACGGTGTTCAAAGGTGTCACAATGCTAAGAATGAAAGGCCAATGCTTGGTGATTCTAATTAATAAAATTTACAGTAAGTAACTGATGAATTATTTACTGAAACAATTCAAAATAGTAGCAGATGACGACTCAAAGAAGCTATAGTCGCATCAGCATTAGTTGACGCAAAAACGACATATGTTATGGCGTCAACTCATAATCGCCGCGTAGGAGTCTTGCAACGCTTTTGTTGAGAAGTCATGGAGAAATAAAAAATAGCAAAGCGCTAAGGATGAAAGAAATAACTGTCAGAGTATACTTTGCGCTATCAGAAGACCAAAAATTGAATAGAAATAAATGGCATTAAATCAAATCACAAATGTATAAAAAGAGTAGCAAAACGATGTACTTGCTGAGCCTGTATGTTCTAAATAAGTTAGTATGCATACACAAAGAAGGTGTAAAAGAAAACGTGAAATGCGATAGGGCGAATTGAAAGCTATCACCAGTAAGCAGACCTGTGGATGCATTAAATTAAGAAAGTGGACCTACTTAAACAACATTTCACATTGATAATTAGCAAGAAAAATTTAATATTCGAAGAAACGACCTCTCAAAATTTCAGTGAAAACGACAATACCCAGTCGGATATGCTGTGCAAAAAGAAAAGAATTGGAGGTTCTCTGTGTACTAAAGTAAGGCAACTTTATCTCGTAGCAAGAATTCAGTGCCACGGGTGGATGAAAATACTGAAAAGGAAGGAATATGAAAACAAGGAGTAAGGCGCTAACATAAAATTCAGGTTTATTCTCCAACAACCTCATTTATATGAACCAACCAAGCCATATGAAAGACAATATCCCGAAAACAAGTATGAGCATTCACGTAATTGGCGTGAGTAGCGAAAGGGAAAAAACACATCACGAGTAAGTGCGCCACTCAAAAAGGAAAGAAAATTAGACTTCGTCAAAAAAAAAGATTATCCATGCACACCAAAGTAATAGCAAATTTAAACCGCACAAGGAAAGTATGCGGACCTGCCCAACCCACTCCAAAAATACAAACAACCAACCCATGTCCGAGGTTAACACCACAGCGGGTTTTCAGACGAGTTTTGGTGTGAACCGGCGTACACGTTCTGGTGTGCCAGTGTCCGGTGTTCCCACCAGACCGGAATTTGAGACACGGGTTATGATTTGGCGTGGTTTGGCGTGTTTTAGTGTGTTAAGGTCTGGTGTTCTATGGTGTCATCCGGCCGAATCATGCAAGCTCTTTTGAGCTTTTGGTTTAGTGTTTCCTGGAGTGATCGGTGTACCGTTCGGGTGGCAATGTCACACAAAGGAGTCATTCATAAAGAGACCTGTTACCTAACATTTCTTTATAGTTATGTTGCATGTTTGGACACACTAGCCTGCGCAAATACGAGACCAATGTGAGCGCCTGCCGAATCTTGCAAAATTGCACGCAGGCGCCACCTGGAGCACTGTTGCCAGGCGCACAGTTGCGCGCTGATCTCGAGAACAACGCCGCAGAAGGCGCTGCTGTGGTCTAGACGACACGAGTGGTTCATCAGGTGGTGAGAGCACGTTGTTAAGCACAGTTCGGCACACACTGGCAGGGTCTGAAGTTTTCGCATGATGGTAGATAGGACCATGCATTAGCAGCAGCATTCGTGTGCTTGCCAAAGATGAAAAGCAAGCACATAATAAAGAAAGTGGAAAGATGCTCACATTTTCTCAAAAGCATCCTTAGCTTTACTGGTAGTTAAAAGTAGCAATAGGGTCATGTGGTAGGCCTCGTGTGTTAATCGTGCATCTTTTCCGCGAAAGTTGAACATCTCTCATTGCCCTGATGGAAACTTGACTCCAGCTGTGTAACCACAATGCCTGAAAAACAACGGTAGAAAGTGGTACGTTTGTGGGACACTGTACGGATCATAGCACAAAAGCAGCTAGCAAATATAGCCATTAAATTTAGCACGCTGGCGCAAACGTGTACTACACACTAAATATGACTCGCAATGCCCCTGCATTGAATTGACTGAGCCTTCTGCTTTATAGTAAATCAGTGCTCCTCTCATATCACACCCCACTTGTATTAGGCACGTTTTTTCGATGTACAACATTCTCGGCCAAAAATGTTCAAACTTGGAAGATTGTAAGACATTGTTACAGATATACTAAAGGTAATGGTTCATTCTTCTTATACGTAGCAAAATCATTATTTTAAAGTTTTTCCATCGATCGCATCGAAGAGTTAAGACTGCAATAGGCAACCAATGGGGAACGCATTTCACGATAGCAAAAACGCTAATAGAAAGAAAAAATCAATACTGCCGTCAGGTGACCTGCGTATATACTCATTGTTACAGTGAAATCTTACATTATATTAAAAAAAATGCGTTCATAAAAGCTGTCCCGCTCAAAGGTCTTTTGGCCACAATTGCTGGGTATGATTTACAGGATAGCTGGGTTGGCGATGCTTCGGGATCTAAACTCCAACCATATTTTCGCATTGCAGCTCATATAAAGCGTGATAGTCATTCCAACACAATAATAACGCTTACTGAGACAGTGAGCATGATTCTAGCATCTCTTGTAATTTCATTCATAACTAGGCCCAGACATACTAATAGATTGTAATCTGGACAACTAAACTGACTGCTGATGAACACAAAAAATTCGTGGAATTATCAAAAAGATCAGAAGACCCCAATAAATTTGGCACAAAACAAGGTACGTTGTAGTCCGGTTTGGCTTGATTTATAAGATTCAATGTCCCAAAGCAACTCAGGCTATGAAACATGTCATAGTGGAGAACTCCGGATAATTTCGACAACTTGGAGTTCGTTACAACGTGCTGACATCGTAAGGCACACACGCCTCTAGCATTTCGCCTCGATCGAAATGAGAGCGCCGT
Organism: Amblyomma americanum; assembly: GCF_052857255.1. Lineage (NCBI taxonomy): Eukaryota > Metazoa > Arthropoda > Arachnida > Ixodida > Ixodidae > Amblyomma > Amblyomma americanum. The sequence goes on along the minus strand of NC_135506.1, from coordinate 38,626,967 downwards.
TGCCGGAATCGAACCCGCCTCTTCTGGGACAGCAGACTAGCGCCACAACCACTGAGCCACCGCAGCACAGCGTAGTTATAGTTAAGACAAATTATTTTATATTTGTACATTTTAGGGTAAGAAAATTCCTTTATTGACACTTTTTGCATGTGCTAAGGGGGCACAATAGTGAAGCACTGGCCTGATTTATCTATCAGGAGACTATTACTCACATTTAATTACTATCTTGGCAGAAAATCATAAACAGCTGACCAGAGCAATGTTCAAGTAAAGATGCGCAAATTTATTTTAAATATAATACCACACACAACACAACAGGCCTGGAATGTTAACCAGTGGGAAGGTAACTTTATTGCCACCTAGTTTGAATCACAAATAAACAAGCTGCTCGAAGCCTTGGCACAGGTAAAATCAAACTACACGGGAGTAAAAACCTGCCAGATTATTTTTATCGTAAGTATATGGAAACCAAAGCTGCCTGAGTTTCTAGTCTTAGCCTGCTATTTACTTCATGAGCATCTAGTGCAGTCCACTGCACAGTACTATCAGACACATGCACACATGCAATAGCCACAACAGATTGTGCTGTTGCCACTATTCTGCCTAGAATGCTCTGCTTTTCAGCAAAGTGCACTCTTTTGGTCCTTCCATATGGTAGGGCTCGGGATACAAAAAATATTTACTATATGACGAGTAAAGTAGATAAGCTTAACAACGTGACTGTTTTTTATCAGGCCGATAAATTAGAGAATCTCTTGTTGTGGCATGAAACCTCCCATCATTTACGCTACAAGGTACTGCAAGCACTTACAGTGCAGTCACTAGAAGGTCACACTGGGACGTCCCTCCAAAGTGCGACAAAAGGTAGCTAAGACATGCTTTCTCTTACTTAAATGCATAAACTATTTTTAAAAAGTTCCCAGCAAAATTATCTCGCAAGAAATGTCTCAAGCACAACTAAACTTGAGAAAAATGTAGCCGCAATTTTTTTACATGTAAATTGAAGTAACTGGAGGAAAATGATTTGAAACGCTGCATGCATTACAACCAGACAACCCGTAAGCCAGCATTGAAATCAAGCCTATTTATGTGCAAGGTCCTTTTGACTGAATGCTGCAAGTTATCGAGTTCATTACTTTTCACCATCGATTAAATAAAATCATCCAGAGCATTCATGGATGATGGCAAACGTGACAGCACTCATGAATGCCTACACTGAATCAGAATCACTTAGGACTGAAGGCAAAATCCAAGCGTCGGAGCAAATGACTGGTTTATGCCGTCAGCCTGTTCATTATATTGCAGATATTGCATATAACTACCGGCCCACTTCGGTAACATGCTTTCGTTAGCGTGGTTTAAGGAAAGGCTACTAGTGTTAGAGCCCGATATTTGAATATACTACTTGTATTATAACATAAATGATAACAAGAAAACAGATTTCATTTTTTAGAGACCTGAAAATTGTATGACAATGCTGCAGATAGCTGGCTGTTTACTAAATTATCTATCCTTTAATTGATTTTCTCACATTATCTTGGCTTCTAAACTTTCTCTCATTACGTCAACAATTCAGTTTTCAGCGGCCCTTCTCTTCCTTATCAATATGTGAAGTAACCTTAGGTGTACCAAAGACAAGCATAGTTGGATCCGTAGTTTTTCTACTTTACAATAACGGCTTTCCGTATAACATTTCAAATCGTTTACGTCCTCTCGCAATCACTCTTTTGTTTACAGTAAGATCAATTTAAATACTGACTACCTGACACTTCAAAACGATCTTGTAAGTGTCGATTGATAGGTGAAAAAAGTGGAACATTATTTAAGACCGTAGTGAATGTGAATCACACTTTTTCCCGCAATCTCGTTATTTGAAACTACAACTATTCTATAATTAGCACCTTCCTATGCAAAGTTATTTCATACGAATACATCAAAATTCAGCTGTCAAGAAATGTTTGATAGTCGTTTCACATTTCGACAATTTGCAACAACGAATCGAGGTTGTTAGGTGTTAGGTTCTAAAACTTCTTGATTTTTGTAAAAGAATTAATGCAATAAAGAATGCATCAAAACTAAAAGTCTAAGTTTACATTACGCAATATTTTTCGATCATTTTGCGCTCCGTTCGACAAACTGTGAGACGCCTCGGTCTCTTTTCACAGTAGCGGTTCGCATGTACGGCTGCATGTTGACGGTATGTTTATTAATAACGTTCGGTACAACCGGGAGCTTCAAAAATTCTTGGTTAAGCTTTCTTGTACACCAAATAACCTAGATAATCATTGTGTGCGAAATCTGTGTCCATCATTTTCTTCATCAGATTCACCAACAACTGGCCCGTCAACTTCATCGGAGTATTTTTCGCGCACCAGGCCTTCTAATGGACTTACTTGTAATTCTTGGGAAAGTCGGACACTCCTGAATGTTATTGCTCGATGCGTAATGAATAAATTTGTCAGTCTGCACTCGCTCATTTCGGTCTATTCACCTCATGTTGTTTCCATAATTAAAACTTGGCTGCATGATTGCAATCTACGACTGTGAATTCACTTTTCCTGGCTATACTGCATTTCATGCAGATAGGCAAACAGGCATAGGAGGGGGCGTTGCTTTGCTTGTGCGATCAGACCTTAAGGTTAGTCTTTTATCTAGTCCCCCAGATACGGAATCCGTTTGGTGCAGAGTGATCTTCCCAAGGTGCTCCATCGTTATTTGTAATTTATATCGCCCGCCTGCCTCTCCTACCGACAACTTGCTTAGCCTGTGCCAGTTAATATTTGAAAAAAACTTTGCTGCCTCCAACCTCGTGTGTATGGGCGATTTTAATGCCCCTGGCATTCATTGACCATCCATAAGTGCTACGGGTAAGAAAACATCCGTTTGTACGGAGGTATTGAATAGTTCTACAACCTTCGTCTTTCACGAAAGGCCGATGGTGCAACTAGAAATGACGCATTGCTAGACCTAGTTATCCTATGTTCTGATCTAGCAGCGAAATTTTACAAATGTGAAATAATAGCCGGTATCCGCGATCATAAAACAGTTCTAGCTTCGAATACTTGTTCTATTTATAAGCCGCGATATGTCTTGACTGCCTTTCCAAATTTCAATACTGCCGATGATGTTTCTATCACTGTCTTGCTGAACGCTTCGATGAATTTTCAGTACTTGATAAAGCAAGTGACGTTGACAGTTGCTGTTTTTGAAAACGCTGATAAACCCTGCAATAATCATTTTGTTCCTGTTAAAAATTAGAAGAAAAATTTAAACGCTCCCTGGATTAAGAAGGATATCTATCGCGCCGGATAAAAAGGTTATGATCATCGAGATGCTCTAAACCTGAAAGCATTCCACAGCTTAACAAAGCGAAAGGAGAGCTTTCTTTTTTCCCAACTTCTGCAAGATTTTTTTATTTGCGTGTTCAACTATTAACTTTACTGATCAGTAATCAAAAACTTATGGTCCACGAACCTTCTTAAGGCTACCCTATCAAATTAATTTATTGCTAACGACAAATTAATTCAGAATTCCAAGAGCACTTCAGGTGGTTTTAACTGTGTTTAGTTCATTTTTAGCATAACTATTTTGTCACTCCGTCATTGCTACAGGCCAAATCATATTCAATTGATGATATGAAAGTTTCCTTCAAGGATGTTCGGAATATGATACTCAATTGGGATGTCAAGAAATCAAGCCGGCCTGATAAATATCCAATGCATTCCTCGTTAGACATTCATTATAGACATCTCGTTATCTACATAATCTCTTTATTAAATCTCTTATTTCTGGTATTGTACCTAGGTCCTGGAATTTGGCAAAAGTTCAGCCATTAAGTCAGGGCATAAGCAAAACCTTGAAACCTACAGGCCTATCTCGCATACGTCGTCATCATGTAAAATACTTGAGCATATCATCCATCCATACAAAACGTCCTAAAATTTCTTGAATCGAATAACACATTAATGTTCGCCATGATTTCAGGCGAGGTTTTAGCACATATACTAAGTTATCAGAATTGGTGCACGACACTGCTCATAAGTATCAGCAGCACGAACGCAAAGCAGGAAGAGGTTAGGACAGAGCGCTATTATTCATTCCACATAATCTGTACTGTGCCTGTTAGATTGAAGCCCTTTTCATTGCCTTTTTCAAAAGTTTTTTACTCTTATTCATTCTAAGTTAATGTTCAAATTAAATCTTATATTGGAGAATTCAACCTCAGTAACTTGCATCTCTAATATCCTCCCTGACCGCTTACACTTAACTGCACTTCAGCCTGCAGTCTTTCGCCGCCCCCTCAACATCTGGTGTGCCTCAAGGTTCGGCCTTTGGACCTTTATTATTTCTTCTATACATTAATGACCTGTCTTGTAACATCAATTGAACAGTTGCATGCATGCTAATGATTCTATTTTATATAACACACTTCATTCTTTAGATGGTCATTTTCGCATTAATGCGTAATTTCTAACTTCTATAAGTGGTGTGCATGACGTTCAGTAAGAGTTGCTAATCATCGATTTTTGATTGTTCTTTTCATAACATACCCCATGGAAGGGTGTCGGAGTACAAGTATCTAGGAATCATTTGTGCCTCCAACTTATCAATGTCCAAACTTATTGATTCCAGTTGTAATAGAACCCTAAACGATTAGGATATCTTAGACAAACATTAGCCCAGGCTCCGAAGGAAACCAGGTTCTTAACGTATATATTCCTAATCCGTCCAATTATTGGCTATGCTTCTTTTGTGTGGAAACCTTACAAGGTAACAGCGATTAAGAAAACTGAGGCCATCCAAAGAAAATGAGTTGGCTTCATATTGCCACACTGCTGAAGATTAGCCGGTGCCACCTGGTGGCCGAACCTTGTCTCCTAGAGCGTGGCTGAGCGTCTTCTTTGTCTCAAATCTTCGCGGATGTTCGGCGTGCCTAGCCCCAATAAACGGCTGTGCTTCCCGCGGGGCAAATTCGGCATGGACTTGGCCCATTTCCGGCGTCCTGCATGGGTAACCGGTATATAGCTGTTGCCACTGACTATCTTAGCCGCTACTGTGAGACCAAGGTCCTTCACCTAGGTACCGCATCCGAAGTTGAATAATTCATCATTCAGAGCATTGTGCTTCGTCACGGTGCCTCGGCAGTCGTATTAATTGAGAGGGTAGCGGCACTTACGAGCGAGGTACATCGACTCAGTAGCACCAGCCATCGAAAGACTACAGCATAGCATCCGCAAACCAATGGACTGACTGAGCGGCTTAACAAAACAATCGCCGATGTAATTGAATTTACGTAGACTATGACCACGGGAAATGGAAACGGATACAGTTTTACGTCTCGTTTGCGTACAACACTGCGCTCCAGGAGACGACGCTCTTTACTCTGTTCAGTTTGGTGCACAATCGCGAAGCCTTCAATATGGTGAATGCCATGATTTTTCCGAATCCTCCTCCGTCTTCTGTCGTGGGGCCGACGAATTTATTCGTGACGCCGAAGCCGCTCGCCACCTTGCTCGGCAGCGAATGTCACGCCAACGAAAACACGACGACGAGCGTTACAACCTCCGCCGGAGGGAGGTTATTGAGACGCCCGATGACCGACTCTGGGTGAGGAGCCCGATACGTTTTGTGAGGGCGCTCTGAAAAGCTTCTTTGCCATTACTTTGGCCCATAGTAGGTGTAATGTCGCATCAGCCCGGTGAACTACGAATTGCTCTCTCAAGGAACTCTTTGGTGCTCTCGACACTGACGTCCTAGGTAGTTAGTCCATGTGACGCGAATGAAGCCGTATTACTCCCGTCATCCCCTTTCCACGAAGAGACTCACGCCGTTAACTATATTTTTCCCCCACCCATGCGGCATCGAGACGATGCCTGTTGCCAAAGAGGGCGACAATGCCACAATGCTGACATTCTGCCGGCACCACCTGGTGACAGAACCTTGTCTCCTAGCGCGTGGCCGAGCTTCTTTGTCTCATATGAGCGTGGTAGTTCGGCGAGCCTCGCCCAAGTAAACGGCTGCGCTTCCAGCTTCCTGCTACGTTTGCTGGTGACAATATTGTTACGATGAAGTGGCTGTGGAAGACTAAGTGGCCTCTCGCGTTAAATGGTGAACGAAGAAGAGGAGGTTAATGTGGCTCCCTGTTCGTGTTGGTGCTCCCGGCCAGGAACTCTTAATTCTAACCCCTAACGCTTGTAAATAAATGTGAATAGTATTTCCCACTAATGTCCTTGGTGAAGGTGCGGCAAGACGGAACTACGTAGCGGACGATACCTACGACGGCCGACAATGACGAAATCCTCCCCTCGAGATTCGGCAGCATCAGTGTCCTCCGTCGTCCGCACTCACCAGCGTGATTCTGGACCCAGCTCTGGGGACGATGACGCCCACGTCGAGACTTGGCTTGTCATTTCATTTCATTTCATTACCTTAAAGGCCCCAAAAGAGGGGTGATACATAAGGGGTGGCAACAATTAAAAGCACAGATTCACAATAACAGGAAAGTTTTTACATTTTCAGCGAAAAGATTTGGGCAAGAGATGATGGCAACGTTGGAAGGCCGTTCCAGTCTGCGGCTGCACGGGGAAAAAAGGAATTAGAAAAAGTGACAGTGCGTGAGCGTGGACGGGCAACTGTAGGTGATGGCTGGTGCGATGAGATATGCGTGCTGGGGGAAGAATATAAGGTGCGATGTGCATAAGGCTGTGGAAGAATTTGTGAAATAAAGACAGGCTGGCAATGCGACGGCGGAGCGATAAATCCGGATGCTGTTTTTAAGGAGGAAACGCTGATGTCATAGGAGTATGAATAATGAATGAAGCGAGCATCGCGATTTTGAACAGATTCGAGGGCATTGGTGAGGTAAGCTTGATGAGGATTCCAAATGGGCGATGCAAATTCTAGTTTGGACCTGACGAATGATTTGCAAGCTAATAACTTGACATGTTTTGGAGCATGGTGAAGATGGCGCTTGAGGAAACCTAGCGTCTTGTTTGCTGACGATATTATGTTAGTAACATGCAAGATCCAAGAAAGATCGCTAGAAATTGTTATGCCTAGGTACTTGTATGACTGAACTAGTTTTACGGGAACTTCTGATATTTCGTAAGAGAAAATTAGAGGATTACAGCGGCGGCTGATAGACAGAAGATAACATTTACGTGGGTTAACTTCCATTAGCCACTTATTACACCACTCCTGAACAGCATTGAGATCATTATGAACGGTTCAGTGCTAACAACGGCTGGGTACAAAATTTCATTCTTGCAACATAGTTTTTTACCTTAAGGGCGCGGCGTTCAAGTAGTATGATACCAACGAAGAGGCACTGACCAGATGGGCTGACTGTAAACAGAAGCTTATCGACCTTATTGGGCAAACCACTCGGCCGGCAGCTTGCCGCTAGAAGAGATCTTGCCAGTCGCACCCAGTCATCCGCGGAGTCCTACGTCTTTTATATTAAACAAGTGTTGTCTCTGTGCTACACAGTGGATACAGAGATGAGCGAGGCTGACAAAGTAGGACATGTGATCAAGGGCATCGCAGACGACGCCTTCAATCTGCTCATCTACAAAAACTGCGGCAAGATTGTCATCATAGAAGAATGCCTCTTCGAGGATGCCAATAGCTGACGGATCACCAAGCATATCGCACGCCTGCCTGACACGGCGGCGTGTTCCTCCTACCAAGGTCTCTGTTCTCGGAAGCAGCCGACCTCACCTGAGAACATGGCCCGTATTGTGCGGCGTGAGCTTGAAGCAATCGGTACGGCTCCCTTACCAACTCCTGTGGCCGACCGGCCACTGACTCTTCCAAGTATTCGACCCGTCGCGCGGCAGGAAATTGTTAACTTGGATTTCAACTCAGTCGCCGCTATTCACCCCCCCCCCCCAAGTACACGAAGTCCCTCCTCTTTATCCTGTCCGGCCTCTTTAGGCCACTCCTCCACCCCGCTACCCCTCCGGTTGGCGTACGCCCCACGACAGGCCCATATGTTTCAACTGTTCCCGTGTAGGCCACATCGCCCGTCATTGCCGTAGTCGATGGCACTTCTCCCAGCAGACCCGTTCCTCAACTCACCCTTATCGCCCCAACGCTGCCCGCTCAAGCTCTTTCTCGCGACCCTTGAACCCATCAAGCCCCATCACCGACGTCTCGCCGCCCTGCTTCAGTCGCTCACCATCCCTACAGCGCCGCCAGTCCCGTTCCCCGAAACAACCACGCGCTACCTCTCCTAGCCCCGACGGACGATCACAGAGGGAAAACTTGCTTCTGCAAGGTCTAGAGGTGATGCTGCACTGACGACCCGGCCCCGCAGAATTTACTGACCATACAAGTCGATGGAGTTGCCGTCTCTGCTCTGGTTGACACGGGCGCCCACATTTATGTGATGAGTTGCGACCTACGATGCCACCTCAGCGAAGTACTGACGCCTGCCTTACTTACAGCCGTTGCTCGAGTTGACGATGGCACAACGCCTCCAGTCTTGGGCCTGTGTGCTGCTTGTGTGACGATTTCTGATCGCCAAAAGACAGTGCTCTTTACTGTTCTCAACCACTGACCTCATGAAATCATACTCGGCATTGAATTCCTTACACCCTTGTTACACCTGCAAAGTTAACCGCGGTTAACATAACCCCGGTTATCATAACGTAACTACGATTGACGTTTGTTACACGGCATACGAAACCACGGTTATGCCGCTAACCGCGGTTGCGGCGAACCGAGCTTGGCAACCTCTGTTAGCTCGCTAACTGAGAGGTTGGCGGCGTCCGTGGACGGAGTGTGCGAGCCGGCAGCGTCGACATCCGCGTGCGATAAACGCACGACCTGGTCACCCCCAACAACGGAGAGCCTAATCAGGTTATGGGAAAGAAATTTGCGCCACCTGCGAGGGACGGCACGCAACGCCAAGGTGTACACGGCGATTACGGCCGAATTGAACGCCGGACTGCCGTCAGCCGTGCAGCCCTTCACCGTAAGCAGGTTCGCTTGATGATGGATAACCTTAACAAAAAGTTTCTGTAAGTACAATAGTATATCTTGTGGCCCATCTAACACGTTTTTCTGGTTGCTGTTTAATTTACGCGGAGCTAACCGACAAGAGGAGCAAATTTTTCAAGCGGCCAAACTTCGACGGTCGCCCTAGTGCTGGCTCTTTTGTTGTGTTGCATGAGCCTGAATATTTACCTCACTTACCGCGTTCGTCCTGTCTTTGACCTGGTTGAAGCAACGCATGGTGCAAGCCAGTGTTGAAGCAACGCATGGTGCACGCTGTGTTTAAAAATATCAGCAATAGTAAACTATTACGCCAAGCTGGTCCCTGCCGGTTGCGCTGGGATAACGCTCTTGGTGCAGGTTAACTAGTGCTGCATTGCATGCGATGAATGCGATTGGAATGTGAAATCGAGGTTGAATGTCTCCAAAAAACAAATATACTATGAGGGATGGCGCAGTGAAGGGCTGCGGGTTAATTTAGACCAGTTTGAGTTTTCCAGCGGGCACCGACATCGCACAGCACACGGGCGCATTCTGCGTTCCGCTTTCATCGAATCGTGGCCTCTGGGGCCGGGATTAAACTTGGGTACTCCGCTCATTAGCCGAGTGCCATAGCCACTCAACCAAGATATTACGAGGTAATGCTAGGTGTTACTGCCGATATGAACATTTAAGACATAGCATCATGTTTTGCTTCCGTTTCTACCTATTTGTCTGCCTGATGCTCAGCAAGTATGCTTTCACATTTTTGTGAACATATCACCAATCGGTTCTGAAGGAGGTTGTGTCTACAGTGAGTTTTATTTTTTCCTTAGAAAACTCAGGCGACAAGGTACGACAACTGGCTCAAAAGGTATAGAATGGGAGCACTATTGGAGCCTGCACAAATTTTTGGGCACCCTGGCGACCAACGACGAACAGTTGGTAGAAGAAAGTTTTCAGGTATTCAGCATTTATGATCTAAATTGGAGTGTATTTTGCTGCCCTAATTAAATAGGTCTGCAATATTTAGCACACAATGCCAGGATGTATGCATTGCTTGACTTGGTTTTTAAAGGGATGACTCGAATACTACTAAATAAGAATGCTGGCACCAAATAGTTTGTGTGTGTGTGGTACTGGACTACACTTTTCATTGCTAATAACATAATGGCTAATATGTGATGTAATGGTTTGGTTCATGGCTTTTTAATGTCCCAAAGTGACTCAGGCTATGAGGAATGGCATAACTGAAGGACCCTTGAAATTTCGACCACCTGGGGTTCTTATAACCTGCACCAGTACCCAGACCTCTAGAATTTCGCTTACATCGAAATTCAGCCAGCGAAGCTCGGATCGAACCTGCGTCTTCAGGTCAGAAAACGAGAGTCATAACCACTGGGCCAACACGGCGGCAATGAAATGAAACGGACAGTAACATTAGGAACCAAGTTGCAGCCACCCTCGGTGCATTGCATTGTTAGGTCATTGATATTTATCTTATTGAAAGTGCTTGCATGTGTCTGCATAAGCAAATGAGGCGTCATAATTGTGTTAAGCCCTAATCCAAGGTTTTGTATCTGCAGGTTGAAGCAGCCACAGATTTTACACAAGGTTCCCAGCTTCTGGCCAGTTGGGATGACCCCGTTTCTGAGGCCAACACAGATGGTGGGAATGTGGGAGGCGGAAGCAGCAGCACCAGCCCTCTTCCTTTAAATTGCAGCAGCTCGAACACCAACTGCGCAATAGAGGCAAGAGGCAATGTTGCAGTTGAAGACAGTGTCACCCCGAACGAAAGGAGAAAATGACCCGCCACTTCCATCATGCAGCAGCAGCTGGATTTGCATAAGCATCAGGCTAGCATTGCTGAAAAAGCAGCCAAAAAATCGAGAAAGTTGATGAAAAAAGGCTTGGAATTGCAGAAAGATTCTAATGAAATTCAAGCTCCTATGCTACAGCTCATGCAGCAGCATTTTTTTGCAAAACCAAATAAAGAGCAGTAATCGGTGATGAAAGCATCATTTCACCTTTAGGACAATGACTTCGAGCAGAGAAGTTGCAATTTTGGAGCAGGCACTGATGCAAGTTGGTTTACTACTTATATAGCTTTAATACGTAGAAGCAGGTTGTGTAGCAGTACACACAAAAGTAAAAAAGAAAGGAATTTAACAGAGCACTAACACACTAGTGAGACTTAAAGCGTTACTTTTTCAGATGACAAGTGCTTATCAAATATGCCGACCAGAGTCACGTATCTTCATTTTTGGTTTGGTTTTAAGAGGGTCAAAATGACAAAGCAACTCAGGCTATGAGAGCCGCCGTAATGGAGTGCTCCGGAATTTCAACTACCTGGGGATGCTGAGCAAAAGCTCTTTCTCCTGAATTGGCGCGGTCTTCAAAAGCGACCGAAAAGCTTGCTTTGCATTCATTTAGTGGGGCATTAAAAAGCATCTATTTTGCTCGCGATGTTTAGTTTGCAGGCTCTCAACTTGGGCATTTTGGCTGCTACTGGTTTGGGTTCCTTGGCTGACCATGAACGCCTGTATGAACACTTCACAACCTTAAACAACTCTGACTTTAGTGCAAGCGCACATGCACTTTGAGCGTACCTCTCTGCAAGACCAAGTGGTGCACAAACCATTTATACTTTCTGGGGAGATGTTGCCACGAACATGCAGTGTTTGGTGCGATTGGAGCAACACTTCTACCACTGAATTTGTAGTTCCCACTGAAAACTGTGCTTAGCCTTCGAGCCTTTTTATACAGAAAGACATCTAAACAGTTAGAGTTACATTAATATTAGAAATGTTCAAACAGGCTACATGGAGAGAGGATGCCAATGGTATACACACACACAAGAAACGCACAGCTGCTGATCTGTTATTTTACACAGCGTGGGTCACTGCTGTAGCACAAAACATGACAATAGCCAGTCTCAAACTTCCTTTATCGCAAAGTACATTGCACTTCCGAATGGTTCACTCATTCCGAGCGTCAGAGATGTGGAGTTCGAGAGCACAGCATAAAGAACCCTGGGTGGGATCTGAACACCGAAGTGGGCAGAGGAAATCTTTGTACTCGTTTCAGGTGCCAGCAAGAAATGCGGCTAAAGCCTTTCGCACTTCTCCGTCATCTGTCTCAGAGCGGTTAGTTGTGCACTGCGGTTGAGGCCTTCTTGCATCTATGGTGTGTGCAGTGTCAATCCAGACTGTCACATCGACCATTGAGTTCTTCACAGATATTGTGCAGCACACAGCAGGCACGGATAATGCGCCTCGTATTATCGATGTCGTTTTCCAGGCGTTTATGTAAAATTCTGTATCGTAGATTCAGGCGGTCAAATGCATTTTCCACTACTCGTCTCGCATTAGTCAAGTGATAGTTCCGAAAGAGAACCTGCGAAAGAGAACCTGCAGCTCCTGGTAGTGGAAAAGGGTACATCACACCCTTTTGAAGCGGGAACACTTGATCAGCAAGGGTCAACTGTCACTCCATGGAACGTTTTTGTTTCAAGCTTGAACAAGTCGATTGACTAAATCTTTAATAGTTTAGACTTTTGAAAAACATCAGCATTAGGGTTTCTTCCGGGTGTGCCCACATTTACGTGCAAGAACTTATAGGAGTGGTCTACCACAGCCAATAGCATTGTGCTATGCCACCCTTTATAGTTTTAATAGGCACACGCTTTCTCTTTGGGTGGGCACACTTCTATATGGCAACCATATAGACCTCCGACACCTTGGCGGAATCCAGCGACAGCTGTAAACTGCCTCATGTGTTCTGCTAATTCGTGTCGTGCTGGGAAGCGCACGAAACGCGGCTCGAGGACACGAAGCAGAACTTGGCAGAACTCGCGGAAGATTAAGTTCACGGAGGAACGGCTGACGCCGAAGAGGTTGGCCACTGCTCTATCTTCCGCAGATGACGCCAAGCGGTAGATCGGGATGGCTACCTTTTTTTCCAATGGGATGGCCTTACGCTTGTTGGTGGCAACGCGCTTCATACACTCGCAGACACTCACGACATAACGGAAGGTGCTTCGAGTCATTCTGAAGTTTCCTCTGAAGCCTTCATCCGAAAGGTGAGTCTGGGTCGTCTCCCACCCACGATGGACTCCGCGGGTATGACCACAGGCGCCTGTCACGCGAACACAGTCGCTCAGCAATCACCATAATGCGCTTACACCATATTACCGCTGTTTTTCGCACGGCGTCCAACTCCTGAGCTTCACTGAAGAGGTTGCGCTCTCGGATTCGCCGTTGCTGCAGCAATACCTGTTGAGCCATAAAACAAGCCAAGAATGCTCCATCGTCATCGCTGCTTTAGACTCTAACCCGAAGCGCAGGCTTGCTCAGGGCCATCGCCGCTCATTGAACACTACCTGCGTAAGTCACTGCTACACTCCACGCGCACGAGAACCTCGGGGCACAGTATATCAGAAGCAATTGAAAACAAAGCAGCAGACGCAGCTTCAGCTGCTGCTACGACGCATCAGTGGCAGTACGACAAGAGCAATGTTGAATGATTTGCTTTGCGTGCCGCCCATCTTCGTGCAAACCAGAAACAGCTCGTGTTACGAATTATTTCAGACGATATTTCAGCTAGCCGAAACATATTTTTGAATAAAATTGTTTCATAACAGATATCTTGTAAATTACGTGCATATTTGCATACGGCATTTCATTCCGCCGATTTACGAGTCAGTTCGTCTTTTTCACTCACGGGGGCGCTACTTATCCTAACCGAGAACTCTGGCGTGCCGTGTAACAACGGCGAACCGCGATTACAGGTGACCGTAGTTAAGTTCGGTAAACTCGGTAACGTTAACCGCGGTTAACTCTGTCTGTGTAACCAGGGTCTTAGTGAGCACGCAGCCCTTATTGACTGTGCTACAAGTGTTGCTGAGGTGGACGTACGGTTCCTCTTAGAACCTCCTGCCCCAGTTGTGCGCCGTCTCTTTACTGCCTAGTTCACCCGCTTTCCACCTGCAGCCGGAACTTTCGTATTGTTCAAATCTGTTCCACCTCTTCCTAACGACCAGTATGTCATCACTCCTGACCCTGATTTTCCCGCCACAAACAATGCTGCCCTTGCACACACAGTTGTCACAGTCTCGTCAAACAGCGGATGTCTACCTTTGCTAAGCTTCAGTACGCACGTCATGATGCTTCCTCAAGGCATGCGCCTCGCCACGCTGTCCCGTACCGACGAATATCGCAGCCACAAACTGTGTATCGCCCTCTTCAGACAGTCATTTTACAGCTACTTAGAGACCAGACCAATATGTCAATATGATCGCTTCCGATCATATTCACCCATCTACTGGCATCCTTTCAGAGCATATTTGATTTCAATGACCACCCTTTAGCTCGTACGACTATTGTGCAGCCTCGTATCAACCCCGCTGACGCCGCTCCTCTCCACCGCCGGCCTTACTGGGTGTCCAGTTCTGAACGCCAAGTGATACAAAAGGAAGTCGGAAAGCTGCTCGCTAAGGACATCATCGAACAGTCGTCCAGTCCTTAGGCCTCTCCTGTAGTCCTTGGTAAAAGGAAAGACGGAAGTTGTCGTTTCTGCGTTAATTACCGCCATCTGAACCGTATCACAAGAGACGTGTACCCACTCTTAAGGATCGATGACGCACTCGGCTGCCTCCACGGATCCCAATACTTTTACTCTGTTGATCTTTGTTCCGGTTATTTTCAAACCGCCGTTAATGAGCACGAACGCTTAAACACAGCTTTTGTCACACCTGACGGATTATACCAATTCAAAGTCATAACGTTCGGACATTGTAATGCACCAGCTACCTTCGAAAGCGTGATGGACTCGCTCCTTCGCGGATTTAAGTGGACTACGTGTATGTGCTATCTCGACGATGTTGTCTTCTCGCCCACCTTTTCCTCGCACCTTGAACATCTCAGGAGCATCCTGACTGTGTTTCGTACGGTTGGGCTGCAGCTCAACTCGTCCAAATGCCAATTTGGCCGCCGGCAACACACCATTCTTGGGCATCTCGTCGACGCCTCCGGTGTAGGTCATGATCCCACTAAAAGTGAAGCGGTACAACACTTTCCTCGTCCGCAGCCCCAGAAGGACGTGTGCAGTTTTCTTGGGCTGTGTTCCTACTTTCACCGTTTTATTCAAGATTCTGTCCTTATCGGTCGTCCCCTCAGTGACCTACTGAAGACAGACACCGACTTTACCTGGGGCCCTGATCAACAAAATGCGTTTTCCACGCTTGTCCGCCAGCTGACATTATCACCGATTCTGCACATTTTGATCCCGCGGCCCCTACTTAACTCCGCACAGACGCCTGCGGCCACGGGATCGGAGGAGTACTCGAACAACGCTCCCGGGGTCCAGACTACGTCGTTGCGTATGTAGCCGCCTGATTTCACCTGCCGAGCGAAATTACTCGATTACCGGACGGGAGTGCCTCGCTTTGGTTTGGGCTGTAGCTAAATTCCGGTCATACTTGTTCGGGCGTGCTTTTTTGTTGTCACGGACAACCATGCCCTTTGCTGGCAGTCTTCGCTGAAAGGCCCTTCCGGGCGTCTTGGTCGCTAGGCGATACACCTCCAGGAGTATTCGTACACTGTTGTCTAAAAGTCTGTACTTCTTGATCAAGACGCTCATTGCCTCTCTCGGTACCTTGTCGAGCCACCTGATGTCAGTGACACTGACGATATCCCTTCCCTGTTTGGCATTTCTGATCTACACAACATCGCCTAGGAGCATCGCAAGGGCCCAGATTTGCAAGCCATCATCGAGGGCCTCAGCTCCGGAAGCTCGAAGCGCTCCCTGCAGCTCCTTAAAACAAAAAATGGCATCATATATCGCCGCACCTTCCGTGCTGACGGGCCCTGCCTCCTTCTAGCCATTCCCCAGCAGCTACGCTTTTCTATAATCGCAGAGCTCTATGACCTGCCTACAGATGGACACCGTGGTGTGGCAAGAACCTACGACCGGACACGGCGCCGCTACTTTTGGCCTGGCTTGTACCGTACAGTACAGCGTTACGTCAACACTTGCGACCTCTGTCAACGTAGGAAGAAGCCTTCGACACCACCTCCTGGTCTTCTGCACACTATAGACGCGCCCGTGGAGCCGTTCCACCTTGTAGGGCTCGACCTCCTTGGACGATTCCCGACCACGGAATCCGGAAATAGATGGCTCGCAGTAGCAACCGACTATGCCACTCGGTAGGCCATTACCCGTGCATCGCCTTCGATCGGCGCGACCGATGTCGCTGGCTTGCTGTTGCACAATGTTAATCAGCTACATGGTGCCCCTCGTCAATTACTAACGGACCGCGGACGCTATTTCATGTCTCGAGCTGTTGACAGCACCCCACGCTCATGTTCAACCAAGCATAAGATTGCCACAGCATACCACGCGCAGACGACGGGCTAACCGAGCATTTGAACTAGACATTAACATACATGCTATGTACGTCTCCCCCGACCAACAAGACTGGGATCTCGCTTTGCCCTATGTGACGTTCACCTACAACACCTCCTGGCATGACACCACTGGTTCCTCTCCGTTCTATCTCTTATGGGAGATACGTCGTCCTGCGTTTGGACACACTTGTTGCATCCGCTGATCGTCCCGTCACCGCTTACGCCCTTGGCGCCACTTCTCAAGCTACAGACACTCGGCAAATAGCCCGTAGTCGGCTCCCAGCGTCCCAACAAGCACAGAAGTCTCTGTACGACAATCGTCATCACCACGTCACCTACGAACCGGGGTCGCTCGTTCTTCTGTGGTCTCCTTCTCGCCGCGTCGGTCTTTGAGAAACTTTTGTCCCAGTGCCATGGCTCTTATCGTGTGCTGCGTCAGGTCAACGACGTCACATATGAAGTTGCTCGTCACTCGCTTGTATCCTGATCATGTAGACCACCCACCGATATTGTTCACGTCATGCTCCTCAAGCCCTACAACGTCGCTTCTCCATCACAGGCCCAGCGCCCAGACGGCGCTCGTGCCGACGGGAGTCATGCTACGATGAAGTGGCAGTGGAAGACGTAGTGGCCACTCGCGTGAAAGGATGAACGAAGAAGAGAAAGTTAATGTGCCTCCCTGTTCGTGTTGGTGCTCCCTTCTAGGACTCTTCATTCTAACCCCTAACGCTTGTAAATAAATGTAAATACTATTTCGCCCGTAAAAATATGTAATAAATATCGCCGTGATATTTCCTCCTTTATCCCTTAAATCGTTACAAATAACTATCCTCGGCACTCGCCGTCATCTAGAATCGTTACAAATTTCTGCCCTGTATCGTTGATTCGCACTATCGACTGTCGAGTGACTTTACTCGCACAAATGTGTTTAAATACAGTTTCACTGCCCGAAGAACTGAACATTGGAATATATGCCCCCAGCCCAGTGCATTTCCTCCCAAAATACAAATTTATACAGGCGATAACTGATTCGTGACCTCTTTATTTACTGTACCCATGCTCCCAATTTCTGCAGTGTTCCCTACGTTTCAACGCAACCATGTCTTTTGTTTTGAATGCATATGTTCACTCCTGTGATAGCCCCTGCAGGGTAAGTACAAATAAAGTAAATAAATATAATAAAAATATTCTCTTTCACTTATCCTGGAGAGTTGAAAAGAACGGTGTGCATACATTTAATGCCTTATATTGTTCCCGATGTATTACGGTTTCAGTTACAATTGCCGCGAATATATGTAATGTATTTTCATTATTCCTCAAAGCTGCCGGCACGCTCTTTATAGCTTTGTTTGTGATGCAAGACGCGACGAGATTTATCTCGATTGATCGCATGCAGGCGGTGTCGATTCACCGTTGTTGCAGAATGTAGCAGTAAATTTTCACGCCGTATCTCGAAAATTCGCTGCCAGCTTGAAACTGAGAACGGCCGAGAGCAGCGGGCATCCGGTTCGACGACCGCCGAGCATGCTTACTGCTTTCGCTGCCGTCGAGTAATTCGAACCCAAGCACTTTGACGCCGATTGCTTGTCACGAGCCACTGTAGTAGCACAGCCGCCCGCCGGACTAGGATGAGGACAGCTTCCTGAGACCCATCAGCTCCAGCTCTCTTGGAGAGCAGCAACGCTCGAACCCCGAACGACAACGCCTCATCGAGTATTTGGAAGGCAATTTTTATTCCCCTGTCGCCTCATTCAAGTGAGGAATGTCTTCCTTCTGTGCACAGAATTACGTCGTCGGGAAGGACTTAGCAAAGAACAAAACAGCCTTCCTCCTTATTGCACCCTCAAGTCTCCGCAAAGAAGCTCTCCAGGCTTCACATGACGACTCGACACCTTTGCATTTTAGGGTTTCTCGCATCTTCCGCCGCATTCAAGAAAAGTATTACTGGTCTCGACTGTCTGCAAATGTACGTTATGTCAAAACTTGCCGAGGTCGTCAGCTATGAAAGACCCCTCACACCCGACCAGCAGGCTTTCTGTACCTTCTTAAACCCTACTCGAGATCTTCCACCACATCGGCATGAACATGCTTGGCCCTTTCCCGAAGTCGACTTCGGTAACTAAGTAGGTCATATCGACCGACTCCATCAACCGCTGCACGGAAGGAAAAGCCCTAACGAACGAAACAGCAGCAGAAGTCGCCAAATTTTTCGTGCAGTGCATTCTTCGGTGACTCAGCGCCCCCGATGTGCTCATAACGGACAAAGGAACATCGTTCACGGCGGAACTGAGGAAAGCCATCATGCGTTACAGTCAAACAAGCCACGTGAGGACAACTGCATACCATCCGCAGACCAACAGACTGATGGAACGCCTGAAAAAAGCCATCTCTGACATGCACCGCCATGTAAGTCGATACTGAACACAGGACCTAAGGCCGTCATCGTGCCTTACATCGTCTTCGCCTACAACACTGCAGTGCAGAAGACCACTCAGAAGACGCCTTTTACGCTCTTGCTTGGCAGGGAGGCCACGACTGCGCTAGACGTAATGCTGCCAAACGTTACTAAAGAAGATAACGTCGACGTTGCCGCCTATCTTCAACGAGCAGAAGAAGCCCGAAGACTTGCTCGATTACAGATCGAAGATCAGCAGCGAACCGACGCCAGACGCTACAACCCACAAAGACGCAACGCGGAATGCAAGCCAGGAGACAGAGTCTGGGTTTGGACGCTGTTATGAACGGGATGCACACCATCCGAAGAGAATTAAAGCGAAGATTTCATAGATTGACCGGGATGACTACGGCAGCGGCAATTTCGACAGTGTCGGTTGGCCGACGAACGCACAAAGAAGGGGTACCTCCCTGGGAAGCAGCCTGTGGGATTCTTCCAACGCTCGACTCGCTTCAAACGATGTTTCCTTTGTATGGTTCATCACAAGACGCGACCGACGATGGACACTCGGCGGGGGACGAAGGGAACGGTGTTTTCCAGTAATTAACCGTGACTGGTAATCGATGCCCCGACCAGAGAGAGTCCGCCGAGGTTGTGGCCGCGGCGCCGGACGTGAATTTGGATGGAAACGTGCAGATTGGGGCGAAGTAGCAGCGGACGTCCGAATCCTCGCCCATTCCCACGGTGCCTCCGCGTGCTGTGTGCTGTGTCACTCTTCCGATCTGTGCCTCGAGTTGAATTCGTGACCGCCTGGTAGAGAGCGGAGTTCTACGGTTTTTAACTAGCGTCCTGAGTGAGAACGAACGCTCTGGGCCTGACGACAAGGCTCGCCCAGTGGCTCGACGCTATGAACTTTTAATTCTTAACTGCTTGCTCCTTTGTGCAATATGTAAATAAGAGTCCCAAATTGCAATTAAACTCGCTTGTTTGTATTTTCGTTCCCAGATGTAAATCTTCTATTTTTCCTAGTCTCTTTTCCTGCTAATACCACGCTACCCTGCATCACAACAACTGGTCATAATACCCGAGCCATAACAACTGCTGGCAACGGTGGGATGCTGCAACCCTCTGCCCTCTAAAAACTGGTGGCCCTATAACAACTGGGCGTCCCAATTACTGGTGGCAGCGGTGGGATCCGAAGCCTGGGCGCCCCAACAACTGTGGATCAGCGATGAGGATCTGAAGCCATAAGCGACAACATCTGGATGGAATCTGCGGGACTGACGGCGTCAGCCATATCTTGGCTGTGTGAGTGCCTGATGTTTCCCACTCAATTCGCCAGACCGCACTAACACAGGCAGATGTTAGGTGTGGGAATTTGTTTACCTGGGAAATGAAATATTAGCATATTTGTCTTCCGATCGATTCCAGCTGGAACATGTAATTAATTTACTGCGGATTAGCCACCCAAGATGGGATCCACGATGAAGTTCAAGGTAGCGATGCACCTTGAAATTCTGAAGAACTGGGCATTCTAGTAGGCACACTAAAACAAGAGAGGCGATTTTAGAGGTTATGCAGGCAAAGGTGGTGACAGTACAGCAGCCAGAGGAGACTTGGCAGTGGATGCTGGAGCAAATGAAAGAACAGGAAAGGCGGAAACTTCGCCAGGAACGAGAGAGAGAAATGCAGCCGAAGTGCCGCGGAAGGCAAGCTGAACTAGAGAAACTAGAAAGAGAACTAGAAGGAGAGAAGAGAGTTCAGCTGCAGAATTGAGAAAGAGAGAGAGTCCGTTTGAGAAATTTTCAGAGGAGAAAATTTCAGGAATTTCCTCACAAAATTCGAGCGGATTTGCGCTAAGGGGGAGCTGGACTAGGTCTACTGGCCAACGATGCTGGTGCCATCCTCGCAGTTGATGTCAGCGGTGTACTAGCCTACCTGTCCTACGAGGAAGATGACAGCTATGAGACCGCGAAAAGGGCACTTTACGGTATTGCGGCATTCGTGGAGAGGGGGACTCTAAATCCCGAAGTGATGGAAGTGGGTGGCGCTCCCATCAGTGTGTCAGTGACCCAGCCTAGGAACCCCGCTTGGTCAGCTAGGCACACAACTATTGCTCAGAGGAGTAACGGCAGCGCAGGTTTAAGCCAGAAAAGGACGCCAGTTCAGCAGCGGCCGGGACAGCATTTGTCGATTCAGAGCACATGTTTCTCTCAGGAAGAGAGAGTAGAGAGCTCGCAGGCCAGTGCAGTGAGGGAATCAATGGAGACACTCCTTCGATGCGGCTCGCGAGCAATAGTAGCCAAGTGTTCGAGACGCTTTACTGCAGAGAGTGACCGCGAGTCACCTGAGCTCGCCGCTGAAACGCCAGGCAGAACGCAACATTAACCAATAGCGTGGTTAAGGTAGGAGTTGAGGTCCAGAGAGTTAGGGTTATAGGGCCGGTTAGCGGACTCAGGAGAGCAAGTTATTAGGCTCAGTGGTATGTAAAGTGCAGTCGGATTAATTTGGGGCTACGACGTGCAGTGACTCATTGAAAGCGCGAGCTGATTGTTAGGATGCAAGTGGGAAATGCGGCTTAATGCTGAGTCAAAGAGCAGAGGTAAGGGCGAGGGCAGTGCGAAAAAGGGATACGCGCAAGACAGAACAGCTAGGGCAGTTTCTGGAAAGTGGCCGCACGCAAAGAGAGCCAAGCCAGTGCAGTCTGCAGAGAAAAGACAAATGAAGGGCCCAAAACATTGTAAGGGTGAAGGCTGGACAACAATGTAAACGTCCGAAAGTGCCACCCCAGCACTCCAGATGCGATAGGCACCATAGGAAGGACAGACTGACTGGACGGTTTCAAAGAAAACGAAAGCCACCTGCTATATTATGGCGACACTGCAGAAGTTTTTGCTCGAGGACTGAAACTCGCAGTGGGCCACAAAGGATCACGAACTGCTGCCGCAAAAGAGCAGCAGAACGCGCGCCTTGAAGAAAAAGGAAACAAAGGGTATTCAGGAACCGAGAGAGAAGTACACGCAGGAATTTTTTAAACTTGTTCATCCCCCCTGCATTCAACTTCTCAAGTGCTGCTCAGGGGTTGAAGACCAGTGCCGGGGTGTGGAACGAATCATCTTCGCATGGCGTCTGGAACTCGCAGGTGCCAGCGCGAGCTTAGGACTTCGGTTTTTGTCATGTCAACCCCTGCTAAAGCCAATCTCGGTCCGCGACCGCGCAATGTGCGGCTTAAAACCAAACTAGTATATCCTCCTTGAGTCACAACATGGCTTTCAAAGGGATTTCAGTAATAAATTCTTCTTCTATTTATACTCCTGCATAATGCTTGAGGTTTCAGGTTTTCTTGAGCTAAGTGTTGTGTGTTCTTTGTAAAAGGAATGAGCTCTGAAGCGTTGTCCTGTCTCGTGATTTCGCTGCTGAAGTTATGTCTGAAATAAACCAACTAGCCCACATGGTTACCTTGTTACTGAAGCAACAGTGCTTTTTTAAGCTATAAATTATACACATCATAAGTGGCTCCGCAAGTATGGTTACGTGCATTATTTAAGTTTTGCAGTATGTTATAATAAGGTTTAAGCTGTTTAAAGTGGGTATTAAGTTTTCCGGTGCAAGGTATGCATATTTTCGGCAGGTGTCATAACATATGTTTGCGATTTGCGGCAGGTGTCGGAACGCAGGTTTTGCACATTTACGGCAGGTGTCGAAGTATTGGCTGTCCCGAAGGACGGAAAGGAATACCGCATTGTGCTGGTTACATATTGAGAATAGGTTGGGGAAAAATTTCCCAACAAACAACGTACCTCCACAGGTGCGCCCAGAGAGGATGGAGTGTCCCAGTAAAACATTTATCGAACAATTCCAGGACGTAGAGGCAGGACACAAACACAAGCAAAAGGGAAGTGCGCGCACGAATGTCCTAGAAACGTTTTTTCGAGGGTGTTAAGCAGAAACAAAAACAAATCACTGCATTTTGGTCCCAGAGATATAACTGGGAGCTTTTCAACAAAAAATACAAATTGACTCCTTGCTGTCTTCTCTCTCACCCTCTCGCCAAAAGCTACAGAGAGAGAAGGTTTTGCTCTTCCACTCGCCGTTTTGAGAGCTCAAGCATTTTTGTTCGAACAGCCGAAGGAAGCGCATTTCACCCCACATCTCTCTCGTGGGCCATCGGCTCCATGCTACAGGCAGGCAGGCGACGGCGGTCTGCCTTTTCATCGCACCGCCGGGAGCAGCGGTCACCAACGTGCCAGTCTTCTATAGTTTTTCCAACTTTAGCACGGTGCGGCGGTCCCTGCAGGCATCTCCAACTACCAGCAGTCCTCGTTGCGCCGCTGTCTAGCAGAGGCGCAGTAATCGCCCCCCATCGCTCGTCCGGCTTCCTCGCTGCGCTCGCCCAACTTCCTCGACGGACGGAAGCTATCTTGCGCACACGTATTCGCGCAGCCCCTAGCCGCTCGCGCGCAAGCCCCAGCGCGCGTCTGCTCTTGCTCTCGTCACTGGGATGACGTGAACTTCGTAGCTACGGATTCATGGCAGCTTTCCCGCGCACCTCGGTGTACCAACATAATTCCTTTTGGAACTGATGCAGCGGCGCGCAGCGCGTTGAAATTCTTTTGCGCAGCTTCACGGCCCTACACCACAATGACGCTCTTACAGGCGTCATTCGCGGCAGCGGATTTCAAGGCAATGGGCGACTCCTAGCGCGCACTCTGCATCCCTCAGCGTCTCCGACGACTGTGGCGTGTTGTTGGTGGCAGCGTGGCCGTCGACTGCGGTCATAGGCGGGAAAGATCTTCGGAAGCCCACCAGACTCATGTTGCGAGTGCTCTTGGATTAACCTTCTCTACCTATATTGCCGTACAGTCGCAGCGGTATAGTTTGTGTTGTGTTCGCGTCGCCGACTGCCAACCCACCCCCACCAGATTACTTGTGCCTTGATCACCTTGATCTCGCCTCCCACGTCGAGTTGTGCCGCACGCGTGGTGTGCTGTACCATGGGTGCGGCGCGCCAGGGCTCCTATCTCAAGACGTCCCTCCTTTCCATCCTGCTCCAAGAAGTCTTATCTCCACACTTAGTCATAAGAAAATAAAACGGGGGTGTAACGAGGATGTAACGCGTGTGTTTGAGCGTTCGCTGTGCCATGAGAAGGCGCAGGACAAAAGGGTGCGTTGAATTCATGTATACAGTTGCAGCATTTTATTTCATCCCCGGGTTTCTGTTGGCAACGTCGTCAAGGTATGTTGGTTTATGCTCGATTTTATTTTCGCCTCGTATAATTATTTTTTCCCCTCTTTTAATAACACGCTCAAGCTTACTCCGAAGCTCGTGCGAGAAGCAAAGCCAGA
Organism: Amblyomma americanum; assembly: GCF_052857255.1. Classification (NCBI taxonomy): domain Eukaryota; kingdom Metazoa; phylum Arthropoda; class Arachnida; order Ixodida; family Ixodidae; genus Amblyomma; species Amblyomma americanum. The sequence continues at coordinate 38,602,844 of NC_135506.1, read as the reverse complement.
GGGGAGTTTCACCCTGCAGAATATCCATGTCCTGAAACCGCGTAACTGTATCGTACACCCATGTCTTTTCTTTTGGCACCCAGGTTCCTCTTTACATGCATTTGCTTTTGCGTGTGCATATATGTTTTGTACCCCTTAGAATGTTTGCTTGAGGTGCATCAACTTTAAGCCTGTATTATGTTTTTATTGCTTTATTTTTCAGATTTCGCAGAGCTAGAGAAAAATTTGGCGATTATTAAATGCTGGTTCCGTAGCGCTCCGTACATTGGGTGTTAAATGGTGCATACATATGCGTCTCCTGTTTGTATTCATTTAACTGTAAAGAGCACATCTAGTAAATTGAAATTACATCTATATTCCGCTGCTATTTCCTGTTATATGGGCGGGATCGGGCGACTTTTTGAATTCATATTTCCGTTGTGTGTAAAATTTTGGCACATTTCATGTTCTTGTGGCGGGACGGGCGCAGCACGAAACAAAGAATAGACAGGCGGGAATCAACGCTATAACAACCAGATTTTTAATCCACGTTTGACTGAATATATACATCTTGCTCGTGCAATAAGCAAAGAACAAAAGCATGACAAACGCATAAGATGTACACGTGGTAAAAGATTAGGACAACGCACGCAGATAATCAATTTCGCTGTCACAAAACGCTATCGGAAGTCTGCTGACGCATATACGTCTCTCTTTTGTCGATTGTTGAAGGCTTCTTCAATCTCCCTGGTCTGTTGATCAAAATATGACGTGATGGCCATTGTGTTGCTAAGCTGCAGGTCACATTCATGCTCTGTGCAATGTTTTGCTGATGGCGCTCTTTAGGGACCTTTGCTCTCGAAACCGTTCATTCAAACAGCGCCCTCTTTGACTAATGTTGGTGTGTCCGTATGACAGAGGTATTTTACAAACCCTCTTTTCACACATTTCACAACATTTTTCCGTGCTTTTTTTTCACTGATTTTTTTTTTGCTCGCTGTTGACTTTAGCGCACAGGTCCGCTTAATTGGTTGGGTGCTGACATGAGCATTTTTACACCAGCTCTTGCACCTACCTTTTTGATACTGAGGGAAATGTCATTAATGTAAGGAATGACCGCGTACGATTTCCTTTCTTCTGATGTGGTTGTGACATAATTTCTGCCTCTAAATGCTTGCAGAATCCCTTCTGCGACACTGGATAGCAGTCTCGTCGGGTAACCTTCTGCTTTCAGCCGACTGTTAAGGGCGTCAAAACTGCTTTGAACTTCACGATGAGAGGATTTCGTCAATGCGGCTCTCATTGCTACTTTTGCTAAGGACTAGAAGAACTATGACTACAAATAACAAGTGAACTCCCAGAGAACAACGTTATGCAATTTCTTTACTTGACGCTAGCCTTTCTAGGCGCTCACATATGCTGGCGGTAGGGACCACGAAGCTAGAAAGGACTGCTCCCCTACACACCGGCGCACTCCAAGATCAAGTGGGGGTAGAAAAGAAATAGCAGTGAGAGCCGCATTGACGAGATCCTGTCATCATGAAAGTCAAGGAAGTTTTTACACACACAATCGTCGGCTGAAAGCAGCAGGTTGGCCGACGAGACTGCTATCCAGTGTCGCAGAAGGGATTATGCAAGCACTTAGAGGCACAAAATATGTAACAGCCACATCAGAATAAAGGAAGCCGTACGCGGTCATTCCTTGCATTAATGACATTTCCCACAGGCTCAAAAGGGTAGGAGCAAGAGCTGGTGTAAAAGTGCTTATGTCAGCACTAAAGAAGTTTAGAAGTCTGTGCGCCAAAGTCAACAGCGAGCAAGGGAAAAAAAAATCAATGCACGAAAAAACACCGGAAAAAACATATGAAATGTGTGAAAAGCGGGGTTTATGGAATACCTCTGTCATGCGGACGCACCTACATTTTTCAAACAGGGCGCTGTTTGAATAAACGGCTCCGAGAGCACAAAAGATACCTAAAAGGCGCCATCAGCAGTGAATAAGTAAAACTTTGCAGAGAGCATGAATGTGCTCCGCAGCTTATCAACACAATGGTCATCCCGTCATATTTTGATCAACGAATCAGGGAGATTGAAGAAGCCTCCATCCGACCAAAAAGCGACGTATGTGTCTGCATACCTTCAATAGCGCTTCGTGAAAGAGAAATCGATTATCTGCGTGCGATGTCTTATATTTCACCACTTGTACATCTTGGGTGTTTTTCATGATTTTTTCTTTCCCTTCTTATACGAGCGAGATGTATATATTCGACGAACGTGCGTTAAAAATCTGGTTGTTATTCAGAGTCGTGTCCCGCCTCTCTCTTGCTTTTTTGTTTTGTGCTGCGCTGCTCCCGTCACAAGATCATGCACCAAGCAGCCCAAATTTTCACATTTCATGTAAACAGGTAAGTCTGAATGGCCTAGCCAGCAAGCATTCACGCGAGTGGACTGATGTATTACACCACCTGTAACGTAAGCATGCGCCTAAAATTTGGCACATATGTGCGCTTAGATGTTTGAACTCTGCATGAAAAAGAAATAATTTTATTGAGACAGAACCGATAAATCTAGAATTAACCTTTTGGGGTCGTCCCTGGGACGCACAACTTTTTGGACACGGCCAGTTGTGGGGACGTTTTTTGGATGTCTTCGGGAAAAATGAGGACCTCCTGGGGACATTCCAAATGTCCGATGAGATATTTCTGGGAGATTTTGAGGAGGTTTTGTGTTGGGTGGTCTCTGTCTGATCTCTCAGTGGATTCCTCCCCACCCAGATGACGTTCGAAATAGTTTCCACCTTGCGGACCAATTCCAAACCAATTATAATTTTTCGTCTGTCTTGAAGTGTCACGCATTATGACAACAGTTTTTAGACGTCCGTACACCTGAACCTAGCGTTCGGTCATGCTTGATGTTCGTGCTCGGAAAGTTGGCTTAATTTCAGAGGGATTTTAGAGAGATCTTTCTGATAATCACTTCTGATTTTGTGATGTTCTGGCGGGACGAGTGGGCTACAGACGGCGCTTGCTATTGTAGTGTATGTCTTGGGGTCTGGGTAACGTTTGCGTCGCCATGCCGAGAAATTCCCAGAGCTCGACTTGAGACACCAGTATGCGAAGAGGCCTGAAGGACTGCGGAACGAGAGCCCATTCTTGCACGTCCAGTCAACCGAGCTGCGTAGGAGCAGCTCAACTTCCGGACGTATTGTCTCTCGGCGGGGGTGCTGTTATGGATAGGATGCACACCAGTCAAAGAGGATTAAAGGGAAGATTTCATTGACAGGGATGACCAGGGTAGCAGGTATTTCGACATGGTCAGGTGGCCGACGACCGCACAAAAAAGGATGCCTCCTTGGAAAGCAGCCTGTGGAATTCTTCCCACGCTCGACTTGGTGAGGATGACCTTACCTTTGTCTGGTTCCTCGCAAGACGCGACCGACGATGATCACTCGACGGGGGAAGAGGGGAACGGTGTTTTCCAGTAATTAACCGTGACTGACAAGAGCTGTCCCGACCAGAGAGGTTGTGGCCGAGGTGGTGGCCGCGGCACCGCAACTGAGTTTAGATGGACACGTGCAGCTTGGGGCGAAGTAGCAGTGGACCCCCGAATCCCTCTCGCCCATTCCCACGAGTGCCTCCGCGTGCAATCGGCTGTGTCACTCTTCCGATCTGTGCCTGGTGTTGAATTAGCGACCGACTGGTGAAAAGGGCGGATATTTTGAGTATTTAACGATCGTCTTGAGTGGGAACAAACGCTCTGGGCCCTGACGAAAAGGCTCATCCAGTCGCTAGACGCTATGAAATTTTAATTTGTGACTGTTTGCTCTTTACTAAATTATGTAAACAAGTTTTTTTTTTTAAACTGCCACTAAGCCTGCTTGTCTTTCGTTTTGCCAACCTTGAAGTTCCATCTTTCCTTAGCCCTAATTCTCGGACACCCTATCAGAAAGAGCTCGGGTTCGATTGAACCCCCGCACCACGACAACGCCCATTCCGAGCCACGGATTGAGTGAAAAGCTTCTGCGCTGCTCTTTCGTGCCGAGAAAAGTTCTTCCTCGGCTGGAATATGAAGCCACCTCTGACGAAATGACTATCCCAGCGACCAGAGGTTGTTCATATCGTCAGTCTGGAACCCTATTATACCCGCTAAATTAGGCTCGGTTTCCTGTATCGGTGTTTATTTTTGCACAATCAGTTCTGTTTGTTTCTAGCCGCCTTATTTGTTTTAAATCATCGTGTCGATACTTGTTTGAGAGGGGCATACAGCCACGAGTGCTTGTAGTGTTTGTTTCTTCTTCAAAGCTGCTGCAAGGGGCTTCATCGCTTCGATTGTGGCGCAAGACGCGATCAGGTTTATCTAGATTGGTCGCATCCAGCCAGAGCTGATTCTACGTGTTCCAGAATTTTGCCGGAACGTTGCACTCGGTATCTCCAAAATTCGGCATCACCTTTAAATTGAGCATGGCGGAGAGTGGCGGGCAATCTGTTCGTCGACCGCCGAGCACCCGCAGAACAGTCGTTGCTTATGTCGCCGCCGAGCCATTCAGTCAGTTCCGCGTGTGGGTCAGACCAATAAACAATTTTATTTTAAAACGCCTTTAGGCTGTCTTCCTGAGTGCTTCGAATCCCCTCAACATTGAAACTATTAACGTTGCTTTCTGCTGTACTTCTCTTTCTGCTCGACCTGGTTACCTCTTTTTCGCATATTCATGTTTTGATGTTTCTGTCTATTTTCTATTTTCGGGTTTAATGATATTTTAACTCGCGTTATATCCGCGTAGTGTTCCTTTCCGGCATTTTCCTTCTACCACAATCGTTCTACCTGTATTCCGGTTTACTGATTGTGCATATTCCATTTATTATGATATCCCTTCACCTGATACTTTTCGATGCCTGTGCAGTACAAATAACTAATATATATATATATATATATATATATATATATATATATATATATTATTTAAAAGTTGCTCAATATTGCTAATTACACTGATAATGCACTATAGCCCTGCTCATAAAGAGCCTCGGATTTTACGCTGCTTTTATTATTTTTCAAACCAGCTACTCATTATGTTCATCTTTTAACTACGTGTAAACGCAGTATAACATGCATACACAATATGTACAATGAATTGGTCGCTGGGTACCATGTTTTTTTGATACGTTTTATGGTGCTCCCTTACAAGCCACAAACTTTAGTTGCAATTCTCGCATAGAGTAATGGATGGAGTATATGCTTTTGTGCGAAATACAGCGCAAAGTCGCGGTTACTTTCATACAAGTCAATGAATTGTGGAGAGCCTTTTCGTTGCCTTCTGCTGTCACTCTCTTGAGCACTTGCAAATGAGCTGCGTTGTGTAAATGCTTCTCTTGCTATATAGTAGTTGCAGCCCTTTTGAGGAAAACTGCAACCCCTGGGATTCCCTGTAAGGAGTTTTTCTTTAGCTTTCTCCACCTTGAAATCAGGTACACCTACAGGGAAACGAACATATGCATAAAAACTCTCAGCCATATTCACAGCCTGGAAAGTGAGGTTAATTGTACTTAATCCCTTCACAAAGTCATATATCAGTACTGTAGGTATAACGCCTATTGAAGCACGAAAGTCAGAAAAGGTTCAGTAGTATATTAGCAACACAAAAGTTAATCTTCTCATTGATGGGGCTCACCAACGTGGCAGTTTGGGCACATTGGTGTAGCATAACAAGATTGAACAGCATGTCATTCAATAGTGGTGAGTTATGGTAGTGGAATGAAGTACTGCATGCAACTTTATGCTCGGCAGTTTCACATTTGTAACCTGAACACTACAATTAATGAACCAAAAAGTGACTTCATTTTTGAAAATTAGGTTACTATGTTTAGCGGTAAACATTGAGAAAGGAACATAGCGGGAGCACTATATCTGTTCACTTCAGTCTGTACCCCTTAAGACAATCACGTCGAATAATCTGCAGGAATTCGAGCCACCACCTCAACCAAAGCCAAAACGCAGTCACATATGGTTTCTTGATGCAGGAAAGAGCTCAGGAAAGGCGGTCAAATCATATTTTTTGAGGCCGCCTCCCCCCTGCGCCCCTCTACTTCCCGCCGTCTCAGGCCACTTGCGGGTGTGCAGGATATATTGCAGCAGGCGACACCATTGCGCCGAGCGTTGCTGTCGGCTGCGCCAGCAGCGAAACACTCCCAGTAGTCTCTGCAAAAGCGCTAGACTTCCGGCACACTTGTTGGCGTGGAACACGGGTAGCTAGGGCCTCTCCTGAGTTTTCTTTCCTCGATGCATTGTTCACTGCGCGCTATATCCACCTTCCTTATTTAGGGTATTTTAAAGCTCTGACACATGCCTGGCATTACTAGCAAACGAATCTATGCATACACCATGCCGTGCACGTTAAGACGAAAACTTTAACAATGACTGACCAGCAGGCTACGTTAAATGCATTTCCTGCCGTGGAAATAAACACTAACAATACCGATGAGAAACGAACAGGACAGCGCCTCGACCCTTCCCTTTCTTCTCGCCTTTCTGCTGGCTCGTTTATTTGTCCGGTTGCAAATTATGCGCATTCCTGCGCCGCATTACAGGTCTCACCTTGGAACGAAGAGCCGACACCATGCTGCAACCGCTTTCTTCTATTGCTTCGCGGTTCCGCTAAGAAAAAGCTGCGGCCGCGGTTATGTTTGAAGTCGAACGTATAGTCAAGACAAAAGGCCTGCATGCTTATCGCCGTCGTCACTTATTCACCAAGTACGTGAACGGTTGGATGCTTACAAACGGGTAGCGTGCACTGTATCGTGCGTGCGATCTGTTTTCAATCTTTTTTTTTAACCACGGCCATCCCATGCGCCCAACCTGTACATATATTAATTTGTAAATTGAGTGCTTGTGCGTAGTAGCTCACTCCCCCCCCCTCTATACTTTCCGGCAGGCCCCTCACCTCTTTCGTTTCATTTCTGCAGCCTGCCTGCTGTAATTGTAAGTATTGACCAATGCAGCCAGTTGTGTGCATTTCCTTCCCTCAAGATCAATCCAGTGCACAACGTTGCCACACCAAGACCTATGAACGCAGTGAACGCCGGCGGCCTCTTACCCCTGTGCGCCGTTTCTTTCATGACGTTGTCTGTACTCTCCCGATTCCTCTTCGATGGCACATTCATTCACTCAGCCAGCGCTCTTCACCATAAATCACATTCGAGACACCCGCTATGCGGACGACATCACTTTGTGGTTCATTCACGGCAGTGATGGCGCCATAGAGGAAACCTTAAAAGCCGCCGCAAGCGTCACACATGTACACGCTCTAACCATATACCTCTCATGCTCCCCAGAAAGTCTGACCTGCTTCTACCCACGTACCCATCACAGGGTCCCCATCACCGTTACTCTGCACTGACACCCTCTACCGAAGGTTGACACGCTCCGCATCCTGGGCCTTCACATTCAGATGAATGGCCTGAGCAGTTTAACGATCAGAAACCTCGAGCGGGCAATGGAAGCACTCTCGCACCTCATTCGAATAGTTTTCGGTAAACACTATGGCATAAATTAGTAACATTTGTGCCCTTTCAGTCTGCCTTCATACTCAGTAGTTTCCTCTATACAATTCCATGCCCCAAACTCCGCCAGGACGAAATTGCCATCGTAGATGCTCCGCTCCATAAAGATCATAAGATGGCCCTAAACATAACCCCTAGCAACCAAAACCACCAAACCTCTCCTGTTTGAGCTTGGGCCTCTACAACACTAAGACGATGTCATTAAGGCCCACATACAGGCGCAATACACTCGTCGTTACATACTTGATACCTTCCAAATTCGCATACCAGCCGTCGGCCGCACACTACTGTCAGCCCCCGCCCTATAGGCCCACAGCTCCTAGTAAAACCACTGCCTCGAAACACCCACGCCACCTATCACATTTCCCACCACGTAGCCCGTTCGAAAGCTTTCCACATATAGTGCGATTCGGAAGCCGACATTGTATGGGCGGACACAGCCGACACGGGCGAAGACGCAGCAGTTGCGGTCGTTGACCACATGCTCCAACCCATCGCCAGCGTCCACCTTCTTGCGACATCCACACCGGAATTTTCGTAAGAGGCGGCAGTCGCGCCTCTCTTGCACAGACTAATAACTGGTATGTCCTTACCGAGTCTAGGACTGCACTCTTAAATTCTGCGCGAGGGCGAGTCCATGAGGCCGCATTCGGCGTTCTCAGCCCCCCCCCCCCCCCCCCCCGTAAAATGGCCCCGCCATTTGGAGCTGATCAGGGGGCGCTTACACGTTTTGGAACTCCGGCAAAAAAGCCGCCTATCACCACGCCGGAGGTCTTATCAGCCGGGTGGCGCCGGAACCGGATTAGGGCTTTTCCCGGAAGCGTATGAACGAGCTGACCCCGGCATATAGCGCCGAACGCCTCCTATACCTCCAATCCTATCAATATGTTGACAATTATAACCAAATACAATGGCATCGGTTTCAGACCTGCACTCTTCACTATGCCTACTTTTTCCCGCATCCACGCGAATTAATACACTAATAAGAAAAAACTGGATGGAAGTTGATGAGGACGACCACATAAATTCTCAGCGTGAGAGTGTTGGAGTGTTGGCCTCAGGCGCCTACAAAATCACTAACGCTATGCCACGCAACCTCTGCAATGATTTTATTCAAGCACTCAACCAAGACAACAATGGTTAACTGTGGCGCCAAGGCAAAATACCTCCTCAACGAAACTCGCAATCACTGATACTCATCCCTAAATCCAACAAGCCACCCTCCCTCTCTGCTCCAAAGGCCCATATCACTCATCTCCTGTTTGAGCAAGCTATACGAAGGAATCATCCAAACACGCCTGCAAAACTATGTTGAACATCATAATCTCTTTCCGCCTTTTATGCTCGGCTTTCGACTAAGTCATTCTATCCAAGACGCCTTTCTTCTGAAACACGAAGTCCTCACGGTGATACCTGCCGGCGGACAATAACTTTTTCTAACACTTGACATTATGGGCGCCTATGACAACATTTCTCACTCTGCAATCCTAGAAGGTCTAAATCAGATACACAGCGGATCTCCCATGTTCCAAATATCCCCCCTTCCTCACTGCCCGCGCAGCGGCGATAGGAATCGGATCTACTAGATTGCCTCTCTTCCAAACATCTGACAAGGGCACTCCACAAGCTGCTGTCCGTGCTGTCCTATCACCGCTACTATTCATTATAGCCATGGCCCCTCTCCCCCAGAAACTCTCTACACTCTCCGAAATCGGGTATACCATCTGTGCGGATGACATCACCATCTGGACATCCCGAGGATGCCTCGCCACCAAAGAGCAAGCCCCACAAACAGCCATCACTGTAGTCGACCGTTTTGTTGAGTCAAGCGGTAAGAAATGTGCACTGGACAAAGCATTCCCCGGCCCAATCCTTCTACAAATTCCAAACCACCTAATAGAGGAAAAACCACTAATCCGAGCGCTTGACCTCTGGGCCCAACATAACGACAAGGCCACCCACATCATTGCTACTCTACGTATGTCTGTGGTTAATATCACACGTATAGTACGACGTCTCAGTGGACATCGCCACGGCATGCGCGAGGACACCATCCGCCTCGTCACAGCCTTGGCCATGAGTCGAATCCAGTATGGTCTCCCATACTACTATACTGATCGTACCGCCCAAAGTAGGATGGATATCTTTATCCGTGCCCTCTTTAAAACAACTCTGGGCCTCCCCATGTGCACATTCAGAAGGCTGCTTGCACTGGGGATTCACAACATGTTTCCGGAAACCCATGAGACTGTTCTGAACTCCCAACAGGACTCGACTCCTCACCATCCTCTCAAGGATAGGTGACCCACAAGGCACCAGGACCCTGATTCTGACTAGAGTTATTCCAAATGCTGTCCAGTCACGCCTTTACATGGACCCTATCCCTTGCCAAATGAACCATGAGCCACAGGCCCGGTGCCGTCAGGCCCTTCTTCGCAGCCTGCATAGGCAATACGGCCAAGACAACTAGGCTATGTGTGTGGATGTAGCTTCCTATGCATAGTCCCTCAAATATGCTTGTGCTGCTGTCAATCACGCTAACACCCCTCATCTTGGAGCCTCCTTCACGGCACCGGATTCGGTGGTTGCAGAAGCCATTGCAATAGCCATCAACATCAAAATGAGTGACGCCCAACACCACATCACCCACATTTTTACAGACTCCCAAGCCGCCTGTAGAGCCTATACCTGTGGTCTTTTACTGCGCAGGAATCTCCGCGTACTGGGTGGCAATCTCCGGTGGGATCATATCACCGGGGTCCCAGGACATGAAAGTCTCAATGGCAATATTAGGGCACATGCCCTAGCTCGATATTATACCAACTGAACAGCGCACTCTCTGCCCCCTCTCACCCTATTTTTCAACACGCCTAGAAACCCTCCATTTAAATAGGCGTCTTTGCCCTTGCCACATGAGAAACTTCCCCGAAGGACTCCTACCACCTACGACGCATCCAAACACTTTAACCAATGTGTACCACCAACACCGCATTCACCCAACATTACACACATATGCATGTCCTTGGTGTGACGAAATTGCCACATTCACGCGCATTACATGGACATGCTCAGCTAAACCGAACCACTTAAAGCCGCACAACACGGCGCCGTTGCAGAAGGAGGTGATGCAGGCTGGCGGCACCATGGAAGACCAGGAGACGCTAGTCGCCATCGCCAGTGTCGGTGGTAGCTACTAGAGTCTCGGACTGAGACCCCACCCACAATCTGCTCTGGCCTCCATTTTACAAATGAATTTCTTACTATATCTCTCTCTTATATACGCCTCCTGTACCAACTTTAACCAACCCCACGCTTATTCTTACCAACATTTTCTTGAATGCCGTGTGGACGCTCCTCCTCAGGGCCCGGTGCTCTTGTCTATTTAGGAAGAACGGGAAATACCACCGCGCTCAAGGCTTCTCACGTCACGGCACTCCATCAACTCTTCAATATATAGTAAAGTGGGATTGTGCGGGAACTCAGGGACCTATGTGTCCCAATGCTCTTGGTCATTAAATTTATTTCTCTGTCTCTCTCTCTGTCACCACTGCCACATAGCTCAAGCGCCACTAAACTCCCCCTTCTCCTGGGGAGCAAGGTATGCATGTTTTGTTTCCTTTCTTGACATTTGCGCACGGATATATGGGTGAACGAGTGAACGAATGAATTAATGAGCTATTTATACAGAAAGTAAGCGTCGAGCTCGCTTCTTAGGGAATTGGGTCCTTAAAGAAGGAAAACCCCGATGGAAGGTAATGATGACGACCGCATATATACAATGCAAAGCGAGAAAGTTTTGGTATTTGACACGAGGCGTTATAGGCTGCGGCGATAGAATAGTGCTCTCGTGCAGTGGCTAGCGAAGCAGATCTGTTCGTGCCACCTTAGGTTCGAAACCCTGTTGTGGCAGCATTTATTTCATTTATGCAGGTATCTGGGAGGCTCAGATAAACCTCGCCTTTTTTAGGATTGCTGGTGAAATAGTGATTATGCACTAAAACCAAAGCATCAATACCCCTCGGCGGCCAGGAGGCTGCGCGCTTGAGGCCAAGCGCCGTAATGCATTTACGGCCACGCAGACCGCTGAAACTGGGTCATGATGTCGTCAGAACATACAGGGAAGAGAAACAAAGAGGGCGCCAGCGAGACAATTACCAGAAGGGGGGGGGGGGGATTCAAGCAGCGGACGTAATAAATACCTTATAATGCAAGCCTAAAACGTGTGAACATATTTCCTCCCCTGCATGGCCGTTGACACAGGAGGAGCTGTTGGCCATAAGGGGCGCAAGAGGATTCGCAGTTCATTCTTTTCATCCAAAAGAATCTGACATCCTCACAGACTCCGCAGGCACCATCCGTAGCCTGCGACGTCTTCTGACCACCGACTTATTCACACGTGTCATTCAGGACAGAAGTGAAAAAAAAAAATCAGCAGTGGCTTAGCTCAGCTACGCAAGGATATACGTAGCGAAAGGACTGGAACGTCCTCGTTGACGAAGCACTGGCCGTCAGCCGTTTGGTGTAGTCAGTCATCCGGCGCGTCTTCGCGCCTGGTTCTCCTTGCTCCAACCGCGATTATTCTCGTAGTTGGGCAACGGCTTGGCGTGTGTCGCTTCACGTGTTGACGCCGCAACTTGGCGAGACGTTCATCCTTCTCTTTCAACTTCACGTATGGACGCTTAGCCTTTCGTGGTCATTTGTACGCCGTCGGGCGTCCTCACGCCAAGCAATCCTTTGCGGGTCGTCCGACGCAACTTCTCGAAGTCTCCTAAGATGCCGCGCGCTGTACGCGCGCTCACCAGCCGTTTCTTCATCAATGGCGCATCTTACTACCAAGCGCACACGCTCAGGCTTATATGTTCCGCTGCGCAGTGAGACGCCATAAAGGAGACTCTGCGCACCGGTGAGAGAGTGGGAGAGAAAACTTTATTGTCAAGAAGATGGTGATATTCTTGGGTTACTTCAACCGCTCCAGGTGGTCGATAGTTTAAGTCTGTCGCTGACCTCCTGCGCTCCTGCTGTGGCCCGGGACAGAACGTTCAAATCTGTCGGAAACGGATCCTCCGTGCAGTTCCAGATTATGTGGTCTAACGTGCCCGGCTCACCGCACAGCTGACAATACGCCTTTACCAAATCGGGAAAGATATTGGAATGCATCCAAGGGTTTGGTGCGACAGTCTTTGCAGCCGCCTCCACGTGCTATCGTGTTCGCGGCTGTGCGAAACGTCTGGAGGAGGCAGGCTCGCTCTAAGTTTCCTGCAATAGTTGGGTATGGCCTGATATGTAAATAGCGTCTGGCCCCTGGGAATATCCGGTTGAGAGACCCCCTCATCAGCTCGGCTGACAAAACCTCGAGAATACTGGTGAGCAGCCGCGTTCCCTGAAACCCCCGAGTGGGCCGGGACCTACAGAAGATCCACTTCCTTCCTATCTGCTGGCATCGTACGAATACTTTATGTACTGGCGGAAATACGTCCCCTCGCTAAGTTGCGTAGGGCCGTTTTAGAATCACTGAGAATGGCTCTGATGCTTTCCTGAGTGATGCCTAGTGCTATTGCAGCCTCTTCGCCTCTTCTACTCAGTCCGTGACCAGCACAGCCGCAACTGTGAGGAAGATGCTCACCGCGCTCACAGCGAAAGCGCCTTTGCCTTTAATGTTATAATGGGCCGCGTCAACATACGCAACACTATCATCCCTCGATACCTGTTGCTTAAGGTCTTCACCCTGGTCCTCCTCCGGGTTTCATCACGGTCTGCTTGCATGTTCTTGTGGAAGGGTTTGGCCCGAATACGTTCGCGCATCTCTCTAGATATAATCATCTGGCTTGTAGAGTCCTCAACCTCTATGCCTAAGTTTCGCCAAATGTAGAGCCCCCTATCTGTCTGCCTGAGCCGCTTCTCTTGCGAAGTAAGTTGTGCCTCAATGAGCTCAAGGGAGTAGCGGACCTCAAGAGCCTTGAGGTGGACGTGTTTCTGGGGAGGCCGAGAGCAGCCTTGTACGCCTGGTTTATCAGGCAGTTCAGCTTTTCCCTCTCTGCTCTCGAGATCCAGGCAAGTGGTGGCGTACACAAGCCTACTGATGACGAAAGCCTGAACGAGCAGGCATGTGTCGCGCTCTCTCATGCCCTGTCGCCCAGTCTCCACACGCTTAATGAGGCGTATGGTCTGCTGGATCAAGGTCGTCAAGCTGTCTAGCGTTACGTTGTTGCATGTGTTGGATTGTATAAGCATTCCAAGCACCCGTATCATGTCTACTTGGGGAATTTCGTTTCCTTGGTTCTCAGTAGCATTCTATTCGGATTCGTTCTGCAGGGCCTATTCCTTATTACGGACGACCAGCATTTCCGACTTTTGTGGGGAGCGTTCCAGTCCTGCCCAACGGGTGTGGCCATCTGCGACGTCCGCCGACTCTTCAAGGGCCGTCTCGATCTGCCCGTCCGATCCGTGGTTCATATATATCGCGACGAGATGCAAACAAGTTTTGTATTCCTCTATGCCTCTATGCCGTCAAGTTCTCTTAGGACCGTGATCAGCGCAGCGTTGAATAAAGCCTATCTTCATGAAACGTCGTTTCTGCGTAAGCTCATATAGCACGTGTTTCTCACGTGTTTGCAGAACTACATAGAGGTTCATCGCCCTATGCCGCACACGATGATCAGATTTAGGCCACACTTGTCCACGCAGGACGTAATGCTGCAGCTCTCTAGAGAAATAGTGCACTCGTGAAGCGACCACGGAACGCGTGCGATCCTAGTATTGGATTCGAAGAGAGCGTTTGATAAATTCTCGCATGAGGCAATACTCGCCAACGCATCTTTACTGATTGTAGGGTGACACACTTACGCATACGCAAGAGATTTTTTTCTAAAAGAAGAGCGCAGTTAACTATAGGAGAACTCAAATCGAAAAACATAATAGTGGGAAAATGAGGGTATCCCGTAGAGGACAGTTTTATCGCCCTTTTTTATTCAACACGGCGCTGATAACTCACACCGGAGAACGTTTACGCATGCGCAGTCAAGCTGCATAAAGAGGCACATGACATCACGAGTCGGCGCAGCGGTGGGGACTGGCGCGGTGCAGCGGCGGAACACCTGTAGAACGGCGCAGCTGGTAGCCATGGTTACGGCGCATGCGCAATGTGGCCTTATACAGGCACGGCGAAACTCGCTTCGACTAGCCTAGTGTAGTTTCCGCTACAAAATTATCCATTGTCACTCACAATACGTGTAGGATGGATTCGTCGAGATGCCCACCCCACACAAGTCTTGATGGATGAAGCAAGTCAAGAATAATCTCCTCCACGCCCTCTTCAAGAAGGGGAAACTTCTCCGGAGACAACATCTCTCCAAGAAAAAGAAAACCTTTGGTGCGCCAACCGAACACTTCTCTCATTATGTGGCACTGACCTCCCGGATGGCCTTTCGCGCTCGGAAGACGTATTGCCTCAAAGATTACGCCTCCGCGTCACCCTCACCGAAGTGGTAACCTGGTCTTGGCCGGTACAGTACCATCCTTTTTGCGGTGACTTTTGCCCTTCTGTCCCACTCCTGTCTGCGAGGCGGGCATTAAACATTTAGTTTGGACCTGCCCCGCTTTGCGTGCCATCCGGCAGAAAGAAGTGCTCTGGTGCGGACCGGCCCCAGGCCGTCCACCGGATGTAGAAGACTGGATTTTTGAGCCCGCACTATGGGACATTACTGGACCTCATTCGGGAGTTCGGTGTGTATCTATATTTCTATATGCTACATTATGCCAGCAGCAACACTACCGCTATAAAGACGGCCTCAAACGCAGCTGATTCCACTCGCGCCGTCTGGCGCAGGGCTAGCTGAAGTGGTCGCACTGATGTTCACTCAAGGATACCCCCCAAAAAATTGGCAGATAAAGCTCAATGATTGAAAGGAATTTTCATTTTACAGTATATGAGTCGACAGGAATATCGTGTGCCTTTGTATAATAACAGACGATCACACACAGTGTGACTGTAACGAAAGGAGTCAATCATTGCAGCAATGTTTTGTTATGTTCATGAACGAAAAAATTTACAAAACTGTGCTTGGACCCAAAGCGGAGCCTAGTTTTGGGTCCGAAGATAAAAGTGCATATTATTAGGCAGTCTTCACAATTGGAATTATAGACCTGCGATTTAACAATATGATTTGGATTGAAACAAATAAAAAAAATTATCAAGCGCGGAAATAGGTAGCGACACGATTCACGAAGGGCGGGTTGTTATACATGTAACAAGATACTGGCGCTGCAGGAAAGTGAGAAACACGAGCGAGTAGGATGTTTCAGATAGAACAATACTCAAAGCGTTGGCATAACAGAATTTTCCGCAGATAGTTTAAGATAATACGTTTTAAACTTTTTGATAACACTGGGTTCAAGGCTTAAACCAACTAGTATTTTGTTCCAAACCTTGGCTCCAACGTATTGAATGAGCTGCCCACCATAGACATTTTTTGCAGGGGAATAATAGAACTGCCAGATTAGAAGTTTCTAGTGGGTTGTACGAGGGCTATGAGTATGACACGGGAAATGGATGGTTGTATCAAGCTATGCTGTGTACAAAGCGTGCTGTTTGTACTTCACTCAAATGACCAAATGGCATTAACTTCAGTTGAGCAAAGAGTGGTTTATTAGGGTCATTAAATTTTTCGAAGTTCATTATTCTGATTTGTTGCTTTTGTCAGCGTCTAATGGAGTCTAGATATGAGGTGTAAGTCCAGCCCTAGGATTCAATACAATATGACAGGTAACTGTTAATAAATGCAAATTACTTTATTCGCAACGTGCTGGTGTCAAAGCAATCGTGACCTTGTAGAAAATTAAGTAACAGGAAGCTAGCTTCGAACACGTGGCATTAGTATGATTTTTCCAGTGCAAATTGTTGTTAAGTACAACACCTAAGTATTTAAAAGAGGTTGTTTGCGTGCGTGCAATGTTATTAATAGCCGGTTTAATTAAAGGGCTGTTTATGCATTTGTTTAGTGATGGAAACAGTATGTATTTAGTTTAGTGATTTCGGCACTGCTTCTGCAAAGCCTTCGTACCTTCTTCGGGCTTACTTTAAACCGAAGCATTCATTTTTTGGCACGTTAACGACGCACTCTGAACACTGATTTTGCCTTACCTCAGAAAGATTACGCGTTCTTTAGTGTATACGTGCCGAGTTTCTCAATACAGTGGCTTCGGTCTCCGGGCTTGTAAGGTCTCCTCGTAGATGTTTATACGGCTACCATTTGCCTGTGGAAAGTGTTCGGTTTTATGGGCATGCCAATTTTTGCCCTTCTTGGGTATATCGTAATGCCTATAGCACATATCATAACATCAAGCCCAGAAAGCAGGAAAATGAAGTCTCGTTGCCTCCCACCACAGGGTCCCCATGCTGAATATTTAGCCCTTTGGCTACAATATTAATCATTCCATGGTGCTGTGCCCAATCTGCTTTGCCCTTCCTTCTCCTGTGTAATGCTCTCGGTATTCGTGGGCAGCTGGAATTATTTCCAAGCATCAACGTGTCGTAACGCTTGTATAACACCAAATCATTTGGGACATTGAAGTTGTCTTGCCTAGAGAAGCGGACACGCACCGCAGGCTCTACACATCGAATGTTCTGTCCTATAGATTCAGTTTCAAACATTCCGCGGTCATCTCGTCAAGGTGTTTTGGTCTCCTATTGTACTGCACAAAGCACTATGCGCAGACTGCTCTCATTGACTTGGCAGCGGATGCGACGGACAGAGCGGACGCTCATTTTTTCGACTTGTTCACAGGCGCACCCGGCCAGCCTTCATCTTTATCGAGTGCCGATCAAGCTGATTAACGGAGGCAGCAGCGCAGATTGGCGTCTGCAAGCCCAGCGTGGAACCACGTGGTCCGCTTCACCTGCCTTGAAAAGGACGACGCCAGCGGCTCAGCTCTCACTTGGCAGCGAAGGCGACGACGGACAGAGCGGACGCTCATTTTTTCGACTTGTTCACAGGTTGGAACTCTTGAGTTTTGGCTGTTTCCTGCCGGTAAATTTTTCCGTTGCCTTTGCTGCCATCTGTTGTCAAACATTTTTGAGCACTGAGCCTGGCAAGCGCAGTGAAATTTGCCATGGGAACTGAACTGGCTGACTTCAAACGCGAGATGCGCAAAGAAATCCGTGAGCTAAAAGCCAGTCTAGAACACATGAACCAAGATGTTGAGGACTTCCGAAAGGAGTGTGCTAACTTGAAGAAAGAAAACGCTGCTCTCAAAGCAGTTAATGCTGAAATGACAGATGAGCTTCAACAACTGAAAAAAATTGCAAATGAAAACTCGTTGCAAATCACTGCACAGGAGCAGTACTCTAGGCGGAATAACATTGAAATTAAAGGGATTCCCCAAAACGAAAATGAAAACCTATTTGATATCCTCGCCAAGTTTGGCGATGTAGTCAGAGAGCCAATAACAGAACAAGATGTTCAAGTGTGCCATCGGGTTCCTACACGGAATACCACTACCGACAGAAATAAATCCAATGAAAGTGACAGTGGAAGGCAACAGGAGAAAACTGGACTTGGCTCAAACATTGTGGTGGTATTCAATAATAGTGCGAAGCGTGATGCCGTTCTTAAAAAAGCAAAAAAAAGATGAAGTTTGAATCAGATGAACTCGGCTTCTCTGAGAAAAACCGGTCTTTCTAAACGAGCATCTGTGCCCGAAGCTGAAAAAATTGCTAGGCATGACGATCGGAAGGAAACGTGACATGAAATGGCGTTTTGCATGGGTCAAGAACGGCAGAGTGTACGCACGTGAATCGGAAACCTCTCGTGTGATAAGAATTGACTTTGAAGTTGATCTGCACAAGATTCACAATGTTGTCTCCACCCCTTAAGCACACGGAAACTTATCTCTTATATCTGTGACATTCCTGGAGACGCCAGTTATGACAGCGGAGGCATATGGTGTGCAGTGGTGTTGAGTGCAGCGAAAAGTGTTTTGTCGGACGCACTGTGCGAGGCGATTCAGAAAGACAAGGGGAGCTGCGTGGACTCAAATGTTCGGAGAACATTCTTCTGGAGGGTGAGCGAGTGTGACATTCCTTGTGTGCTACGAGGTACATTCCTTGTGTGTGCTACGAGGTACATTCCTTGTGTGTGCTACGAGGTACATTCTTTGTGTGTGCTACGAGGATCCACGTTCGACGGCGCGGCGTAGACGGAGACCCAGATGACAGGCATCATCAATTACCCAGCCATGCTCGTTGAGAGTGACAACCAGAACGAAGTGGTTTAAGCCCAACCGGACCCAACCGGACCCGCCGCCGCGGGGAAACAGGCTTTATCCTCCCCAATTGGCGTGGCGGTTTCAGGGGCGGCCCTCCCGGGCACATTCCAGGACAAGGGAACTGTCAGCGATCCAGAGCGCGCCGTACCACAGCCGACGCTATGCGCTACCGCGAAGACAACATTCTTCCCTCGGACTCAACACGTGAGGGGGCGAGACAATAAGTGCGGTGGTATGTTTGTGCGCCCAAGTGAAAGCCCTAGCCCCCCCTCCTTCCCCTCCGGCGTGGGCGTCCTCACCCTAGGGAGTGTGGAGAAGAGGATATAAAAATCGAGAAGCAGTACGGAAGAGGCACGCTCAGGACGACATCGTTCGCCAAGAGGGCCTTCAGCGCCGAAGCCCGACGGCGTGCAGCTTCTGCCAGCAACCGCTCGAGCCCAACTCCGGAGCCACTCCATCGCCCCCATGAAGTCGTCGGCACGTAAGCTCGGACGCCCCAGCCTCTGATGTATAACCTTAATCATGTGTAATTATTGAATATACCTGTTTGTTTAAACTGAGCCATACGGTGTCTCTTTGCCTCTCCGTCCCGTGTGGACCTGCGCATTATGGGGGTCTTCACACTGGTGTCAGAAGTGGGGTCCAAAAGCAAATGTCCTCTGAATGCTGTGACATTCATGACTTCAAAATTGTAATCAAAAGGGAATCACGGGACTGATTGTGGGACTTTTACCCCCATTTGAGAGGCTTGAGGCACTGGAGGGCTTGAAAAAAAATATGACTGTATCTGAGGGAGCTCCCACTCCACAGCCGTCGCTCGGAGCAAGCATGCTGGCATTAGGAAGCGTCATTCCGACGTTTACGGGAGATAAGACAGGGGTTCCAATCTGCGATTTCTTTTCCATGCTAGAAGAGATTAGGAAAATGGGGGGGATGGTCCGATGCTGAAATGCTGGGAATGGCGAGGTGTAAGATGGCAGGAGCTGCTCATGATTTTGCATGGCGAGACGAAAAAGTAAAATCCACAAAATCATTTGCGGAATTTAAGAAGCTCGCGTTTGAGCATTTTGACACTGAACCACGTCACGTGCGAGTACAGAGGTTCCGTGACGCCGGACAGATGGTAGGGGAGGACGTGCGAACGTTTGCGTCGCGGCTTCAGCGCTTAGCGCGCGATACGTTAAGCAGGGAGGAGGAAGGAGACCAGCTAAGGAAGAAATACGCGGAGGATCTACTTAAAGAGGAAATGACCGCTTTGTTCGTGGCTGGTCTGCAAGACCCCGTGCGCCGGTTTGTGCTCTCGCGCCAGCTGAGCAATTTCGACCAAGCCGTGGAGGCCGCATTGGATGAGGAACAAAATGAGGCGTTAACGACAGCCGCAGCGAGAGTACGCGTCATAGAGAGAGCGGTGCTCAACCCTGAGGTTGCTCTCCTGACAGAGCGGTTAGATCGCTTAGAACAGCTGCTATCTCAGCAGGTAGAACGCCAGGTTGAAGCGCGCGCTCAACAGCGCCCATTCGCTGGAAACCGGAGACCGCCACAAAGCTACAGCCGCGGTATGCGAGATTTTGAAGAAATCGTATGCTTCGCTTGCCAGGGTCGCGGACACATCGCCAGGTTCTGCCAAAACGTGCGCCGTGGGGAGCCACAAAGAGAAGCAGGCGAGACACGCCCTAAGCAAGCCTACAGCGGGGCTCCAGATACCGAGACAAAAAACTAGATAGTCCTCCCCAGCCTGAGGAGCGTGGGGAGGGAGCAGTGGATGATGAGGTGGTGGTAGTTTGTGTGGCCGACGAGGCATGCCCTGTTGTGCGTTGCAACTTAAATGGTTGTTGCATGGAATTGTTGATAGATACGGGGTCAAAGGTGACATTGCTTAAGGAGAGCAGTTTTAACACGCTTCGAAGGAAGGGGGACCGCGAGGTGTTGGAAGCGTCTGGTGGTATGGCAACCAAATTTGTAGGCATAACGGGGGATCCTCTTGGCATAAGTGGACTCTACCGGTTACACTTCTCTCTCGGCGGAATTGCATTGGAGCACCCCTGCTACGTATGCCCGGACACGGTGTCTCTGCCAAACGGAGTGTCAGGTATATTAGGGCAGGATTTTTTGAGAAAAGGGAAGGTAGTAGTCTCATTCTCTGAGGAAGAGGTTAATGCGGGCGGATCAAAAGTTCCGTTTTTGAACAGGAGAGGGGCTGAGATTCGCATTACCGATATTGACACCCGTCAAACAGTGGGATCATTGGAGAAGGTATATTCGCGGGTTGCCGTCAGGCTGGTCGATGAGGCGGTCGTCCTTCCTTGGTCGGAGCACATTTTGTACGCGTTTGTGCCTTCAGATGTAGAGAGCGGCGCCGTGGGAGTGCTTGAGCCGGTCGACTCTCTCAGCAATGGCCTGAAGGCAGCCGCGTGCCTCGTGACAGTTAATGACGCCCACAGAGTGCCCCTACGGGTGGTTAACTGTAGCCAGCAGCCACTGAGCCTTCCCAAGAACAAAACATTGGCTTTCTTCACCTCTGCGATAGAGAAACGTGAGCCCACCGATACGGTACTAGCAACTGTAGAGCATGCTAGTCCTTCGGCTGCTCCAAAGGTGTCGTTCGATCTTTCTCACGTAAACTCCAGGGAGAGGGAGGCTCTGGCTGGTTTGCTGAACGACTACTCGGAGGTATTCGCCGCGTCCAACCTGGATTTGGGCTGCTGTGGCGTTATAAAGCACAGGATAGAAACCGGCACTTCGTCGCCCGTTTACCAGCGTGCGTACAGGATTCCTTACTCCCAACGTGAGGAGATGGAGCGGCAGGTGCAGGACCTGATTGATCGCGGCATTGTCGAACACTCAAAGTCACCCTGGGGAGCACCAGCACTATTGGTGGAAAAGCCAGATGGCTCGTATCGATTGGTAGTGGACTACCGCAAACTAAATGCCGTAACTCGCATCGATCCATACCCCATCCCCAATATACAGGAGACGCTTTCTCAGCTGGGCTCTGCCAGGTACTTCACGGTAGTGGACATGGCGGCGGGATTCTGGCAGATAGCAATGGATCCGTCAGATGCCGAGAAAACGGCATTCAACACGCCCTCAGGGCACTATGAATGGAAAAGAATGCCGATGGTCTGGCCAACAGCCCTGCTGTCTGGCAGAGAACCGCTGATGTTATCCTGGCAGGTCTTCTGGGGAGGCTGTGCTTCGTGTATATGGATGACATTATCATATACAGTGACAGTTTTGATAACCATTTGCGCGATATTGAGCAGGTTTTGGTGCGACTAAGAGCAGCGGGTCTCAAGCTGAAGCCCTCTAAGTGCCAATTCCTCAAAAACGAGGTGAAATACCTCGGGCACGTTGTTTCAGCTGACGGCGTGCGACCGGACCCTGAGAAACTAAGGTGTGTCTCGGATTTTCCATCCCCGACTAGCGTCCGCCAGGTCCGGCAGTTTCTCGGCCTGATCGGTTACTACCGAAGGCACATAGAGGAGTTCGCCAAGCTCGCTAAGACGCTCACCGCCTTAACAGCCAAAAATGTCGCCTTTCGCTGGGACGAAAACGCGGAGAATGCTTTTGGGGCCCTGAAAAGGAAGCTAATGAGTGCACCGCTGTTGCGCCACCCGGATTTTAATTTGCCCTTCGTTATGGCCACAGATGCGTCAAAGTTCGCAGTTGGTGCCGTGCTATCTCAGGTTATCGAGGGCAAAGAACATCCCGTTGCTTTTGCTAGCCGACAGCTGAGCCCCACAGAGCAAAAGTACGGAGCTACGGAAAGGGAGTGCCTCGCCGTTGTCTGGGCAGTAAAGCACTTCAGATGCTACCTTTACGGCCGCAAATTCAAGCTAGTCACAGACTGCCATCCTCTGAAATGGGTGATGAGTGTCAGGGACCCTAGCTCGCGACTCGCTAGATGGAATCTACACCTGCAGGAATACTGCTTTGAAGTTGAGCACAAGGCAGGAAAGACACATCTGAATGCTGATGCACTCAGCCGCACAGCTGCGGTGGCAGCTATAGATGAGTTTGTCCCCGTAGTCGACCCCGCCGAATTACGCACAGAGCAGTGCAAAGATCCTGACCTGAAGCGAATAATCGAAAGCTTAGAGGGCGCACCGTCTCACCCCGAACAGCTAGGTTATTTCATTGGCAAAGACGGCACCCTGTGTCGGCGCACGAGGCCAACCAGGAAAGGGAGACCAGAGAAAACCGCTTGGGAGAGAGTCGTCATACCTCGGTCGTGGACAGAAAGGGTTCTTCGCGCGTTTCACGATGCGCCATGCGCCGGTCATTTTGGCGTAGCGAAGACACGCAGGCGTGTGGAGCGTTTGTACTTTTGGAGTGGCATGCGACAGGATGTTAGAGACTACTGTGCGAAGTGTCATTCCTGTCTCGAAAGAAAAACACCCAAGGGACGAAGACCAGCTCCAATTCAGCCGTTCCCTGAGGTTTCGGCTCCCTTCGAGCGGACAGGTATGGACATAATGGGCCCCTTGCCCACGACCACTTCCGGAAACAAGTACATTTTAGTATTTGTCGATCACCTTTCAAAATACGCGGAAGCGGTAGCACTCCCAGATCAGAAGGCAGACACGGTTGCAAGAGCATTTGTCGAACAGATCGTGCTCCGACATGGACCCCCGAGGCAACTCTTGACAGATCGGGGAACGAACTTCGTGTCGCAGCTAATGAGGAGAGTTTGCGAGCTGCTTAAGATCGCTAAGAAGCAGACAACACCGTACCATCCGGCTTGCAACGGCGCGGTGGAGCGACTGAATCAAACCGTGGCCGGGTTCCTGTCGCATTTTGTTTCGCGCGACCAGCGGGACTGGGACTTGTGGCTCCCGTATGCAATGTTTGCCTACAATTCCGCAGCACACGAGAGCACGGGCGAATCGCCATTCTTTCTTCTCTACGGCCGAGACCCGGACCAGCCTAGTGAAGTGCCAGAGGGCCCCCGTCGTGTCCCATACGCTTCACTGGACGACTATAAGGTTGAGCTAGAATCGCGCTTGCAAGTGGCGAGGGACATCGCAAAGGAGTCCTTAAAGAAAGCGGCGAAGCGCAGGAAGGAGGTGCACGATCGCAGTGCTAGAGACGCGCCGTTTGATGTGGGGGACAGCGTGTACATTGAAAACTGCCAAAGGCAGATTGGGCTAGCTCGTAAGTTCCAGACGAAGTGGAGAGGACCGTGCGAGGTTGTCGAGAAGCTTTCTCCGGTAAACTTCAGAGTCCGAGACGTGAACCGGCGTTTGATAAGGATACACGCAAATCGCCTCAAGTCGGCACCGGTTCAGTATTCACGAAATGAGGAAAGGGAAAGCGCGGATTTTGATGGGGACAGAAGTGAAGCGGAGCGCGCAGATAGTTCGCAAGAAACGCCCTCTCCTGCATTTGTTCGGCAGGCGCCCGAGGTGACGGCCGGAATGTCACCGGATTTACTTCATGCATTGCTAGAAGAAGAAGCGCGCGACGTTGCCGCGCAGATAACGCCAGGAGAGGCTCCTGCCACGAGCCCTCGCGAGTCCCAAAGCAGACAAAGGGGCACAGACTTACTTAGTATGACTCATGAAGGCCGATATCCGCTGCGAAATCGGAAAGCTAAGTCGGACTAATGGCGTAAACAGAGCGGAGTTGTGAACTGGTTAGAATTGTGTAATGCCGCAGCTCATAACATTGCTATGTGCTTATGTGTTAAGTTATCGGAGTTGGTAGTTAAACCTTTCTGTCATTAAGTAACACCTTCACAGGAGAGCATGCGGAGCGCATGCAGAACCTGCCCTACTTCCTTTCGTTATCTATATTTTTGTCTGTGCCGTTATCGTGCTAGAAGTGGGAGCTCCTTTGTAACTGTGGTAAATTTATTTCGTCCAGTTTGGACTAGAAAGGAGAGGCTTGGGTGCTGAGTTTCATGTTTATCTGTAAAAGAAGATCAGTGCTGCCCCTGGAGACGCCAGTTATGACAGCGGAGGAATATGGTGTTGTGCAGTGGTGTTGAGTGCAGCGAAAAGTGTTTTGTCGGACGCACTGTGCGAGGCGATTCAGAAAGACAAGGGGAGCTGCGTGGACTCAAATGTTCGGAGAACATTCTTCTGGAGGGTGAGCGAGTGTGACATTCCTGGAGACGCCAGTTATGACAGCGGAGGCATATGGTGTTGTGCAGTGGTGTTGAGTGCAGCGAAAAGTGTTTTGTCGGACGCACTGTGCGAGGCGATTCAGAAAGACAAGGGGAGCTGCGTGGACTCAAATGTTCGGAGAACATTCTTCTGGAGGGTGAGCGAGTGTGACATTCCTTGTGTGCTACGAGGTACATTCCTTGTGTGTGCTACGAGGTACATTCCTTGTGTGTGCTACGAGGTACATTCTTTGTGTGTGCTACGAGGATCCACGTTCGACGGCGCGGCGTAGACGGAGACCCAGATGACAGGCATCATCAATTACCCAGCCATGCTCGTTGAGAGTGACAACCAGAACGAAGTGGTTTAAGCCCAACCGGACCCAACCGGACCCGCCGCCGCCGCCGCGGGGAAACAGGCTTTATCCTCCCCAATTGGCGTGGCGGTTTCAGGGGCGGCCCTCCCGGGCACATTCCAGGACAAGGGAACTGTCAGCGATCCAGAGCGCGCCGTACCACAGCCGACGCTATGCGCTACCGCGAAGACAACATTCTTTCCCTCGGACTCAACACGTGAGGGGGGCGAGACAATAAGTGCGGTGGTATGTTTGTGCGCCCAAGTGAAAGCCCTAGCCCCCCTCCTTCCCCTCCGGCGTGGGCGTCCTCACCCTAGGGAGTGTGGAGAAGAGGATATAAAAATCGAGAAGCAGTACGGAAGAGGCACGCTCAGGACGACATCGTTCGCCAAGAGGGCTTTCAGCGCCGAAGCCCGACGGCGTGCAGCTTCTGCCAGCAACCGCTCGAGCCCAACTCCGGAGCCACTCCATCGCCCCCATGAAGTCGTCGGCACGTAAGCTCGGACGCCCCAGCCTCTGATGTATAATCTTAATCATGTGTAATTATTGAATATACCTGTTTGTTTAAACTGAGCCATATGGTGTCTCTTTGCCTCTCCGTCCCGTGTGGACCTGCGCATTATGGGGGTCATCATATATCTTTTCTTGTTGTTTTTATGGCTGCACCTAAAGATATCGCTTGCCCTCTCGACAGTAGCTATGTCACCATCCTGCACTGTAATGCCCAACGCGCGCGAAACAAAGCAGATGAACTCACTCTTTTCCTTAGTGAATTCTGTTTCTGTTTTCATTATATTATGATCACTGAAACATGGTACACATGTGAGAATGATGTGTTTAGTCTGCCTGGATACAGAAGTTTTTATTTAAATAGGAAAAACCGACGTGGTGGTGGTGTGCTGCAGTTAGTATGTTCTTTGCAACCAGCATTTTCAGAAGTTAATGACGACTATGAAGTTGTAACCCTACAGTGTAAAAGCAAACTCTTTGTAGTCCTTTACCGCCCCCCTCAAGGAAATATAAGCAATTTTTTCGGCTATTTAGAAAAGTTGCTCAATTTTGCAACTCTTAATAAGATGCATTTGATTCTAGGTGGTGACTGCAACATTAATTTATTAGAGAACACAGTACCGGCACGTGAATTTAAGATACTTCTTGATTCATATTTTTGTCACAATGTTGTATCTGTACCTACACGAATCAGTCATCACTCCGATAGCCTTTTAGACTTACTTGTGACAAATAATATTCATGACTGTGCAATGTCGCGGAGAATTGTGACAAGCTTAAGCGATCATTTCCCTATCTACATTTTCTGCAAAGCAGGCGACTTTCTTAAAAGGTGTAAACTCTGTTCGGAGACATATACTCTGCGAGAAATAAATCCGGAGACTAGTAATATTCCGAAACGAAATTTCACTCATATGTTGGGACCCAGTGTTTGAATGCACATGTGCTGAAAGAGCCTATGAAACATTTATGGCCCTTTTCAAAACATGTTACTATTCCTCTCTTAACCTAAAGTGTAAAGAAGTGTAAAAAACTGCGTAAGCCGTGGATGCCAGATGAATGTCTTTTAATGATAAAAAGGAAGGAAAAATTGCACGAGAAGTTCACAAAAACAAAGAACCTGGATGACTTTGCAGCTTTCAAAAAATACAGGATTTATGTCACAAACTTTTTACGTAAAATTAAAAACACTTACTTTGTAAATCTTTTTTCCTGTACAAAAAGTGGTCTTATGGCGCGAACTCGGCAAACTCTTGAACTCTGGCACTCGCCACAATGGTGAATTTCGTACCCTTTCGGCCCTGGCGTCGTCAATTGATCACACAAAGTAAAACGTAATTCTCAGTTGTAAAACCAAAACTGATACCAATAATTTTTTTGTGGAGTGTTCCTCCGAGAGCCCTATCGCCACTGCCATCAGTAGCAGAGCATTTTGTACACGCTCAAGTGAAGGCAACGACGAAGTTTTCACTCGTACCATGGCTGAGCAGCCTTCGGGTAAGTATCATTTTCACAATATATACCTTTTGAAGTCACGACTATTTGCGGCTGATATTTTTTATATTTATTTCCTACTGTTAGCGTAGGCATCATGCGAAAAATTGTAGGCCTAACCTGCATACTTTTTCTGTAGTGGTCTTTTGTTTACATGTCCACTTTTGACGACATCAGGGCTTAGTGGTTGCAAGTCGTGCGTTTGTCGTTTTATCCGCGTTCTCTTTCATATTTTTTAGGTGCATTGATACCGGCGGCGTTATTTTATTCAAGCCATGGTAAACACTCCCGACGCTTGCAAGAATGCACGGATAATCTCTTTGAACAACTGGATAACGCTAATTTATCAGACGTGGAAGACGAGTGCGGCGAGTCTGGCGGCAGCGGTGACGAGGGGGACGACGCGTTTGGAGCCCCGGCGGAGAGCGAGAGTGATAGTTCAGAAGCTGACTCGGAAGATGATAGCACACAAGCAACGGCAAGCGGATGGGCGAGAAAACCTTTCAAGGTGCCAGAGACTGTATTCAAAGGGGCAGCTCGCGAAAACCTTCACATCGAAGGGGACATACCCTCACCATTTGGTTATTTTAGCCGTTATGTCCCGAAGAGCGTCTTTACTGAGCTTGCTGAGAAAACAAATCAGTACGCGGTTTTTCAGTATGGCAAGTGTGTAAACACTGATGAAGATGAAATCAGCCGACTGGTGGCTCTCCATCTGATAATGGGTGTCCTGAAATATCCAGGGTTGCGCCTATATTGGAAGCCTGCAATGAGAACTGCTCTCATCGCATCATGCGAGATCTCGCGCAACCGCTTCGAGAAGCTTCGCAACACTCTTCACAACGATGATGCGAACAAGCCAGACACCAATGACAGTCTCTGGAAGGTGAGACCTCTGCTCAAGAACTTTCAAGCAAAGTGCCACGATCTCGAGCTAGAGGAGCATCTGTGCATTGATGAGCAGATTGTTCATTTCAAAGGCCGTTGGAACATAAAGCAATATGTGAAGGGCAAGCCTCACCCTTGGGGTGTGAAGGTATTCATGCTATGCCGGGAGTCCGGCCTGATTTATGATTTCTCGGTATACCAGGGCTCTACAACGAAGCTGAACGAGAGTGAAAAACAGCTATATGGTGTGACAGGTGCAATCGTTTCGCACCTGGGCGAGCGAATCCCGCCGTTGGTTGGCCACAAACTTTTTTGATAATTACTTTACTTCGTTGCCCATGCTGCGCGCCCTGCGTGAACAAGATATATTTGCAGCTGTTACTGTACGCATGAACAGGTGTGAAAAGTGCCCGCTCATGAGTGAAAATCAACTAAAGAAAAATGGTCGAGGCTCATCTGACAGTTTGGTCAGCAATGACGGCAAGATTGTTGTGACGCGGTGGCTGGACAATCGAGCCGTAAATATGGCCTCAAATTTTATCGGTGTAGAAGAGGGGGATACAGCACAGCGCTGGAGCAAGGTGGACAAATGTTTCATTGATGTGAAACGCCCTGCTGTAGTCGGAGCGTACAACCGAAGCATGGGAGGTGTAGACAAAACGGACTTCCTTGTAGCCTTGTACAGGACCACAATTCGTTCAAGAAAGTGGACCCTCAGAATGATTTTTCGCTTTGTGAATCTTGCTGTTGTGAACTCTTGGTTAGAGTACAGACGTGATGCTGATGTGCGAGGAGTCTCATTGAATGAGCAACTTGACCTCCTGGACTTCACCCTCAGAATCATTGATGCTCTTGCAAAGAAAGACAAAAATTGCAAGATAATGAAACGTGGTAGGCCATCCTTGTCTCCAATAGAGCCCAGGAAGCAAGCTCGCTTCACGGAGAATAGGCCTATAGAAGATGTGAGGTTCGACCAGGTTGGACATTGGCCAATTCACTCCGACGCTGGGGCGCAGCGGTGTAAAATGGACGGTTGCACAGGGAAAGTTCGAGTTTTTTGTGAAAAATGCAAGGTGCATCTGTGCTTGACGAAGTCGAGGAATTGCTTCAAGGACTTTCACGCAAATAAATAATCAAATTTGTGCTTAGTTTTTGTTGTAAGAGGGGCATGAAATAAACTGAACATTTTTTCATTCCTACACCCACTGAGCCCTGACGTCCCTTTTTGAGGACGTGAAGCCAAATCGGTGATTACTTCACACACAAGCTTTATATTTTGTGAGCATGCCACTCTGACCTTCCAAGTGAAGAAAATAAGAGAGAGAAAAATCTGCGATAAAAACAAAAATTCCTGGGCTGAAAGGGTTAACACTAAATGATGAAATACTCGAGGGCGAAGAACTTGCAGAAAAGTTTAATGAACACTTTGCAACTCTCTCCTCATGTTCGCACGCTGTTGACAGCAATGCCGCTAAAACATTCTTAAGCTTACAAAATTCTAGAACTGCATTCTTTGAGCCATGCAATAATGAAGAAATATATTCTGTTTTCATGTCTCTAAAGAACAGCCAGGCCAGAGACATTGATGACTTAGAAATCAAACCTGTAAAATATGTCCTCGACCTTCTAGTACCCCAAATTTGTTTTATCTCTAATGCTTGCTTACGAGCAGGTACTTTCCCATAAATCATGCAGTGTTCCAGAGTAAGTGTTATACATAAATCTGGTTACAAAAACAATTTATCAAACTATCGGCCAATCTCTGTGCTACCTGTTTTTTCCAAAGGATTAGAAAAGGTTCTATGCAAGAGAATAGTGTCTTTTTGTGACAAGCATATGATTCTCTCGGAGCAGCAATTTGGATTTCGTAAAGGTCGATCTACAGAGTTGGCCCTCTTAACGCAGAAAGAATTATTGCTTAAAGGTTTTGAGGAAAATATACTTACTTTGGGTGTTTTTATCGATTTCTCAAAAGCGTTTGATAGAATCGACCATACAATCCTGTCTACCAAATTAGACCATTATGGTTTCCGCGGTATTCCTGGTACACTTCTTAAATCATATCTTAATCATCGCAAGCAATGTGTTGTAATTAATGAATGGCGTTCTAGTATACTAAATATTACTGCAGTGTTACCACAGGGCAGCGTATTGGGACCGATACTATTTAACATCTATATAAATGATATAACAGATATTAGCAGACATGCATATTTCATTATATATGCAGATGACACTAGCCTTTTCTTCCAATCGAATGACTTAAACGATCTAAAGGTTTCCGCAAATACAACACTAAAGAAATTGCTTCAGTGGACTAAAGCAAACGGTTTAGAAATCAATACTTGCAAAACAAAAGCTCTGTTATTTGCGCCTGTGCCAAAAAATATTACTAGGGATCTCAACATGCAGCTTGGATCAGAGGAAATAAAACTAGCGAGTAAAGTTAAAAGCTTAAAGGTAATCTTTAATCAAAACTTAAGTTGGAATATGCACGTGGACCATGTGGCAGGAAAGCTAGCGAAAGCTACGGGTTTGCTTTCTCGGTTCCGGCACATGCTTCCAGTAAAAATTAAACTTATGCTTTATAATTCCTTGTTTCTCCCCCATATAAATTATTGTAGCCTTACCTGGGCTGACACAAGTCAACGCAACATAAACAAATTGCGTCTGCTGCAGAAGAAAGCCATTCGTCACGTAGCAAATGCTCCCTATGATACCCATACACAAGTACTATTTTCCTCCTTTAATGTGCTTCCTTTACAGCATGTACACCAATTTAACCTCGTTATGAAATACAAAGAAGCCATAAAAGATGACAGCGTCACTTTATAAAGCTTTGTAATCTCAGGAAAAATCCAGAAGCACCCTGTCCCATTAGAAAAAGAGAATTCTGGTCAATTCCCTTTTCACGCACAAATTATGGCCTACACAGTCTACAGTACCACATACCGAAGTACCTTAATCTATTGGAAGCAAATAATATTGACATATGTAACATCTCACAGAAAAAATGGAAAGAATACCTCATATCACAAAGCATGTAACTCTGATATTTTTTTTATGGTTCCGGAGTGGCAAAGACTGTATTTGACACAAATGTGCATTTGAATGTTCTATCCTTTTTATATTTTCTGTCTTATTGTTGTTGTTAATCTGACCTGTAAATGATTTAGGCGATGTAGTGCTTGAGCGCGTGTATGATTATGGTGTTATTGAAGTTTTGTACATAAGTGCCTGTTGCCTACTACCCATGCCAAGACAGGGGCAGGAACCCCGTCAAGCTACTAGGATAGTAGCTTTTTGTTCCTGTCCCAGTGTTTTTTCCTGGCTTATTATGGAAAAAATGCTGAATAAAAGGATTTGATTTGATTTGATTGATTTCAGTCTTGGGCACGTCGAAACGGCTGTACCGCACAACACACTGTCACCATTGATTTTCCCAGAGCATCATAACATTACGCATTGAGCAGAACTGCCTCTCAATCTGCGGACTAATCAAAAAGAAACTCAGATTTGTTAAGGGTGTGTAACACGATTGTTTAAGCGCTATCTTCGGTGTGAGAGCACAGTACATTTCCCTCTTAAACATCTTTTGAGTGAGTGAGTGAATGAGGGAGTTAGTGAGTGAGTGAATGAGGGAGTTAGTGAGCGAGCGAGTGAGTGAGTGAGTGAGTGAGTGAGTGAGTGAGTGAGTGAGTGAGTGAGTGAGTGAGTGAGTGAGTGAGTGAGTGAGTGAGGGATTGAGGGAGTGAGCAAGCAGTTATTTATTGAAATGAAGCCGGAAAAAGGCTTACTTATGTGTGATGCGAAATGCAGGAAATTAGCATTTGATAATCAGTTACTGCATTGAGTGAAAATTCCCAGATGGTCAAGTCTGTTTCGCCGAAGCATAGTTGCTTCTGAAAGCGAAATGCCAACCTGCAACACTGTGCAAAAAGTTATTCTTTCACAAACTTACCCATCGAATTTCGTCGTATCCAATATTTCAGGCATCTCTATGTAAGTTCTTGCAAAATCAATTGTTAATACCATTTTTTCTGGAGAAATGCCATCCAAAGTATCAAGAAATAGCTGAAAGCAAGTTTCAAACATTAGTCACGAGCTGCTTTTTGGCACACTTAAATGCCCTAAGAAAACAACTAGTAACAGTCCAGCGCACACAAAAATGTGCTACAGTTACAAATACATAGTGCGTTAGAGTGTGGAGACAGTCAATAATTATGGATGCCGCATTGACAACGTGTCAATAGCATTCAGGAGGAGGTCAATAAAGAGAACCAAGATTATAAAAAAGATAATCAGAAATAACGCAAGCGTCAGGCAACAAATCATTTCCGGAGGTAATGTCGCAAGTTTACTGAAAATAGAAATGTGGTCTAATTGATGGTAATTACTTAGAGAAATGAGCAGCTTATATAAGTTTCATGATTTGCAAGGAAACAAATAGGCATTATTACGCAAGATCATCTTATACAGAGTAAAAAATCCACAAAGGTGGAAAACTACTCACATAGAACGAAGGAAAAAATAGCAACGTTGAAGCAATTCCACAATTTTCGTGTGCAAACCACGAGCACCCCGCCGCAAAGAATTTCGTACTCTTGCTCACCATGCTTTAGGAGATACTCAGACTCGGTGGACGGAAAATTAGCTTTCAATATAAAACTTTTACCGCTATTTGTCGTAACTAAAGGACAATGTTATTACAAAGACAAAAAAAATGTTATTTCTTGCCCGGTCCACAATATAGCACTACATATTTCTGACCGTATAACAAACAACGTAACAAAATAATCACCTCTTAGGCTAAGCGTCTAAATAGGCCACCACTTTTCACTCAAGTGTCTACACCATATTCTTAAATTGTGCTGTTTTGCGCATTGATGTGCGGATGTGAAGTATAAAAAAGGTGAATTTTATTTCTGCCTTATCAAAACATTCATTTTAGATAACAAATGTACAATATAATTTTTAAAGCGCCGACACAATGCAACAGAAAGAGGAATATAACTATAATTCGAAAATTATTTCGAGCTACCAGCAGTGAACAAGGAAACTTCAATTTGGATAGTTCAGTGTAATTCTAAACGTGGTTAGCACACAAACGGGCTTGCTGTCATAACCGCAAACGCGCTCATCACCACTTTTTCTAACACAAATACCAGCGTAAATACTGGGGAGTACTGAAGGTGCACACAGTGAAAAAGCATCGAATATGGAACATAAATTTTAGATAGGTGTGCCGAACGCGAAGTGAAGATGGGGAGAAGGAAAATCACAATTTTGTGTCTCGTGCAAAATCAATCTTGTTTTTCGGCTATGGAAAGATTTTATCGGGAGCCAGTTGTGTTCCTTTTCGCTCCTGTCTCGAGAGTCCTCCACTTCTCGTCTGAAACAACCGCAGGCATTCTTGTGACTCCAAAAAATGTGACGCTCTTTGCGTATTTTTGAGCTCACTGTCCTCCCTGGGTGCCTCCGCGAAGCAGCACTGTGCCAGCCCCATGTGTCATACCTTCTCACACGAAAAAAGAGGGGTGTCCACAAGATTTATGCACTACATGATCAACTAGTTTCTCGTTCCTTTTTTGGTAGACATGCCGATGAAAATGTCTATTTCACTATTTGCGTTAGCTTTGTTTCTTTTTAGCTCAATTGCTTCTAAACGTGCAAATAGCGTCGAAATGCCTGTATTTGCTACCTATTGTGGACGCCTTGAAACATCGCGCCAGTTTGCAACATCCATATGTCCAGCTTCTTCATAGACACCACTGCTTGGTTGTGGGACAAGTGTAGAATATTGCAATATACCGTAATGGAACATACTCGTAGCAATGATCTGACGTCCTGAAGGCTAGCAATTGAAATGCTGATTCGACACATGTACTACGTACACAAGGGACAGAGAAGCATCCACGAGGGTCCGTGTTTAGAAATACCACTTTCCGCTGTGCGGTCAATTCTAGTACGCAGCCAGATTAGTTTTATGGTTTGATCTGCGAGCACCTTGTTCTCTCAGAAGCGGCGTTTTGCTTGTTATAGGTGAACGCGGCCTTCTTTGTAAACCCTGCTGTCGCCTTGAAAGCGAAATTTAATTTTCTCGAAGGAATTTCGACTAAATTTGTTTTGTTATTCTTCACTTATGGCCCCACGCCGCTCAACTATTGTTAGCATGAGCTCGATTTCAGAGGGCGCGATATCTTCTATCTAAGGCAGTATGACAGGCATAAGGTCCTTGTCGTTGTGGTGGTGAGGGCGATTGGATTAATACGCACAATATTATCCAAGATATTCAACATAAATCAACTTTGCGGTCACAAAGCCATTATCACTACATTAAAAATAATAAAGTGTCAAAATAAACATATCTCCAAAATTATCTGCTCCCACCATAACGAAAGCGGTAAAATTTCATTTAAGACGTGTAAATTATTCGCGCCACTGTAGGGTACCAAACTGTCACTTTGCTTCCCTTCGTCTTGCCTTGTACATTCAACATTTATTGGATACGCCCACCGGCGCATTTTGTGCGCACATTCTTGCAGTGATCGCATATATGCTCATCAGTTTAGTTCGCATAGCGATTGCGCACGGCTTCGCAATGGTTGGCAATGGCTTCGCAATCCAGGGGCTTTTATATGCTTGTACCATGACCAAGGGCGTCCGCGGATTTTTTGTAGGGGTTGGGGGGGCGGGCGTTGGTTTTTGGCGCCGAAGGGGAGGGGGGTGCGGAATGTTCGCAGCAAAAAGGCACTATTTACGAAGTAAATTTATTTATTCATACACAAATAAGTAAAATACACAAATGAGAAAAATATAAAAACAGCAAATTAATGCATGGCTTGCAAAAAAAACACCGGAGTTTACTAACGAACCAACAGTTAAAATTAATTTTAAAAATGCACAAAGATACTATTACTTCCTGGAGAGAAGCGCTCAGTCTTGCTGCATGCGGGTTCTCGACCATACTGAATTGATGACCAGCACACAGAACAATATGTTATCAAACAAACACACAACTACAGTCGCTCAGTCAGTATCTCTTGAACCGCAACTGCAGACGCCTCGGATCTTTCTGGGCGAATTGCATGATGACATGGGTGATAAAGTCATTTCTCTGCATCATTACAAGCTCTCGGTGCACATTCATCATACAAAGTCCGTCCAGCCTGTGGTTTGTCACCGTTGGGCGTAGCCAGGATTTCACTCCCCTCATTGTACTCAAGGATCGCCCGACCGTACAGGTAGTGACTGGCAAAGCCAGACCCACCTCAATGGCTTTCGCAACACCGGGGATGAATGTCTTGGCCTTATGTAGAAGCTCGCAGTAAGATATTTCTGATGGTTCCCCAGCGGTCTTGACCGAGCAGAGGAGGTTGTGCATCGGACGGGATTTCCCTCACTCTTGCCGTCACTGCGACGTGGCCTCAGTTTTTTGCCTTTATATCCTGGCCAAGGCTGTATCTCCATGGCTGTCCTGTCTGCAACTCCCCAAAAGACCGAGACTGGTATTCACCACTTGTGGGTTTGCACTGCGCTGAAGCCCACGAGAGTATGGCATCGGGCAGCAGGGCCTCTCCTGCCGAACAGCCTGTCCACATATATTGCTTGGACGCAACGGCCACATGATCGCTCGATTCTCGCGTTCATTAGATCGGTCTAACTTTTCTCGTTAACTTACCTTCACGATTTTTCTGGTACCTTAACCACGCTCATGATGTCCTGAGGCAATAAACAACATTAAAAATAGACAGCTCTCAGATGGTTTCAGCCACATCCCTCCGTTGCAATGCCGCTGCGTGCGATCGAAGTGAAGAATGAATCACCTGGAACGCTCAAGATTACGCGCGCTCCGTCGGTAGTCTTCGTTCGCTTCTTTAAGGTTCACGAACCGTTTACGGCGCGCGCGAAGGCGAGCTTCCTTGAGAGCCGCGCCGGCTATCCAAATGCGCCCAGATTTTTAAGAGCGTTAGCTCTAACTCATCACGTTTTTGAGATCGCATCCCCATCCGTGGCAGCAACTAGAAAACAGCATATCTCTCATAGAGTCTTGTAGCGCCGTCTACAATGATGACGTCACGATGCAATATGGTGGATATAGATGAAACTATGTGTGACTGACGTCAGAGGACGAAATGGCAGCATAGTCTCAGTTCCTCGAATCCAAGATAGCGAACATTATATTGGTTGTGCCCTTCCATGCTCTTCCCCCTAACTCCAAAAAAATATCCTACAACGGGTGGAAAACTTTCCCGTTACAGGACCGCTATAAGTATATACATTTTTTCCGATATATATACTTGGACAAGGGGCATCCATCCGGGCGCAGGTGTATGCCGAATTTGGTACGAAAATAAAACCTATGGTTTGTGGTATAGAAATAAAAACACAATTACATGGTAGGTAAACATTGTATGCATGCAATTACTAACTGAAGCGCTACCATATCGTGCCGCAAGCCGAATTCTAACCCAACCTTGACACCCCAAACGAAGCAAGTTTCGCTTGGGACGCATCTTGAACAGGTGTAACTAGACAACCGGCGCGTTCTTCCTCGCTTTCTTCGTCTAGTAAACCAAACAGCTAACGCTCGTTACTTCAGCGTCTTCCAGACGGTGGCGGCCTTTTTTTGTGATAATGCCCATTCCTTTAAGAATGTTGTACAGCAATATTCATGACACATGAAAATCGTGCTCCCATGCATGCTGCCATAAAAGCAAATGATGAATGCAACAATACATGCATCAATAGAACGATGTTCACATATAGCACACACGGCAATTGTGAGTGTACACTCTGGTACATGCAACAACTCGGTAGCACGGTAACGCAGTGCACAAGAGAGAACTGCACCTTTCAGGTAGGCTTCCGTATAGGCATCCTCAATCAGTGCGCGAAACAACTAATGTGAGCCAGTTTATGCACAAAACTCGGCCCTCTTTGATTCGAGGTTCTCTTGCTCTTTCGCTGTTGGCTTCTGCTTCATGCTTTTTGGAATATCATGAAAAATTCCACACACAAAGCAATGATTTAAACAGGCACACATGCACCTACGAGCATGACAATCGACTAATTCCTAGGCATATGCGTCAAAACACACAGGGTCGCAATAACGATCGATGCGAAAGCACTCTTGTCCAAGGCGTATGCGTCAGAACACAAAGGCTGGCAAAAAGGATCGGGGTGAAAGCACTTCTGATCACATTCCATAACTCTCCAACACGACAGAAAACAGCACACGCAATGTGTATACCAGCATGAAAATCGTTTTACAATAAGCCCAAAGCAAAGTTTAGCAGAGATTCTTGGCAACTTGTCCTCGCTTGTCTTTCTCCATATATTTCTCTAGTTGCTTCACCCCGTCAGCATCGTTGTTGCAAATTCACGGCCTTTCCTTTAGTTTTTACGGATTTAGACTTTTGTGCAGCACCTTTCTGTTAGGAAACTTTCTCTTTGGTGGAAAGCTCATCCGTAGCACTTTTCCGCTCTTCCATCTTAGGTTCTTCATCTACTGCGTCTGCGGTGATGGTGCAAAGCTGGCTCCTCCTTCGCCGCTTCTTTTTCCGCGGTGGTCGCGGCAACGCTGAGACTTGCAAGATTAACGTTACACCTTCTCATAGCTACTTTTTTCTAGTTCAAGCTGAAATATCTCCCTTTGCATTGGATAAGAAGCTGAAATATCCCCCTTTGCATCGGATAAGGCAAAGGTCATAAATATAGGATGTCCCATGCAGAATGCGTACAGTTTTCAGCTGGGATATAGAGTCTGCACATCCACTCTAACATCCTGTAAACGCTTCATTCGGCGGACCAGTACTCGAACAGGGCCCTTCGCTCAAGTAAGGTCTTCACGACGAAGCAGACTTCATTTTATAATTGCAACGCAAATTCCTGTATCTAGCAGCACTGAAGCAAACATGCAGACATTGTGGAATCAGGGTAGAAGCCTTGTGTGGATATACTGGAAGATATATCTCAAGGACTGCATCGCTGCCGTTACCACTATCATCATCAGGCTGACTACGCCCACCGCAGGACAAATGTCTCTACCAGGCCTCTCAGAATAACCCTCTCCTTTGCCAGCTGCTTCCACTCTATGCCTGCAAACTTATTAATCTTTTCCACCCACCTAACTTTCTACCGCTCCTTACTACGCTTATCTTCTTTTGAAATCCACTCAGTTATCCTTAAGGACGAGCAGTCATCTAACCATCGCAATAAACGCCTGCCCTCTGCCCATTTATTCTTGATTTCGACTAGGATGTCATTAACCTGCGTTTCTTTTCACACCCACTCTGTCCGATTCCGGTCTCTTAACATTACAGCTACCAGTTTTCTTTCCTTAGCTGACTGCGTTGTCCTTAACTTGGGCTGAACCCTTTTCGTTAGCCTCCACATTTTTACCCCAAAGGTGAGTACTATTAAGATACAGCTGTGTTATACTTTCTCTGGGGGGTATTGGTGCCTGCCATTCATGACCTGAGCTTCAATAGCACGATTGTAGACACTTCTGTTACACTTCTCTGTAGACACGAGCTTCTCTTGTAGGCACAATTTTATTTGTAGCTTCATTAGCACTGCGGATTGCATAAAGTTTTATCAGAAGCGGATCTGCGTGCCTGATTAGTATTAATGATGCGTGTTTAGCTTTCTGTCTGTAGGTCTGGTGGCTGCTGATCCACCGCCATTTTCTATGATCTATGCGTCTGTATACGCAGTGCTTGTCCCGGCGCATACATCAACAAGAGGTAGAGTTCTTTGCTTTGATTTACAATGATGTTTAGATATCTTGCTTGTAGTATTAGTCGCGAGTTCCCATCCAGCGGTTCAGCCATTTTCGTTGTTTGCACTGTCACCGCAATGCACAGGATGCTATGGGCAAAATGCATTTTCGTTTCAAATTTCTTGTTGCCTCTCTCTGTTCAATTAATTCTGTCAATGTATTCAGCTGTGCAATATCTTGGAGAATCGGGACGGTGGTAAGTTTTTGGTAAGGCTGTGATGGCGCGTATAGGCTTCATATTCATTGTTTCAAACTCCGCCTAGGGTAGTCTTTACAGCCGTTGTAAGTGGGCCTGACAGAATATCATGGGCTGAAGCATCGATTGTCTTGACATCCTCATTCGGGCTCCTCCTCTCATAAACGAAGTGCTTTTATTAAAGGTCTGGGAAGTGTCTGCAGCTTTTTTTCAATCTATGGATCCATTATATTCATTTGCCCGATTTATGAATGTCTCGGCCTGAATATCAACTTCACTACTTCTTGTAATGCATGATTTCCAATCTTTGAGATGAATCTTTTAGTTTCCAATTGCTTTCTTCCCTTCTTGCCTGCAATATGTGTAGCTGAACTTTTATGGTGACAGTTGCAATTCCTGCAATATGGACGTACCCATAAAGTTTATTTAATGCATCATGCAGATATAATTTCTGCGTCTGAAGCTGTTTATTACCGAACCAAAGTTTGACATCGACTACGAAAATAATTAACTGCACCTCTGGTATTTGAGTTGATTTCAATGCCAATGTTATCAGTGCAATATTAACTATCAAAAAGGGCTAAAACTCTAGTTTATGGTGCACCTGCATCAGGTGTGATTACCGATTTGTTGTTTGTTTATTCAGTCAGAAAACGCTGTATCCTTAGGCAGGTTATGTAACTCCTCTCTGCGCGCTTATAATGCACCAAATGTCCGGTCGCGGAAGTTAGGGATATGGTTATGCGCACTTCTTCCCCGTGCCCTTAGACATCCTTAGAGCGTAGAGAACTAGCTCTTCCATTCTCTCAGAAGGTGCCCTCCCAAAAGCTTGAGAAGCTAAGATACCAACGAGCTACCGGATAACAAAGGCGGTTATCTTTCTTTGGCCGCCTTAGGCTAGTAGCAAGCCAGAGAATTGGTCGCTGTCAAAACTTCGAAACAACAAAATATTATTACATCTAAGCTTACTGGCTCAGCACACCAATCAGCGAAAGCTAACTGGCAGCAGCGGCTGTGAAATCTGTAGTGGCAGGCACATTTTCGCATCTCATAGGCCCTTTTTGATCTGTGTTCTCTCGCGTACATACTAGACCTTTTCCGCTTCCGGTCTTTGGTTCCATAGCGTTTCTGGCACACTTCACGGACTCCAGGGCCCTCTCGCACGAAGCAAGTAGTCTAGTTCCCAGTGTTGTGCTATTATCAGTCAAAACACTCCATAGTTTTTGAGGAAAGCAGAGGCTCATAAATGGCTCCCTGGGACAGAGGAAATATCGACCATTCTTTGAAGTATCTGGCGATGATGCCCAAATAATGTGTTGTGTGTAACGCGTTACACGGGTGCCATTGTACATTTTAAGTTTATTATACTAAATGGCTTGCACGAAGCTATCGCAGCTTTCGATACAAAAAACATTCATGGAGCAAAAAGACGATACAAAGGACTTGTGTAACACGCATAAAAATGCATACACAGTGTTTTCCATAACAATGCAACAAGTTCAAACTAACACTAGAGAGAAGCAGTACAAAGAAACGAAAATAAACAGGAAAACAAACCATATCCAGCGATGTCCCTACTTGTTCATTGTTTTCCTCATATTCGCAGTGCCTGTTTGTAGCCTCATCAATAATGGCCCCCGAATGTCCACTGCTCTCCACATAATGGCAATGCCACTTCGTTACGCCTCTAACGATGGCCCTACTATTCTCTTTAGTCCCCATATTGTTACGGGGTTAGTCCAGCAGCAGGAACGACAGGCCGTACACAGAAGGAACACCAGAAACCAGCACTAACACTAGCTCCAACCTCCTTGTCGTCGTAGATTGCCCAGCGACAGAACAACGTCCTCTTCGCTTCGCGCTTGTGTTCCGTAACACTACCCCGCCCCCTCCACCTCGCGGGAGAAGGCGAAGTCCAAGGGCGGCCTAAGGGGGTGGGAGGGAGTGGTAGGGTTTAAGACTGGCGGCGTGCACAGACTATGTGGAGGGGGCCATGGAAAGAGAGTCGGGGTGCAGCGGCGTTAGTTCGTAGGTAACATCGCTCAGTTGCCCTAAGACGCGGTAAGGACCGACGTAACGACGCAGGAGCTTATCACACAGTCCCACA
Organism: Amblyomma americanum; assembly: GCF_052857255.1. NCBI lineage: Eukaryota > Metazoa > Arthropoda > Arachnida > Ixodida > Ixodidae > Amblyomma > Amblyomma americanum. The sequence continues at coordinate 38,561,607 of NC_135506.1, read as the reverse complement.
TGGCGTGCAGGGAGCCAGAGGAGGACCAGGGAACCGGGAGGGTAGTGGACGTTACGATGATGAAGGTCATAACGACGTTTTTGAGCGGTCTGAGAAGCGTGGAGACGATCCCTAGAGATTTTGCGAGCGGCGTCAGCACGTATAATGGCATCACAGGCACAACTGCTAGTAGAAGGGTCAGAAGGCAGTAAGCTCTGAAAAGGTAGCAAAGGCTCGCGGCCAAAGAGCAGGTAGAAGGGGGAGTATCCGGTGGTATCATGGCGTGAGGAATTGTCGGCAAACTTCACGAAAGTTAAACTGACGTCCTGGACACGATGGTGGTCGAAGACATACATGCATGTCCGTCATTATGCGGTTAAGGCGCTCAGTAAGGCCGTTTGTTTGGGGGTGGTAGGCCGCCGTGAACTTGTGACGGGTGGAACAGGAGCGGAGAACGTCGTGGACCACTTTAAATACAAAGCACGGGCCTCGGTCTGTAAGCAGACGACGAGGAGCGCCATGAAGCAAGACGACGTCGTGAAGGAGAAAGTCGGCGACATCGGAGGCACAGCTGGTCGGGCTAGCGCGCGTGATAGTGTACCCGGTAGTGTAATCGGCCGCAAGAGCAATCCACTTTTTCACTGAAATTGATGTGGGAAATGGCCCGAGCAGATCGAGACCAACACGGAAAAATGGGTCAGTCGAAATCTCGCTGGACTGAAGCGGGCTACTAGTCGGGAACGGGGGCGTTTTCCGGCGCTGACATTGAACGCATGCAGCAGTGTAACCGCGGACAGAGCTGTAAAGGCCAGGGCTGAAGAACCACCGGCGCACGCTGTCGTACGTGTGGGACACGTCGAGGTGCCCTATGGTAGAACCATCATAAATCTCGACATGGACTGTGCAGTGGAGATGCGTCGGGACGACGAGCAAGAGGTCGGAGCCATCAGGGTGCATATTGCGACGGTACAGAATATCGTGATGCAGCACGAACAGGCCCAGAGCAGGATCAGAAGGGACGCTTCGGAGGCGTTGGATTATATGGCGCAGAGACGTATCGCGGCCCTGCTCGTTGCCGATGTGCAGAAAGTCCGAGATGGACAAAACACAATCGTTGGTGTCATGGATGTGGGAATCAGGAGGATCGAGAAGATATCGGGACAGTCAGCGTCTTGGTGCAACTGGCCGGACTTGTAGACAACAGTAAATGTGTATTCCTGCAAGCGCAAGGCCCAGCGACTCAGTCGGCCTGTGGGGTCTTTAAGAGAGGAGAGCCAACACAAAGCATTGTGGTCGGTAACTACGCAGAAGGGCCGGCGAAACAAATAATGTCGGAATTTTGTTAACGCCCAAACAAGGGCAAGGCACTCCCGCTCAGTGATGAAACAGTTACGTTCATAGGGAGATAGCAAGCGGCTGGCGTAGACAATGACACGATAGTGGTCATGCTGGTGCTGCGCAATGTTGGCCCTAATGCCTTGCCACTGGTGTCGGTGCGATAATCCGTATGCGCAGAAAGGCTCAAATGCGCCAGCACAGGCGGAGAAGTGAGGGCCGCAACAAGTGCGGTGAAAGCGCGAGCTTGGTAAAGGCCCCAGGAGAAAGGCACATCTTTCTTCAGGAGGGAGGTAACCCAAGCAGCACAGGTAATCAGCCCAATATTGCAACAGGATGGTCCCATCCTGGTCCATTGTAGGGCCGGCCTTTGCCAATACGGCTTCAATGTTGGGCCAATTACTTGTGCTGCTTGGGTAAGGAGACGGGACGTGTCGGTGAATTTCGGGATAGACCGGCGGAAATAAGAGCAGAGCCCGAGGAAACTGTGCACATCGCTTGAGGAACGGGGGGTGGGGTACTCGCGAACGGCACGACCTTTTTCAGGGTCGGGCTTGACACCAGAAGCATCGACCAAGTGGCCGAGGACCTTAATCTGGCGCTGGCCGAAGCTGCACATTTTGGAGACCAGCGCGGCGGAAGATGACAAAGTTAGTAGAAAGACGGTGTAAGTGGCTTTCGAAAGTTGGGAAGAAAACGACAACGTCATCTAGGTAGCCCAAGCACTTCGTCCATTTTTAGCCACGCAGGAGTGAGTCGATCATACGCTCAAAGGTGGCAGGAGTGGTGCAGAGGCCGAAAGGCATGGCCTTGATTTGGTGCAGGCCATCGGGGGTGACAAAGGTTGTGTTTTAACGATCCCGTTCGTCAACAGCAATTTGCCAGTAGCCTGAACGAAGATCAATAGAAGAAAAATAGCGGGCACCGTGTAGGCAGTCAAAGATGTCATCAATTCTCGGAAGAAGATAGACGTCTTGCTTTGCTATGTGGTTAAGATGGCAACAGTCGACACAGAAGCGCCATCTGTCACATTTCTCATTGACCAACACCACAGTGGACGCCCACGGATTGCTATAAGGCTCGATAATGTTGCTGGTTAGAGAGAGAAAGAGATAAAACATTTATTATTTCATTGAAGGAAGGGAGACACGATAGGGCCTTCTGTATATAGGGCTGGCATCGCCCGTATTTATGTGATGGGTCACGACAGTAGTTTGACTGAGAGGACGATTCCTAAAATCACTGTAGGAAACTAACAAGAGCGAGAGCACACTGGCATGGTTAGATTGAAAATCCTCCGAGACCATGGCAGTAAAAAATGGCAATGGCTTCGCTCAGCTAAGCCAGGATATATGTAGCGAAAGCAAGTGCTAAACTCCCCTGTTGGCCTTGTTCACATATTCCAAAACGTATGAAGCACAAGCATAAATGTCCAGTATGACCTGTAGGTCAACGTTTGATTCCAGCACCGATGTTATCCAGGGATTGCAGGGGCCGCGTCACTCTTACTTACGCCTATTCTCTAGGCTAACGGCACGTTGTTCTTCGGCTTCTTGAGTCCGCCGCTGAAGACTCTTGGTCGCATTCCATCGTTCATCACGGGCCGTCTCCGGTGAAGCAGGACTCAGAACTCTCCTCCGGCTGCTGTCGCTGCTGCTAACGGTCAAGACACTGGACGTTAAACGTGCCTGTCTCGCGGCGGCATATTCACGGAGGCGTTTGGCCAGTCGTTCGGCGCGCTGTTCGTCTGTTTCCTGGGCGATTCGCTTCCTCTTCATCTCGTTCCGCTGTCGGTTCCAAGCCTTCTCCAGCTTATCAGCATTGTCACCGTCACCTCAACTGTGCCTCAACTGTGGCTGCAGAGCACGCCAGCTCTCCTTTTCCATCCTGTCACATATTATCACACATGTGACGTAGCTGTCGAAGCGAGCGGCGGCGAGCGCAACGAAGAGGAACGTGGTGTCACGTCCTACCAAACGGCGGCGGCAGCGAGCGGCGCGTTGTGACGTCATGCCAGATGGCGCGGTGAGCGCGCGAAGCACATTTACCTTCCGTGGTGAGGCGCGCGTTGCGACGTCACGTGCATCCATGGAGTACCGCTACGGCGAAATCGCAAGTTTGCAGCCAATAAAGCTTTCGCTTTAATGAGGTCCGGACGTGATATGGCCGATCGGGGATTAGGGAGACCAGACTGAGGCTCAGCTTCGAGAGCAGAAACTGTATATTCGGCCAAAGGAAAGAGTTCAGCCTGTGCGATTCCACAGGGTAAAACTTGAGATGAGAGACTGAAGTTTAGAATCGGAAGGTAGGTGCGCTTCCTGATGACGGTCAGGACGGTGTGTGAAAGGGTGACGTTGCGCTGAAAGACCACGTCCTTGACTGGGTAAGTGACGTAGGCGCCATCAGGAACGAGGGGAACTGGGCACATTGGAACATAGACTGCAGCATCGCGCGGCAGGCGAATAAATTCAGCGGCACGTACGCGGGGCGCCTTGGAATCGGCGCTTTCAGAGCAGAGCGGCAGGTCCAAACGAAGAAGGCCAGCGGAAGAATCACTTAGCGCCGCGTAGGTTGTTAAATATTCGATGCCGAGGATCACATCGTGAGGGAAGTGTTCGAGCACTGTGAACAGGACGGCTGTAGTACGACCGGCAATGCAAACACGCGCCGTGCACTTTCCAACGACGGCAGCAGCACTGCCGCCGGCGAAACGAACGGCAGAGAAAACTGCGGGTGTCACAACCTTCTTTGGACGACGGCGAAAAGACTAGCTCAAGACAAAAATTTGAGCAACAATGTAATTCAGAGCCGTAACTGGTGCACCGTCCACGCAGATATCGACAAAGTTGTGGCGGGGAGCGGAGGTCAGGAGAGGATTTTCCGGCCGGGTCGCCAATGCAGCGTCACCTCCGGGAACTGCATTGGTTAGTTCTTCGAATGAAAGCCTGATAAGGGCGGAGTGGACGGGCGTTGGAGTTGCGGCGAACGGGAGCGACGGATCTGAGTTGAAGGCGAGCGGCTGTACCTGCGTGGAGTGGGAGTGTAGTTGGCATGTGAGAATCCAGGACTGGAAGACATCTGGCGCAGTGCGTAGTCGGCACGACGATCCTAATCAGAGCGAGGTGCACTGTCGGCACGGCGATCATAGTTAGAGCTAGGTCCGCACTCCTTACGACGATCATAATTATAGTTTGGGTGAGGTGGGGAGAACCAACGGCTGCGGCAGTGGCGACAAATGTTGCCGACACTCGAGCAGATGCAGCAGATAGGCCGCTCGTCTGAGGTTCGCCATTCCGCAGGATCCCGGTAGCTGTAACGCGGCGGGATGGCTGGAGTCGGTGAAGCAGCAGCAATCAACGGAGCGATGGTTGGTGTATAGGGCGCCGCAGACGGCAGGCCAGAATTGAGACCCACGTTCACGAACTCCTAGCGAACTACGGCCTCGATCAGAGCAATCGTAGCGTCAGGTGGCTGAGGGGCGAAGGTGACGGGAGTCATAGCCTCCATTTCTCTCCATACAATTCGAGTTAAATTGACAGGGTGGGATGGCGGTTGCAGGGTTGGCAGATCTTCGCAGGAGGATGTCGCCGCCATGTTCGAAAGGCGGTAGAAACAGGAAGCAATGTGGCTGTGTTTGGCTTGCTCAAGCTGCCAGCATACCTGGAGGACAGAGTCGACCCTTGCGCAGTCCTTGCAGAGGAGCAGGCAAGAAGCATCATCAGCGATCCCCTTGAGTATGTGGCCTACCTTGTCGGTCACTGACATGGCGCTGTCTACTCTACGGCAAAGAGCGAGGACGTCCTGGATGTAAGAGATGTAAGACTCGGTGGACTGAGCTCGAGAAGAGAGGTTTTTTTTAACGATGAGCTTGCGCCGAATTCGCTTGCCGGATACGTCATGCGTCTCAAACCAGACGCGTGCCGTGCCCGCCAAATAGAAGATTACGTTAGCAAGCATGAGGGTCGCGTCACACCGGTTGTGTTTACTCACACGCTCACACTGACTAGCGTGTCTTCAATATCGACGTCAACGGTGCCACAAAAGGTGCCCGGGTCACAAGGCTGTGCCACGACAACGGTCGGTGCTGGGGTTGACGCTGCGGCCGGATGTGCGTTGGACGGCAAAGAGGTGGACTCAATGTGACTACCGCTGCGGAGTTCCAGGGCGTGGTGCAGTACCCAGCACAACCTCCAGCAAATGTTACGAGGTTAGTTCAGCATCAGCAACGCAGGCCGTACAAAGAAGAAACGCCAGAAACCAGCACTAGCACTAGCTCCAGCGTCCTTGTCGTCGTCGACTGCCCAGCGAGAGACCAACTTCCTCTCCTCTCCGCGCCTGTGTACCGTAACAATATTGCCAATGGCGATTTATTACACCTGCAAATGGCCGTACCTGTCAGCTGTTGCCCCCAATTTGGGAATGCCTCTTTATTAAACCTCCATTTAGGGGCCTACTTGTTCACTATTGTCCCCATATTGGCAATGCCGCTTCTTTCGGCCTACAATGATGACGCTACTAGGCTCCTGTTGCCCCCATTTTGGAAACGCCACTTGTTTACACCTGCGATGACAGCCCTGCTTGAACACTACGTCTCCCATATTGGCAATGCCACCTCATTGCGCCCCTTAAGATGGCACTAATTTTGAGCCTTTTTCCCTATGTTCGCAACGGCCCTTCATAACAACTCTGAGGATGCCCATACTTGCTCATTGTATCTACCATTCCTTCTTCTACTGATATCGCATCACAATTAAATTTGGTAGATACATGCAGAATGCAGCGATTACGTTTTCTTGCAATATAGGTTCAAAAATGGAATTTAAGGTTGTTACATTTTTTGTAGCTTCGTTAAAACAGACATTTGATTGATTTTATTCATGAATAATATAATAAGTATAATTTGGCATTCAATGAATGTTGGTATGGTAAACAAAATTACGCAGTTTTTTGCCGTTTTTATACTTCAATTCCATCAATAAATTTGCATGTGCCCAACCCCTATGTTTAGATAAAATGCCGCTAGAACCAAGCAAGATAGACATAAGTGGACAAATGATTCGAAAAGCTGTAAGAAATCCCCTCTGGACTGACACCACAACATATTAGACCAACGTGCCGCCATCGTTGCATTGCGGCATGCAGAGTAAATGTGGTATTTATTTCTAGACACAGTTTTGCCAAACCCTTTTTCTTCTCGGAAAATTACGATTTAGCCCCAGAAGTGTTCAGGTTTCAAGTGGGCGCATTTTTTGAGCAAGCAATTACCTCACGGAAAAACACCAGTATCCACAACTGGCGCGTCCCTTGCTCCGGCATCTAATCCAACACTGGAAGAAAACTTTCGCATGCGGCGCAGTGTAATAAAAAACACTTTCAACTGACATTAAAAGATACCAGATCAACTTCGCTGATTGACCCCTAAGACCACACAGCCATCGCCAATATGGCACGCAATGTTGATTTATCCGCTATGAATATGTTGGGTATGGTGTGATTGAAGACGGTAAATAGTTGACCACAAATAAGTGGACGCAATCAAATTCACTACTTCATGCACATTTGATGCGCACAAGGGCACGTGATGCTGCTTACAACACTGAAGTGAGACTAGGAGCGGAAAAAGGTTCGTAAGAGAAAAAGGACAAATATTCTTAATCTGCGTTCTCGAGCCCCGAAGCTAGGGTGGCAAGCTTTCTTGAAACGTGGCGATGAAAGGGCTTTAGCACTGCTGCTGCTTGAAGAGAATGGGGTGAAAAAATTGTATGAAGAGAATTAAGTGGGGAAATCGAAGGCAAACTAACATGGGCTACAATTATATCGATAGCCATACTTTTGCATAATATTTCCAGTGTCTCTCAGGGAGGGGACATACCTTGCTTACATATACCACATCAAGTGGAACACTGGCCTCCTACCCAGTGCATGCGTCGTTGCGCGTGGGAGGGGAGGGGGGGGCAGGGGTTGTGGTCTGGTTTTTTATCTGTCTGAGCGGGCATCCTGTAGGTATCCAGGAAAGAGGAGGGGAGCCCGGAAAGCTAGGATGCCTCGATGCACGGCGGGGAGTGACCGCGAACACGAGACGTCCTACCAACGCCTGTTGCTGTTCACCCCAGAAGCCGACTTGCACTTGTCGGTGTTCCCCCGCCTGATGACTTAGTGCCTTTTCCTAGCGCATTTTTTCCAGTCACATGAGTGCGACATGCCAGAAAGTCGATACAATGCGGTGCTGTCGCATTCATGTAAACACGGCTTACCGGTCGCCCGAATGCTATGTTCTTTTCTGTCAGTTTAATGTTTCTACCCAATAAAATTGACGGTACGCCGCAGTAGAATTCTAGGTATTTTAGGTATAAGTATTTTGATAAAACTAAAATCTGGGTCTACTTCACACGTACTGAGGGACATTTTTCAACTCCGTGACCTCGAATAGCAAACTACTGTCAAAAGAAACAACGGTCGATACACTGTCTCGTCCGCAGTTTAAACCCATTCAATATTAGTACCAGTAGCAAGCCGTAGTGCACTGTAAAACCTCTAGATGCCGTTCGCAGCCCATACGGCTCTTTAAGAGTTAATTACCGGTTCAAAGATTGCTATGTGTAGTGTTCCAGGGCGAATATTTATTCACTTCCTGAGAAGATATGAAACATGCTTTTAGCTCCTACTCTGAACAAACATAGGCGAACATCGTCAATATTGATGTTTCAGCCACAGAATTCTCACCCTAGAAAAAAAACAATAAATCCGCTAGTTCTGCTGCTAGAATTCAACCAGGTCGCAAATAATTGCATGGTGCATTTGCATTGAAGAAAGGGTGTGTTGAAACGGGATTTAGCTTTTAGAGCAAACAAAACACCGCAGACATTAACTTGCTGTTCATTTACTGCGTGCAGAGGCAGGAGCCAGAAATAAGATGAAGTTAGAGCTTATACTTGAAAAAAAAGGCAGAAAATGAATCTTCCTCATCATGCCGCGAAGCTGAAGTCTCTAACTTTTTGTGTCTTAAATTGTTTGTAATTTGACTATGAATTTGGGTTTTCTGTATTCATGGCTCTTGCATACATTTTTTATTATAAACATCGCCTTTATTTAATGAAAGATGGCAAGTTTTTACAACTCGCAATTCTACTCGTTTTTGTTAGCTTTGTCTTTGCGCAAAGCTTTAATACCAACGAGGCGGAATTTGTAGAATGATGAGTAACGCGTCACGTCATTTCGAGCTAGCGCAGAGACGCACGGACGGGCCACATGGCTATGGCTCAAGTCGACCTGTATGCATTGTTGCGCACAAAAAATAAAAAATTCTTCGCTCTACCAGCGAATCACAGTATTGTGCTGATCAATGGTGTTGCTTGGGCGTGTGTTATCCTACTTCATTTGCTCCATGAATCATAGATAAAGCACTCGAAGGCCACGCATTGTGCATTTATTATTAGTCACTGTTTGCTGTTTAGTTAGACGAATATTTTAACTATTTTCATAGTAACACTTTTATCACAGCTTGAAACAAGGAGACACATCACTGCACATATTACGCTTAAGTCTGGAGCCCTTTTGGCGAAATCGATGACGACGTCTTCTGCTTACAAAGTTTGGGGCAAAGAACATTCATACCTGCTTTTCTCTTGCACTTAGACAATAGTTTCAGATCTTCGAGCTCTCGTTTCCGTTCCTCTTTTCATTTTCTCAACTAACTATTACGCATTCACTAAAGAATTAAGACTCCTGTCGCCCATGATTCTCCTCCCTCTCTCTTTCAAACCCCATAGGCTCTCATTTTTCCCCGACCGGGCCCTTTCTTGGAATAGCGTAGGCCCCCACCGTGCTGGGCATTATTATTATTTTGTGATCTTATGTATATTGACCTTCTATAGCCTGTTTTCTTTTCGTCTGCCCAGCTGCGCACAGTGCCTCTTATCATCATCAGCAGCAGCAGCCTGAATATGCCCACCGCACGGAAAAGCCTCTCCCATGTCTTTCCAATCAACATTCTCCTTAGCCAGTTGCGCCCACCATATTCCAGGAAATTTTTTAATCTCATCCACCCATCTAACCTTCTTCCGCCCCTGCTATGCTTGCCTGCACTTGCAATCCCCTCGGTTACCCTTAAGGACCAGCGGTTATCTTGGTTTCGCATTACATGCTCTGCCCTAGCCTATATCTTCCTCTTGATTTTGAATAAGATATTATAAAATCGCATTTGTTCATTCACCCACTCTGCCTGCTTCCGCTCTCTTAAAGTTCACCTATCATTTTTTTTCCATAGCTATCTGCGTTTTCCTAACTTGAGCTGAACCTTTTCATTAGCCTCCACATTTTTTCCCCGCAGGTGAGTACAAGATACAGCTGTTTTATACTTCCTCTTAATGGCTATTGGTGCCTGCCATGCATGATCTGAGAGAACATGCCATACGCGCTCCGCCCCATTCTTATTCTTCTTGTTATTGCCCTCTCATAATCTGAATGAGCGGTCATTACCTGCCCCACGTAGACATATTCCTCTACCACTGCCAGCACCTCACTAGCAATTATTAAATGATGCTTCCATCTAGACTGTTCAATACTGCATTGGTCTTCCACTGTAAGTTTTTAAATACACCGTTCTGCTCAGCCCGTCTAAATCATTGAACATGTTTTGCAATTCATTTCCAAAGTGACTCAGCAAGGCAATGTCATAAAAAAATCGCAGATTATTTAGATACTCACCATTAACTCTTATCCCAGCCGTGTCCCAGCTAAACCATGGAATACCTCCTGCAAACAGGCACTGAATAGCAATGGTGAGACCATGTCTCCTTGCCTAACGTCATTCCTTTTTGCAATTTTATTGCTGAATTTATGGAGGGCTATGGTGGCTGTGCAGGCATCTTCCACTACTTTGATATTACGATCTTCTACACCCTGATTCCGCAATGCCTGCATGACTGCCGAGGTTTCCACTGAGTCAAATGCTGTCTAGTAATCAATGAAAGCTATATATAGGGGCTGGTTATACTGCCGATAATCTTTGTTGTGTTTGTTCATTCTTCAAAGCTTACAGCACGCCGTTTTATCGCTTCATTTGCGATGCAAGACGCCACTAAATTTGTCTCGATTGATCGCATCCAGGCAGAGTTCATTCTACGTTGTCCTAGGATGTTGTAGTAAATTTGCACGTTTTATCTTGAAAGTACGCTATCAGCTTTAAATCTTTAAATTAAGCACGGCCGACAGCGGCGGGCATTGTGTTAGACGACCGGCGAGCACACTTGTTACTACCCCGCCAGGGAGTGATTATCTATTTTGGGCGCAAGTCAGCCCCGATATAGTTTTGTTTAGACGCCATTCTTGCTGCCGTTCTGTTTGATAGATTGTAGTCACCATTTGTGACATTAGGTGGAAGTGCTGAGAACCTTCCATATTCCGGACGCCCCCTTCAAGTCGTGTCACCAGCCCTCTGCGCATCACTCCGGAGGACGAGCCAGCGGTTGACCGAGCCAGCAGACGTCTTCAGGGAGGGAATCCTTAGTTCGGGACCCTGCTGCACCGTACCCGACAACGAAAAGACGCTGCTGGAAGCACCGCAACCTCGCCGAAGATGTCGACCCTGATCATACTGCATCAGCCGTGGGTGCCGCCAACATTCAGTGCATCCCTAGGCGAAGACCGCGAAGAATAGTTGGACCACTTTGAGCACGTGACATTGTTCAACAAGTGAGACGATGTGGCCAAAATTGGACACGAAGTTTTCTCACTTGAGGGCTCAGCAAGTACGTGGTTCGAAAACTACGAGTCGTCCTTAACGAGATGGGAGCTATTCAAGAAACTCTTGAAGGTATTCACCTGTGTCGTGAGAAAAGAAAGAGCTGAACGACTTCTCGAGTCCAGGATCCAGCTTCCAAACGAGCCCGTTTGCGGCTACGTTCACGAGATGAAGCGCCTCTTTTGCCGCGCCGACCCCGAGATCACCGAGAAAAAGAAAGTTCAAGTTTTATTGCGTGGCGTAAAAGAAAAACACTTTGCCAGCCTCGTCCGCCAGGCGCCAAAAACAGTCGATGAATTTATGCAAGAATCTTGCACGATCCAGAAGGCCCTCGACATCAGGGATCGGCAGCATAACCACCCTCTCTCTATCTGTGCAATCCGTTCGGACACGACGACCACCACCAGCGACAATTTGCGGGAAGTTATGCGTGAAATCTTCCGCGAGGAGCTACACCGATTACTGCCAGCCTCCCCACAGCCACAAGCAGCGACTCTCATGGATGCGGTAAGGAAGTAGTGCAACAGGCACTTGGCACGCCGATAGCCACAGAACCCCAGGCTATGACTTACACCGCTGCAGTACGCATTCCTCCCCCCGCTTAGCCTATGAGTGACGTTCAAGCACCAGGAAATACTATGCCTGGATGACTACAGACAACCGGCCCTTGTGCTTCCATTCCGGTGGGAACGGCCGTATTCTTCGTCACTGCCCGCACCGACGTATCGGTCCTCGAGGATTTGTCGTAGACACCACACTACCACGCTTCGAGCAAAGTTCGTAAGAAATCGACGTGTACCTGCGTCGAGAGGAGTACTCGCCGAACCGCCTTTCGCGCTCACCATCGCCGTCAACCACGCGCTTTGCGTCGCCGCGCCGCAGCTAAGCAGCCGCGGCACAAGGAAGGTCTTCCAGCCCCCGTAGAGGAAATTAAAGACTACAACCTCTGGAGGTGAGGTTGCTCCCGAGCGAGACACCGAGGATCCTGAACAATCAAGCCGCACGAAGACGCCCCCCCGACACGCCGACGCCGAATACAATGACAACCTCGACCATGACGCGAACTTTCTTCAAAAGGACGCCGCTACCGAAAAAACTTCGGCCACACATTCTACCGACGATTCCTATACCCGACGAAGCCGTGACCGGAAGCCCTAGACGACGTGCGGCGCAACAGCACAGATGTCCGATTTAGAAGTAGTTATCGACGGCCGGAAAGTTACCGCTCTAGTCGACACAGGAGCCTATTACTCGGTGATGGGTGGAAAATTTGATGCGCAGCTTAGGGAAGTCACGACCGCTTTAGACGGCGCACAAATTTGTACCGCAGAGAGGCCAACTCATTACTACATCATGGCGATGCACAGCGCAAGTGACTGTCAAAGTGCAAACCTACCCTGCGACCTTCGTTGTACTAAGGAAATGTCACCGCGAAGTGGCCTTGGCCATGAATTTTCTTAATGAATATCTCGCGATCATCATTCTGCAAGCCAGGCTGATCACAGTCCCGACAAACGGGGCCATCGTTTGGATGAGAATTCTGGAAAATCGCGTTGCCCTGAGTGTCCTGAAAGAATACGTAAGCATCCCATCCCGTTCAAGTGTCATCGTGCCCGCAGGAGCTACGACAGCCATTAACACTCAAGCCATCATCGAGGAGAACATGCAGTTTCTTCTAGACCGAGGGATCAGCAAAGCTAGAGGAATCGCACATTTCCGCAATGGCCAGGCAGAAGTACTGCTAACTTCAGCGAAGAATACCGGCACATTAACAGAGGAACGACGATTGCTTTCTTCGACGAAATATCCGACGTACGACACTCCGCCATCTCCGACCTATCCGCAGAAGATGTGCCTGACCAAGAGAATTCTCCCAGCTTCGACATCAGCCCAGCCTTGCCCCGGAACAGACAAGATCAGATCTACAATCCGCTTCGAAGCTACAGCGAGTGTTTGTCGTCATCGCAGAAGGTCCGACAAACTCCAATTGCTAAGCATCGCCTTATAACTGACCAGAACGTTGGACATCTCCATCAAAGCCCTACCGTGTGTCGCCGCGAGAACGACAAGCCATCCTACACCAAGTGGAAGAAAAGCTTCGCGACGACGTCATCGAGCCTTCAGACAGCCCATGAGCAGCACCAGTGGTTTTATTGAGAAAGAAAGGCGGCGAACTACGATTCTGCATTGGTTACCGCTGCTTGAACAATGTTAAAAAGAAGGACGTCTACCCCCTCTTCCACATCGGCAGCACACTGGACCGCTCTGCAAAGCCAAGTATATCTAATCGATGGAACTCAGAGCGGCTACTGGCAAATTGACGTCGATGAAAGAGATCGCAAGAAGATCGCATTTATCACTCCGGATGGGCTCTTTTGATTTCAACGTGATGGCATTTGGTCTCTGCTCCGCACCACCGACGTTTCAGCGAGTAATGGATACAATGCTGTCAAGGCTCAGGTGGCAAATTTGTCTGGTATATTTAGATGACGTCGTTGTCTTCGCCTTGAACTTTGAAGAGCACATCAAAGGGCTCCGAAAAGTACTAGACGTCATCAAGTCGTCTCACCTAACCTTGAATGCAAAGAAGTGCCAGTTTGCCTATGAAGAGCTGCTGTTTTAAGTGACATCTTTAGCAAGGAGGGAGTACGCCCAGACCAGCAGAAAACAGCTGCTATTAAACAGTTTCCGCTGCCGGCCGCTAAAAATCAGTGTGCAGTTTCCTTGGACTATGCGCATATACGACAATTTGTGAAAAAATTTCCGCGCATCGCCGAGCCCCCCACCCAAATGACCCGAGCCCCTGACATGACTTTTAAATGGGCATCACCGGAAGCAAAAGCCTTCAAAGAACTTGTCACATATAACAGGACGTTTGAAATAGAAGCATAAAGCAAAGAAGTTTGCCGAATACGATGAGGAGGACGATAAGCATGACGTGTGTTAAGCTAAGAATAAAGAAGAAGTATTCGGTTAGGTGGGAAGAGACGTTTAGTGAAGAAGAGGAGAGGAAGACCACGACAAGGATGACGCATCCCAACGCCAAAGTTATAAAAGCGTGAGGGATAGCTTGGCATGGGGGGGGGGGGGGGACCGAGAAGCGGAGGTTTCTGTGAGTCAGGAACATCTCGGCTGGGAGAGCGCAACGTCGGCTACTGTTCCGGTGATTTCAAGCTCTACGGCCTCACAGCGTGGACTTCCTGCCCTTCTTGAACCCGTTCCGACGCACGACGTACGACGCATCCACCTGCTACGGCCAGAGGTGCCTCCAGCGCTGTTGCCACCCATCCGGGTGGTGCCCACAACGCCAACATCACCAGCATCACCTCAACGGGCACTTGGACCGGGAACTTGTACGACGCCGGCAACGGCGCCGCCAGTGACGCACGCCTGAGCACTTCGATCGCCACCTCGTCGCCGGCTATTGGACCCATGCAACGCTTCAACATCACCGAACCGTGAGCATGAACGCCGAACGCTAGTAGCCTGGATGTTCCGGGTAGTGTGTATTGGTAGTCTGTGTTTTGTGTTATGTTTGCTAGTTAATTTTGTGTGCTACACTGCATGTGTCACGTAGGGTGTTATAACGTGCGTCTTTTTGAGTACACCTGTCGCCAAGTCCATTCACTCAGCCCAAGTGCTCTCCGGGGATCCGTGACAAAGTGGCGAGCCTGTGCCAGGAGTCATTTCCTTTTTTCTTTTTGTTTTGTCTCTGGTCTTTCCGATCTCTCGACGGCGGAAAGTATGGATTTGGCAATAAGGTTAGAACGTGCGTTCAAGGTAGAATTAAGCAAGGAAGAGGCAATGAGTCTCTATGACGAGGGGGCAAAGAGGCAGATAGAGGAAGCAAGTAGGCAGAGAGAGGAAAGGGCGCAAAAACGCGCAGACGCTTGAGAGCCAGAAGAGCGGGAGGATAAAAGAGCTCGCGAGGCAGGAGAACAGGAGGAAAAAAGAGCTTGTGAGGCAGAAGAATTGGAGAAAAGAAGGATAGAACGGGAGAATGATTTTTTTCTCGAAACAAGCGTATGTCGCGGGAGGATAAGAGGAGATCACGGACAATGCCAGCGTTCCTTAGCGGGTACGGAATCTTTCAGACCGGCCAGAGTTTGTCCAAGAAAACTTAAGGCTAGTTTTGATGACAAAAGAGATAATGTGGATGAATATCTGCAATGATTAGAGAGGGTAGCTTTGCGGCAGGGATGGTAGCGCAGTGAATGGGCCATCGCATGGAGCATGTGTTTAGTCGTGGAGGCGCTGATTGTGTTTGGGAGAATCCTGCTGCTGATCCTATGGACTACGAGAAAGTCAAGCAGGCACTCCTTCAAAGATTCAGGCTTACGGCAGAGGGTTTTCGTGAGATTTCTCACCGCGAAACTTGAGGATTCTGAAACCGCCAAACAGTTTTCCTGCTGGGTGATGAACTATTTCGAAAGGTGGCTTGATATGTCAAACACAGAAAAGAGCTTGGAAGGGGTGCATGGCAACCTTGTGACAAAGAAGTTTTTAGCATGTTGCAGTCCAAAGCAAGCGCTGTTCTTGAAAGTAAGAAAGTTGAGTTCATTGGAAGAGTTTGCCGACAATGCAGACCGATTCCGCGAGGCTCAAGGGCTGATAAATATGAGTAAGACAAAGGAAGAAACTCAAAAGGTCCTAGAGACGGATGTGATAAAACCAAGAGCCTATGGCGGTGCATTTGACGCGGTAGTAAAGTGTTTCCTCTGTGGCAAGGTGGGACTCCGTGCAGTTGAGTGTCGGACTAGTAGCGTTGCCAAAAAGCCACTGGTTGTGTGTCAAGGATAAAAGATGAGAGGACATACTGTGGATGAGTACCGATATAGAACGCAGGACCAATCTACATGCGTTGTCGACTCTCAGGTAGAACTTGTTACACCACCTGAAGCTCCACAGCTAAAAGGAGAGCAAAAGCCGCTGGAAAATGAGGCAGTGAGTGGAACACTCAAGTCGAAAACAGCAATGCCGGTGGTGGTTGGGCAAATAGGGGACCGTCCTATATTGTTACTTAGAGACAGTGCAGCCAATACGGTTTTGGTTCGGAGAAGCCTGGTGAAGGACGAGGATCATAAAGGTGAAGCGTCGGCCGTCACTCTTGTAGACAGCACCGTCAGGTACATTTCGGAATCAGGGTTTTAATGTCCACGCTATATTACGCTCGACAGGTAGTGGCAAAATGCGTAGAACAGTCAATCTACGATCTTATCTTGGGTAACATGCAGGTGCAAGATGTGTCGACGACCCGAGTGGATGATGCTCGATGTTGAGGAACACCCGAAGGAGGAAAAACCAACAACAGTTCAGGCGGGGGACTGGGCAGTGAGTTTATCGTCGGCAGTGCAGACAAGAGCTCAAATGACAGCCCGAGCAACGCAGCGTCCGCTCTCAACTCCCGTTACGATGTGTCTGAGCGTAACACAGGGAGAAATTAAAATTAGTCAAAGAGAATTAAGGCCCGAGTTTGAAAGCCTGCTTTGAAATAGTTGGGAAAAAGAAGAAAAGAAAAAGTAGTCGTAGGTCATTCCAGTATCAATTGGTAAACGGTGTTCTACACAGGGAATGCATATTTAGCTCGGGAAGCCGAGTCCAACAGCTTGTGTTACTGAAATATAAACGAGATACAGTGCTACGGCTAGGACAAGACGCCATTATGGCCGGACACCAGGGTGTTTTCGAAACGGTGCCTAGAATCACCAAGGAGTTCTTCTGGCCAGGTATCCAGAGTGACGATAAACGCTTTGTTCGCTTGTGCGACGTGTTCAAGCGCACAGTTCTAAAAGGAAGGGTTGATCCCGTACCTATGGGCAAAATGCTAGCCATCGACCTAACGTTTCAATGAGTGGCTATTGACATTGTCGGGTCAATTTCTCCAGTATGCGCCAAAGGCAATAGATACGTGCATACCCTGGTTGACGTGGACACTCGTTTTCCTGACGCTATTTCATTGAATACTATTCAGAGTATCCAACTGGTGGAAGGTCTTGTGGAGGTGTTGTCGCGTTATGGGTTCCCGAGGGAATTTTTTAGAGACGAGGGCTGAACTTCACGTCGGAGCAAATCACGGAGGTTAGCCGCCTTATGTCAGTAAGGCAGTTACTAATAACTTCATACCATCTCAAGTTTAATGGGCTTGTAGAGCAGTTCTACGGCACCCTGAAAACTATGATCAAGAAAATGCGCCACACGCCGCGGTGGCTCAGTGGTTAGGGCACTCGACTACTGATCCGGAGTTCCCGGGTTCGAACCCGACCGCGGCGGCTGCGTTTTTATGGAGGAAAAACGCTAAGGCGCCTGTGTGCTGTGCGATGTCAGTGCACGCTAAAGATCCCCAGGTGGTAGAAATCATTCCGGAGCCCTCCACTACGGAACTTATTATCCTTTCTTCTTTCACTCCCTCCTTTATCCCTTCCCTTACGGCGCGGTCCAGGTGTCCAACGATATATGAGACAGATACTGCGCCATTTCCGTTCCCCAAAAACTAATTATTATGATTATTAAATGCGCCATGAGAGACCTACTGTTGGGATAGATATCTCCGAGCTCTTTTGTTCACTTACCGCGAAGTACCGCAAACGAGTCTTGGTTTCTCGCCCTTTGAGATTATGTATGGCAGAACCGTTAGGTTCACTTCGAATACTCAAGGAGCCGTGGACTAATCAAGACATTGCGTCATATCTCAAGACAACATACACTTACGTTCTTGAGTTGCGGGGCAAGTTGGAGGAAACATGCAGGCTTGCACATCAGGGCCAAAAATGGGCGCGGGAAAGCTATAAGTGCCACTATGGCAAAAAAGCCACTCATAGAAATATGAATCCGGGCGACAGGGCTCTCATCCTGCTACGCACAGACAATAATGAGCTACTGATGCAATGATAGGGCCCTTACTTTGTGACGCAGAATAAAAATGACATGGATTATTAATTATTGTTAAATAACACGAAGAAGGCTTTTCATGCAAATATGTTGAAAAAATACGAAGACCTCTCGTATGGTACGCCCCCAAGGTAGCATGCTCGGCAGTGGCAGAGGAGACAGATGTTGCCGAGGTGCCCACGTGCAGTGGGAACAAATGTGTAGGATGGAATAAGGTGCTAATAAACCCCAATTTGGATGAAGACCGAAGTTCGCAAGATAAAGGCTCTACTCCAAAGCAAGGGGGATGTGTTTTCGAATGTGCCGGGCAAGACAGATGTCATATGTTCCAATTATATCTCTCTACAGATAGCCCAATCAGTGTGAAGAAATACCCACTAATTTCAGTAGTTCAAAAAAAATTGAAATGGAGGTGCGGGATATGTTGGAGCTTTGTTTGATTGAGATATCGTGGTCAGCATACAGTGCGCCTCTTGTGGATATCAAAAAGCTCGATGTACTAACCGGTTGTGTGTAGATTTTCTTCGGCTAAATGACATCATAGTACTTGATGCCGAGCCTATATCAAAAGTGGACGTGGAGTTCGCTAAGGTAGCTCAAAAAAGTTTTTTTTCTAATTTTTATTTAGCTAAAGTTTAATGGAAAATACCAATGGACATTCGTCGAAAGAGAAGACTGCATTTTCTTGGTCGTCAGGATATGTTTAAATGCATGCCCTTTCGTTTGAAGACAGCATCCGTAATATTCAGAAATCTGATGAGGAATGTTCTGGATGGGCTCAAAAATCTAGGACACTATATTGATGACATCCTGGTGGCAACAGATACGTGGGGAGGGCATGTAATTACGCCGTAAAAACTTATGAGAGAATTCAACAAGTCAGGTTTACCATAAAACCGACGAAATATTAGGTAGGCTTTGAAGCCATTTGTTTTCTCGGACGCAAGCTGGGGATGGGCCGCATCGTGACGAAAGACATCTTGGTCAAAATACAGCAAGCCCAGGCACCGACGATAACCACGGAAAAAGTACAGTCGTTCCTGGGTTTAACGGGATACCAAAGGAAACTTTATTCCCGATTATGCTCACACAGCCGCTCCGCTTGTCGAACTCACTAAGAAGGGTGCAAGCAATAAGCTGAATTGGACTGCTGAACATGAAAATGCATTCGTGATGTGAAAAGGGCATATGATAAAACCACCCGTTCTGCTTGCTCCAAATTTGGATAAAGATTTTTTCTTTGTACTGATGCGTCAGATAGAGCATTAGAAGTACTTTTGCAAGAGAATCGCATGCTATAATGCGGTATTTTCTAGCAGTAATAGATTATCGGCTAGTGTGCGCAACTGCTGCACTGTTGAAAAGTGATGCTCGGCGGTAGTGTGGGCGGTATAGAAATTTCACATTTATTTGCATGGGAGACATTTCAGAATTCAGAATTCAAACAGATCATCAGCCACTTGAACACTTAACCAAAACCAAAATGAACGATTGTAAAGTCATGAGATGGAGTTTACTTTGCGATAAAATTCGTGTCAGGTGAAATATATTAAAGGCAGAGGTAACTTAGGAGCGTACTTCATGAGTAGAGCCAACTAAACGTCTCTAGCTATCTCTGGGATGTATCTTTTTGTTGCTCTTGCTGCTGTCTTCTTATACAAGGTAATGGGTTGTGGACATTATTATGTTTATTAAGGACACCGTACGGACAACGGCAGTGGTGTGTCGATGTTACGTAAATGCAATTTGGTCTGCTGTATTAGTCGTAGGCTTTTAGTGTGTGCTTGGTGTCTGCGGTGTGTCGTGTGCTGGGTCCAGAATCGCTCCAGAGGATAGTCGGTTTGCTGGAAGGCTTGAAGATTGGGATGATGTAAGCAGATATTTATGGAAAAACTTTTTAGAGAGGGACCCCTTGTCACATATAGTAGGGCGTTTGAAATAGAAACATAAACTGAAGAAGTTTAGAGAAGACGACGAAGAAGACGATAAGCATGACGTGTATTACCCAAGAATAAGATGAAGTATACGGTGAGATGGGAAGAGGAAGATGGAATGATGATACAGTGAGATGGGCGAAGGGAAGAGGAAGGCGACGATGACAAAGATGACGTGTAGCAACGCCAAAGCTATTAAAAACGCGAGGGATAGCGTGCCACGCGGGGGGGGGGGGGGGGTCGCGGGAGAACAGAGAAGCGGAGGTTCCGGCGGGTCACGAACACCTCGGCCTGAAGAGAGCAACGCCGGCTACTGCACCGGTGATCTCGAGTTCTACGGCGTCGCACCGTGAACTTCCTTCCGTTCTTGAACCAGTTCCGGGGAGTCAACGGATGACGCAACCACCTGCTATGGCCAGGGGTGCCTCCACTGCTTTTCCACCCATTGGGGTTGTGCCCACGAAGCCAACAATGACAGCAACACCTTCACAGGCACTTCGACCGAGAGCTTGTACGACGCCGCCAATGATGCCGCCAGCAACGCCAGCCTGTGCAATTCGAACGCCACCTCGACGCCAGCTACTGAACCTATGCAGCGCTTCATCATCCCCGAACAGTGAGCACGAACGCCGCACGCTAGTGCACTGGGTGTTCCCTTTAGTGTGTATTGCTAGCCTGTGTTTTGTGTTAAGTTTGTTAATTTTGTGTGCTAGAGTTTTTGTCACGTAGGGTGTATTAAATTTGCGTCTGTGTAGGTACACCTGTCACATAGTCGATTCTCTCAGCCCGAGTCTTCTGCCGAGATCCGTGAGAACGTCATTGCGTTTACAGTCCCCTCCGGTCCTGGCGCCTTTTCATGAAAACGCCGATACTGAAGTTCAAAAAAGCGACGGGCTGAAGAAAGTCATCATATGCGCTAGTCGTTCTCTTGCCAAGGCCGAGGCTAACTATTCGAAAACTGAGGAGTATCTTGCCTTCATCTAGGCTACGTCAAAACTCCACCCCTACCTCTACGGACCACAGTTGGAGGTGGTCAGCGATCAGCACGCGCTGTGCTGGCATGCCAATCTGAAGGAACCCTCTGGTCGCCTCGCTCGATAGAGTCTGCACCTCCAGGAGTTTGTTGTCACTGTCGTTTACAATTCCGGACACAAGTGCTCTGACGCCGATTGCCTCTCACTGGCCCCTGTAGATGGACCGCCGTCGGACGACGATGAGGACGCCTTCCTGGGATCCATCAGCCCCAACTCTTTTGCACAGCAGCAGCGCTCGGACCCCGATCTAAAATGCCTTATCGAGTACTTGGAAGGCAAGGTTTCTTCACCCCCCCCCCGCCTTGTTGCACCGCCTTGTTGCACCTGCTTGTCTCCGCAAAGAATTAATTGTTTCACACGACGAGCCTACAGCTGGATATCTCGGGTTGACTCGCACCCTCCGCTGCATTCAGGAAAAGTATTACTGGCCCGACTGTCTTCCAATGTTGCACATTATGTGAAAACATGCTGAAGTTGTCAGAGACGAAAGACCCCCTCCCACCCGACCAGCAGGATTTCTGAACCCCATTGAACCCCCCTCATAGACTTTTCAGCAGATCGGCATAGACTTGCTTGGTCCTTTCCCAAACTGAACGTCTGGAAGTAAGTGCATCATCACACCGAGTGACTACCTGACCCGCTGCGCCGAGTCTAAAGCCCTACCGAACGGAACAGCAGCAGAAGTCGCCAAATTTTTCGTGGAGTGCATCCTTCTGTGACACGGCGCCCCGATGTGCTCATCACAGAGAGAGGAACAGCGTTCATGGCGGAAATAACGCAAGCCATCCTGCATTACAGCCAAACCAGCCACCTCAGGGCAGCTGCGTACCATCCGCACACCAACGAACTTAACGAGCGCCTGAGCAAAAGCATCGCCGAAATGCTCGCCTTGAATGTCAATGCTGAACACAAGATCTGGGACGTCACCCTGCCTTACGTCGTCTTCGCCTACAACACCGCAGTGCAGGACACCACCCAGGTGACGCCTTTTAGGCTCCTCTATGGCAGGGAGGCCACAACCACGCTAGACGCCATGCTGCCCAACTATAGCGAAGAAGAGAACGTCAATGTCGCCGTCACCTTCAACGCAAAGAAGATGGCCGAAAACTTGCCCCATTAAGGATTAATGACCAGTAGTGGACCGACGCCAGGCGCTACAACCTACGAAGACGCAAAACGGAATAGAAGCCAGGAGACCAAGTCTAGGTTTGAGCGCCCATTCGTCGCCGTAGATTGAGTGAAAAGCTCTTGCGCCGCTATTTTGGCCCGTACAAGGTTCTTCGTCGGCTAGTTGAGCTGGATTATGACATCATCCCTGACGCAATGACTATCTCAGTGACACTGCGTACGACCAGAAATTGT
This sequence comes from Amblyomma americanum, assembly GCF_052857255.1. Taxonomy (NCBI): domain Eukaryota; kingdom Metazoa; phylum Arthropoda; class Arachnida; order Ixodida; family Ixodidae; genus Amblyomma; species Amblyomma americanum. The sequence goes on along the minus strand of NC_135506.1, from coordinate 38,539,333 downwards.
CCATGTCGTCCGTCTAAAGCTCTACTATGAGCGCTAAAGGAGACTGTTCCTACAGTCTGTGTTTATTTTCGGACGATCCGTTGTATTTGTTTCTAGTAGCCTTGTCTGTTTTTTTGCATTGGGTGGATCCTTCTTTGAGAGGGGAGTAATGGCGCGGATCGTTGTAGTGTTTGTTCATCCTTCAAAGCTGCCGCCACACAACTTTATCACTTCTTTCGCGATGCAAGACGCTACGAGATTTATCTCGATTGATCGTATCCAAGCAGAGCTGATTCTATGTTGTTCCAGAATGTTCTAGTAAATTTGGAAGCTTTATCTCGAAAGTTCGCTATCAGATTTAAATGGAGCACGGCTGGCAGCGGCGGGCATCTCTTCGACGACTGCCGAGCACACTTGTTGCTACGCCGCCGACGAGTGATTCCGTTCATTTTGGGTGCAAGTCAGCCCAAATAGAGTTTTGTTTAGACGCCATTTTTGCTGTTGTTCTGTTCCGCGGATTACAGTCACTACTTCGGGGCAATATTTTGCGCATTTCTCTATCACCTGATTGATAGTGCGAATATGATCCATTGTGGAATATCTTTTACAAAAGCCTGCCTGATCATTTGGTTGATTGAAGTCTAAGGTTGCCCTGACTGTTACCGATTACCTTTGTAAAGGGCTTGAAGACAACGGACAGCAAGCTGATAGGCCTCAAATTTTTCATGTCTATTGGCGTCCCCTTTCTTATGCATTTAGATAATGTTAGCGTTCTTCCAAGCTTCTCGTACGGTCGAGGTCATAAAGGATTGCGTATACTGGGTGGCTGATTTTCTAGCACAATCTCCTCTCCATGTTTCCAACGATTTGCTGTTCGCTGATCCTAACCAGCTGCTTTTCTCCTTTGCGTTGCTCCTAAGACCTTCATTGCTTCCTCTTTCGTTAGTGGCAGGATGAAGCACTGTTGTTCGCTACAGTCTCTCTCACTAACGTTCTGATTACATTGGCTACTTTAAAGATTTCTGTGGAACTCTACGGCTATTTCAATTATCTTTATCCGTTGCGGTGGCTGAATGGTAATGGCGCTCAGCTGCTGGCCCGAAGGACGCGGATTCAATCCCAGCCGCGGCGGTCGAATTTCGATGGAGGCGAAATTCTAGAGGCCCGTGTACAGTGCGATGTCAGTGCGCGTTAAAGAACCCCAGGTGGTCGAAATTCCCGGAGCTTTTCACTACGGCGTCTCTCATAGCCTGAGTCGCTTTGGGACGTTAAACCCCCATAAACCATAAACCATATTTCAACAATCTTATCCTTACTGCTAATGGCATTGCCCTCCTTGTCTCTTAGCGCATGCATCTGGTTTTACCTGCGCCTAATTTCCTCTTCACGGCTTTTAAGCTACCTCGATTCTTCAGAGCATGCTCGATTGTCTCCATATTAAACTTCCTTATGTCGGCTACCTTGCACTCATCAACCTTATCTATATTTTCTTATACCCTGCTCTTTCTCTTGCAACAACAAAATATGAGACAAATGTAAAAAACATGTCGCATCGTCGCCTCCTGCTCTCCATGACACTCGCTCAACGAGTACCACATGTGGCTGGGTAGGCAGTGAAAAGCCACAGAACCAGCTTGCCGAGGAAGCTTGCACGTTCAAGTGTGCGTCGTTCATAGTCTGCGCGCCAGAAAACCTCCGCCTGATTTGTTTTAAGAACTATCACGTAATTCAACAGCCTGGCCAGCAAGATTCGGTTATAGTGAAACGGGTTCAGAAAAGAATATCGTTCTTGGAGAGATTGCTACTCTGACCAAAAGCCAAAAAGCTCTGGGACGACTTCTGACTTCGTGCGCAAAAGAATGGCGCCTGCATTGTGACAGCTATTTTTTTCGTCTTTGGTCCACATTTTCAATCAGCGAGGTGAAGTGTCGTGCGGCCCGACTTATGCTGCGCTCTTGAACACTTTTGTCGTCTATCGTTTGTGCAACACCAGTATCAGAAGCGCTTATTCTTATAGTGCAGGAGGCCTCTCGGGGTATGTGTAATATTTGTGTACCGTTTCTCTTTCCCTTGTCCAATTGTAGGCGTGCAGAAAATGCGGAATAGCTGGTTACAGCAAATTTTCCAGCACGTTGTCTCTCAATTATTAACCCATGGACTTTTAGAAGAGTGCTGTCCTGCGGTTTTCAAGTTAGAATTTTGTCTCCCACGTTACACGCATGCGAAGCGACTTTGATAAACTACTTGCGTTTTTCCATAAAAAAAAGGTGTACTGAGGTTCCACCATTCAGCGCATTTTTAAAAACTGTGCAAACCGTCTTTACATGAAATACGTTATTCCATGCCGAAAAGAGCTTTGTTAAAAGTTGTATTGACGTACATAAACAGTAGATGCTACAATATGAGCGACAACTTTGCTTGAATAAAAAGAAAGTTATGAGCTATAAATTAGAGTCGGAGTTTTGTTAGTGTAAAAACAGGTTTGTTTCGATTCAAAACTCTGATTATCTTCTTTTTCGAATTGTTATATGCACTTCGGAATTCGAACACGGGAAATTTAGATCAGAAATTAGCCGTTACGTAGAAAGAAAATTGAGTAACTTCGATTCCAGATTTTTCAATTTATGTGGCCGTAGAAATGAAACATTGCGTAAAAATTATTTTATAAAATGTTTTGCGAGTATCTTCTCGCATGCTATGTGCCAAAAATTTATTGTATTATTTTAATTTTTGCCCCTCTCCTGCGATGGTCGTGCTTAGTCCTTGCAGGAATGTCGGGACATTATTCACTGACGAGGGCTGAGTATGGGCATATTGCCAGTGCAAATTTCGGGCCTTTATAAGTAGACTGCCTTAATATGGGCGTAGTCCTAGCGCGAATGTCGAGCCATTGTGCATAGATCGGCCCAGACGGGCATAGTCCTGGCGCGAACGTCGGGCCACTGTTGTCTGACTGACTGAACATAGGGCCTGTCTTGGAATGAGTGATGGGCCATTGTTAAAAACCGTCTCTGATTTCTCGAAAATTTATGTAGGACCAACGTTTATGCAAAAATTTTTGCCACACTTATGCCAATGCGCTGCCAATTTTTGTGCTGCTTGGGATAAAACGGGTCAAAAGAAGTGGAGTCATACTGGATCGTGTGTGCGGGAGACACCCAGATCCTACGTGGTCGGCTGGTTGCAAATTCAACAAGGACAAATGAACGGAGACGCTGGGCAATTACACGGAGCTGAGATCAGTAAAAACGAAGGGTGCGCGTGTGCAGGATGCCATCATGAATAACAATGGGGCAGAAAAGGACCTGACAATGAATAACTGGACGCAGGAGGAGTCCTGGCGCTGCTGGTCTATGATGCACAAAATCGCAGATGGCTAAAAGACAGGGGCCGGCTGTCTCCAGAGTCGGGTGGTTCCACCGGGTGACGAGAGAAGCAGCCGGCTTCTGGATGGAGGCGCCCAGACTTCGTTGAATATTCTTGGAGGCGCAACATCCAACGAGCAACCCCGCCTGTTTGGGCTTTTAGTGATGAAAGTCAACTAAATGCACAACTTGAAACTGATGGCCAATCAGGGGTTGAAATTAAACCGGGGCCTAATCTAATGCTAGACACTCCCGTTCTGTAAATAATTGGAATCTGTGGTACAAAGAATGTGGCTGGCATTGTCAATGACACATTCCTGACATTGGTGATTGGATCAGCAAGTGGATCAGAGAAGCAAAGGCTTCCTCTTATGCAGGGCGCAAGGTAAAAGGGGCGTCTTCCTAAAGGAGGCCAGTGGACGGATAAGCGATACTGGCAAACGTTCTGATGGTAACCGAGGAAATACGAGAAAAGGCAGAATAAAATACACTGTTTGGCAGAAGGTCCTAGGATCGCGTAGGGGCTCGATGATTACCATCGGGGTGACAAGTGCAGCTGTAGCACCCTCTTCGCTTTGGATGGTTGAAGTCCTCAGCTATAGTCAACTACAGAATGCTGTGTTGCTGTTGCGGTACATCGCACCTCCGCCAGGAATATAATCACAAGAAATATATTTCGAAGTGGTATCTAAAACAAACCGAACTAATCTTTTGGTGAACATATCTTTTGTGGTTCCCCTTTTTGCCGCTAGAAGCGCATAGAGCGAACATTCTATGATACTTGTGAGGGAAGCTCTTTGTTGTTTGAGGCCAGGACGGGAGTTTTGCGGACTAAGACATATCGACTAAGGTACCACGAGATAGCCATGTTGTGCGTTTCGTTCGGAGAGGAGGAGGAAACGGCTTGACACTTGATACTTTTCGTAAAGGGCTTCACGCTACAGTGGAAAGCAGCGAGGCTGATTTATTCAAGGCATTGTGGTTTAAGGACAATGAAGGGAAAGCATATTTTAAGCGGGTAGAAGTAGCCTAGCGAACGTTATCTGATTGGAGGCTAAAATCACAAGAGTAAAATTTCATAAGTCAAGGCGAGGCGGATTGAGCCACCGCCCGATTTAAACGGTCCATCCACCCATCCATCCATCCATCCATCCATCAGTAAGTCCGTCCGTAAGTCCGTCCGTCCGTCCGTCCGTCCGTCCGTCCATCCATCCATCCATCCATCCATCCATCCATCCATCCATCCATCCATCCATCCATCCATCCATCCATAAGTCCGTCCGTCCGTCCGTCCATCCATCCATCCATCCATCCATCCGTCCATTCGTCCATCCGTCCGTCCGTCCGTCCGTCCGTCCGTCCATCCATCCATCCAACCATCCATCCATCCATCCATCCATCCATCCATCCATCCATCCATCCATCCATCCATCCATCCATCCGTCCGTCCGTCCGTCCGTCCGTCCGTCCGTCCGTCCGTCCGTCCGTCCGTCCGTCCGTCCATCCGTCCGTCCGTCCATCCATCCATCATCCATCCATCCATCCATCCATCCATCCATCCATCCATCCATCCATCCATCCATCCATCCATCCATCCATCCATCCATCCATCCATCCATCCATCCATCCATCCGTCCGTCGATAATCAGTAAGCAGAGTGCCATCACTGAAGAGGGTCAGACTAGTTTCGGCAGAGTTTATAGTGACAACTGTTTTGTGTGAGTGTCGTTTTTGCAGTGGCTGATATTTGCAAACTGCATGCGGCGCGGAAATCCTGCTTTTCGCTTAGAAGAATCAGAAGAGAAACTCCTCAAATGTTAAAAATGGCGCAGAAGGGCGATGCTATGCGGAAAACTCGTGTTCCTGAATCAAATTCCTAATAAAAGTAAAAATCAAGCCAGTGAAAGTCTCTCATTTCACCTTGCCTCAAGAAAGCTTGTGAAGTGAAATCAAACCTCAAAACAATTATGCTTTGTTTTTTTTCTATGTGAGCAGGGCCTCCCATTCAGAGTTTGTCCCGCAGAGAGTTAACCAAGCAACAGTGTGCGGTGGAAGCAGCCTGATTTGTGGCAGTCGGGTGACCGGATTTTTTCATTATTACAAGCCTTGCTCACACAGTCCTGTCTGTATGACAATTCTTGACCAAAAATTTTATGACCCCTGTTCCTCACCCTCCATACACATCCGCCCTTGGCCAGTACGACTTTTTTTTTCTTTCCTAGACAGAAAGACAAATGAAAGGAAAGCGTTTTGCTGATGTTGCTGACATAAGAAAGAAACGACGGCGGCGCTGTGAAGGGTAACAAAAGATGAATTTAACCAATGCTCAAAAAATTGAATGAAAGATTAGACAAGTTTATTAGCGGAAGTGTTGAGCGCTCTGACCGGGATTGATGTTTCATGCTTAAAATGTGCATAAATAACTTCAAACAAAATTAAGTTGCGTTGCTCTTGAAAATGGGAATTGGGAGTGTGTACAGAGAGTGACTATCGATTGAGCCGAGAAGCAAATAGACGAGCTCCGCAGCGCCAGAACACACAGTTCCTCCTGTTCGTCATTGACGCACAGACAAAGCAGTTAGGCCTCTTCGTTGTTTACACGTATGGCCACGCCAACGTTCACGCTTTAGCATTGTACTCCCTTCGAGGGGCACTTATACGTTTGTACATAAGCGCTGTTTACGGGAAATGTTTTCTATGACGCAATTGAACGGCAAAAGCATAAATTGTTCAGCACAGAAATAATTTAAAAGATGGTCTCGCTGGGTCATACACTACGCATCTTTAATTTAAGTAATGACGTAATACGTGGTGTATCAAGGCACATTCGATCGCAATGCCCTTCTGGTTTCTTGAGAGAATATTTTCAGGCATAATAAAGCTATCATTGTAAGCGTTCTTTTGTGACATTCAGGAATAAGTTTCTCTCAAAAGTTTTTTTTTCAATTTTTTGAGGTCATAGGGTTTCATTTCGGTGTAGAGGGGCCGGTTTGGATTTGTAAGCATCTCTTCAGCAAGAACATAGCAGCCACCTATTTTTGTCGGGTAAACAGAACTCAATTTCTGTCTGCCATTGGGGCTAGTTTATTTACTGTCAGCTGTACTTGCCTGCCACAGCGGACATTTAGGAGGAAACGCACTCTACAACACATCAACGTAGACTGAACGCTAATTATAAATGATGTTGGGACTGTTCAAGGTATGGACTTTCTTTTTACAAAATCGTGTTCTGTGTTCAAAAAAATTATAGTAGCTCTGACTGAAGGGAATGGCGCGACATCAGTGGTTTATTTCTTGGCCATATATGCAGAACTGGTCATTCTTTAACTTGCATTCATGGATCACTGGGAGTCATTACACCACTCATAGCGCCGTCGTGCAGCGGTTAAACCATGCGCCACTGCCCTGCGGTGCCAAAGTGCGGCACCGGTGCTGCTTGTGCGTCCTGCGATGTGGCCAGTTTGCTCGCAATCCGGTAGGCAGGTTGTGATGACGCCTCAAAAGTGGCGTTACTTAGGTGGCCCATCTCGTTTCTTTTCTGGGAATCTATTGCTCACAATGCCGACCACGGAGCTAAAGCCGCATTTTCTATACAACAGAAGCCTGACCACTACCACAATAGAACAACGATTAAGTATTCACAATCCTATGGGAATTTCCTTAAAAAGGAATTAGCTAGTCATATGTAAAATGAAAGCTCCGCGAGCAATCTGCCAAGGATGCCTAGTTATGCTGCGTTTGAGAATTCCAAACACCCACGGGGTATCATAGGCTTTCTCAATACTGAAGACAGCTAAGCAGCGTTGATGTATGTGCATACGCGCTTCTAGAACATATTTTAAATGTGAACAGTATGAGTAGTTCTCTATCAGGTTTTTATATCCGCATTGATGAATTCCGAGTAGCAAAGGCTAATGCCTCGCTTTGTTAGGAGCTCGAAAAACGCCTAATCTAGGGCCGTGGTTAATATTATCACGTAGTGGTGATGTGAGTGCAGAGGTAAGGAATACAAGAAAGTAGGCTTGAAAAAATGTTTATTGGGCAGACTCGCGCCCGCAAAAACTGAGACTCGGCGGCAGCGATAGCCACAAGCGTGCTCGGCGGTCGACGAATCGAACACTCGCCAATCTCGGGCGTGATAAATAAAGAAGGCAACGATATTTCGAGATGCAGCCGGCAAAGTAAACGCAATAGTCTGCAGTAAAGTAGCGTCGCCTATGCCTGGTGCGATCAATCGAGATAAATCGGGTCACGTCTTGCATCAAAAACAAAGCGATGAAGCCGCGTGCCGGCAGCTTTCAAGAACGAACAGCCAGCCATTGTAAAGCTTTGCGTCAACATGATATTGCGAAAGCTTTCAGAATATTTGTGCCACTATAAATTTTAGGGCAAGTTGACGGAAATTCAGGTTTCGGGAATGCTGGAAAAAAAAGCATTTTCCTCAACTGTTCCGTACTCTCTGTGGCATCCATATTTTGGTGAAAATTTCTAAATGTGCTTCTACCGCACTCTCAAATATATGGGTCAGCATTTCGTTATGCAATTCGTCGGGCACTGCATGAATTTATTTACCGGCAGACAATACAGTATGAAATTTTAGCAGTTGTTTCAGATCAATAAAAGGTTCAGCTCTGCAAATATCCAGTGCACCCGTTTCCTTCCCAGACCCACCAGTCTGCCACACACCCCGTAACCACCATATCCCACCCGCTCTGCGGGAACGCACACACACACACACACACACACACACACACACACACACACACACACACACACACACACACACACACACACACACACACACACACACACACACACACACACACACACACACACACACACACACACACGCACACGCACGCACACACACACACACACACACACACACACACACACACACACACACACACACACACACACACACACACACACACACACACACACACACACGCGCGCGCGCGCGCGCGCGCGCACGCACGCACGCAGGCCGCTTCCAATCCTATGCGTAAGGCCATCATCCCTATTGGCAAATTGCTGCCGTGGCCTACACACAGGCGCGCCACGTTGAAGCCGCTGGCTACACACCATGCACCTTCCTCTATCGGCCCCTCCCTACGTCAAGGCCTCAACCAACTGGTTTTTACATGTCTCTACCCGCCACTTTCATCCTAGAAGGCCACACAGTTCGCGAGACATTTACTTACTTCGTCACTCTTCTCCCCGTGCCCAGATACTTGCTGAAAACAGGCTCGTATGCATTTAGTGCCTCTCTAGTCCCCAAAACTAGGTTGGCCATGGATGCAGCACTCGCCGACTTAAGTGCGCGACCCATAACAATGCGGTGGATCCTTGATCACAGGTTCATTCCAGGCAATGAGCTGGCTTACTTGCTTTTCGGCGCTACTATACAACGGATGCCGATGATATTATCGATGAGCTCATCGATGACGAAGACGAAAAAGAAAATTAAACTCACTTTCTTCCCGAATGCTACACGCATCGAAAGTGGCGTTTAGGTAATCTATCTGTGCCATAACCATTCGCAGCGATGCGCGAAGCTCGCATCCATCTCCAAATACTGTTCAGTCTCCCTCACGCACCAACTAATATTTGACAATGTACTCATATCTCACCCCAGTGCTCCAACTGCTCACACATATATGCAGATATAGAGCCATTCATTGAACAGTAACACAGCCATCCAGTAACCCGCATGCCCTTTAATTCCCACCGGCACTGTGGTTCCCCTAGCTTCCTTCATGGGCTGTGATTATTCTAGTGCCCCTGTCTCTTTGGCCCAGGACATACATACTTTCGTGGCCCCCACAGCCATCCACTGACACAGCAATGCAACTAGTTAGGGACAACCTCGTCCATTTGTGAAAGACAGCTGCCAAAAAGCAAGGGAAGAGAATGTTTAACCAAAATTTAGCAGCTTTCCACACGTTTATAAAAAGGTGAGCAGGAGCACTCACCTGCATATGGTTAGTTTGAAACACCTTTTCCAAAGGAATATGAGAAATACCAAAGGCATGGAGGTGGAGGTGTGTATATGATAGCAATGGATACCTTTTAAAATAATTCTTTCTGTAAGATTCAATCGTTCGAAAGTACCACACCCAGTATATGTAGTCCACGTATTTTTTAAAATTGGCATCACCGCCGTCTTCGAAGTCAATGCCTGAAAGGCAAAATTACACATAAACTCAAATTAGGCATTTAATGCGCTGAGAAATTGTTCACCCATTATAGAAAAGTGTGGAAAAATGAAAATCAGTCAAATGTACCTCAAATGCATGGTTCCGTTATACGTAACATATATTACCTTGCATCTTATAAACGTTATTACGCTTTTACGAACAATAGCTTTCGTAAATACGATACAGGTTTCCCATTGAGTTTTTGCAAGTATTACAAGCGGGCAAGAACCACGTAGCGGCGTTTTCAGCACCATACAGGCTTGTTCTGAGTGCAAATTTCTGATCGGGATCATAATACGCAACATTTATCGGGAGAAAGTGCAGCGCTTTCCCTTTCGTGGCAGTCACATCTAAAGAGAGAAAAATTAATGCCTTAATACTGCCACATAATGCTTTGATGATGTCATTACTTCAGACCTTTGAAAAATGTGCGTTTTTCAGCCATATAGTAGTTGCCAGTGCGTACTTTGGAATAGGTGCTCTCACGACAATAGTGTGGCAGCACAGTTGAAGCTGTTCGTGGTAATTGCAGATGCAAGTGATAAGTACTGAAAGCTATCCTCGTTCCCTATTGTAAGAGTCTTGCTGTGCAGATTTGCATAGAACACCGCTTAGTGGAATAAAATACCTTGTATGCATTGCCCTGTTGTAAGCTGCCGGTAAGAATAAAATGAGAGCCGCCTTATGCGTGACATGTAAAATTTCATTCTTTTACCGACTTTTCGACGACGTAATGCCGGCCATACAAACACTACTACGAAAGAAGCAAACACTGCTTAGTCTTTCGATCTCCTCAGCTGTTTTCTTTTATTTTTGCTTACCACACACCTGCGTGGTTATAAATACAAAAAGATTTTGTACACAAGCAGGTTTCCCTGCTACGGTGTTGGACTCAGAGGTGAGGTGAGGCAGCTAATAAATTTAAAGCGAAAACATAACTACGCCACGTTCCTCGAATTTCGCCAACTGCGTCGCTTTGGCCTTCAGTGATTTTCTGCCGCTCTGACGCTGCACTAGCTCGACCATGTGAATAGCCACGTCATTCGCCGCAGTGATTCCGCCGCTGGCGTGCGCGCTCTCTCCGCCGCGCATGCGCTCTCCCGCTGCAGACCGGACGACTTCTCGCGCGCTTGGCCCCGGTTTAGAGGAGCGCATCGTTCGCCTATAGGCATAAACATAAATATTGGCGTCTTGTTTGACAATAGTAATCCTTTAATAACCTACTAATTTTCCTGTTCCGTGCATTAGAATTCAATACCGGAGTTTCAGAATGTCTTTGCGCAGTTCTTTCGCGGCACTACATTTTGATTTTCAATTTGCGCGGTTAAACAGTTGTGCCCTGCTTTTGCCTAACACACCTGAGGTATTGATTAAAAGTTTGCAATATAAATTTTGCGGCTTCTTATGTTTTGAACTAATTTTGTGCATTCAATGTCGAAGATATAATAAAAGGTATACGCAATATTGTTGTGATCTCTCTGTTGCTAGTTTTTGCAGTGATTTCGGAAGTTTTAGCAACTTCCATATAACAAGTATACACCCCGATTATCCTCATGCCATTGACAAAAAACACATAGCTACTTTTCTTTCCCGTGAAATAAATAGTTGATACAATGACTAGCATTACATATATTTTTATTCTTCACACTAGGAAAGAAAAAGGAATACGATGCTATAACTTCGCAAAAATATTTTGAGGAAGCAGTTCAGTGCATCGCATTTAAGTAATTTATATATGGCTGAACTGAGTGCTTGAAAAACATTGAGGGGCATAATCAATTATTTTCTAGATCCGGCTGATCAAAAATCCAAGCACGCCGTGAATATGGTATCTTTTTGCCTAGACACCGCAACATTGCTCTGGACGCAAAATATTAGCCACAAATAAAATCATAGGGAGAGTCGCAAAAACAGAACACATTTGTAGGTTATCACCATATATTCCAGGCTGAGAGGCATTGCACAAATATCACTCAATGAAATAGTAAAGGGAGAAATTGTGCCATACTTCCAAAATGAAAATGTTACTAAACATTTCAGCGCCTGCGGATGAGATTGGCTTCATGAGCATCTAGGCACTAGTTTTGAGCCTACTGCAGTGACTGAAACTGTACCGGGGCAGAACTCATTTTTTTCTTGCCGTCCACTGCAGTCTTAACAATTTTGCAGCCCCTCTCTACGTGTAGCCCAGCTGTACGATATGTTAAATTTCCTACTTTCGTAAAAACATTCTTTCGCTTCAGCGAAAAGTAGTTGCTGTTTTGCTCACCCCTTTCGTGTGGACATCTGATTCGTTTAGATTTCCAGCTTGCGAGCATGGAGTTTTGAAAATGATTGTTGGCCAGAGCGAACAGATTTCATTCTATTGTGAATGTTTTGAACAAGCAGGCGTTCTTGCCAGCTGATAGAGTGCGACGGCTACGTTTACAAAAATTTTCTATACTTCACGCAGTTCGTTTGAACTCACTGCCTTTGTTGTTCTTTGGTGAGCGCCTTTGAGTACACTAAAACGTCTGATGTGACCGCTGTTGCTTGCACTTCTACGAAGATTGATTTTTGTCTGTTGCGAGCAAGTAGGCATTTAATGTCTTCCTCACTACAGTCGAACTATTTTGGCGATTGCAAACCCGAGGGCAGAGTTTATGAGCAATTAAGAAAACCATTATCTTTTGATTTCGTCCCTGTACAAGAAAACACATTACTTTTGCTGCAGTGTAGCCTGCTATGAATATAAGGCCCTCTAATAAACTCCTGGGACAAAACACCTAACTTTGCATGGGATGTGGCAAATAACCAGAAGTAATCAATAAGCACTTGGATAAAATTAGGAGGCCGGGAGGGTTGACCTGCACAGAATTAACAAATGTGTTGGGAGCTGGGTGCCTTTTTTCTAGTTTTTTTTGCCTACCAAGGCTCACTTGGAAAATTTTAAGCCTTTAGGAGAGGATAAACCTTACACCCAATTGTACAGAATTAATTTATGTCCTACGCTAAAAACATCCTGGTTGCCTAAATCAATCCGGATGCTGTTATTACGGCAATTAATTGAACATCGCGTGTCTCTGTGTGTGAGTTTGTGTGTGGGGGGCGAGTTAAGAGGTGCATAAGCAGCTAAGGCTATCATGCGCCAAACATAGCGCTTGCAATATCTCATTGCTGTGCTGGCAGACTAGCTCAGATAAAAAATGTATTTGCCGATGACAGTTTCAACTTTCAGCAATGTAGCTAATCATGATGTCTTATTTCATTCTCTCCAAAAAGCAAGCGGCTGTGGAGAGGGTGGTGTTTGCTGTAAAATGATGTGAAATACTATTTTCTTAGTATTTCTAGTTTTTAGCATGAACATTAAGTATGGCTTAATGTGACACCTTTATAACGCTCACAAAGGTGATATTCTTGTTTAGTGGGTGCGAGGTTATGCCAAAGATATGTCGAATGCGAAGAAGACACGGCACATCTTCAATAAAGCATTTCTGGCAACTTAAACACTTCAACTCGACAAGGAGCGGCTTCACCGGTCGCAGTTTGTTGATTTCTCCATCCCATCTGGACAACCACTTTATTAGTTTGCTCTCCGCCTGTTTTAAGTGATCGGTATTCGGAATATTTACTTTCCCTCTTGTGCTTTGCTGAGCCCATGCCACCACAATCTTCAGCTCTTTCATTACTGTCTATGTAAGGACGGGTCGAGGCCCACCATAATTTTATTTCTCTACATCTTTCGGCTGTTTCCATGCTGTGGATTACATCTACAACTAACGAGTGTACAGTGTTTCTTGAGTGTTCATCATCATCATCAACCTGATTACACCCACTGCAGGGCAAAGGCCTCTCCCATGTCTCTCCAATTATTCATGCCCATTGCCAGCTGCGCCCACCATATGCCTACAAACGTCTTAACCTCATCCGCCCACCCGACTTTCTGCCACCCTCTGCTAAGCTCGCCTTCTCTTGGAATCCACTCCATTGCCCTAAGGACCAGCGGTTATCTTCTCTTCGCATTACATGCCCTGCCCAAGCCCATTTCTTGCACTTGATTTCGACTAGGATGTCATTCACTCGCGTTTTTTCCTTCACCTACTCTGTCCACTACCAGTCCGGATCATAAGGAAAACAACTAGAAAAATAAAAATGGAGTGCAACACATATGCCAGATTCTCTCAGATCATGAATGGCAGTTTGCACATGTCGCTCAAAAAAAAATATACAGCACTTATATCTTACCGTTGCTCACTTATGGGGCAGAAATGTGGAGAGTAACGGACAGGGTTCAGTTTAAGTTCAAAAAACCGCAGCGAGCTATGGAAAGAAAAATGAGTACAGCAGTTTTCTATCAGTTAGGGAGTCTGAGTTGAAACTGTCTTTAATCTTCACTTGTTACGTTTTTGGAATCGATGCAGACAGCAAAACAATCGGTTGCAAAGATTAATCGGCGTTTACCTGGTTGGCTACTTTATTTCTACACTGCACCTGCAAGATAAATGGTAGTTTTTTAACCTTGAAGTGCGCAGTATTCTTGTTATGATGTGCTCATGTGGGGATTGTTCCTTATGAATTCGTGTAATGAATGATGATTGCAAACTGCGGGGAATTCGTACTGTGGAGGATGCATTTTGGGCTTGTGTGCCATACCTGGTGATGTATCGAGTAACTCTGGTTCAAAGCGTTTATCCTGAAATCGCAGTAGTCAGTGCCTGATTGCTTATGGTTTATTACCAGTTCTGTTATTACGAGTGCTGTTCTATGCGCGCACTGGGTGACTGGAAAAACAGAGGTGCTCAGGAAAGGATTAAATACTAAAGACGCACGCGGATGTCTGCAAAGTTCTATATTCTCGGGGAGGATGATTGGTTTAAACATAAACGGTAGCTTGTGGGGTTTGACCTGGGGAGATAAGTACGTTCTCCCCACTCAATCGCGGCTGACACGGTTCAGAGCCGCCCGAACCCCACCCCGTGATCGCGTACGCTACCGAGCGCTCGCCGACCACGGCGGACCTTGCTCTGGGGGAACAAAGGAACGACACACTGGCTGACACAAAAAGGCATTTATTGCTACAGCAACAATAACGCCAGCTAGCAACAAGGCACGCTAATGAATCGAGGTCGTCCGACTCACCAGCAAGGTTCCGAGCGAATGTTCGCCTGCGCTACGGCAAGGGATATAAACTCCGCAGGCCGGAAGGGACGAGTACGGGAGCCTGTCTCCCCGTCGCTTCTTCGCCCCGCCGGCGAAGAGCGGAGCCGCCAGCGACGCGTCCGCTTAACCCGACGATCCCCGCCGAAGCCCCGAAGCCCCATCCCGCGCGCGGGCTTTGGCAGTCTCCGCGCAGCGATGCTGGCGCCCTCTCTTGCCAGTTAAGGTAACTCACAAGGGAATCCGCTCAGCCTCGAGGTGAGACCACCGCTGCACGGTGCCTCGCGGGAAAGCAAACTCAGGGGGCTGCAGGGCAGGTCCCCACATCCCCCCAACCTTAAATAGACCCACGCGCCTGAAAGTACATGCTATGGAGGAGTCTCCTGGTCTTCATGTCCTTGAGGCACGTCTTGTAGCGGAGGTCAGGCCGACAGCGTCCACGCAGACTTCCGCGGTATTCCGAAGGCGGCGTGAAGGTCTCCGCTGGGATGACTCGCATGGCTCGCGGACTACCGTGTCCGCAGGCCCGCGAATCGAAGGCCGGTGGGAAAACTGCAGGTCAGGATCCTGCAGTAGTCGCCAGGGCAGCAGCAGCCGGAGGTGACTGCTGACTGGTCTCGCCACAGCTGCCTCGGATGGATGCGGCGAACAGGATACAGGCCGCTCCGTCGCAGCAGGTGGCAGCAAGACGATGTGCACCGGACAGCAAGCCTGGGTGGCTCCACCGGATCTGCAAAATTTCCGAAATGCTCTCGGCGTGCCTTTAACGTAGGTCACGGGAGGGGAAACGGCATCCGCAAGGGCCTCGTGGCACAATGCCTAACTCGCTAGCAAAACGTGTCGGCGGCTGTGCAAACTCAAAGTTCGAGTGAACAAAGCCCTTTTTTGAGTTGAACGAGACTGCTCAGTTCTTGCGAGGATACAAAAAAAAGCGGACGGGCAGCAAAGTGCGCCCCCTCTCAACGACACGGTCCGGTGGTCGCGTCTCTTTTAACGTGGTGCAGGCAGCTCCGAAATCCTCAGGCCTAACTACTCCTCCGACAACGACCGTGACCACAACAAATACCCGAAACGGGTCTTGTGCGCGCAGCCGCGAGGAGACGTCAGCTTTGTGGGGTGGTCCTACCCCGCTTACTGCACAAAGCAGCTCCTGAGCGGTCGGCGCCCACCGTATCGGACGGTGTCGGAGCGCCCGGTGCCGAGCTGCAATACCAGCGAGCTCGTAGCGGCACCTGTGGCCCCAGGCCACCCGGCTACCGGAGCCGCGACTCCCAGAGTCGAAAAAGATACAGTAGAGAAAATATATACAGAAACTCGGACCACCCACGCGGCTTCCGTACTCAATCGCTTCGGGCTCGGCGACTCCGCGGGCGCTAGGCCTCGCGCTCCCTCGATGCGGACCAAGTGATTCTCACGAAGAAACTCCAGGGAAAAGAAAATGTGCTGAGCATGTCGAAAAGTTTAAACATGCTGCAGCGCAATACACCTCGCACTCAAGAAAGCATGCCACAGGTCCTAGCGATCAAAATTCACTCTAGGCCTAGCACTTGTCAAGTCCGGACAAAGAGCGTTCCTCGAACCGAACCGACAGTCGTCCAATGTTCCAAGAGCAGTCCCCACGTTGGGCTGCCAGATGTGGGGTTTGAATTGGGGAGATAAGTACGTTCTCCCCACTCAATCGCGGCTGACACGGTTCAAAGCCGCCCGGCCACCACCCCGTGATCGCGTACGCTACCGAGCGCTCGCCGACCACGGCGGGCCTTGCTCTGGGGGAACAAAGGAAGGACACATTGGCTGACACAAAGAGGCATATATTGCTACAGAAACAATAACGCCAGCTAGCAACAAGGTACGCTAATGAATCGAGGTCGTCCGACTCACCAGCAAAGTTCCGAGCGAATGTTCGCCCGCGCTCGGGCAAAGGATATAAACTCCGCAGGCCGGACGGGACGAGTACGGGAGCCTGTCTCCCCGTCGCTTCTTCGCCCCGCCGGCGAAGAGCGGAGCTTGCCGTTGTCAGATGGCAGGGGGAGTGGCGCAAGAAGTGCCGTTCCCCAAGGTCTCACATAACCTATCAACCCATCATCATTCATACGTCATCCCCGGCAAGCACCACTCCACCCGGGTTGGTGGGGAGAGGTTTTTTTTGGTTCGGGACAACGGCCCTTCCCGGGCACGGGTGGCTGACGTGTGATAACGGTCCATAGAGGCAGTACCTGCCACGAGAACAGCCATGATCACCACTGTGGCGGCGAGCCAGCAGGGTAACCGGACCTTCTTTCACACCTGAAGTGTCACGAAGGACAACCATTCCCTGTGGGTAGCTCATATCTCAACAGTAATGATTCCCCCCGCAACCGTGCAGATGACAGGTGGTCTGCTCCACGTGTCTGCAAACTTTTGCTCGCCGAGGTGGCGCTGTTCACGGCCCAGATGGAACCAGACCTCTTTCCGCACTCGTGCGAGCACTTCATGGAGGCCTGGCACCCCACGGCCATATGCAGCGGCACATCTCGCTAACCAAATTTGGTAGGAACACTCGACAAGCAAAAGCACAAACTGCTTCACTGCATGACCTGGCAACGGGTTAAGGTATCTCACAGTCTGATAAGGCAACCCTGGAATTCTAAACAAATCGGCCACACGTCGGAGGAGGGCCTCTGGAATGAGGCATTGTGTAAACATATGCACAAAGTCTTCGCGATCACCACAGAATGGACAAACTGGGTGCAGGCTCGCCCGCGTGAACGCCCTGCTGCGGATGGGAAGACAACCGCCTGCAAGACGATACATGAACGAGGACCTGCTGGCATCCAGGAAGTTCGCTAATATTAATTTCCAACTGGGGCGTAGATGGGTTAAGTCCCTTCTACTAAACCTGGGGGGGGGGGGGGGGGGAGACTGGGTGCTAAAAGACTGGCCAAGTCCTTTAGCGGGGTATTCAAAATGTTCACATCGGCCTGGATGCCGCGAAGGCGCTCTAGGCAGTTGGCTGCCTGAGAGTAAAAGGGCGATGGAGAGCCAGACCGAGGAATGCAGTGCGATAGGGTACTCTGAGCGAAAATTCGGAGACGGGTGCTAAGGAAGTATGAGGTCAGGCTAGAGGCCTTCAATGTCCGGCTTTTCATATCGGCTCCTGCTATAGGCTGCACCGCTCGCCACCAGCAATCACAGGGTGCTTGGGTCCATCTGGCATGTAGCACTGCGGTTATTATGCCCAGGTCAGGGATGCCAAGGCACCCCCTATCTCTGGGCTGTTTCACCACCGGCCTACCTATCAGGTCTGTAGTGCCATTCCATAGGAATCGGAAAAGTATCCGTTCCAGCTGGACCTTCGTACGTGTCGGCAAAGGTGCAATGTAAGCAACATACGTTAAAAAGGTAAACAGAAGTGACCGAACAATAGCAGCCCGTGCCGTCAGAGGGCACACCAATGTACCCTATTCTCTAACTCTCTGCTCAAGATTCTCTTTAGCTAGAGGCCAACTGGCTTCCGATAGCCCGTCGGAGCTAAAATGAAAGGCTAATATTCGAACCCGGTCCTTAATGGGAAGGCCATGAAGCGGTTGCGGACTAGATGGCGCTTTCCTGAAGTACAGGGCAGCGCTCTTGGACTTGTTTAGCCTAGCCCCACTTGCCCCGCAGTACCTATGATGCCCAAGACGGAGGACAGGGATGCCTCGTCAGGGACGACGATAGTCAGGTCGTCTGCATACGCAAACATGGGGACAGGTGGTGAATCTAGTGGGAGGGGGAAACGACCAATCTGAGGGTGTTTAGCTAACCGTTGGAGGAGCGGTTCGATTGCGAGTACGTAGAGGGCAGAGGATAGAGGACATCCCTGCCGGACACCGCGGCTCACATCAAACGACTCTGAGACAAAACCTTGTACTGTTACGGCAGAGGTTGGCCTTGAGTATAATACTCTCACCATTCTCTGGAAGTCAGGGTCAATGCCAGCCTCTTCGAGTACTTTGAAAATGTACTCGTGGCTGATGATGTCAAAAGCCTTTTCCTGATCAAAGGAACAGAGAATGCCTGACAAATTCCGTGACTGAGCCCAGAGAAAAAGGTCTCTGAGGGCAAAACCATGAAGCTGGATGGAACAACCGGGAACACAACATGCCTGGTAAGGACCAAGGAGATCCCCCAGGAACAAGGTTAACCGCCTGGACAAGCACTTAGCGATGAGCTTGTAGTCGCAGTTCAGGAGTGTGATGGGACGCCAGGCTCGCAGGTCAGTGCGTCTCGACTCGTCCTTGCACAGGAGAGTGATCAGCCCCTCCCTTTGAGTGCCTGACAGAGCCCCATCCATGAGGAGCCTATTCACTAATGAGGTGAAAGGACCCCTAAGCTGCTCCCAAAATTTGACGTAAAACTCGACCGTAAGGCCGTCTGACCTTGGCTACGATTCCTGCTGAAGGACTTAACTGCTGCAAAGAGTTCGTCTGCCGTAAGTGGACCACCTGGGACGTATACCTCGTCTGCTGGCCTCTCAAAAGGGAAAGAGGTCTTCGATCGAGGGGGAGCTTTGTATAGACCCATATAGAATTGGCGCGCTAGGTTCAGAACGCCCTCAGGTGTTTTTTCGAGTGAACCTGTTTCGGGATCGATCAATGCTGTTAGGGTGGATTCTGTGCGCGCTAAGTGGCGGCGGAGCAAGTGCCTACTGCACCAAGTCTCTCTTGCCCGCCGCTCAGCGCGCACCGCTGCTCTTAAGCTATCCCAACGACGTCTAAGTAACACCGCCGCTGCACGGTGCCTCGCGGGAAAGCAAACTCAGGGGGCTGCAGGGCAGGTCCCCACAAGGTATAGGTGATGTTTTGTACGCATCTGCTTCATGACGCAACCTTGTCGTGCATCGGCTGTAGATGTTTTCTACAGCAGAATGCAAGCGGGTGTGATTTAAAGCAGAACGTACTTAGGAACGGCAAATATATAAAATGCAAGTCTTGTTGGAGCACCATTGTATGCCTGGCAGCACTTTTATAACATTCACGGTTTCAGAAGCTTGAGGCTTTAACGATTTTTTATGCCGCCAGTGAGGCGCCATATAAATGTGAGTCCAAAGAGTTTATTTATTTATTTTGTTTATTTCCAAAGACTGTTAGCCCTTGATTCTTCTGTCATTCATTAGAAGTGAATGCTTTCGCTTGGGTGGCTGGAAGCTACACACGGGTATTTGTTTCCAAGTCCTAGACATTGGTAGTGCTATTGATAAGCAGTTTATCATGCACAAGCTTAACTTTCGCCCCGCATACTTATCTGTCTGAGCAGATTTCCAAAAAAGTTTTCTTTTGTGCAGAGTTGCCTGTGAATAGTCTTCGGAAACACTTACACTAGTACCTTTCAGCTTGCTGAAGTTTTTAAATATGGCTGCTTTTTCATTGAAATTATACAGCCTCATGATAACGTGCCTCTTTCGGCCAACCTTCGTTTGCCCAAGTCTATGTATTCTTTCCAGGGATGTCACAGAAACACCTAGCTGCTCCTAAAAAAATTCCCTTTATCACTTTAGTTTCAATATCTGCTTTTGTTTCATTCGCGTCCTCTGACACACAAAATACAATAATATTTATGCGCCTGACTCCATGCCGTTTAACTTTTGTTCCTGCAGTTTTCTAATTTGAGAAACAGTTGGGTTCCGTGGATATTGACTGGGATCAGTTTTGCTCCTCGCTTCAGCGACAGTATCATGGCACTGTTATAGGGGCAGTGTGTTTAAATTGCTTTTTGCCACCGAACTACAAAAGTTTTTTTCAAGCTGTATTTTATTTTTGCAGCCAGATAGATTCGCAGATGTACAAGCAATTGTCAGGTCACTCATATAGAATGAACACGTGATTGACTTAGGTACTATAGGGACCACCGAGTTCCATTTTGGTTATAAATATCTGCGTCCTTAAGATACAGCCCTGTGAAATACCATGCCCTTGAACGAAAACTTCTAATAATGTTGCGCCGAACCGCAGTTGAATATGTTGTTCGATAGGAAGTTCTTGAGACAGTTGAGAAGTTTCCCGCGAATACGAAGGTTGAGAACTTAGCGTAGGGTATCAGATCTCTATTTGGTGTGGTAGGTTATTCTAGGTTATAGAACAATGACAGGCAGTGCTTATGTATAGACGCTTCTCGCACTGTATGTTGACACGAGCCAAAAATTTCTTGTTGAAAATCCCTTTGTAAAGCCACTCTTGTGTGTGTGAATGAGTCCACCTGGCTGGAGGTGAACGTCAGATTAGTATTTGCAATTCTTTCGAATGATTTTACAAGACAACTTGTGGGTGCCGTCTGTCTGTAAACTACAAGGACAAAGCGCTGCTTTTCCGGGTTTCAGAAAGGTTACAACAACATTTTTTATTTATGTGCGCCAAGACAGCAGGTAGTCAAGGGCATGCAAGTATAGCTTAGTGAATTATGTCTAGACCAGGCGCACCCTGTTTACCAGCGGAAATCACTCTTTTGATTTCATCGAGGCTGAAAGAGTTATTTATGCTGCATTGCTCTTTTCTCCAGGTGACATTTTTTGTTGTTTTTCAGTGGCATACTTATATTTCACGATATATAGTTGTGTAGTTTGAGGAACTGGAGACTGCAGAAATGTTCGCCTGGAATGTGTACTTGTTCTTTCAGAGTTTGGAGACAAGGGCTGACAGAAAGGGATTGGATGGTTTATTGTGTGCGGCCATTGGGGAAATTGAGAATTTCTCGCCGCCATTTCTTAGACGAAATGCGCTATTTATCCAAGATACATTTTTTGAAGGAAGTTTTTTTCTGCTTTTCGGTGCATGTACCACAATGCCCTTGCCTATTTGAAGTTACAGAGCTTTTTATGTGTCGGGTAGTTGGATGAAAATATCCCAGGCTTTATTTTGCTGCGTTTTTTACTCCCTTACAATATTTTGTCCAGCACAAATGTTGAAGATTGCAACATGGCTTGTCGTGATGCATTGAGAATGAATGCTGTTAGCTCTTCGTTCGTTTCATCTACATAAAGTTGTTTAGAGACTTCTTCCTCTAGGCTAGTCAACTAAATATACTTTGCACGGGTGGGGTTCTATTCGACGTGCTGCTGGTGACCTTGACAACCTGATCATGGTGGGCAAATGATCATCTTAACAAGAGTTATCTAAAACATCCCATTTAATATTGTCACGACTGAAGTCACAGGGAAGGTACACGTTGCCGAGGACCAGAGAATAAGGTCGGCTTCCCGTTCCGATCACAGAGTCACAGAGACCAGCACCAGCGCGCCGCTCGTGCCCACAACAACCGCTTCGTCGTCGTCGGCACCAAACAAGGCTGTCGCGCGGCGCTAGGCACGTGGCATTATTTTCCCCCGTGAAAGAAAACATCGTCCCGATGACAAGGTGAGAGGAAGAAAAAAAAATGAGGTGAACTGTACAACAACGCAAGGTTTCACTTGCAGGAAGCGCTCAGTAGCGCGAAAAGTATGCCGTTAAGCGCACCACATGCACAATTTCAGGCCGCTGACGGTCCCAGTTCCATCTGGAATGACTTCGTAATTAACGTTGTTTAAGCGGCGCAGGACTTTATAGGGTCCGAAATAGCGGTGGAGTAGTTTCTCGCTCAAGCCTTTGTGGCGCACGGGGGTCCACACCCACACTTGGTCCCCTGGTTCGTAGTGGACTTCCCTGTGCCGGAGGTTATAGTGGCGAGCGTCGGTGGCATGCTGCTCCTTGATGTGCAGGAGGGCCAGCTGACGGGCTTGCTCGGCCTGTTCTGTGAAATGGGCGGCATCGGGTTCGACCGCTTCTTCCCCGCACGGGAGCATCGCGTCCAACATCGTGCGGGCCTCTCTGCCATATACGAGACGGAACAGCGTAAACTTCGTGGTTTCCTGCGGCGCCGTATTGTAGGCGAAGGTTACATACGGCAGAATCTCGTCCCACATTTTATGTTCGACGTCGATGTACATTGAGATCATGTCCGCCAAAGTTTTGTTTAGTCGTTCCGTTAATCCATTTGTCTGAGGGTGATACGCTGTTGTGCGATGCTCGGTATGGCTGAGAGTTAAGGTGTCCCGCAGTAGCCGAGCTGTAAACGCCTTTCCTCGGTTAGTAATGATGGTCGACGGTGCACCGTGTCTGAGCACAATGTCGTTCATAAAGAATCGAGCAACTTCGCCGGCAGTACCTCGGGCAAGGGCCTTCGTTTCGGCGTAGCGTGTTAAGTAGTCTGTGGCGACTACGATCCACTTGTGTCCGTTCGAGGATAAAGGAAATGGGCCTAAAAGGTCCATGCCCACATGCTCGAAGGGTGTGAGGGGTGGTTCAATAGATTGCAACATACCGGATGGCTTGAGCGTGGGTTTTTTTCGCCGCTGGCATTGTCGACAAGTCTGTACGTAACGTCTAACGCTCGAAGAAAGATGTGGCCAGTAATAGTTCTGCCGGACTCGGTTTAGGGTGCGTGTAAAGCCAAGATGCCCTGAAGTTAGTTCGTCGTGGCAGGCCAGGAGGATTTCGTGCCTTAGATCAGCCGGTATGACTAGCAGGTATGTTTTCGCACTCGACGTAGAATTCTTCTTATAAAGCACCCCATTGCGGAGGCAATACGACGACAACCCCCGAGCAAGATACCGGGGTATTGTAGGATGCCCACCTTCAAGATGGTCAATAATCAGTCGCAGCTCGTCGTCGGCACGCTGTTTGGCGGCGAGATCGGACGTAGTGACTGCTCCGAGGGAGCTATCGTCGTCGGTGGCATCTGACGAAGGAGGGCAGACGGGCGCGCGGGACAGGCTATCAGCATCGGTGTGCTTCCGGCCAGACTTATAAATAACATCGAAATCGAACTCCTGCAGGCGCAATGCCCAACGTGCTAAGCGGCCACAAGGATCCTTTAAGTTTTTCAGCCAACACAAGGAGTGATGGTCAGTGATGACACAAAACGGTCGGCCATAAAGGTACGGGCGGAACTTGGCAGCGGCCCATACTACCGCCAAACATTCTTTTTCAGTTGTGGAATAGTTACACTCTGCACGGGAAAGTGCACGGCTGGCGTAGGCAATTACTTTCTCGACCCCGTCTTGGTGCTGAACTAGAACGGCACCAAGGCCGACGTTGCTCGCATCCGTGTGTAACTCTGTGACGGCATCATCGTCGAAATGTGCCAGGATCGGGGGTGACTGGAGCCGGCGTCGTAACTCGTCGAAAGCCATCTGCTGCTCGGCGCCCCAGGAAAATGATGCGTCTTCTCGAGTTAGGAGAGTCAGAGGGCTGGCCATCTGTGCAAAGTGTTTGATAAAGCGACGATAACAGGAGCACAGCCCCAAAAACTGTCGGACTGTTTTTTTGTGGGTGGGGACGGGAAAGGCAGCAACGGCAGCAAGTTTCTCAGGGTCAGCTCGGATGCCATCAGCACCAAGAAACTTCAATTCGGTGAACCCGAATTGGCACTTTTGAGGCTTGAGAGAAAGGTTGGCAGACCGGACAGCTTCGAGAACAGTTCTCAGGCGGCGCAGGTGTTCTGTGAACGTCGGTGAAAAAATTATCACGTCGTCGAGATAAACAAGGCATGTCTGCCACTTAAGACCTGTGAGCACAGTGTCCATCATCCGCTGGAAGGTGGCAGGAGCACAGCAGAGCCCGAATGGGAGGACGCGGAATTCATAGAGCCCATCTGGTGTTACGAAGGCAGTTTTTTCACGGTCCCTCTCATCAACTTCAATTTGCCAATAACCACTCCTGAGGTCAATGGAGGAGAAGTACTTGGCTCGGCGAAGTCGGTCGAGAGAGTCGTCAATCCGTGGCAGCGGATAGACGTCCTTCTTTGTCATACTGTTAAGTTTCCGATAGTCAACGCAGAAACGAAGTGTTCCGTCTTTCTTTTTAACGAGGACTACAGGCGACGACCATGGGCTGCTTGAAGGTTGAATGACGCCATCGGCGAGCATCTCCTTGACTTGCTGTTGGATAGCGTCTCTCTCCCGAGGAGACACACGATAGGGCTGCTGATGGATGGGTCGAGTGCCTCATGCGTGATAATCCGGTGTTTAATGACCGACGTTTGCTGCACTTTAGATGAAGACGTGAATCACACACGAAACTCCAGCAATAGATCTTGGAGTTGCCTCTTTTCAACGGAGGAAAGGCTAGAATTGATGTCGACAGCGTGTACGGCATCATCCGGTTCAGTGCTAGGCGTAGCGTCCTCTGAAGCAAAACATTCGGCGACTTCGTGCAGATGGTCGACGTAAGCGATGACAGTGCCACGGAACAGATGTCGATGTTCATTGGAGAAATTGGTGACAAGCACCTCCGTCTCTCTTCCACGAAGGAAACAAAGACCTCTTGCCACAGAAACTCCCAAGGCGAGTGAGAGGCTCAACAACCCGGACATTAGGCTCAACAACCCGGACGCCGTGATGTGGCTCCTCACAAGTAACTCTGGCGAGGATGCTGGCACGTGGTGGCACTGTGAGGCTATCATCGGCGACTCGCAGCGTGGAGTGGGACCCGCGGTACTCATGCCTTTCAGTGGCCAGTTTGGCGGAAAACGTCACCAAGCGGTTCGGTAGATCTATAGTGGCACCATGCTCACGAAGGAAGTCGATGCCAAGAATAACATCACGAGAGCATTCGCGTAGAACAAGAAAAGTCGCAACAAATGTGCAGCCTCGCACCGTAACCCGGCCTGTACACATACCCAGTGGTGCAACCACATGTCCGCCTGCCGTCCATATGTCTGGTCTGTTCCATGGCGTCACCACCTTTTTCAGTGTCCTTGTAAGCCGCCCGCTAAGGATAGAATAATCGGCTCCCGTATCAACTAAAGCGCTGACCTCCTTCGTGTCGACGATAATAGGGATGTCCAGGGAGACCCGGCCAAGACCAGGGCATGTCGACGTCGGTTCGGAGTGAAGTGAGCGGTGTGGCGGCGGAAGCTGGACGGCGGTTGGGTGGTCGTCGTCGGGACAATTTAAGCGACACGGCGGTGATAACTGGTCGGCGATGCGCACGACGTCGGGGCGATCTGGTCTGTGCGGCAAAAACTGGACAGGAATTCGGCGTTCGACGCCGGGGCGAATCGAGCGGTGCGGCGGTGGAAGCTTTACGGCGAATCGGTGTGCGGCGGCCTCGCCCCCAAAGGTCACCGGAGCTAGTTTTCCCGATGAGGGCTCGAGGAACCATGGCGTCCAGCGGTATACCGTGGCCCAGAAGGCGAAGAGCGACGAGGCGAAGGCGAGTGCGACTCGCGACGAGGAGAATGTGGCAGACTACGCTGGCGGGTGACGTACTCGGCGATGTCCTGAGGACGCTGACCAGGCCGTGGACGAGGGCTGTCGGGGAAAAATCCTCTAAGGCCCATCTGACGATAAGGGCACTGCCGGTAGAGGTGACCTGCTTCGCCACAGTGGTAGCAAAGAGGGCGGTTATCTGGAGCGCACCAGAGATCAGTCTTCCGGGGCGCCTGGCGCCGATCTGCCCAAAGGGGCAGCGGTTCCGCAGCGTGCACAGCGGCCTGAGGTTGCGCGTAAGGCGAAGAGGTAGGTATCAGGGCTGGGCGGCGTGTGACATCAGCATAAGTCATCCGCTGGGTGGGGCCCGGGGGTGGTGTTGGAACGACTGTACTTGTAGGTGGCGTGAGTGCGTTCTGGACCTCCTCACGGATGATGCTGGCCAGGGAAGCTGCACCAGGAGTAAATGATCCATGAAGTTGCTGGAACTCCTCGCGAACCACGGTGCGAATGAGGTCGTGAAGGGAGCTCATATCTTGCCCGGGATTGTAGTCGGTTCGGTCAGACGGCGGAAGTGTGGAGATGGAATTCAGCGGCCGACCGTACTGGCTGCATCGCTGCTGTAGCAGTTTCTCCATGGTCACAGCTTCAGCCAGACACGCCGCGACTGTGGTGGGCGGGTTCCGCACGAGGCCGGAAAAAAGCTGTTCTTTGACGCCGTGCATCAGGTGCCGCACCTTCTTCTCCTCACTCATGGACGGGTCGGCGCTATGGCAAAGGCGCGTGACGTGTTCAACGTACATTGCGACCCCTTCGTTCTGACGCTGAACTCGAGAGGTTAGGGCACGCTCGGCATTCTCTCGGCGGTCACTGTTGGCGTACGTACCGAGGAGCTGGCTTCGGAAGGCCGGCGACGTAGAGAATGTGGCCTCGCGGTTCTCGAACCATGTCCGAGCAGCGTCTTCAAGGCTGAAGTAGACGTTCCGCATTTTCGCAGCGTCGTCCCAGCCGTTAAACGTCGCGACCCTTTCGTAGTGAGCTAGCCAGTCCTCGGCGTCTTCAAACTGCTCACCGTGAAATGGTTTAGGGGTGCGTGGGGTCTGAAGGATGAGACAGGACGAAGGGATGGAAGGGACAGTCATGGTACGGGCGGGCGGTGTCGTTGCCACAGCTAGGGTCTCTTCGTCAAGAGCGAAGGCCTCGGGGGGCAAGCCTCGGAGCCGTCGGCTGGTACGATGAACAGGAGTGGTCACGAGAGGCGGCCGCGTAGGATCGTCCGCAGGAGAAGGGATCGATACCCCGCACCTCCACCAGTGTCACGACTGAAGTCACAGGTAAGGTACACGTTGCCGAGGACCAGAGAATAAGGTCGGCTTGCCGTTCCGATCACAGAGTCACAGAGACCAGCACCAGCGCGCCGCTCGTGCCCACAACAATCGCTTCGTCGTCGTCGGCACCAAACAAGGCTGTCGCGCGGCGCTAGACACGTGGCAATATTAATAAAGGCGTTTGGAGGACAAAACCTAAACCCTGGCAGCTCATTTTGCTTGACGATGTAGAGAAGCATATATGTTTAGGAGTATTTACAAGGCAGCTGTTATTGGATAACGTAAAAGTTTGCATGACTTGGCCTACAGTGTCTTTTGGCTTTTCCATAGCGGCGAGTGTGCATTAAGACGTCCAGCTATTTTCGTGCTGTTTAGCAGAAAAACAAAGCATACAGTGATGGCGTTCAAGCTAAGAGCTGTAACCGCCACTGCTCTAGTTTTGTTTTCATTTGGATTTCATAAGTGGCAATACCACTTTGTACGAAGACAGCGACGTCGTCTGACAGCATTCTTGCGTGCTCCTGTTTGCGACAAAATACTTCAAATATTTTAAGAACGTGCACATTCTGCGGGCCTAAGTCTTGTAAGCATAAAGCTGCAGGAGAGATTCAGCTGAGGATATCTGCTATATCGATTTACTAGGCTCCTCCAGTTCTACTGAACAGCAAGTGCCACATATTATTGCTTTTTGGTTACAAGTGCAGGATTCAGGCTAAACATTAGTTGTAGACTTGTTATGCGAGTTCGTATAGGTACTTGGTGTTACATCCATTGCATCTTCAGGCTTACTGGGAGCCTTTGAAAAGGCTAGATGCGCATGTTTTCAAATTTCTCACATAGAGAAGCCTTAGAGCTTTCTGATGCTGATGTCTATAAGGCTCTTTCTTTAGACGGCACAGCAGCACTAGCTGCTTCGGTGAAGGGCATAGGCAGTCCTTTCTCAACGCATGTGCTCTGAGCAGGTACTGCAGGCCGGTGTGACAGTTCGCCTCATAGCAACACATCTGAGTATAATATCGTCTTAACTGTGGTTTTTCGTTTTACAGCAGGTGGTGTTCGCTTAATCATTAAGTATTTACATTTATTTTTTTTTCTATTTTTCTAAGACTGCAACGACCGTGAGCACGCGGGGTGCTCACCGTCGCAGTTGCCGCAACGCTGTTCGCCTTACATTTATCTGAATGATGGTGTTTGCGGCGCATTTTGCACAAGTTGACTGCCCACGGCAGTTCGGAGAGCCATGGCCGTATTTTTGACCTTTCAAGCAGTGGCATGGGTTGTGAATGAACGGTCTCATTTCAACTTTTCTTTAACGAATATTTGGACTTAGGCAAAATATTGGAGGTGAAGGTAAGGATGGAGTGCTTTCTGTAAGATTTCCTTTTTGTCCCACAGTATTTTGATTCTCTTGACATTAATAGCAGTTCGCTCTTTGAATCTTTACATGATTTTTTCGTCGTTGTGAGTATTAAATTATTCTCAGAAATAACGCCCCGAGCAATGCTGATAAACTTTTGTTGGATTACATTTGCTGCAATGTAGAAACAAAGACTTAAAGTTGTACAATATTTTTCATTCGTGATTGCCGCGGACTTATATGAGATCACCACTAGAGATTTTGGGCATTTTAGTCCCGCGGCCTGATATGTGATAAAGAATTTAGCTAGGAGGAATGGTGAAATCCGTAGGGTTGGTTTATAAGCCATATTACTATAAATCAGATGAAAGCAAGGGAAGCTGTCCTCTTTTCAACAATAACATGATGCGATACATCACTGCGACCTCTTTTCAGATGCCATTCGGCTTTTTTTATTGTGGGAAAATGAACCATTTTAGTCGTTTCAGACCATAGTGACAACCACCCACTATGAAGCTCTACAAATAGAGAAAAGAAGAGGGGACAAGAACGCTTTGAGAAACGAGAAAGGAAAGTAAAAATTAGGGAGAGGATATAAAAAGGCGACCGCCGATTTCACTCGGTCGGATTAGCACTGTGCGGTCCACGTAAAGCTGGAGACAAATGGGCGTGTTGGCTCTACCAAGGGGCGTTAAAGATCCAAACACTCAACGACCAGGACCCACTTTTTCTCGGGCATGGCCAAACGCTACGCAATGCTCGACGTCGATGAGCACAGCCCACATGTGCTCAGAAACCCGTGGTGTCGCAACACACCATCTGCCTGTTACAGATGCCCCTGCGGGCGGAACGTCAGGAACCAGCTGTTTTTTTTTTACAGTACATTGTGTTTTCCATCCTCTGTATGCTGTATGGGCCATTTTCCGTAGCCCGTACTTAGTATGGTAAAAGATTATAGTTTTGCACACATATGTGCAAAAATTCTTAACTGATGCTTTGCTAAAGAACTGTTACATAAGGCCATACGCCGTAAAAGACCAGGCTGCTATGAGCAGGACAAAAACAGATTGAATACTAGTTTAAGTAGTACGAGCCAAATACTATCAGTCAACGAAAAACGTTTCTAGGGCGCTTTAGCCGCAAGCAATTCGCTTAGCTCACATCAAAAGCCTAATTGAAATCACACTTCGGGTTGTGAAAGTCCAACTCGCGGTATTAAATATGTGGCAGTGGAACGATATGATCGGAGTAAAAAGCGGCGCATATGAGCGTGAATCATTTTCGCATGGTAGCGACTTTTCCCTGGCAATGCAATACTAATCAATTGCGCCAAGGCTGTCACTACTGTTCCTCGAGAAGGCTTCCTCCGCCAGTACGGCGCCATGGTCGCTGGCTTTGACTTCTAAGAAAGCTTCGGTTTAAAATGTACGTCTTTCGCACGTCATCTTAAGTGCTCGCTGGGCAGCTGGTAAGGAACGTCGACCGATTAGTTTTGTTTTATTTTTGTTCAAGAGGCCCTAATACTAACACGCTGTTATTTTTGCGATTCAGATCGTAATAAACCGAAATCAACAAAGAAGTGTTGCCTGCATGAAGACAGATTGTGACAATAAAAAAGTGAAAAGCAATTTCAAACCTAGTACACTTCGGGATGCTTGTCTTAGCTGACCGCCGCTTCCTCATGAAGCCTGGCAGTCTAGAGTGAGCCATTTGAGCTCTACTAAACAACTGGCGAATAGTATTTTAAGAGCGTGACCTCTTACTCATCACATTTCGAGATTTCGTGGGGTCTGCTACCACCCTGAGATCATTGCCCAATCTGAAGCAGCAACTACTCACCACGTTTCGAGATTTCGTGGGGTCTGCTACCACCCTCAGATCACAGCGCCATCTGTGGCAACTAGAGAACAGCACATCTCGCACTCATACTTGCAGCGCCATATACAATAGCATTTTACAAAAACACCTGTCGCATGCCAATGATTACGTCACAGTCCAATCTGGTGGATAGAGGCGGAACTACGTGAATATGACGTCAGGGGACAAAATGACGGCATAGTTTCGGTTTCTCGAATCCAAGGTGGCGGTTATTATAAATGGTTTTTCTCTCGCATTCTTTTCCCTCTCACCCTCCACTCAAAAACTGTCCCGTTATGGGGCCGATGCATGTCTATGCGTTAGTTCCGCTATATATATATATATATATATATATATATATATATATATATATATATATATATATATATTCCGACAACAGGGGCAACTATGCAGGGGCAGTTGTGTACCGAATTTGGTAGGAAAATAAAACGCATGGTTTGTGGTATATAAATAAAACCACAATTAAATAATAGGTAAACATTGTATACATACAATGACTAATTGAAGCGTTACCACATAGCACCGCAAGCCGAATTATAGGTCCAACCTTGACCCCACAAACGAAGCGAATTCCGTTTGGGGCATATCTTGAGGGAGTCCAACTTGACAACGGGTAGACGTGCGTCGTAATTTCCCTGATATAGGGCGCTAGGCGTCGATCGCTCCGCTAGGCGGCGTGCGTGCACGCGTAGCCGAGCGTGGTGGCAATCCACCCCGTTTCAAGGGCACACTTTTATGTTCCATCCATCCATCCCGAATGAGCCATCTCCCTCGGGAGCTCCGTTCAGATGCGCTCCTTTCGCCGATACGTTCACTACCACAGTGTGTTTGAAGGAGGACATGGATGATCCCAAACCATCGACAGCTTACGCCGTGGCCGAAGAAGATCTGGGAAATAAGGCCAAGAGATCAGACATACTCGTATACTTCCATGAACGCTGGGCGGCCGAAACCTCCCTTTAATCACATTCATATTGTCAGGACTCGGTGAACCCCGAGGAGAGCTGAAGGTAAAACGGTTTACTGGTTAACCAGAAAAAGTCCCTGCGCACTTCCGCTTCTTCTTCTTGCCTCGCGCTCGTAGACCAAGTCTTCATCTTTGGCGTCTTCTTGCATGTGGCATTTGCCCTCCTCCTCAGGAAGCATCGTCTCGATGGTAACAAAAGGAAGTAGAAGGTCAAGATCGGTCCAAGTAGTACGGCTTCATACGTACAACATGGACGACGTCGACTTGTTGCTGGCGTCGCTTGGCGTTGCTGGCGTCGCCAACGCGCTAGTTGGCGAGCTTCCTCGGCGCGCTGTGTGAAATCCTCGGCGTCCTGATCGACATCGTCGCTGTCGGCATTCGGGAGCAGCATGGCATCTAGCATAGCTGTCACTGGTCGGCCATGCAGAAGGCTGAAAGGCGTCATGCGAGTGGTGTCTTGTTGTGCCGTATTGTAGGCGAACGTGACATAGGGAAGAATTTCGTCCCAATTCTTGTGGTCTACGTCCACGTACATACAGAGCATGTCTGCGATTGTCTCATTGAGGCGTTCCGTCAATCCATTGGTTTGGGGGTGATAGGGCTTTACGATGACTGGTACCGCTGAGGCGGAGAATGGTTTCCAAAAGCTCGGGCGTAAAGGCAGTTCCTCGGTCAAGTATAATGAGTGCCGGAGCGCCATGCCTGAAGACAATGTTCTCAACGAAGAACCGAGCTGCTTCGGTGGCGGTACCCCTGGGCAGAGCCTTTGTCTCCGCGTAGCGAGTTAGACACTGGTGGAGGTGCTGGGTTGCACAGGACTCCTTCCGGCAGTCCACAGCGAGTCCCGAACATCGACACGCCTGTCCATCGCGCTAGCCGCCGACGTCTAGGCCTTTCCCCGGAGTACAACCATCTACCGGGCGACTCTTCAAACGTCAAAGTTCGCCGGGTCTTCCAAGCCATGGCACCTCCCACCCCTACGTCGGTGACTCTTCACAACACCAAGGTACCGGAGTGCTTCCGCGGGAACGCGTTTGAAGATGTGGAAGACTGGCTCGACCAGTTTGAACGAGTGGCCAAGTTCAATCAGTGGAGAGCGGACCAGAAGCTTTGCAATGTTTATTTTGCACTTCAGGATACTGCTAGAACTTGGTATGAAAACCACGAGGCCAGCTTGACAACATGGAATGACTTCCGCCGCCAGCTGGTGGACACTTTTGCCACTACTGATCGACGAGAGAATGCGCTGCGCCTGCTTGAAGTGCGCGTCCAGAAGCCAAATGAAAGCGTAGCTATGTTTGCGGAAGACATGGCTCAACTTTTTCGTCGTGCCGACCCTGATATGACTGAGCAAAGGAAGCTCCGACATCTCATGCATGGCGTCAAGGAGCAGGTGTTTGCCGGCTTGGTGCGCAACTTACCTCAAACCGTCAGTGAGTTCGTCAAGGACCCTACAGCTATAGAGCGAGCCCTCCAAGAACGGTGCCGCCAGTACGACCGACCCTTCACCGGTATTCCACCGACTACGGTGGCACTCACTGCAACCAATGGGAACACTCTTGTTGTTGTTGTTTATTGTGCTTAAGACAGTACAGAAGTAGTGCCAAGGGACAGAGGCAAAAGGCGATAGCAATGAACGCCTGACTGGGCCAATGTCCCTACAAAAACTTGCAGCATAAACAGCACACACATAGAAATGAAAATAAGGCAAACTTGCATATGAACAGAGGCAATCTGTCAATTACAGAGGAAATTAGTAAAAAACAGGATTGAAGCCAGTACTAAGTAGTCAAATTATACAGTTTTGTAGCCTAAGCACAAAATAAATTGACAGAATGAGTTCAATAGTAAAATATAGAATCAATCAGAGGGCATAAATTCAGGTAGTGGGAAATGATAAAAACACAGGACAACACTGCATTATGATATGCTATTCGTACGCAGAGTCATTGACCAAATCCTGTAGGTATACTTACAAGTTATGTAGAAAATAAATTTTCCCCGTTTTCCTGAAGGAAATCAGGGAAGAACAACCATTAATGATTTCGATTAAGGGCGGGAAAAGATTCAAGCAGTTAGGAATTTGCCAGTTAATCAATTGCATACCATAATTCGTTCTAATTAAAGGCTTAAAGAAGGAGTTGTGTCTGAACGTGTAATAAGGTAAATTATTTGTGTAAGTAGAAAGAAAAAGTTCGCTATTTCCTTTCACCTCCAGATAGATAGCTTCGGAAAGCCGCTGGTAGTACAAGGCTTCAAGTTTCAATATACCATCTTTTACAAAAAATTCAGAGACGTGTTGATAAGACGATAGGCCATGAATAAATCTTAAACCTTTCTATTGCATCAGATATAATTTATTAAGGTTTGATTTTGAAGTTACACCCCAAACAAGTAGACAATAAGTCAACCGTGAATGGATTAAGGCGAAATATAGCTGGCATTTTAGGTTCTTTGGAAGGTAAGCTTGAATTCTATTTAGCATCCCTAATTTGAGCAATACTGCTTTGTACTGAATTCACATGGTTGGACCAGAGAAGGTTTTCATGAAAATTGACCCCTAAGGATTTATGTTAGGATACTCTTTCTAACGTTTGCAGGTTAAATTTCAGTGCATGCGCAAGATTGGTCCGATTATATTTAGGAACAAATAAAATATATTTTGTTTTTTTCACGTTTAAATTAAGTTGATTAGCATGAAGCCACTGAGACAGATTTTGAAGCCACAGATTTGCGGTTACGCACAGGGATGTTAAATCATCAGCAGAAAAGAAAACATTTGTGTCATCCGCATAGAGAATAATATCTTGGGTTTTGGAAAGTGAGACTATGTCATTGACGTATAAGAGAAAAATTACAGGGCCGAAAATGGAGCCTTGAGGGACACCGAATTTTATTGCTCCGGTGTCTGAGACGATACTGTTTATAGTTACATATTGTTTACGATT
Organism: Amblyomma americanum; assembly: GCF_052857255.1. Taxonomy (NCBI): domain Eukaryota; kingdom Metazoa; phylum Arthropoda; class Arachnida; order Ixodida; family Ixodidae; genus Amblyomma; species Amblyomma americanum. The sequence goes on along the minus strand of NC_135506.1, from coordinate 38,504,972 downwards.
TTTTACGTAACTGCGGATCAGTTTAAGCGGGAGGCCTCTTATACCATAATGAGGTAATTTGGTATACAAAATGTCATGTTTTATGGAATCAAATGCTTTCTTAAAGTCTAAAAATATACCTATGGTGTAAAGTTGTTGCTCAATATTATTGACAATTTTATCTCGGATTTTTAACAGTGCTGACTCAGTGGATTTGCCTTTCTGGAATCCATATTGACACTCAGATAGCAAGCTGTGTGTATTTAAATGATTAATCAATCTGTTGTTAATAGCTTTCTCTACTACCTATGAGAATAGTTGCAAAATCGAGACCTCATTCGAGAAATTGTTCTTGAGGAGCTGCAGTGAATTACTGCTACGAGCGTTCAGACACCAGAGGCCGTCGCAGCAGCCGTTAGGAAAGAGCTTCGGCATGCTCTGTCACCGTCTGCACCATACCACAAGTCTCATCCAGTTGACAGCGCGGCAGCCGTTTGCGATCCATACCCCGCACCTTCGCCAGTGTCAGGACTCGGTAGAACCCAGAGGAGAGCTGAAGGTAAAACGGTTTACTGGTTAACCAGAAAAAGTCCCTGCGCAGTTCCACTTCTTCTTCTTCTTGCCTCGCGCTCGTAGACCAAGTCTTCATCTTTGGCGTCTTCTTGCATGCGGCAATATCATTTCTAGTAAATCAAGCAGCTAACGCTCCTTACTTCAACGTCTTTAAGATGGTGCCGGCCTTTTTTTTATATAAACTCCCACTGAAAAGCCGCCAATGATAGAAAATTGGAAACCAGCTCTCTGAGCCAGCTTTATTTTTGTTCATGACCTCCTTCCTCTTTATGAGCTTGCCAATCAGCTGGGCTCCATGCAATAGCTTCGCCAGTGTATTTACGCTTTATAAATACAGACGTTAGTTGGCTCTGCTGGTCTACAGTAAGTTTAGAAAATTTAGGCCATGCACTATGCAGAAAAGATTGAAATGACAACATTAGGGTCTGTAACGAGGCAGCACATCGGATCGGCTCGATATTAGGAAATAGCTGGCAGATCGTGGTTTTTCGATGGCCTGCTCTTGCCAATGCCTTATCAATAATGGCGATGACATTCTAGAACACTGACATCAATTGCCCGGTCACTTTCTTTATCCCCGAACATTGGCATATATCGGCAAAGAATGTACAACCATGGCTAGCCATGAAGAACAGCCTTCCCACATTGCGTAGAACTTGGCATACGCTGGAAAATATCTTCTGGGCAGTTGCGGTGACTTCCAAGAGTGGCATGCCAATATGGCATACAATTGTCAATATTGTCATGCCAGTTGTTATGGCCTGTCAACATCAGACAAATTTTGGTATAAGTTGGTCAATATCGCCCTAGAAATTGGGACGGCTTCCGAACGATGTATATGCACTTGGCTGCGCTGCCCAATATTTTCCCATCTTTTGCGATGGGTAGCAGTGCAGCGCACATCTTGGGATGCGTTAGTCAATATTGTCCTACCAGTAACGGCTGCTTATAAGACATATGTATATCATGGCATATGTTGTCTATCGTGTTGCAATAAGCCGCCAGAATTGTATAAATACAGGCATACGTTGGTAAACATTGCCTCATATTGTAATTCACACCTTGTAAACTAGATTTTGCTTAGACCGCAGCGCCCAGTAAGAGAGGAAACAACAGCTTAAACTCCAGCTTAGAGTTTTGTCGATATACAGCGGTGAAAGGCATGCGCAATGCGAGCTCACAAAGTAAAGAGCGCCGAGCGCGGTCGTGCGGTTTGGAAGGTTTGTGCAAGCCGGTCGAATTATTTTTGTAATCAGGTCTTTAATTAGGAAATTTTTGGAGCGTCCGCGGTGCTTCGTTCCTCAGACCCTCAGGTTTGCGTCATCGCCGTCAGCGGCGGCCGAAAGCCATCCACAATACAGAATCTTGGATTCTGTGGCTCGATCATCATGCACTGGATTGTTTGGGTTGCTTGGGAAACCATCTTAGGTGCGAAATTATCCAAGCCTTTTAATTAGGAAAGCTAGCGACAATTGCGTCAGCACGCCTTCACTGTCATTGCTGGAGAAAGAAATGGCTTTTTTGGATGATTTTCATTAGGTTTCACGTCATGATAACTGAATTTATTTAAGTGTCGAGCTTTTTCAAATAAAATCAGTTGGAAGTCCAGCACAGTCCTGTCTTGTTTGTTCCTTTTCTTCTGTGTGCGTTTTATTTATGCTGTAAAACTTGTCTGCATTATGAACTTCTTAGAAATTCCTCTTGGACCAATCTTGGCACCCGCCTTGCTCATTTTTTGTTGTTGTTATAAGCCTTGAACAAGCATGAACTCTTCCGAATGTGTAGCGTTCGCTGATGCTTAGGCGGTTTATACATGAGTTCACTGTAATTTTAAAACACAGAACATCTGTAAGCACCGTTATTATGCTCATAATGACAGGAAAGTGCTGGTTTAGTTGCTGCCGCCACAGCGGTTATCTTGCAAGGGACTAGTGCACACATTAAGAAATAAAATCGCGACTACACCAATAGTAAACTCGATTCTCACGCGATGGCTTGTGCACATTGTGCTTTTAGAAATATCGCAATATGACATTATGCCCCTCTTGTCAGCACTTTTCTGTGCTGCACTCCTAGAGCCTTTGTCCCGTGTTCGACCCGTAGCATATTTCCAATCATTGCCACCGCATAAAAAAGCACGGCGCTATAAGTCGGCTGCGTCCACTCACCCTCCCGTAATGTGACTAATATGCCACGCCGTCGCTGGCAGCTTAATGAGAACTGTTCTGGCTGCTACCACGCTGGTACGCATATGCCGCGTCTTGAAACCAGTTCGTGTTGCAATCCTGAGCGAAGATAAAACGAACTTGGCCCAGACTTGTCGACAGCAGAAAGTTAGCGCGAGGCACAAGAGACTGGAAACGTGCACGGGCTGGTCGCGTCTTCGCCGACGCTGGAGGAGTCGGATGGTGATAGTGACCTCTTTAGCTACTACTACTACTACTACTACTACTACTGGCCAGATGCCTGGAACCTTATCGTCAACAGGCCGCGCTCTGAGACAGTCCGAGCACTTGTGAATCTGCGTTCGTCTTCCTTTTTTGTGGGTACCTATAGTTGGCAGTATTGCTTTTATTTTGATGTCGTAGCACTGCACCTTCGATATTGCTTGGATTTTTGAAAACATTACCAATTCCAGTGGCTTTTTCGCAAGCATATTAAAATTATGCCATAGCATGTCCAGCTGAAGACTCACTAAATATTTCAAGTTCTGCTGTAAAAATAAGCTTTTTCCAGTAGGCTCCCATAAGGAGCTTCTCAAAAAAATAAATAATCAACTGGATGTAGCTGCACCCTTCGGCACATAATACTAGATATTAAAAGTGTTTCCCGAGCTGTGATTTAAATTCCGAGCTACATTTTGAGAGCGGCTGTTCCAAATTTGACTGTTATAATTACCTTCAAGCCTATCGATTTAACACCGATAAATCACTTAAATGTCCACCTCGTCTACGGGCAAAGAAAAAATAAAACAGCAAATGAGCCACTGCTAACGATAAATTTCGCACCTACTTGTTCGTTTCACTTGTTCGTTTTCAAGAAAATATCTGGGGACAAACTGATAATATTTACCTCTTGCCTGGCTGCGAAAACCTGGTTTAAGAGCTGATGTAGAAAAAAATCACCTCTAAACAATTTCGTGCGTAAATTAAATCAGATACATGCATGCTGATTAAATTCTCCAGCTTCGAAAACGTTACTTCTACATGTAACTGTTCCGACTCTCTTCCCTCCAGCAGTTGTTCCTTGCAGGAGTGTGCGTGGAAAATAATAGAGCCAGGAACAACAAAAGGCACTCTTTACGCGAATAATAAGCATTTTCACGACAACAAGTTTATTATCTTACCGTAGTTAGTACTCACTTCACCGCCAAAATCCGTTCCACGCAATTGTGCAATAAGCTTTTGGCAGATGGAGAAAATGAACGATGAATTTATCACTAGGCGGATATATTTTCCATGCATGCACCAGACTCCAACTACAAAAAGAAGAGCGACACCAAGCAGTCATGTCAGTTCGGAATTTGCATATTCTTCAATTAGCCAAAAACTGATAAAAATGGCACTCAAATTTTTTAACCTGGGCAAGCGTCACCCGTATAACATCTACAGTGTAAAACTCATGGAAATATGTAGTGCACAATAAGACGTGGCACGGAAAAAGAGCGAAACTACGTGTACTCTATTGATTCAATAATGAAAGAGCAGAAGAAATGTTCATCAAGCATATTAACATCTACAAGCTCACTGAATTGGCATTTACACTGCTCTCATGCACGGGTTCTGGCGCTAGGCCCGTCGATGGTAAGGATATGCTACAACATCATGCCACTGCAGCTCTGGCGTTGATGTCGTTTCAAGGGCGCACTTCAGAGAGCCATTTAGATTACTGGCGATTTCCTCATCCTAAGCTCATCACACCACATCCCATCGTCCGCCTGCATACACGTAAAGCTGCAAAATAAGAATTAGTAACCAAGCTTGCCTAGTCAGGTGCACAATTTTTTAATAAAAATCGCGCATTCCTACTAAACAAAACTGGGCATGAATAAATTTTAAGCTCACTTCTTGAGCCTTTTCTAGGATAATCAGTACTCGTGTCTCGTTGCGGTCTGTTATAATTAAACACATGTGGCCTTATCCGTGCTGTACATTGCGACTGCTGAAAACGATGTGTAGTACTCGTACTTTCAGGCAGTGCATACAAACCAAGAAAGTCTTTAAATATTTTCGTATCTACTCATTACATTGCGGTTGCCCTTTTCGTTTTCGGAGACTGCGACCAATTCATCAATTAAAATGAAAACTAAAAGGTTTGGCACTAGGTCTTTCATCTTTTAATAAGGAACTTGCGCTGGACAAGAGGAAGAAGCCAGGGAAAGGAGAAGAGACGCTGTAGCCACCACACTCAGAACCCCCCCTGTCATTTAATAAACGCACTCATATGTATTTCACTGTGCGTCCTTTTCTTCTTCTTGCTGTCGTGTTGCATGAGTTTTTGAAGGCACCAGCCTCAAGTACTAGTCGTGAAACCTCCTTCCACTTCTCATTTGCCAGGGCATTCACTTACGTATCTCCCCTGCTCGTTTTGACCGCTGCCGATCCTCGCCTGCACGCCCAAAAAGCGTCGAGCCCTATGATAATCTAGAATATTCCCTGTTCTTTGTCCCATTGTAATTCAACTCCCGATCACCCCATTCCCATAAACCGCCCCCTCCCCTCCTCCTCCCCCCCCCCCTACCTGGTGGCCCTGACTAAACTTGGACCAGCTGACGGGCAAGTTGGCAACGACGAAATAGCGCAGGATATTCTCGACGCCTAATTGTTTGTCACATTAAAGCTGTTTATTTCTCTCGCTCAAAGGTCAGGCTTCCTACGCAGCTGAGTCTCCAAGGAGACGGCGAATGTTTGACTGGCCAACATATTGGACCAGCCACTGTATAACATGTTTTTAACTCTTTGGCTTTCGAATGCTGCTTCTCATTGTGTCCCTGGTGCAGATTTTTTCCTGGGGAAATCTGGGCCCCTTTTCTTGCCCCATGCTGTTCAAAGCGCTGAGCGAAATTACCGCGGATATCCTTGCCACGAAACGTGATAAAGAGACCTTTTGGGCGCGGAGCCTCACTGCCGACCGACAAAGAAAAACAGCAGAGTTTAAATTTACTTAAACCGAGTAGACGTCGAAAATTTGCGTTTATCCCGATTGGATCATGATTTGTTGTGCTTGGTCGTCGGCACGCCTGGCAGTGAAATTTGGCTGAGGGTAAGCTCTGAGGGAGGTTAGGTTGATCTGATCTGTTCGTGCCTCTCATTTAAGTTGATGAAGACGACGATGTGCAATGCAAAGCGTGAGTGTGTGTTGCAGTTTGACCTGAGTTGTGATGGGCTGTGGCGAGACTCTGCTGCTTTCGTACTCTGGCCAGCGAAGCTGATCAGTTCGCGTCGCCACGGGTTCGAATCCCAGTTACGACATTATTTGTTTCATTTATTTTTATTTCTCCAGGCACGAACGCATAAACTCCTCAAAACCACAATATCGCAAGGTCTTCCTCGGAGTTTCCGCATCATAAAAGTGATTTGACACTAAAAATTAACTGACGAATACGAAAACCGTAAATACGAAATTTCAGCACAGCTTTTCACACGCCACCTACCACCGCTGGCAGGAGGCGTTTTATACGGTGCTAGGAACCTTCCGATATCTTCCTATGCCAAACACTTTCCGTTTGTCAAATCCTCCGCTCTCGCCGTGCCAGGTGGCGTTTTGCTATGCTACTACCTGGCACAGTTGCCAGGTGGCGTGTTGTGCCGAAGGCGATTACTAAAACGCGGAATCCATGAACGGGCGTCTAAGAGCTGCGCTCTAAACTATCAATACTGAAGATTTCGGCACTCTGTGAACTAAGGCGCCGCTGTGAGCGGGACGGCAGAATTGCGGCGCCGAAGCATGTACACTTTGTGGTACAGTAGCGGTTTTAGAGAACGTGAGAGCGCCTATTTCAGCAGGCACGGCTGTTTGTGCGATGCCACAGCGGTTTAATCGTGCGGCGAGGTGATGGCGCAAATATATTTTGCTACATCATCGCGACTTATACGATGATGTTTGGCTGCGCCTCGCACAATCTTGTGTAGTCATCAAACTAAGGTGGGCGCTGACTACGGACCCTCGTGAACTCTGTACATATCCGCAAGCACAAGCCGACCTCTCTTGGCCGGGTAAAATAAAGAACGCAGACCTACCCTCGTGACTAACACTATTAATCCTTGGTTTGCTACCGTATGCGCCAGGCTGCCTTCCCCGTCTGCAGCGCACTAGCACACAACCCTGGCGACGAGCACAGGACTCGAAAATCATTTAATCTAGCAAAGTAGCATCGCAGAAAAACCTTGAGCCGGCTGAGGAGGCATCAGGCGGCACAGCGAACACTGGCTCAGCTAGAGTGAGACCAAGTTGTGTGGGGCACATCGAACCGTACGAGTCGACGAGCGACTGGCCGTCGAACAAAAAGAGCCTCAAATAGTTCTTTATTGGTCTCTAGATCTCCCGGCAAATACAGTCCTGAAGTCACTGTCATCGCCGAAGCTACAGTCGGCCCGGACATTCAAAGCACTCAAGAGCTTCCTGAGAGAATGCGTAGCAGCACATACCTTCGCACATCCTCGCTCATTTGTTCGCCTGCGCCCCTGACCATCATGTCACCAATTTGTGCACGCTGAAACCTATCACGTGCGGTAGGAGTTTCATTCAGGCCGTTCCTTCCTCCAACGCCTGCATCGGCGAGCTTATCCACTGCGGTGACATTCGCAGCCAAAACTGCGCCCACACATTCCGTGTTTTTGTCGCCGCCACGAATCAGCGCGGCCACTTCTGCCACTCTCTCCTCCAACAACTCAACATGCGGATCTGGCGTAACGAGTGGCCCTACACCTGGCACTAACCTGCCCGTAGCAGCACAGACAACTGCAGTCTCAGCTGCTGGTCACAAGAAACACATTCAGGCGCTCCCCAAAATTCCGAAGACACATAATCCCACCCTGTTTGTATTTCTTCCTCGAAGCCACCAATCAGTTCAGCCTTTGTCTGGAAACGAAAACAGATACTCCCCGGAATATTCTCTGCGCTCCAACTGGGATACCACGCGAATTTGCCTTCCCCCCAGCTGAATGAGGCCGCGTCAATTCAGCGAATTCGAGGTGCTTCACAAGCCATGCTCTTGTTTGTGGCGGTCCCAAGTCTGGACACTCCCGGACAAGGTGGTCCGGCGGACTACACGCGTAGCAGCACCTGCATGCCTGTCAGCCTGAACTCCTTCTCTCTGAACCTGTTCTCCCCGTACAAACACCTACGTCCTGTCTCTCAACAGCGACCTCAGTGTCGCCACTCGAGCTTTCCAGTCTGCGGTCTGTCTTTACCGCTTTCCGGCCTACCTCGAAATTCTTCGCAATGCCCGCCCCATTCTCCGGACGCACCGCATCTTGTTTCACGCCTGCCGCAACTTCTCTGATCTCTCTCTCATGCCGCAATTTTTCAGTTGCCAATACTGCTTCTGAAATTTTCAGTTTCAATTTCAACAACGCTATCTTATCGGCGAAAGAAAACCCTGACCCTCTGCTGGCGCATGCTACCTGGGCGTTCACAACCAGCTCCATCTGCCCACCTCCTATCGTCGGTTCCCATCCTCTCCACTCACACTATGCCCAAAAACTGTCATAGCACCCAGCGTAAGGACCCACAAGACGCCAACATGCTTCACTGTAGAAAATGGCTTGGCCTGCTGGTCCACGCTCGAGATGGTTGCTAAGCCCTGTGTCCTTTGTTGCCGTTTTGATGAGTCCCATGACCGGTCCGCTTCCTGTCGGGAGGTCATGTCGACTGCGCCACTCATGCAGGCTGCTCCTTCCTCCTTCCTCTATTTAGTTTTCCTCTCCTGCCGATTCAGCCAGACCACACCAAACATTTCGATTACACAGTGCCTAATTTATTTACATTTATTCACCATTGCGGGGGCACCACTCTGCCGTCGGGATGCGGCCTCTCGTATCAGCATCCACCACCCGTCTGTCCCGTTCTTCTCGGTCGTCGCTCCTCTCCTCCCTGTCCTCCTTTCCGGCATGCTCCCTCTCGTCCTTGCTTCCCCGTTGCTTTCTTCAGCCGGCTCCTTGTGAAGGCATCTTCACCGGTTCCCGTAATCCGACAGACATTAAGGAGGTGCCGCCTCTCCCAGGCGCAGACTTTGTTCTTATCGGGCAACGCCCTTCTCTCGCGTATTTCGCAGGGGCCATCATCTCGCCCCGGCCGTCAGCCACGTACCTGGTACCAACTGCTGCCCCCTCGGCCAGTGCACGCGGTTGTTTTTTGGGCGCCCGATCGCCCGCGCGAACACGCACATAACCGCGGCGTCCTTGTGGCTGCCGAACATCTTCGGGCCTTCGCCGTCCTCCAGGCGCCGCTGCCAGCCGCTCTTCATATCACTCGGGGGGTCTCCCATCCATTATCGCCTGAGCCGCGCGAACGCCCACACAAACACACCACAGGTTTTACTCGCCCAGAGTTAGCCAACGGCGCGGCCGAGAAAGCCCGACATCAATAGGCCGAAAACAAGGTCTCAGTTTACGTATAGCAAGCAGACCCAACAACGTTTTGTATTTTTTGATGGGGCAGGTGCAGTGTCTGTGTGCTGGTCTCTGTCATGTCCGGCTCATGTCATGCCATGTCATGTTCTGCTGCGCTTATCATAATCTCAAGTAATCATCAAGCAGATGCAGAGCCGTAACGCCACTGCGACCACCAGAGAGCTTAATGCGGAACGTAGAAGTGCAAAGCACAATCGAATCTCAAGTAACTCATACACATCTACAGCAAACCGGACGTCACCAACGATAGAGGACGCAGTGGCCAACGATATCACGATTTGACGGTATGGGAATGCCAGATATTAGAACAAGCATCCATATTGTACTGACACCGGGACACACTTGCACGAACGCGAGAAATGCTGCCGGGCCACATGAGGACATGATCACTCAAGCCCACCAGATACGATCTATCCCCGTCCGATATATCACGACATAGCATCGCGGCATATTGCACATGGGGCTGCCCGCTTCGGGTTGTGGAAGAGACGCCGACCGACTTACCACGCGCAGCTCTGATGGCCACGAAAACACTCAGAAAGAAGTTAATTCTGGACCAACACCCCAATCCCTCCTAACTGCTCAAAGGCGTCGGAGAGTCATCCCTCTCTTAGAATAAAAGCTTGATTCTTTCATTCATCCATCCCCCTCTCTCGACGTGGCTCACGTTTGAGTTCATAAGTGGGGATTACGAACGGATTAAAGAAAATGAAGACGTTTTGCAATGCGCTGTGCGACAGGCCCACAGTTAATCATTTAGCGAGAAAGACTACGCCTAAAGAAGCTGCATGCGAAGGTACTTTGTATATGCCTAGGTTAGTTCGGATACAGCAGGTGTATTTTTCTGCTTGATGCCTTTTCCGACTCGAATCTTCTCAGCTTTTGAGATAAGCTCGACTTAATGATAAACCTTACACAGCTTTATGCTTCACCTTTCGTTCACATTAATGTGCAACACAGGGTTAGTCGCTGATTCCCGGCAATGTTCGCCTGAATTTACCATGAATTCAAGCGTAAAGTATTTAGTGCCCACGACATACCAAGACACTACCAACAAACAATCAGAAAATAATAATATATATTCAATAAAAAGGTACTCTCAGCCTACACAATAATTGCTTGTCGGAAGAAAATATTTCAAGCACGCGCTAACAGAAACGAAAAAATGAAAAGAAGGCTGGAACTACTTACTTACATAGTTGAACGGGATTGTGTTAGGCTGTATGTTGCTGGTACTCGCGTATGCAGCATAAGCGTATGCAGCATAAGCAGCATATATTTGAGCTTCGCTCTTTCAAAAAGTAAAGTGTTTATACCATTAACCAAATGCAAGAATTATTAACTGCGTCATTAAAAAGTTTTTGCAGAAGATTTGCTACAACACTTTAAAAGGTAGGGAATCAAAATATGAATAATTTTTTCCTCCAAAGCTTACCACTATCAGATATTGAATAGAATATTGGGACACATAAATCATATGGCAGCAGTATTGGGTTGTCTAATGTAATCAAACCGTGAATACAAAACTTTCTCACGAAAAGGCTTAGGCTTCCTAGTCGATGCTGTAGATTCCATTGTTGTAGTATCTGCAAGACACGAAACAAATTTTCACTGAATGGTTACTTTCCAAAGCACTGTCACACAATCGCCGAACATAAGGGCCAGTTCGCCACAGTAATAGAGTAGCGCGAATGTTGTGGAGAGATCATTTCCAGCTTATCATGTTGTAGTTGGAGGGAGAACACAGTAACCCCGTGTCTGTCTGACGATGCTACTTTCGTAACGCCTGGACAAATACACAGAAAGAATGATAATAAAGCGAATGAAATAGAGAATATGTGCAGTTCTCTATTTCATGTATACACATTCTAGTTTTGAAACGCATCACACTGGAAACCCGCTCTCCCCCAACAGCCTGCGCCAACAAAAATCCTGAGTACTACTGCTAACTCCTGTTATGATACCTTTCATAAAACACAGTTAAGGACTAAATGTTCTGCCTATCGCGCGCAATATCTGTCGCAGAAATAATAATTATTCTAATACGGTTTACATTTGTACCTATGTCTCATGAGCCTCAAAATATTATTTTCCCTAATGCTTACGCTTTTCTTTTTGTTCGCCTTTCCTCAACAAATTGAGCCTTTTTGACTTCACTTCAAACTTGAAGCCAATTGCAGAATTTTCAACGTACTACATGATGTTTCCACTCATAAAGATATTGCCATGAATTGCTAGATATTTTTTGTCTAATTAATGTAATTGAAATGATCATGACTTTTTAGTCAGAATAAAAGCGATTCCTTCAACCTTCAATGAGTTCTCTCCAGCGCTGAAGTGGTGTTACACTGCGCTATAAACACACGTATACTTTTTACTAGAATAATGTGTATCAAGACACATATTTTCTAGATCTTTTTAGAAATCTTGAACATAGATATTTTCTAGAAGCTTTCAGCGAGCTCACTGAAGAGATTATCCAGCAAAACGCCGATCATAGCAACACGCAAGGCTAGGAATATCAGGCAAAATGCGTGGGTGGTGTGTGGCATCGTCGCTTGCGATAAACCTGCCCGGAGTGCAGGGATGCGCAGTAATTTTGATGACCAACGGTACTTTACCACGCACTGACGTCACAAAGAATAATGGCGCGTTTCTATTTTGCCTCCACTGATATATCGCTGCTGCGTACTAGATTTGACCGTGGGCAAAGCAGCTTAACGTCACAGCCACGCAGACACCATGGCTTCTCGTTGTGGTTTAAAATTTCTTCACACCTCTTCACACTAGCTAAAAGTGACTAAGTACTGAAGTGTGGGATTTCAAGTTGTATATTAAGCCATGAGAAATATATACACACAAAGTATTCCTTGAAGAGTAAGAGTACCCAGAACACTGCGCAGTTTCGACGAGCCATCGGACGCATTATGCCGTTTGCCGTCACGTAGTAATATATGAGAATATACTTGCACTGCAGCAAGATGCACATCGGTCCACAACGCACACCGGCAATTTATTAACGGCACCGATTTATAGCATATTTCTGCAGTACAATACACACTAGTACCACAATGAGATGTCTACCGTTCTAGTGTCAGTGTGAGACGTATCTCGATGGCATCACGGAAGGAACGACAATTTGCTCGTGCGTGAAATTTTGCATTCACTAGATGTAGAGACTGCGGAGTGCATGGAAATAGTTGGCCAGGGTCAGGCTCGTTTGCGTTTATTCCTCTCTTCTGTATTGTGGGTTAAGTAAACTACAGACGAAAGTTTACGCCGTGTTTGGCCTGCTTCGGAAGTGATTGTTGCAGCTGAAAATTTTGCTCGAAATACAGCAAAATCAGATACACCGCAAGAAGTCCATGCTTTTAAAACTATATCCTCCAAACAATGAATAATAAACACGCTAGGCAGCTGACGTTAAGATCATAACAAAACGTCGATGCTCTTCGCTAGAGGGAACCTTTAAAGGCTTTCAGCTAGTGTGATCTGCTCTTTTATATGACTCTAGCTCAACATCATTAGATTCTTCAATCCTAAAAAAAATAAACTATGAAGGCAGTAAAGAAAAATGCAGCGCTCCTCCTGCAACAATTGCACACGATGCATTCAGTGGCGTTTTCAGACACTGCTCTGAAGATCCATAAAAACGTGCCGAATCTCGAATTCGCAAAACATAATGGTTTATTCTGCCTTACACGGTATATCAATAATATTATCACTCAATTTAATAACATTAGCCATATATTACGTTCTCAAAATGCACGCTTGACGGGATTTGGCATTTACAAGAATTGGGGCATTCTCCCCCTTAGAGTCGCAGAAAGATTAACATTTCTTACCTGTTGCTTCTGAGGGCTTATTTCCATCTGTAAGAGTTTCTGTTTTTCCTGCAAGTGATAAATGCAGCGTTTGAGCGAAAGTGCATTTCAAAAGCATTCCATAAACTCTCAGCGCTGATAAAACAGACCGACGCAACACACAAAAAGTTCGGAGCGTGACCAGCAGGTTATCGCTTCAAAATGTTGATATTGGGAGGTCAATAAGAATAGAAAGTGTATTAAAATAATTTCCGCCACAAGGAATATTAGAGCTCTTCATTTCTGCAGCACTAGGCACACAGGTATTTTTTAGCACGCTTGGAATGCGCTAGCATCGTCAAGCAACAGCGACGATAAGAAGGCTCCGTCACTCAAAGTGCAGCAAAATGAGACAGCCACGCACAGGCCGGTTCCTTGCTGCTGAGTAAAAAAACTCCTCGCACAATCCTGTGGGATGCACTGCTACAGTCTTGTTCTCCCTTGTACTTTCTGCTTTAGGCATCAAAATATAAAATCATCAAGTACGACGGGGATATATTGAGTATTTGTTCGCCAGTTGCTCATAGGTTTATTTACTAGTAACTAAAACGCCATCTAGGTACCTCAGGAAAACAGATAAATGCCAACATTAACACTACAATGACTAATCAATGTTAAAAAACTGCAAATGGAGATATAAATTATTATAGTAAATACTAACACATGTCAGTCGTTCAAGGGCCCTAAGATATTCAAAGAACCCTAAGAGATCACAGCAAAGAGGAAAAAAAACACGAGCAAAGAAAAAGCAAATATAGTGATCAATGAAATTTTTCACATTATGCTCATGAAATGAAATCAAGGTATTGAGGGAAAAGATATCTTCACGAACAATATTTGAACTCTTGACAGCACGACGGATGGAGGTCTTTTTTCTTTACAGTAGTATGATTTGAAGCAATATATTTGAAGTTTAAAATGAGCCCTTTCTAGACATCCTTGTCGCCCTCTACGTGCGTCGGTTCGCTGAGCTGATCCTGCCATGCCTACTCCTTCTGTGCCTAGGAAATGCTCTTCATTTGAAGTTTTACCTGCTCTCCGGGACATTTTCGCGCAGTTGCGGGGCTTTCCATCATGCAGGAGGAACTTCCAGGAGCCTGCAACACCCAGCTGCACCACGTATAAAGGGCAGCTGTCCCGAAGGTAAGCCATTTAAGAGCCTTACAAGCAGAGTTAATTCCTGTCAGCAAAAGATCTCGAGCCCTGACTTCCACGGCGAGACCATCCAGAGCTCCAAGAGTTCCTCACCGGGTCATCTCCGGGTCATCACCGGGTGAAATTACTAGCCCACAATCGCCACCAGCCCAATTTCAGGCGGATGTTGCTCGAAACCTTGAATCTCAACAAGCTCAAGGACAGGGATTGACTTAACGCAGCAGTCTAGAACGAAGTGGCCAAATGAGACCACCACAATGTTCGCGGAGGTTAAGACGTGTGCGTTCAAACCACCGCACTCTTTAATGTTGAAAGCAAAGAAGCTGTGCCATATTAAGCGAGGGATCAAAGAGCAGTGGTTATTTGTCCTTGTGCATGCTTCTTTCTGCAAAGAAGTCAATTTTGATTGGCAGGCATGGAGCGCGCAGGGGAGGTTGGTGCCCTAAAGCCATTCGGCGGATATAACTTTTGTGGACTTCCACCCGCCGATGCCCGGCAAACTAAGTGAGGCCAATCATCTGCTTTTCAGGAGTATGCTCCGCGAAAAGCTGCAGAAGCTGTACTCTGTCTAGCAACACCCTAATGTGGGAAGCAGCACCTTCGATTTCGATCGTGAACAATTACATTTCGTGATGCAACCAACACAACTCTCCTGAAGCAACTTGAAAAAAAAACAGTCACAAAAGACAAGAGGCAAGAGGAGTGTTCACGCCACAAAGACTGGACTATCAACTGAGATTTATTAGACATAACATGGAGTCTGATGACGGTACCAACTTGCCTTGCAATTGCAATGAATGTAGGTGTTATCCACTGTTCAGCAATGTAATGATTCTTGGTAGTGGCAAGAGAATTAGCAAGAGCGAGAAATCTTGGAAGCATAGCATAATCAGTTTTTCAGGCCCATGATTGCATTAGCACAGCCTCGGTGCGCTTACTCGAGAAAGAATTTGCTTTTTTAAGCCAGTCAAGGTGGATGTGATGTCTTGTGTGCCCTATGCGCTGTGAGTTGTGACGCGGCTTTTGCTCATGCTATTCTGACCTTGCTGGGAATATGTTATGTCAAATAAATCTCAGTTGATAGTCTAGTCGTTGTGGCGTGAACACTTCTTATCTTGTCCCTTGTCTTTTGTGACTGTTTTTTTTTCCAAGTTACTATGAACCAACTGGCCCGCATTTCAACCCTTCTCTTGAAGCCTTCACCGCCTGCTCAGACTCTCGAACGCCCTACGCAGGCCTGCGCCAATTAAGGCGAAGTCTGCACTCCTACTACTACCCCACCGGACAAACCGACCTGGCTCCCTGACGCGCGATCACACGTCGGGAAAGCACAATTGTGGTGCACATAAAACAAACAGCCCCAATGTTTTCACTGCACCATAAAAAACCACATACTGCGTCACTGGCCGCAATGCTGGATGAATGTGCGAGAGATTTTACCAGAGGTATCCCGCCAACGCTATAGTTAACAACCTCGGGCCATTAACCGGCACCTGACGGCCAATCTCTCACCTGCGCCCTCACTACGAGTCCTCTCCCGGTACGGCTTCTCTCAGTGGCGTAGGAGTATAAATCTGATTCCAGGCAGCTACCAGGTTTAACGTGACTATCGAATACAACCACACCCTCCTCACAAAATAAACCATTCGGTGGTACATTACACACCAATTAGACTCTGCGGACTACACCTTATTTATATCGGTTACATCGTGACTAAACTAGAATCGATACTCAGTCAACAGATTTCATACTTTCGAAGTCCCCTATTGTGGATACTAGACACGTTGCGATGCACTTGGTTTCACGTACTAATGCATTCACGACCGAGGTTTAGTGCGCGCTTCCATACTAATATATTGCCCCGAATCTTAGCAGTGTTGGTTGAAATCTGCCACCGCGCCCCTTTATCGCTTTGTTTGCGACGCAACAGCGACAAGATTTAATTATCTAGATTGATAGCCTCCAAGCAGAGCTCATTCTACGTTGTTCTGGAATGCTCTATTAACCTTGCACGCGTTGTCTCGAAAGTTGCTATCAACTTTAAATTGAGCACGTCCGACAGCGTGCGGGCATTCTGTTGACGCCGAGCATGCTTGTTGCTACGCCGCCGCCGACTGATTCACTCCATTGTGGGCGCAAGTCAGAGTCTTCTTTTAAACAAACTTTTGTCCGTATTCGTTCTTCCTGACTACTGTCACCACTACGTGACATCTGGTGGAGGTGCGGCGTAGCCGTCACTGTTCCGGACGCCCTCTTCAAGTCGTGACGCCAGCGCTCTGCGCTTCGCACCTGAGGACGAGCCAGCACCTCAGCGAGCCAGCCGACGTCTCCAGAGAGAGCAGCCTGAGTTCGGGACGCTGCCGGACCGCACCAGACAGCGAAAGGACGCCGCTACAAGAACCGCTACTTCGCCAAAGATGTCGACCCCGATCATACTGCAGCAGCCCCAGGAGCAAAAAACTTTCAATGAATCCCTAGGCGAAGACCACGAAGAATGGTTGGACCAATATGAGCGCGTGGCATCATTCAACAATTGGGATGGTGCCGCGAAACTCCGGCACGTCTTTTTCGCTCTGGAGTGCTCAGCGCGCACGTGGTAAGAAAACCACGAGTCTCCCCTAACGACATGGGAGCAATTCAAGAAACTCTTGAAGGTATCCACCAGTGTCGTGAGGAAAGAAAGAGCTGGACGACTCCTCGAGTCCATGATCCAGCTTCCGAATGCTCCCGCCCGCGGTTACGTGAAGAAATTAAGCGCCTCTTTCAACGCGCCAACCCCGGGATGACAGAGGAAAAGAAAGTTAAGTTTAATGCGCGGCGTAAAAGAAAAACTCTTTCGCAGCCTCGTCCGCCAGCCTCCAAAAACAGTCGAGGAATTCATTCAAAAAGCCTGCACGATTGATCAGACCATCAACGTCCGGGAGCGCAGTACAACCGCCCTTCTTTTGTATGTGCAATGTGTCCGGACACGACCACCACCACCAGCGACAACTTGCGGGAAGTGATCCGCGAAATCGTCCGGGAGGAGCTACGCCGATTACTGCCATCCTCCGCACAGCCCCAAGCAGCGACTCTCATGGACGTGGTACGGGAAGAAGTGTCACAGAACCCCAGGCCATGACCTACGCTGCGGCGGTACGCACTCCTCAGCCCCAACGACACTACCTACGTCCTCTCCGTGATGAGCCACTTGCTGCCGAACGCCGGCTCCCTGCCCCAGCCCGCCCGGGCTATGAGCGACGCTCAAGCCCCAGGAAATGCTACACCTGGAGGAATTCCTACAACCGGCCGTTGTGCCTGTATTGCCCTGAGGCCGGCAACATTCGGCCCGTACCGATGTATCGGTCTTCGGGGATTTGCCGTTGACGCCCTACGACCACACTTAGGTCAACGTCCGCCGGAAATCGACGAGTACCTACGTCGAGAGGAGTACACGCCGAACCGCCTTTTCGCGCTCACCATCGCCGTCAGTCTCGCGCTTTGCGTCGCCACGCCGCAGCTACGCAGCCGCGGTACGAGGAAGGTCTTCCAGGCCCCGTAGGGGAAACTAAAGACAGCAACCTCTGGAGGGGAGGTTGCTCCCGAGCGAAACACTGAAGATCCTCCAACGTCCATGCCACGCGAAGACGCCGCATACATTGACAAACACCTCGACCACGACGCGAACCGCCTTCAAAATGATGCCGCTACCGAGAACAGCTTCGACGACACGTTCTACCCACGATTCCCATACCCGACAAGCCATGACCTGACGCCCAGGACGACGTGCAACTCAAGAGCCAGGACGTCCGACTTAAAAGAAGCTATCGCCGGCCGGAAAGCTACTATTCTAGTCGACACAGGAGCCGATTACTCGGTAATGAACAGAACATTCGCTGCACAGCTGCGGAAAAGTCACGACTGCTTGGGAGGGCCCGCAAATTCGCACTGCAGGGGCCACCTCATTACGCCATCAGGACGATGCACAGCGCGAGTGACTGTCAAAGGACATACCTATCCTGCAACCTTTGTTGTGCGACCGCAATGCTCCCGCGAAGTTATCTTGGGCATAGGTTTCCTTAATGAGCCTGAGGCGATCATCGACCTATGATCCAAGCGCCAGTTTATCGCTTTGTTTTCGACGCAAGACGCGACTAGATTTATCTAGATTGATCGCAGCCGTACAGAGCTCATTCTACGTTGTTCCGGAATGTTCTAGTAACTTTGCACAATTTATCTCGAAAGTTCGCTTTGAGCTTTAAATTTAGCATGGCCGACAGCGGCGGGCATTCTGTTCGACGACCGCAGAGCACGCTTGTTGCTACGCCGCCGCAGAGTTATTCAGCCCAATAAACAGTTTTCTTTTGAAAGAACTTTTGTCCCTATTCATTCTTCCTGACTGCCGTTACCATTACGTGGCAATTCACTCGGGCAGTGCACTTGCAATCTACCATTCAATGTCAGCGCGACATATATGTCAGAGGTATCACCATTTTTAAAGGAAACAGCACTTGTATTGTGCGGGAAATTTTGCAGGCACTAGACGTATGAGCATGCGGAGCGCGTAGAAATAATTGCTAAGTCAGCCTCTTTTGAGTTTATTCATCTCTGCGCTCTTGTGGTGTAATCAAATAGAGACGAAAGCTGCCGCCGACTTTGGCATACTTCCGGATGTGTTTGACTGTTACAGCTTAATATTTTGCTGATAATGAAGTATGATCGGATATAGCGCTAGAACGCAGCGGCACATGGTTCTCAAACTAAACCAGAGAAACAATGAAGACCTGTTCTCACGAAGTTGCAGGCAGTCATGTTACACCTGTTATTCACAAATGGCGGTACGCTGCCATTACGCAAGGTGGTGCACGTTGCCGGCATAACGGCATGTCGATGTCAATCGCTAGAGGGAGTCCTTTGAAGGCCTTCCGCCACTGTGTTCATCTCGTCTATTACAGTAGTTCAACTCCAGCCCATTCTGCACAACACAAAACATAAGCTATACCTAGAGTAAAAAAAACTGCGGTGTTCTTCAGAAATACAATCTTGCATGACGCGTTCACATACATTTAGGTATCTGTTCTAAAAATACATAAAAACAAGTCACGTCGTGTTTTCCCAAAACAGTGTGATTTATATTGCCTTAAACCTCATTTAGAAACCTTTATCTCTCACCTACATAGCATTAGCAACCTTTACGTCTAAAAACGTAGGCTTGGAAGGATGTGCCAATCACTGAATTAGGGGCATTGGGTTCCTTACAGCCGCACAAATTATAACATTTCTCACCTGTTGGCTCTGAGGGCTCCTCCTGATCTGTAACTATACTTGTTGCTGCAAAAGAAATAATTAAATTTTTAGTGAAAGTCTTATTTCAATTCGCGCTGGTGTAGCGGGCGGGCACACCACAGCAAAAGCGTGCCTATGAACATATAAGCATCTCTTCAAAATGTCGGTAACAGGATGCTGTATAAGAAAAGCAAGTGAAGTAAAACTGTTACCTCCTTAATGATTTTTAAAAATATGTTCCTCTCCGGAACACTAACGGTTACGTATTTTTTAGTTCTTATAAGAGCTCGCAGAGGCGCTACTAGCACTTTCTGGCGAGCTTGCCCGCGGTGGCGACCTCACAGCAACGTGTAGCGACTTCACGGGTAAACGCCGAGGCAGTGTGCAGCTCATGCTTCGCTGCACCGCTGTGCTGTCAAACCGCTACAGCTTTAAAATTCCCCATGCGTGGTGGCACAAGTTGGGGCTATAACGCACTCGCTCAGCGAGTACACAACCCTGTAGGTAGTATGATGTACGCGTGCGATTCTCTCCCGTCGTCAAGCAACAGTGACGATTGGAGTACACATTTCTTCAACGTTGCGTTGAGCCAGCCGGGGCAAGTGATATCGTGAGCTCGTTTCCTCCTCTTGTTGTAGAAAGCTTAAGTGGGACACTGTGCGTGAAAGCGAGATATAAATGCCTCTATTATAGGGCTCAAGCGCTACGAAGCAAGCTCAGGCACTGCAAAGAAACTGGCGCCCATGCGACGCCACGGTTGTTACACAGCGTAAGCGAAAGCCAGAGCCGACCGCCATCTCGTAGCGGGGAAATAAGAGCCACGCGGTGGAAGTTGGTCTGCTGGTGCGTCAGAATGCAAAACGCTCTCCCTGCAGAAAGCGCGCGCTGAACTCCACCCCACACAACTCTGCGCGCTGTACTTCTCCGGTCTTTTAGTGCCTTGTGCGGTAAGCCTTACACATCAAAGTATAAATCCACGAGGTACTACCGCTGTCTCTTGAGCCCTGGAGTGTCATTTGTTTCTTTTTATTTACTAATGAATTTTACGCTTCCATACCCTCGATCAAAGCGGATGCATAGCGATATAAAGGCGCAATTGCTTAATCAAAGTTGAAAAAAAAAACTGATACTGCAGAGATAAAACAAGCTCTAGAAGAAAGTCGAGCAAGAATCGTGAAAAGATCCCTATTATCCAGTGCAGCTTTGCTTAGCAAAACCTCTTCTCTGCTGGTTTGGGCGACATTCTGGTGCAGTTTCTCGGATTTTGCATCGTATAGGACGAGCACCCAGGGGTCTCCGACGCCGAGCTACACCACGCAGACGCGACCACTGTTTCCATGCGAAGCAAGTTAAAATGCTTAGATGCATATTTACGCCCTCTCAGTACACCATTCCGAACCATGAAGTCCCCGGCAATACCATTCAGAGCGGTGTGACTTCCTCACCTGTGAACTCCATATATCTATGCGTCTCGTACAATTCGCCCCCCCCCCCCCCCCCCTTTTCTCTCAATAGGCGCTGAGGAGGAGGTGCACAGCTGATACCGGATCTGTGCGTTCAATACGTGGAACGAAGATCAAAAGCTGCGGAATGTCTAATTTACTCTTCTAGACGCCGCCAAAATGCCGTTTGCAAACCGCTAGTCCGCTGTCAGCATTGGGGCGCACATCGTACCCCAGTGGGCTGTCCACAATCATCCCGGTCGATCGCATTGGAAACTCGAACTGCGTTGCAAAAATTGATCAACCCACCCAGCTCCATATTCGGCTTGTTAGTGTGTAGGCAGAAAGAGCAAGGTGAATAGCCCACTTTGTCCCAAAATAGCCAGAACTATAACGGGTGCTACAGGGATGCCAAGTAGATTTCAAATTAGGATTTTTTAGATTAAATTGTGAATTTTGTGGCACGGTATTTCTAAGTATGGCGGGCACCACAAAGCCGGTGAACTATCTTGACTAGTAGCCTCTTCTTCCAGCGCTACTCTTCCAGCGAACCTCCTACGCATGCTGACGCTCTACTGCAGTCCTTCGCTCTTGCTCCTCTCTCCAAAAATACACGCATGATCCCGCACGCCTGTCGCACCAATCAATATGAGGCCGGCACGATGAAGGAAATGATTTACTGGCTGAAGCGCTCGAACATCTGTTGGCGTGGAGCCGAACGGCGCGTGGCGCCGGCACGGGGAGGGAGCTCAATTCCACCGCACTTCGGCATCATCATCTTCGACGGCTGGAGGTGCTCCTGCTGTGTAAGGGCGCTGCTGCTGCTGCAGTTCCCCCCCCCTCCCTCACCCCCGCGAATGTAGGAGTCCGGTGAAGCTGGGAGCCGGAACGATACTTTCCGCTTCTGAGGAGTGGCAGGGAAAGATGGCGGAGGAGGGCAGCCGGCCGGTTGGGGCAGAGAAAGCACACATGAAGGTCCAGTGTGAGACGTCCTCTGCTAAGGCTGGCTTCAAGTGGTCGATTGATACGGTGTCAGTGTGCCCATGAATATCGGCGACGAACTTCGATGTTCTTTCAAGTACATGGAAGGGGCCGTTGTAGGGCCGCTGAAGCGGCTTGCGGACAGAGTCTCAGCGAACAAAGACGTGCCTGCAAGTCGCAAATTCAGATGGAACATGTGAAGATGGTCGAGATTGGTGTCAGCGATGTGGAGCTCTGAGATGGTGGCAAAAATAGTGAAGCTGCGTCACGTAATCGGTATGGTCGGGACTTGTAGACGAATCGCTAGATTCGAAAAATTCACCACGAAGACGCAGGGGTGAGCCGAAGACAAGTTCTGCTTGAGTGCAATCAAAATCTTGTTTTAGTCTAGCACGGAGGCCGAGCACAACCAGTGGTAGTGAGGCAATCCAGTGGGTCGTGTCGAGTTCGGCTTTCAGGGATGTTTTTAGCGAACGATGGAGGCGTTCGATCATACCGTTGGCGATAAGATGGTATGCAGTAGTTATAATTCGGGAATTTCCAAGTAAAGTCATAAGGTTATTAAAAAGTGAAGATTCAAAGTGGGAGCCATGGTCAGTAATGATGGTCGAGGGAACCCCATACCGGGAGACCCAGCCGGCAACGAAGGCTCTGGCGATGGTGTCACTGGTGGCGTCAGGCAGAGGGAACGCTTCGGGCCAGCGAGTGAACCGATCGATGCAAATAAGAAGATATGATTTTTCCAGTGGACGATGGCCAGAGACCCAAAATATTGATGTGGACGTTGTCAAAACGGGCTGAAGACGGAGGGAACGAGCGGAAGGGGGAGGTCATGTGTCACTGACTTTTAAACTGCTGACAAGCCAGGCAGGCACGGGCCCAGGCGCGCACGTCCTTGTTGATGCCGGGCCAGTGTAACGTTTCTTGAGATGATGCTGCGTGGCGCGAATTCCGGGATGGGATAGGCCGTTGAGAGCGTGAAAGACAAGACGACGAAAGCCAGAGGGCACCAAAGGGATCGGAATACAGGCCGAAGTGTCGCAGATGATGCGGACGGGGCACGAAGGGAGGAGAATTTCACGGAGAACCAGCGAACGAGAGTTCTGGCAAAGGTCCATAACTTCCGAGTCATGTTGCTGCATTTTTGCTAGGGCGGAAGTCGAGGTTCCGTGGTGAAGAAGCCGAGGCGAGAGAAGCAGCAACACGTGACAGAGCATCCACCGGGGCATTGTCAAGACCTTGCACATGTCTGATGTCGGTCGGGAATTCTGCCACGTACGAAAGGTGACGCATTTCACGGGGCGGGAATTAACCGCTCGGCGATTTGATGGCAAAATTAAGTGCTTTGTGATCGGTGACAATGTGCAATTTGCGGCCTTCTAGGAGGTGCTTGAAATGACGCCCGGACTCCTACATGGCAAGGAAATCACGGCCGAAAGTACTGTAGCGGATTTCGGCAGCGGAAAAGTTGCGGGAGAAAAAAGATAGAGGGCTCCAAGAACCATCCAGCACGGCTCCAACGCCTGAATCGGAGGCGTCGGCCATGAGGCTTAGGGGTGCATCAGGGCGCGGATGGGCAAAAAGAGCGAGGTCGGATAGTTTCGCTTTGGCGGCCTGGAAAGAATCCAGAGCAGCTCATGACCATGTCAGATGTGCGGAGTTTCTTTTCTTGCATTGAAGCATGTCGTTCAGTGGTTTGAGGGGTGCAGCACAGTTAGGAATGAAACGGTGATAAAAGTTGATAAGGCTGAGAAATTCACGGAACTTGCGGATTCAGGCAGGCTGAGGAAAGTCTTAAATGGTCTGGACTTTTGACAGGAGAGACCGGATGCCAGAGCTGTTGGCACGGTGGCCAAGGAGGTCGAGCTCCGACTTGCCGAATTCACATTTTGCTCTGTTGATGATCAGGCCGTAATCAGAGAGACGTTGGAAAAGGTGCCGGAGGTGCTGCAAGTGCTGCTGCGCATCGCGGCTGAATACGAAGAGGACATGGATGTAGGCAATGCAGATATGTACACCCCTTGTAACTGTGTCCACGAAGCGTTGAAATGACAGGCCAGATTTAGGGAGGACAAAAGGCATGCGGAGGTATTCAAAGAGGCCGAATGGTGTGATGATCACAGTTTTGGGTACATCGGATGGTTCTACAGGAATATGGTGGTAGGCCTTGACGAGATCGATTTTAGAGAAAATTGTAGTGCCATACAGCGCGGCCGTTAAATGCGCGATGTGAGATAGTGGATAACGGTCCGGAACGGTGGCGTTGTTGAGTTCACGTTATTCACCATGATGACGACAGTCCCATGGGGATTTTTTCGATACCATGTGTATAGGGGACGCCCATGGGCTAGATGAAGGTCGGATAATGCCGAGCTCCAGCATGTGTATGAACGCGATGCGGGCGATCTGTAAATGGTCTGGAACAAGGCGACAGGCTCGAGCGTCTTTGGGAGGGCCAGTGGTCACAATGTGATGCTTGACCTGGTGTTTGACAGGCAGTAAGAGTTTGGAAGGACGGAGCAGACTAGGAGTATCTCGTAGGTCGACTGGTGTGGGCTAGGTATACTTGCAAGTGTTTCTCGAAGACGGAGGCCCTTAACAGAGAGGTTCGTCGTGCCGTCTACGAGACACTTGCTGTGCATGTTGACCAGCAGATTGTAGTGGCGCTGGAAATCAGCTGCGAGGATTGGGTAACGTACGTTCGCGACGAGGAAAACCCATCGGAACATACGCCGGAGGCCCACATTGAGTGTGAGAGCATGTTCGCCGTACGTAGCGATAGTGGTGAGGTTTGCGACTTGTAGCGATGGGCCAGTGCGGCGAGAACGTGAGGATATGTAATGCTGCAGGGTAGGAAGCTCACCTCTGCTCCAGTGTCGACGGGAAAACAGAGGCCCGAGATGTGGTCGCGAATGAAGCGGCCGTTGTCCGGGTGATACCACTTGCCGCTTCTAGTGTTGTCGTGGGAAGTTTCCACGGAAGCGACAGCGAGGGGTACGCCGACGCGCTGCTGCACCAAAGGTGCGATTATAGCAGCACTCGCTGGTTTGAAGAGGTGAGGTAGCACTACGTCGGCAAGGTGAGGCCTGGCGACGGGAAGGCGAAAGAGAGCGGGAGGTCGGCAGTGCGGCTATTTCGTCGGAGAGACGTGTGATCTGCGCATGGAAGTCGTCACGGAGGCTCTGAAGGTCCATGCGAGAGAGAAGAGATCATGGCGGGGTGGGAGGCTGGGATACTGCGCCGAGAGAAATGGTAGAATAGGAAACGTCCATGACGGAATGCGCCAACTCAGCGAGCTTCTCCAAAGACAACCCCTGGGCGGGCACAAGCACCAGGCGGACCGACGACGGCAAGCGCTGAATGGAAAACTCATGCAGGAAGGCTTAGTCGAAGGTGGCAGCCTTGCCGCCCAGGAGCTGCTGGAGCCACCGCAGCAACTGTGTTGGTGTGCGGTTCCCCAGTTCTTGGAAGGAGATGAGCTGCTGCAGGCGGCAATATTCCGAGACAGCTGTTCGCTTGATGAGCTCAACAGCCAACGTGTCAAACGGTGCCGAGGCGGGAGGAGTTATGAGGAGGTCGTGGATATCGGCGGCATTCTCAGGGTGGTAGCGATGCAGCTACGGGATGAAACTTCTGCGCCTGTGTAGTGATGCAGCCAATAGTGAACTGGCTGTTGACTCGAGCGAGCCAGAGTTGAGGATCGGCTGGCGGGAACTAGGGAAGGCGAAGGGTTAGCCCAGAGACTACACTGGAGGGTCCGTCACCGGCATGGCGGAGGCGGTGTCGTCGGCGTTGGCCATGGTGGGGGCAGGTGTTCGAGCGGACGTCCGGAGTCACCAGTTTGTCGCGCCAATAAGTATGAGGCCGGCACGCTGAAGGAAATGATTGAGTTACTGGCTGAAGTGCTAGAGCATCTGATGGCGTGAACCCGAACGGCACGAGGAGCGAGCTCAATTCCATTGCACGTCGGCGTCATCATACCGGAGACACGTCATAAGGGAACGTATAAAGGAAGGAGTGAAAGAAGAAAGGAAGAAAGAGGTGCCTTGAATTCATTATCTGGCACTGCGACAGTCCGAGAACCAGAGGATCACGATGGGCCGTCCCGAACACTGGCATGCACTCCCTCCCACTCATATGCTGTGCTATGTCGGTGTTAGGAAGCGCAGCCAGTGTTCAGGACGGCGCGTCTTGATGCTCCGGTTGTCGAACTGTCGCAGTGCCAGATACATGGATTGCGTTCTGTTTTGTTTGCCTCACTTGTGCTTTAGTGCGCTTTGTAGCCACGTCTTTTTGTGCATTGCAGCATCTCTTTGGTTTAGTTTGCATGCGTTCCATTGTTTTGTAGATTACCTATGCGTTCTTACGAGGGTTAAGAAATTCTCCTGTATGGACAGTTTGCTATATAAGATTATGTTGTTTTAAGCCTTTGACTCCAACCCATACTCCGGCTTGCGACCGGCGAGATCTGGGTTTAAAATGACCAAACTCGTTCTCGATTCGTGTCTGCTTTCTGGGTGAGCTTGCTACGCGGAGTCGAGGCCCTACCCTGAGCGACCGAAACCGCTATCCCTACAAGCTCGAAGGGTGTGTGGGAACGCACGGAACTATTGCGCATTGTTGAATTTTCTGATGACAAATGGTGATTTAAACAGATAACCAGAGATCACCAGTTTCTAAGGTTCTATGTAATGCGGCATTTAGAGTGAAGACGCCTTATTTTTCGGCACTTGTTGGAGAAAGGGGCCAGCTTTCGGGGACCTTTATTACAAGGGACAAATACTTTAAACACAATATTATTTTCCTTGTGTTCAGAGTAGTTCTGAATAAAATATGGCTATTTTGTACAATACAGGGCTATCCTACAAGATACAGTTATGCTGTGTAATGCAGGACACAAGTCTACATACAGGAACATCCTGTATCGCAATCCTCTTCGATAAACCGGCACGTGCTTTCTGTTTAACATTCATAAAATGATATTTCAGTACGGTTACCACATTACAAAGCTTAATTATAAGCCAACACAAAACACAACGCCTCCCTTTGTACCTCGGAGTAGTCAACGTGCCTACGTGCTCTAGTCGGCAGCATGCAAGCCTGGTGACCCAAGGGTTATGGCTTCGAATCGCCTCTGAAAATGTACGAAAATTTTGGTGCAAAATTTAAGCCTTGTGAGACAAATGCCGACCTTTAATTCATATTGGAAATCTCCTTTTCACTTATTTTCATACAAGACATACACGCCTGATGTGACGCATGACCTCGGTTTCCCGACACAACGCCGCCCGGTTGACTCGACGCTGAATGAGAATTTTAACGCTTTTGCGGTGAAATTTTGACCACAGTCGTGTAACCGGACCCGTAAAGAGCAAGTTGAATTTTTTTCTAGGTAGCCTCAACATCACAGTGGCCAGCACTCTACAATTTGGGTGTATGTAATAGTTGATCATGCCAAAGGAATGGAAAGGGGGTAGATGCTTTAAGCTTACCGAATAACTTTCAAATCTCGGCGAATTATATTCTCTCTACTGGGTTAGAAGCTTCCACAGTTTAGTGTTCCTTAATCCGATCTTTGTTCTCCTGCCAGGGCTCACCATTGTCTAGTATAGCTACTCTAGATGACGCACGTTTATCAAATTTCGTCGTAATATTTTCCACAAATTATACTTTTCTCAAAACCTAGGAAGTCATCTTTAGTTAAATGGTAATATCTTCGGTGTAGAGGCGCTAAGTTTGTCTCTTTTCTCAAGACCGCTGTCCCGTTGATGGGCTTCTTCCTTACTGGTTTTAACCATCGTTTATTCTGAAATGCTATTCTAATTCGAGGTCACACTCTCCTGCAGTCACTACTCTCGCTGCTGAGTACCTCCACCTCCGGCGTAATCTCAGAGTATGCACAGAAAAGTATTTAATTTTTAGTCAAACCATTCCGGGACGACCACGTTCACTTCCGGTTCTCCAGATTGCGGAAACAGGTATTTATGGTCTGCAAATTGTGTTGTACTGCGAGCTAACACACCCCTTCATATCCTTAGGACCTCCACTATATTAATCTATTGCCTGGTTACATGCCTTCTTTTCTTGCCTGGCACTGAAGTCACACATTACTACAAAACAGTGTTTTCACTTAGCGCATTGCATACTTAAGGTTATTCTAGAACCTCTCGTCAGTCTAGTCTTCATAACTGCGTTTATTCCTTAGGCACTGTTACGATAACTGCCGCCCTCTCTATAAAGGATTAAAATTTTACTATGATGCTAGCTTTATCCTTATTTTTGAAGTATCTGCTCAAGACAGGAGCATAGTAAGGAGGCCCCTATTTTAGCAACCCATATGCTTTATCTGTCCTCCAACAGCAGCGCTACAGGAGCCGTGAAGATGACTTGTGACAGATTACAAATCGATGTGAAAGGCATCCTGAGCAATTACGTATTTAGCAGGACAATAAAACTGGGTTTGTGAGGCGAAAAGGAGGTTTCGCACCTTCTGTGGAAGCCGTTACTTCGTCTTTCTTCGGTGGGTTCACTTTTCCTCCTCCTCCTCCTTTGGGGTCTGAAAAATCAAAACAGCAATTTCTCTTGTTCACGATGGCTGAAAATTACCGGCTAACAGTGGCTTCCTGCACCATCGGCAATAACAAATGTAATATTAAACGACATTCGCGTGATTGCTTCCAAAATGCATGTAGTAATTATCGACACCATGTGTGCGTTTGCGTTCGTTTTCATGGAAGAAAGACTTCCTTGCGCTTCCAGCGTGGCAGTTTTTTTCCTATTGCCCGAGGTTTAAGGAGAATCTCGCCGAAGGGTGCAGTTCAAACCAGTGAAGTCATCTTTCGAGTGGTTAGGCTTCTGGTTTGCAATATCATGACCCCGTGTTGCCTCTTTTTTGCTCTACCGTTTTGATTGCTGATTCGATAAGACATGACATCAATTTAAAAAAGAACTGTAGTTGCAAACAAGAAACAAGATGCAGTGGCGTAGTACGGTAAAGTTTTTTATGATATCTATGGTCATATTACAGAATAAAATGCCTGCATAACCAACATGCGTAAGACATTTTTCATGCACTTCTTCAGAGGTGCACTTCCAAAACGACACAACAGTGTACCCAATGTCAGGGTTTCGGTCGGTTATGTATGACAAGTCGTGGAATGTCTGTGGGGATCTGAATAGCTTAATATTTGCCTCTGAGAAAAAAATCTGCAAGTGTAAACGAATAGTCGTGAATTCATTTGCTGGCTTTCGTCAATCAGAAGAGCACATTTTTCTGAGAGTGCTCTGGGGCTATATGAGAGAATATATCGCTGCGTAACCTACACTTCCAAACTAGAGAATTCACAAGGCGCAGTGGTCTAATATCTGAGTGTCATTTTAATTATTGCGGCAGCTTACTCTGTTGTTCCTACACGCAAGTTTAGCGACCGGTTATTGCGCGCATACTGCATCTCGCGAGGCTTCTGGGTATCCGCGGCATATCTGCCTATTGACCCAATGAAGTGATTTAGAATAAAGAAAGAATAGTGAAGTGAGAATAAAGAGATCAGAATAAAGTCGTCCGCAGTTACAGCAACGCCACGCAATATTGAGCTGTAAAAAGAACATTTTCAAGCATAACTTAAAGATTCCTAATGTCATGCTGACAACAATGCCTCTCACACCACTACCCGGTAAAGCTGCTACTGAAGTGAAAAGAAGTGATAAGAAGCCAGCGGTTGTTACAAAAAGGGGAGTATCGCCATTGAAGGATGAACAGCTAAAACCAATCATCTTTGAAACAGCGGCTCAGCACAAGAGGCAGGAACTCAGAGAATTAAAACAGCAATCGTTTGTATGTTTTAACCAAATACAGGTGGCATATGCCTTAGTCTTTAAGAAAGCCCGTTGATTTTTAACTGAGCTGTGTGCAGCGATGTATGCCCAAAGCGTAGCTAGAAAATCTGGCTATTATCCTTCGGCTTAAAGCACATCTGTTCTGAGGTTACGGCTGCAATGAAGAAATAAGATGGAGTCGAAAAGCCTGGAAACGTCAAGCATATAACGCAAATAAACAAAATCAGCTACAATAAATACTATTTTCTGTGTTAGTTCATAACAACATAAGCCCACAGGTGTTTCATTTGTAAGAAAAGCTTATCTCAATAGAAAAAAAGTATCGAAGACGAGGCGGCTTACGCCAGAATGCAGGTATGATCCAATACAGGTTGTCTTTTAGTATGCAATAAATTAAGTGGCGAGAAAATTGTGTGAAGTGAGCTGACTTTTATTTTGCCCGCCTGCAGATTACTTCTTGTGAAAATGTTTTTTTCAAGTATTGTGCACGAATTATAATAACTACGAGTGACGTCTTCCAAGGCGCATTGCTGTAACCTTATGCGATGCAGCGAAAAAATTTCGATATGACGCAATGAGTTAAAATGATTACCTTTCATGTATAAAAAGCTTTCTGGCTCTTCCCCAAACATTCTGAAGGTTCTTTTTTCGGATCATAATTAAGTAGACATTTCAGTGAGCGCTTATTACTGTCATTTTCATTCTACAAGCACGAAACGGTCGTGAAGCATTGCATCGTAGATTTGTACTGAATTACCCAAAATCAACAAGACTCGGATGGCAACCTGCCAAACAATAAATCTGCTTGACTTGATCTGCAGCCTTCACCTATTTTATTTAGCTTTGGTCACCGCTACAAGCCTAGTGCAACCTGTCGTTGCTTTGCTACGTATGAGTTGATTTAACGACAGAAATTATTTTTCTTTCCGCAGTCCGGTCTTTTATTGAAACTCCTCACTGAAAATTGCTACTATCATATTTTTAGATATTGTCAAGAAAGCATGAAATAATCATGTTCGTGTTTTGATAGAATATTAGTAGAAAACATACTTTAGTGTGCGCGACCGTGCCAAGGGTACAATGTAATACTCAATAAGCCAGAAGGAAATGTAGGCAACCATGGCAAGCTTGCGACTTTTTTTATGGTCGACTTAGGTTAAGAAAATTTCGCCTACAACCATACGGACAGGAGAGAAGCTAAGTTTGGCGTTGAATACTTTTAGCGAAGAAGGTAGAGCTTACCCTTATTGACGTTGAACATTATTGTTTCTGCAGAATGGTAAGTGTGCTTTCATTTTTCCTGACAGGATTCACATTTTGCCTGTTATAGCAGAATTACAGAACGTTTTCAGTAGCATTTTACGTTACAAATCTTTGAAGACGAAAGTTTCTTTCAGAAGATTACCAGGATATCACGTTGCAACACTAAACCCAAAGTTTTGAGCAAATTTTTTGGAGAACTCGAGCATGCTTCGAGCTTACATTGCAGATGTAGCTGGTTGACTTACTGCCGGCATAATTAGATTTGTCTTCTGCCTCCCCGTCTTTTTCTTCTTCTGCAAAAAGAGAATAGTGAACTGAATATTCTTAAATTTTCAATGCATATCGAAACAATTTCAATACACTATATTATATTGTACAATGTTATTACTATATTCTTTCAACCGCCTTGTACTTGGCTTCGTTTAGGTGAAATGCTTGGAAATGGGTTTTGCGCCCCACCTTGAGTATAAGAAAAAGATCCTTGTGCCATGGCAGCCATGGCGCGCTTTAGCCACGGATGCTCTTGCATAAAAAAATCATTATTATTAATATGTTATGATATTTTAGACATAAGCTTGGCAAGAAATTTTGCACAGTGAAAAAGCTCTCTTGCACTAGCTCACTAGCTAAGCGTAATTCTCGAGCAGACTATGCCTGTTGCGACTTAAAAAGCTCGTCAGCAGTGCAGTCGAGGAAGGCCAGCTTACATATGTTCACTCAGGGTTGAACAAAGATTAATTTAGCCTAAATGATAGAGACAAAACCATATGCAAGGAGTAATTATGCAAAACATAGGAAACAGGCCTTGCTGCTCGTGCACGAAGTCATTATTCGTCACATCTATCAGCCTCTATTACATGTACTGCAGGACAAAGGACACTGCAGGTAACTTTATTTGATCTGAGCAGAATCGAATGGAAAGTTGGGCTAGTTGGAAGCTGTTCATGATGAAAATAGGGGCGCAAACAAAACGGAGACAGAAAAAGAAGACAGCAGGACGAGCGCCGTTTGCATAGCTGGATTATTTGGAAGGAAACGAACCGTTAAAAAAGAAACAATACTAAAGGCAGTGACAAACACGTTAACATATCTGGGTTATAAAAGGAAACAAAAAAGACGAAAAACTAAAACCTGCGCAGATAGCCTATTTCCTTCATAGATAGCAAGACTGAAGGCTTGCTTACGTAGTTTCCATGCGAGTCTGTGTGTAATGCTACCATCACCACTCTGGTTCTTTGTTGCGGGTGATGATACAACACCATTGTGCCTCAGAGAGAGGACGGCATTGTTGCATTCTCGGAGATGTTCACTCACCCCAGACGAACAATCAATTTTTCATTCTCTAACGCGAATGTTCACATACCGCCCGGCTTGGCCTATGCACATTAACGCACAGAGGTATTGAATTTTATACACCGCACTTGTTTCACATCGCACACATTTCACTGTATTCTTCACCTTGCAGAAACGGCAACTACTATCAACACTTACCGCCTTCCTTTGCACAAGAGGACAAAGTCTTTCTAATCTCAGGGGGCAGGGCAGAGTGGGCTACTCCGACATCATATCTTTTTACAACCTGTCTTAACCCATGAGTTAAACGGTGCATGTAGGGTATCACAGCGCGCTTCTAGTTCTCTTCAGTGGGTGATGGACAGCCTTTGACCGACTTCATTAACTTCATACAGGACCGGGAAATGATATTGCTAGGATAGCCGGCTTTTATCAATCGGGGAACTTTAGCATTGAAGCTGTCGCATAGAAGATGAACGGAAGCTTTTGTTAGGCTTGACTTGAGACTAGAAACAGCTATTCCATTCTTCACTATTCAGAATGTTCGGAGTTGTATTTGAGGAGTGCATTTTTTAGCTACGGCAGTACTGCCAGCAAACATACCTAGAACTGAAGTCCACCTTGAGATCCAGAAACTGAAACTCATTGTGTTTTGGAACCTCCAGGGTAAATTTGATGCCAGATCCACACCCTTTGAAGGTTTTCAAAATGATCAACATGCTGTTATTGAACCCCGCGTTATCAACTGAGATCAAGAAATCATCGACATAACGAAAGATGCCCTTTTGTAAACCTTCCAATATTTGGCAGACAATACCATCGTCTTCGCTCAAAAATAAATTACCCAAAATGCGTGCCAAAGGCGACCCGATACAAATTCCCGACTTCTGTCAGTATACTAGAGCCCTTACTTGCTGCGACTGCAGCCACCGTGGCCAAATGTGCAATTTGCCCATCTGGCATCGCAATCACTTGCTCTATGCGACCAGTCCTTTTCCTTTGTATTTCTATCAAACTTGAGCGACTCTTCTGTTCCCAGACTGCTGATCTAGAATAGTTTTCTGCATTCATCGGCAAGCGCACTATTGTCCAGTTATTCAAATCCTCAGTCATGGGCAGCGGGTCTAGTTCCGAGTCAGCAATGCAGTTTCACAAAGGTGCCGGTATGCAACCACATTAAATGGAGGCATCCGTTGTTACGAGAGGAGTCTGTTCTCTGATAAGTGTAACCACCTGCCCGCATCGAAAAAACGTGGCAACTTCATTGGACGCTGCGCCGACAGGCAGAGATAGATAGAAACGAACTGCGTCTGCCCAACGATCATTCCAAATAGAGAAGATAAACGACCAAATCTGCCGGCAACATTCGTAGTGCTACAGCTCCGATCCTGTGACGTTATTCTAGGCATGACCTTTTTCGATCAGCACCTAGCATTCAACTACCTGCGAATGAAATCAATAATGAGCTGTCCAGAAGATTTCTTTCTCCCTGACACGCATCTAGATCATCAGATTGTTCTCCGCGTAGGTGAGGAACTAGTAAAAGTGCCACCTCTGTCTAATCTCCGTTTTAGTTCCTGCGTAGATTCAGGACAACTTCGGGGGCATCATCGAGGAAACGAATAGTTGCTTTGGTCCTCAAAAACTGCCACCAAAACAGGAATTACCTATTTAAGGAATGACCGAGCTGAGGTTCTGGCGACAAAGTCAGAGAATAATATAGTACTTCACCATCGTCCTCTGGGACTTACATTATAAGTACACACCTAACAAGACGAGATGTCAATATTGGACGCAATCCAGTGGTCCCCTGGCCGAAATGAGCACAGGCTCAAGTCAGTTTTGAAGTTCCAGCCAGCTTTTGGCGCCCTGATCAAACGCCTGACGAAGCCCCTGCAAATTAGTGACGCGAGAAAGTCAGACCAACGGGTTCCAAGTCGAACAAATGGTCCGTGTTGGAGTCACCTAGTTGTGGAAAGGATTTTGGGCGGTGTCGACCGGTTTCCGTTTTTTAAAGAACAGTTTAGGTTTTTGTCTACTATGGACTGAACAGCGCAACTAAGACGCATTCCGTCTCGCTTCCACGCATTCATAGACGACGCACTAGACCAAGTCTCCAAGTGAAATTAAATCTCGCCGAGGTATCTTACAAGTGGCGGCTTGCAAAGCAAAGTCAAGGAAAGGGACGAAAGTATGACGTAGTTTTGTTTGGCACTCTGGCAGGGAATGAATGAAATAATGAAAAACACTTATTGACTTCACCTAAGCTTTCTCTGGCAGTTGGGCGAGCCCCTAGCTCAACGTGCCTATAGAGACTGCAGAAGGTCTCGCCCTGTAACCAACACATCATTGGTCTTTCAGGCTTGGGCAGGACGAAGCTTCCACCTACTCCTTCTTTGAAGAGCGAGGAAAATATAGCATGTACGGGAAACCGTGGGCTGCAGAAATACCTCGCAGCGTATTTATTTGCAGACTTGGACGTTTAATAGACTGCTGTAAAGTTATTCCCACATCAAATTACGAATCATACATGATAATCAAATCAAAAACAATGCATTGGGGAAGCATCTTTGCTGAAGGAAGGTGTATGATGCAATAACCTCACACAGGCTTCGTCATACAAATGTCATACAATTTGTGCGATATTGAATGACAAATTATGATTTTGAAAAAAATGAATGACATTTGCACAATTTTTAAGATTTGAATGATATTTGCATTGCATGCGTATGAGAACTGTATCAGTTTTTTACATCATACAACTTTTTTCAGCAGGGTTAAGCTTCATCTGTCACCTCAGCGTTCCTAAGTCAGCCTTTTTGTCGTAGAACGCTTCGAAGAAGAACGATGAAGCTAAAACTCTGACCAGCGAAAGTATTCTCACTGAAAACAGTGCGAAGGACGGCGCAGTAATAGGCGGGCACCACGATGTGTTACTGTAAATAGGTAGGTTTTTTTTCCTACAAGAAGATTAGGAAATTACGTTCCTGCCTACTAGGCCATCGTACTTAAGTAACAATTCTTGCGACAAATGTGTTGAAAAAATCCACAGAATATTTATACGTTTCCATTCTTCCAAAGCTTCAAGTTTTTTATGTGCACCCTCCACACTTTGTGTACCTTATCCATATGCGAGCACAAAATTCTTCCAAAAGGCTATTTACGCGCACTCAAGTGTACACAGTTCTGGTCACGCTAGTTGTGACTACTAAGAGCTCCTTAATCTCCGCTGATGCTATTCTTACTTAATTCCTGCGAGGCGCAACTTCATTCAGTTTCTATAAGCAATATTTCACGAAAAGGTGTCCACCTCGAACAATATGGAACAGCGCTTGCAGCACTGTATGCGGAATAATTACTGCAGTAAGAAACGGCTAACTGCCCTGAAAGATCGCGCACTACCCATTATTTCACTAAAGACTTTGTCTTCGCTATATGCAGTATCAATGAACACTAAAAGTATAAAAACTCACCGTTATGGCTAAAATGTGCACGTAATTGATTGAACTTATTTTGTTTAGGAGGATAAGTTGACGAAATAACCGGCTGGATTGTAATAGAAGCTTAGATCAGCCCAGAGAGCTTTTTCTCTGCTCTTTTTCATGCTTTTTTTCTTATTCTTCATAGTTACAAGGAAATAATTACAGTGCTCTCAAGTTTTGTTGCAAAATTCCAATTTGTGACTGATATAAAGGCCCTTATTCAAAGAACGAGGTGACCATCCGCGGACAAAATCGGTAGCTACGTCTTGATGCCTTCCTAGCATTTGTAACAAAAGCTTCGAAACCTAACAAGTGAGAGCCTGAGATAAAGACGACTGCTGAGTGTTTCTCGGTGAGAAACCGATGTTTGTATATTACATAGCTTCAATTGTTTTTTTTCATAAATTAATAAATACTCAGAAGGATCCAGCGAAGCGCAGCCATCCGGCTTCAAGCTATATAGCTGCCTTAGTGGCCGTATTGCTGCGTTTGTGGCCGTATGGCTGCGTTTGGGCTGACGCTAATGAATGAGTAATTACTCAGTTATTACAAATCAACTTTGCCCCGGCGGTTATCCTGAACATTGAAAGAACATCTGCCCAGTTCGAGTTGTTGATCAACTCTTACTTGTTCTACTATATGATAGTCGTCCAGGTTAGCTCAGTTGGTTGGCAGGCTGCTCTGATCAGACGATGATCCCTGATTCCAAACTCTGACAATAACGAACATTCCTTCCACAACTCTGCTTGTGCAGAAGCTGTAAACGTTTCTTTGTAGCCGTGTGGCTGCGCTTGGGTGGATGCTAATAATCAAATACTCCCTTGTACGAAAAGTATCATACGACCTGGGCATGTTTACGAGGTATTCAGCAACCATATTTTGTGAAACATTGCTCTCTTCCAAGTGTAGTGAACGAAAAGAAAGTATGAAAAAAGCCTTGTAAGCATACTACACGACCTTAAAGGCGCGTTTCTACCCAAAAAGCCCACTAGGTTTGTCACCTATTAAAAAACATTATGATATTGGCTTTTACTGGCTTGATGTGCATCCCACAGCTCTTCCATCACTTGTTCTGGTTAGGTTTGTCGTTATGAGGAGGCGTATCTGTGCCATTCGGTCACTGAAACTTACACGCTGCGCTTTGTTGCTGTTTAGGTGCTGTGCTAACATTTTCGACCTGTTTAAATTAGTACGGTTTTGTTGGTTTATCATTCCTGTCACTCCAACGCTAGCGTCCTCAAAATTAGCTTCCCTCAAAATGCGATCGGATGAAATAGGCAGCATCAAGCTTGGATGCCGTCAAAACAGCTCCATTTAGTGCAGTTGTGCAGTAATGGAAACAACTTGACAGCATTTTAACAGCGTTCCTTTGGTCCTACCTTCTTGGCCGCCCATGCTGCCGGCCAAAGCTGCAGCCAGCAACACTGCGAGCATAATCCCGCAGCAAATGGCCACCAGAATAGCCTTTTTACGCGTATCATCATCTCTGCATGGAAGAAAAAAGAGAGCGGATTGACATCATTGCATGAAGTTGCTTGCCTTTCTTCAGCATCAGTCGCGCCTACTGGACCAAGAGTTGGGTCAGTATATATGTATCTTTTTCCGTTATTGCTTGGGAGCCATAGTTTTTTCATTATTTCTATACCCCAACACCATATAAGATGTCTAGCCGCATTATATAACAATCCAGAGTACTTACGAACTTTTTTTTCACCGGCTACGCATTGCTAACATATCGACGATTGACTCTCACAAGACAGCTTATATACAGGGCCGTGTACAATTATTAACAAAAGGCAACACTTCATAATATATTAATTTCTTCACACTCATTTTTTTTGCCCGCAGACTTATTGTGATGTCCACTTTTCAATCGCAATGTCCTTGGCTACTTACAGTCTCAATGGTGATGAATAAAACCTGTGATTCTTTCGAGTCTCGGCACAATTTCACACTAGTTCTGTGGAGCGGGTCAAGCTTAAATATGACTGAAATGAATCCACTATCGTTCAGAACGATAAACGCCTACGTTACCACCACCATACAGCGGTGCCTATTTCCGTTTCCGGTGGACATTGATGTGAGGGCAATGAGGTTGCTCAGTCTGCTCCTGCAAGAGCTGTACTTGGAGAGTAGGCTGAGCAGTCAAGTACCGACGCTAAGTGCATTTATATGTCTGCTTTTCCATTCTGCTCTTTCTATTCATTAACTGGCGAACGCGATAACCGATAACTACTCCCCAACCAGGAAAAATTCGTTCCAGTGATAATGTTGTTTTTCCAGATAATACAATTGGATAGCAAGGTTTGGTAGCAATTACTATATGGGCTAAGGTTCGAATTTCTTCATTGAGATTTAGTTCCAAAAAATGTGGTGTTATGTTCGTCAAGACAATCCTTAATGATTGTGACATAATTTTGTGCAACCAAAATTTATATGAACATCGTGAATGACAGTATATAATAACAATAAAAATGGAGAATGTAAAAAGAAAAGGTAAGCCGTCGTAATCAGAGAGGGTTTTAGCATGTCTGTGCTTCTGATCCAAGCAGCTCATCACATCCCAGTGCTGCACGGAAGTGTTGTGCGCCTAAATATTTGCGCTTAAAACACATTGTAATCGTTACACACGTTGCTTACAGCCTATTTCTAAAATAAGTTGTAATTGAGCTGGGAGGCTCTTAGGTAACGTTTAATACTCTACTCCTACATCCATAGCGCGAGTTGGAGATAGCCTGGCTGTGCTGAGAGCGTGTGCCCTCCATACGGAGTGCACTGTGTCTTAAGGAGGAAGAAAATGTATTCCTGGTACGACAGTTGTGTGAGCAGGCTAACGCAACACCAGTCAGCGCTGTCACGGAGCTGCACGTACGGATTACAAACAATAAGTGTCTGACAAGATAAAGCGATGCGGTATACGACGTGTACCTGGTTGTGTTGCCTTCGTAGCGGCATGGCCTCACGATATGTATGCAAGCGTTTTCTTATTTTCATGGGATAGCCTTTAAACTCCCATTCTGCCGAAAATCCGCTGTCGGCGTGGTGATCAAATGATACAGGTGACCCCTGTCATGCAGTTTTGTGGCGTCATCACAATCTGCCCATCGGACTCTGAGTTAAGTTCCCGCCGTTTAGGGTGGCAATTAAAGTAGTGATTGGTCGCTCGGGTAGAGCAGCCTGTGCTTCACAAGCCCTACTGGTGGCTGTATTTGGAGCTTTATCGCTGCGCCACTATGCCAGGAGTGGTATGAGGATTCCCTGCATCTCTATGAATGTAGAGAATAACAAATCCTGCACATGTGGGCGTGCAGTCCAAACCTTGGCGAAGTGATGAGAAAAGAGGTCCTCAGGCTGCCGAATGAAGCCATTAAAGCTATCACGTCAGTCCGTTAGTCAGGAATGTCCCTTCAAAATTCGGTTCTGTTCATTTGTTGTGAGTCTTCTCTAAATATGCTTAGTTTAATGGGAGCGTTGAGGTTACAAAGCTCTAGCTCGCATTCCGCACCGGTGCTTCATTTCCAGTACTATGCTTTCAATTTGCAACGAAACGCCATGTGCAAGCCCCCGATACATTTCTCTACGCTCAAAACCGCATTTGCGTGTGCGAATGGAAGGAAAAGACTGAGCAGGACAGTCAGTAGGCGGACCGGGCGACACCAAGTGAACATTAAGTGCGCAGTGCTGACGATGTCTGTGGGAACATGGTACGGCAATTACAACGTCGTGATATTTATTGTGGCGAAGTCTTCCCCGATCCGACATATTTATAGATGAAAGGGAAAAAGCTGGATGGATTCTTCGAGTTCCAACTCGTCGCGGCGCGGATGGAGCGTCTCGCGTGGCGGCAACCTTTGGTCCACGACGGCGCTGCCAATCCGGTTCCTCGTTATCGGAAAAGGGCTCACCATTTGGTCCCTTATATATCAGCTGCGCGTGCGGATGACTAAAACGTTAACATGAACCTTGCTTTTTAGAATTACTTACATTACATGTTACATTTAAAACTGGTAAATTTGTTTGTCAAAGTACAGCTCGGAATTGTGATGATATTATATTGCAAAACTGGGTAAAATAAATGGTATTACTTTAAAAATAATTTATGATTTCACGCATACAAAACGCACACCGGTCACCTGTCTTAAAGTCTATAAAAATTTCTTAATTTATTGCAACGTAGAACCAAATAACCGTCAAAGAAGGCGTAAAAATTTTTGCCCTGCATTGAACAAGGGTGCCTTTCGGCAGGCAGAACACACGCTCTGCTGACATAGTTTACGCAAGGTAATTCTTGCAGTTATGAAAACTTCAGCTTTCGATAAATATAAATAGCGGTAAAACCACGCGTTGGTGCCTATGTGTTCATATCAAGCATCAGTCGTCCAGCTGGCATGCTGGCCAGGGCTTTTCGCATGCCAATCTGGATTCCTGGCCGCTCATACCGAGAGTGGAGAGACGAAAGGTTGCAGGCATAAATAGCAAGGTTGCATTTTTAAAACTAATTTCGAGAGTGTTCTGAGGACCTTTTTTGCAAATTACAGCCAAGAATAATTGATAATTATTGAAAGAAGTTGTTTACTTGTTTTATTTCTCTTAAAGGAATTTGTTCACTGCCATGACTGCTACGAAGCACACAAACCGGCACATAAAAATTCCCTGAATTCAATCTCACTCTGCATAATTTCCTGATAAGGCATATACTTCCTTTGATTAGTGCCATTTTTCAAGGCACATACTTACTGATTTTGTGCTGAAATTATAAATGCAATGATTACATTATGATTTCTACTCTATAACTCTCAGAAGCTGCTCATGGGCTGCGAGCGCCACCAGAGAGATGGTTTCCGAATTATTTTAGGCCAGTTGGGTTTCCTGAACGTGCGCTGAAACCACACCACAAATGGTACAGATGTCATTATCTAGATACCAAAAACAGCGGTTACGGTACGAACTTATTCTTGTGTTTATTAACAGTGACAAACACCATGCCACACCAGCAGGTCGAAACAGATGACGGAAGCGCTCCCGACACGCCCAAAGCATAACGGTAATTTTATATTAATTACGCTGTAGGTAAAAAAAATACTTGACCTACAAACAATTAAAAAAAAAGAATAATTGCCATTATTACTGTAAAAAGTAGAAAGCATTCAAGAAGCGTATCGCGTTGGGCCTGTTGGTGCATGGTGCAAGGTAA
The DNA here is from genome assembly GCF_052857255.1 of Amblyomma americanum. Classification (NCBI taxonomy): domain Eukaryota; kingdom Metazoa; phylum Arthropoda; class Arachnida; order Ixodida; family Ixodidae; genus Amblyomma; species Amblyomma americanum. The sequence continues at coordinate 38,464,013 of NC_135506.1, read as the reverse complement.
AAACCCGGCGCAACAGGACAGCGTTCACAAGAAAACGAGTGCACTGGCACGAATCGTACAATGACGAAGTGTCCTCCCTCTGCTATCTTTCGTTAAGAATGCAATGCTTTTAGCTCTTGTTTCCGGGAGACCCCGGGTGACTTTGGCGCCAGAACAAAGAACACGGAGGAGAACTTAACGAACTTTGGCAAAGCGTTCAGACCTCCTGGCGCTACGTGCTGCGCTGCCGACGTGCAGATCATGAGTCGACGGTATCTTCGTGATCTCGTGGTGGTTGAAGCTATCACCCCCCCCCCCCCCGCCCCCCCCCCCCCCCCCCCGCTGCAGGACAGTCTCAAGCCCAACCTTGGTTGATTTGATAAGCTAGGCAACATCGTCGCGTGAGTTGCCATCATTAAGTAACGCACGCGAACCCTAGAACACAGGTCATGTGGCGCCATCTCTCAACACGGCCAGAGACAAGACCTAATTTGTCGCCCTTCGCGTGGTGGCCATTGGATATTGTGACGGCGGCGTATGTACAGCCTTTGCCATTGTCCCAGCATTCTTGTATAGCATGAGTTCGCAACGTCCGCTCTTCTTGAGTACGTGGCGAGCGCTGGTATCCATATATCGAAAGCGCAAAGAAAGTCGGACGCGCTGTCACTCGTCAATAAAAGCTCAAGGAAAGAAAAGTGGCTGTTGAGGGACGCCCCTTCAAGACTCTACTGCCGCTCTCAGTATACATAGGGGCACTCCTAGATTACGATAAACCTTTACTGTACACTGCATTTAATGCTTACACCTGCTCGCAATGATGAAATACTAAATGAATTTCTTCTTTGAATGTTCCCTGAACTGTGAGCACTTCAGCTTTCTATTGCGAAATTCTGTGTGAACTTGATCTTGATGCGTGTTAAACATTTAAGGTATCTTCAGTCGTTCCATTTCACCGGCTCTTTTTCTTGTGAATGCCGCTTTTCCCGCGGGATTTGAAAATTCAAGGACTTCTCCACACGAAAACTATCACAGTGTATGTAAATTGTTTGAGAGTTAAAACACGGAAAACACTAATGCTTTCTTTTCAATTATTCCAAGAAAACAATACCGGTCTTGGAAAAGATCGGCCAGAAAAAGGTGTTCAGGCTTCCAAATATTAAACGCTGCCTGCTATAAAACATGAAGGCGACACAGGGCTTACCTTGTTCACTAGTTCCTACAATGAAAAGAAAAAGAGCTTTCGTAAAAACCAAAATTAAAACCAATGAGTCTTGCTCGAGGCGTTAGTGAACACGGCTTGGCAGCCTTGCAGCCGTTGATGTGGAATGGCCGTAGTAGCATCCGCGTCCAACGAGGATGGAAATTCAATTAAGCATGCAACCTTTCTTCGACGTCACTGGAGCGAGGAAATGCATTTTTTTGTGCCAGTTAAAACAACTCGGTATGTTCACGGCTGTAGTGCTCTGCGCGCCTTCTGCTGTTAAACCAAGCATAACAAGGTCTGAAACCTTGAAAAACTGGGTCATTGACAGGAGTTGGCGATTACAGCTTGTTCAGACTCAACTTCAAAGTGCCTTCATTAAATCCTGTGTGCATGAAACAGAATCAAGTTTTAGCAGTCGAGTGATTAGGCTTATTGGTTCTGGCTTTCCACTCGACGTTCTTTCGTCTGCTGCCGATGTGTTGCTGAAAACATTAAATGTTCCCCAATTATCACTCCGAGCACTTAATCTTAAGCAAGAAAGCGAGTGGCGATCATTCCGTACATTAATAAAATCTCACTTATGTTTGAGAAAAGTTGGAGAAAGACTCGGAGTGGACGTTGTTTTTTTTTTCTGGTGCGGAGTAGCTAGAAAGTTTCTTTATACGCGGGAGAAGCGTGGCAAAACAATCCCAGAGTTCACGGTGTCTTCCCCATGGCGATTTCACTTCCTTGATTTTAGTCAGAATATCATACCCTCGCTTTTTTTTCTAGTACCACTCAGCTCTCTTCTGTTTATTAAGGCTAGAACGACAGGTTTATTTTCTATCGCTCACTGCACTCTCGTGTTTTTTTTTTTCAAGCGAAACCTTTTTTTGTAAGTTTGCACCTTAAGGGTATAATTACATTATAAAACCAAACAAAAATATTTTTCTTTTCGCAGGTACAGAATATTTGTTACTCGTCGAAAGAGGTCCTCCGAAATACCCTGCTTTTCATTATTATTCTTTTAGGTATTTGACTTTCGTGCCTTCAATTTCTTCCTCCGCTTTACTGAGCAGGTCTTTTATACTCTCGCTGGTTCACTGCCAACTCTTGCTTGAGACAATTTTTTCCTCAAGTTAACTTTTGACCCCACATAGTTTTTTACTTCCTCGTTCCGAAGTCACGCTGTACTGTTGCCCTGCTTAGTTACTAGCAGCACAAATGTACCAGCAAAGTTCCATATAACTGTGTTATTCTCTATTAACGGTTATCAAACCTGTTCCAAAATAAAATCTCTGAACACTTCTTGTAACCACACGGAAAGTAGTAGTGAAGAGGATATGCCTTCCTGCCTGGCAGCCTTCCTAGTGAAGTATGGTGATAGCGTGCAAGCGTATGTAAACAGTTTCAACTACATGATGCATAGGCTTCTTCATAACACTAAGTTCCTGCAAGATTTCTCGCGCTCCAACTGAATCAGATACTTTCTTGCAATGCACGAAATCTGTACACACGGGTTTCTTACATATTTGGCATATCTACCTGTATATTCTGGAACTCCAGTTGAATGAAGCTATTGCTATCTTTTAAGGTATTGGTGAGCGCTACCAAAATACGGAAAGGGACGAACACACAAGCCAAGCGCTTTCTAACAACCGATAAGAATAAGAAACCGAGCTATGATGCCATACATTCATAACATCTCCCACAGAATAAGGAAGACAGCGAACAAGTACGGAGCTGAGGTGGTTTTTTCAGTTCCCAATAAGCTATTGGAATGTGCAAAAAAATCAACGAGAATGAAGACCACAAAAAAAACCTGGGTGCAACGTCAAACACGACATCACCTCTGTAGAGTGTGAAGAAAACGTCATTTACAGTATTCCGCCTAGCTGTCAACGAACCTACGTAGGGCAAACGGGTAGATGCCTGAACAAGAGGCTCAGAGAGCAAGAAAGATTGTGCGAGCAAGTACCAAAATCCGGAAATCTGGCACCATATTGCGCACACTGCAAATGCACCCCGATACTAAAAAACACCAAGGTAATAGGTCGGGCCAGAAACAGACGGGAACGCGAAATTATCGAAGCTTTCGCTATGCGCGTTGCTCCAGGTAACCAATGTCTCAGCTCCCCTTCGGTGATGCTAGGGAGAACCGAATTTAACTACCTCAGGAATAGCAATCTTCGGCTGTTGTAAAGGCACGTGTTGATATTTTATTATTATACATTTTTCCTTCATATCGCTCTTGTCAGCGTCGTGTGCTCTTCCCTCCTCTGTGTATGATTTGACGTTAATATGTGTATATAGGCATGCTTCTTCTGATAATAAACAGTTGTTAGAAAGCGCTTGTCTTGTGAGTTCGTCCCTTTCCGTATTTTGGTAGCGCTCACCAATACCTTCAAGAATGCATTTCCAACTCGCCCCAGTTGTAGCTCATTTGACTATTGCTTTATAATGGCCATTACCCAATAAGCCTATAGGTAATTAGCCAATATGTAAATAGCGAATAAGCAATAGGCAATTAGCCGATAGGGAATTGCCAATTCTAATGGCAACTACCTCAATAAATACCTTGTCAGCACGAAATAATTTACAAGCAGTGAAAAATGTAATATATCAAGTCACTTATATTGCCTTTCTTGTTAGTATTTAATTAGCATTGTAAATTTTCTGTATGGTCTAGGCCGAGGCATTATGAATGGCTTGCCTTTCAAAGACCAACTGCCTACTATTCGCTGCCTATCTGCAGTTGCTTGATGGTCACACGCTGCTTTTTATGTTTGCATTATTTGAAAGCCTTTTTTTATAATGTGAGCTGTTATTACCTAGTTCCTAAGTTTGCCACCGTCGTCCGCGTCGTGCTGGTGTCGCCATCAGCGCAAGGAATAGCGTGCGCAGTGCCTCCCACTACTTGCCCCCAGCACCTGCCTCGGCAGCAGGTGACAAAGGGGAGAAAGAGGTATCGTCTCTCCACATTTATGGCACCGAAGGAGTTGAAAAAAGGGGAAGAGAAGAGGCAGAGGGTGTAACAGGCTGCCAGTGCTGAAGCGATGGAGCGAAATTATTTTTTCACCTTAAGTGAGATGAGGGGGAGAAACGAGGGAAAGGGTAGAGGTGACGGGAGCTTAGGCGTCCCCATCGGCTTCGGGAGGTGGTTAGTCTCTCTCTTTTCCTTCTCTTCTCTGAAAATGAAGAGAAGATTTCTCTCTACTCCCTTTGCCTCTTACAAACTCAGGCCTCACACGCCAAAGCGATTATTGGAATCAAGGCGGAAAGCTGGGCTAGTTGGTGTTTCATCATGAATTAAAAGACTAGCGCATATAACAAAGACACAGACATAGAAGTAGACAGGACGAGCGCTAAACATCAACTGAGTTGTTAACTGAACATAAAGGAACATATAAGCAATTCGGTGGTGCATGCGCACACTGGGTTAACAATACATAGACAATCTAATCAAGGTGTGGCAAACTGTTATCTAGGTACATTTTTTTCTTTTTTGGTCAAGGTAAGTGAACTAGTGCTTACACAGTTATCACCTTCTCTGTCAATGTGATAGGCCTCACAAATCTCACGACCTAACTTTGTGCCTCCCCTACCAAGCACACACGTGGCACCAAACGCCGGCACGCACCCGCACCGCTTACAATGCTTGGCCAAATGACCGCCCCCCGCCAATGAATCTACCAGCGTGCTGTGCTCTCGTAGCCCCAAATAGAGTTATTAGACGCAGTAAAAGAGCGAATTGAAAGCTGGGGGGGCTGTTAAGTTCCAAAATAGCAGCGGGGTTTCTGTAAATGACTTTGTAGCGTTAGTTAAGTGTTACCTCTCATCCACCTTTATTTGTTTTAACGACAAGTTGTTCGTGCAGAAAGACGGCATTTGCATAGGCTCATGCATAGCTCCAATACTTAGCGAAATATTTTTAGGTCAATTTGACAAACGCGTTGCAGCGTGCATCAAAAGGGAAAAAGGTGTAGTGAGGTGTTTTAGATATGTGGATGATTTTATTGTGTTTGTGAATGTTGAGAACGAGAGTGACAAACCACAGGTTGTAAAAAGTGTTTTAGATATTTTCGGTGAATGTTCTCTCAAGCTGAGATTCACGCATGAAGTTCCGATCAACGGGTGTCTTCAATTCCTCGAGATTTGTTTGTTCTTTGGCACGGGGCACATCTGCTGGTCGTACCAGCCACGCACAAAAAAAGGAAATTTTAGCGTACAATTCGGCTCATTCGAAATTGGTAAAACGGGGCATAGCAAAAAATTGCCTGCGTGGTTCTCTCGAGAAGTCTTGCCAGCATAAAATTGAGATCAGTTTGCAGACGCAAGTGCACCGGTTGCAGAACGCCGGGTTTCCTATGGATACCGTGACGGCTGTAGCGCAGTGCCTCCTGAAAGAAATCAGGGCAGGTGGCCGCCCTGGCGTGGCAGCGGAAACTAGCTGCAGGAGGCTGAGGCGTACCGCTATACCGTACGTGCACCAGTTATCGCACCGGCTGAAGAAAGTTGGAGAGAGGTGCGGTGTGGACGTGATGTTCACTGCCCCCGAAAAGCTGGTGCGCATGTGCAAAGCGGTCAACGAAGAAAGGAAACCGGTCTGCACCACAAAACATGAATGCAAGTTTGTGCCTTGCACTGCTGGCATCGTATACCGCATACCCCTCTCCTGCGGTAGATGCTACGTGGGGCAGTCTGGACGGTGCCTGAACGAGCGGCTACGAGAGCACAGCACGCTGGTAGATTCATTGGCGGGGGGCGGTCATTTGGCCAAGCATTGTAAGCGGTGCGGGTGCGTGCCGGCGTTTGGTGCCACGTGTGTGCTTGGTAGGGGAGGCACAAAGTTAGGTCGTGAGATTTGTGAGGCCTATCACATTGACAGAGAAGGTGATAACTGTGTAAGCACTAGTTCACTTACCTTGACCAAAAAAGAAAAAATGTACCTAGAGAACAGTTTGCCACACCTTGATTAGATTGTCTATGTATTGTTAACCCAGTGTGCGCATGCACCACCGAATTGCTTATATGTTCCTTTATGTTCAGTAAACAACTCAGTTGATGTTTAGCGCTCGTCCTGTCTACTTCTATGTCTGTGTCTTTGTTATATGCGCTAGTCTTTTAATTCACGATTATTGGAGCTCTACAGCTAACTCATTACAAAGCCCGCCGTTCTCAATACTGGCCCTCCAATAGCCCTTCCACGCGGTCTGTTGCAAGTCGTGATGCTGCAGCACTAGCCCGACCTTACTTTCTTCCTTTTATGCCATGGCGCAGACTTTTTGCAGTTCAATTTGTTTGAGACTATGCCGTACAGTACGATTTCAAGAAAACGAAGCAGCCCCACCATCCGAGAACCGTCGCTGGGACCGATCGCTTATTTCTTTACTGCAGCTTTGTGCAACCAATTTCCTTCGATCTGGCAAGTTTGACGGTGTTAACATCGCGGCCCTGTGGCGGATAGGCAGCCGGAAACCTGTATACCTCTAATCAAGGTAGAGAAATGAAACTGCATTCTTGCCACTTTTTTAAAACAGGTAAGCGCGAATATCTGAGTTTCTCTCCATGTTCTCTAACTTTTAATCCGAAGGGCGGCAGCACGGAGCTGCGCCGGCCTGTATTGGCGTTTCAGTTCTACCCCTTAGTACGCTAACACCGCAAGGGATAAAAATTTCGATGCGTTGTAACAAGCGATGTTATACCAGTTGTTTCAGCGAATATTCAGCAATGCTTAAAAGTAAAGTTTTCGAGTAAAAAAGAACACCTCTACAAAGGAAAGCTATATGCTGCGGCAGACGTCAGTAATTATGAAAACATGGTAATGAGTAAAGACCCTTTTTTCAACTCCGCGAGTACTGAACCCTTTGCCCAGACGAAGACCAGTCTACTTGTCGAAACGTTGGCAAGCACCCAGATGATTTGGCCTGCCTTGTTCACCTTGTGTTGATCAAGAACGATCTACCCACCCTCTCTATGGCATGAGCTGGCTGATTAACTAAAATTTACTGCCTAACTTTTCAACAAAGTTTGCGGTGTATTGTGAAATAGCTATTTTGTAGCCCAGAGGAGACACTTTTGCATAGTTTTCAAAGGGAAGAAAGTAATTTTCTATACTTTCACCGTACGACAAAACGTATTTTTTCCGCACAAAATCAAAACTCAGCGCATGATGACCGCAGCATATCTCATGCAAAACCATAGACCGCGGCGCGCAATTAAATTGAAGTGGTAATTTCCCTGACAAGAGAGTTTTGAGGCCCAGCTTAAAATGCGGGCGGCGTTATGTTTTTCTTCGGCGCTCTGCGCAATGAAACAATCTAAGCGATTGCCAAAGACGCGGCCATCTATTTTCACAGTCCTGACAAGAGGAGCCAGAAAGCAGCAACTGCCAGGCAGGCTAAATGTGAGGCGTCATCATCCGTTCATTCAGTCACCAGGTGCAACTGTTCGTGTATAACCTCTGCGTGTTACGATGTGCATCAAAGGAACGTTTCTTGCGCGAAAGAGAGCTTACGCGGGAGTGGCTGTAGGCTATAAATCAGTAGTTCATATGATTTGCATAACAAGCTTGACAAAAAGCTTTCCCGTTTACCATTGAAGCGTTGCTTTTGGTTGCGCGTGGGCGACTTTTCTATTGTAGGGACGGAGCCTCAAATTATTTAAATGAACGGAAGTGTTGCCCCGCCCTTCAACAGAAAAAAACTTGAATGTCACATCGTGAATATTGTGAGAATGACTGCTCCAGTGAAACTGACATACTCCGTTACTGAAAAGGTAAGCATTGGGATCGTTTATGTGAGCGCGCAAAAGGACGGGCAGTTCTCGTCCAGAGTGCATGCAGCCCAATATCTTGGCCATCCTGTTCCGACAGGTTCCACTGTTATCGAGGTTAGTAGCTTTTTTTTTTACTAGATGAGTCCATGTACATGAAAGCAAGTGACCGGCCAGTGCTACTGAGTATTCTGATAGCGATATCGTTGCGTATATCTCCATCAAACAGGAAACAAGATCAGGAAAATTGCTGGCGCATAGAAAACGAGCCCGGCTTCTGTACTATAAAATTACTTTCAAGACATCTGCAAACCATATCATTAGTGTCTACACCAGGAGCGGAAAACAAGTGACTGTCAGATATGGCTAAAATTTTGCAACTGGTACCTGATTGTAATCGACGATGGGCCAGAATTGACGAGCCTCAATTTTGCTGGGCATCGAATGTTCTTTACACACAGTCTGTTATTGGTGCGGCCAGAGCTGACAGGCTACGTGAGCAAGGACCAGGCAAGACGGTGAGCAAACGTTTGGTGGGGCATTTGTGACAGCCGTGCTGCCGGCTCTTACTTGACTGACAGAAAAGTTACTGGAAAGAAGTACCCAGTCTGCGCTCTAAAGGGCGTCGCCTCTGAATTTGCCTTTGATTTTTTCTCGGATTTGTCCAAAAACTGTGTCGCTTGCAGCACGGAGCCCAGTCACATTTTTCTTCATCGGTTTGGCAATTAACGGACGAGGTCTTTCCCAACCAATGGATCGGGAAGGTGGAACCAAAGCCTGGTCTGCTTGTTCTTCCCCCTTTATCACCCTTGGTTTTTTTCCCCTCAGGATGAGTCAAAGTCAGACAAATGTCTAAGAATCTCACTTGAAGGCGTCCCCAGAGATAAGCTTTTATCTACTGTGAACGCCACGAAAGGCATTGTTTTGCGCATCGCGATAGAGAGAAAGCAATTATAGTGCATGTACAAAACTTGTCTTGTCGCCTTAATTGATATTGCTTTCCTGAATTAGTTTCCTATTTGTGCTGCAACTAATTGAAACATTGAAATGTACAGATTTTTTTTCACGCCTCAAAACACCTATAGTGCAAGTTTCCCAAACATGGGCTCCCACTTGTGAAACACGTGTGCGTCTTCGCACGGCAGAACATTTTAGGCATCTGGATGGAGGCAAATTCAGGCTACAATGCGAAACGTTTCCTACCAAGGAGTTATCAATTAATTTAAATATGAAGGCGATAAAATGTAAACGAAATAAATTGGTAATTAAGATTACTTAAGGCGTGTGAAGAAACCAGCAGCGCTTAAATAACCTGCGCAATATCACAGAAGCGTGGCTTTTTTCCTTTGCTAAAACTGTCATGTTGCTAAAGAATGAAAAAAATCCTGCTTCCTGCGGTAATCACAAAAGAAGAGCGCAAGGCCAGTGCCTATCAGGGTTATCAAAATCGAAGGCCGCGTCATGGGTTGACTAGCTTTTGTGTGCACCAAGGTGCAAAGAAGCAAAATATAATGCCATCCTTCATCAAAGCTCAAAGTCGAGGCTATGGTCGAGGCTCCTTAACCAAAAAAAAAAAACAAAAATAGCAGCGGTGACTCGATTTCACGCATGCTGCACCTACTTCTTGTTGTTAAAAAAGCCGCATCACCCATTGGAATCGTTTTCGTAAATATCGCGAGTATTTATTTCTAAGTAAAAGCAGCACGCTCTTCACAGCAACCAATCACAAGGCTTCTTTCGTATGAGCGCCACAGGCTCTATATTGATCTATATAAGGCTCGTATATAACAGCTATGGGCTGCCTCCTGGTCGGAGGTGCACTAGGCAGAGTTTAATGATTTGAGTCTGCACGGGGTCTATGTGGCGAAATCAAGGCGGGTGCTCGGGGGTACTTTCATTTTGTCGCCATGGAAAAGAGGCCCGGCAGTATGCGACTTCCTGCTCCGAAACCTCATCGTCTGCAGTAAATCGCCTAAGCCACTGTGCCACCATGGCAGGTTGTGAGCAAAAAGGAGAGATAAAAATCGCATACGCACCCGTCTCGGTCATCGATGACATCTCACCTAAACGGGAGACAAGAGAGACAAAACTGCGATCAGTCGGAGTCACAAAGGGGAACATTTAACCGATAAAATAACGTAAACCGAAAAGCGTGCTCTAATGACAGACGCGTCGAGAGCGTAGTGCGATCGCATTAATGCGCTCTCTTGAACTGAGACCCAGGAAGGGCGAGTACTCTACAAATGCGTAAAACATGAAGGCACACAATGAACGCTTTGTGATTTTTTTTAATCTAAAGCGAGAGCAGTTTATCACAAAAGTTAGGATACCACGTTTACGCTTAAGATTATGTGAATTGTGACAGCAGATAGAACAGAATGCTGGACTATAAGCGCACAATATGATGCGCGTACAGTCACAAGTGAAAGCGGGCTCGAGTTTTTATTCTATTTAAAACGTTCAAATGTGAACTTTACTTAAGTATTACTGGCGGCGAATGCCACATAGAGTTTCTCATAAGTAGCTTAACGCAGCCGCCCAGGTGCTTCTTTCCCTAGAGTTACATTGATGCGTAGTGCAAATTATCATATTTCGCTCCGCTAGCAGGAGAGCATAGCGCCGTCTATCATACCAAGAGGAATATTTCTGCAAAGCTTCGTTATGTTTCTTCGCTTACGTTTCAGTGCCGCCGGCATTAGGCTTAGCCACTGTGTCAGTGATGCAAGTTGCAACCAGACTCATCTCGACCGGTCGCACACTGGCGGAACCGGTTATACGTTGCTGGAGACTGCTGTGGTTACTTTGCACGCCGAATCTCGAAAGTTGGTTGTCAGCTTTAAACTGTCACAGACGAGAGCGGCGGGTAACCTGTTCAACCTCCGCCGCACTTGCTTGTTGCATATCGCCGCCGCCGTGTCTGTAAGTTCTTTTTGGGTGAACGGCAGCCCAATTAACATTATCTATTGTAAGCCCTCTTCGCTCTGTGCCTGACTGCCGTCACGCCTACGAGACAGTTTACCTTTTCAGAGAAACAAACATGCAGCTGGGAAAAGATCCTCCAATCCTCCGATCCTCTAGTGGTGGAAGCAGCTCTCTAAAAGTCAAAGTTGGTAATAATGAGCCACTTTATGTATGTAGAACTTTCAGACTAGAACACTGTGTCCTGGTACCAGCGATATCTGGTATTCTTTTGCGCGGCTCTGTAGAGCAAGAAGGAGCATGCAGAACCTCTGCGCAGTTGTGTCTCCAGGAGCTGCTGTATGTTATGGAAGCCCAAAGGAGACCGGATGACGAGGCTTTCGACTGCATTCTCGCTAGCTTTATTATTTCTTTAATTTTCCGGGTTTTTTTTTTTCAGGGTTTCCGTCTCACCATAAAAGCCAATTGCGCGTTTGTGGAATCTCGTGTTTTGGATACCGCGAACTTGACGGAACAGAACTACACAAACGGGTTTAAGTACGGGTTTAAGTTAAGTATACCTTGAGGTCTACGTGCATAAGAGAACGCTGAAAGAACTAGAACATTTCTGACTAAGGCGCCCCTGTCAAAGAATTCCTGCACATACTTCATACACTACTTGGCGACCGAAGTGCGGGATGCGTGAACGCTTAAAGTGGCAGAAACCTTTGTAATATCAGAAAGTTGTCGTGAAGGTTTAAGACAATGGTGTGTCAGGCGACAGCTCCGCTCGATCTCAGCTGAAAACCGATTGTTGGATGCGGACTTTGTTATATTGTGCAAAATAAAACGACATAAAACTGCTACATATGTAAAAATGACATGTATCAGCTGGAAAACTCGAAACATTTAAAGAACAAGGCTCCTGTTGACAGCAATGTTTGTTAAATCTATATGTTTATCCTCTTACAAATTTAAGACCGCTTGGCAGAGTGTTTGACAAAAAATATGACTAACTGCTATGAATTTTAGGACAGCAGGAAGTATAAATTTCAGCACTTTGCTATCCAGAGGAGGTAGTCATATTAGGATGAAATTTTTGTGCATTTCACTGTATTAGTCATAGTACTTTTATTTCAGTTTATTTTTAGCAATTTAGCTATGTCTGGTACTTCTACCAGCGTAGCATTGTATCAACGTTTGAGCTTTTTTTACCGATAGAACACCCTAGGAACCTTCTCGATTGCTTTCGTTTTTTCTTTTATAAAAATTATGGTTGACTGGGTCTGAGGAGAGTGCAGGATCCTGTTCTCTAGTAAAAAGTTCAAGAACTTCGAAGCCAGTCTAGACCTGTTAGAAAATTCCGCGCTACTGGAACAGCTGACGTTCAGTCATTGCAGCTTCAAGGCACAAAATGTGGTGAACGCTAACTGGGACGGTACTGAAAACTGACGGCTTCAGAGACTTCACAGTGCTGTAATTAAGTGTATGCGTCTCGAGGAGGCGGCTTTGGAAAAATAAAGCCACGAGTTGCAAGAAAGAAAAGTTCGCATGATGCCATCAACATCAAAGAGTGCAGCTGGGATTCTAGGCAAATAGAGAAAGAGGGAAGATCAAGTCGCAAAATCGAGAATAAAAATTACAATATCCTAGACTCGGGGAATAGGAATCCCACTTCGAACCTCTAATCTAAAACGACAGATTACAATGGGCGCAAAAGAATCGATTCTATGGGGGTGGCTGCGTCTTTGCAAAGAAAGAAAGAGGGCTGAGAGATTTTTTCACCGATGAAACGCCCGAGAAGTCTTCTCGATTGCTTTGTTTTTTTTTTTTATGAGAAGGTCGCGTTAGCACCAAACCAACGGTCCTTGACCGCCCGCAAAAGTTTTGCGGCTTTGGCAGCACGCGCCAATCGCGGAGCTCCCAGGTACTGTAGCAGACGGCTAACACCATGACCACACACATAGGTGGCGCTGTCGGACGCCGGAGCCGGAGGCTGCCAATGTGTCCTCTGAGACGTCGTCTCCTGCAGCCTGTGGGTTTCTTTCGTACACTTGCCCTTGGTTGTTTGAAAACTGCTTTTTCAGTACTGATCTCTTAATATCTTGTTTTTACGAATGCATTTGTGAGCATATGGAGTGTATGCGGCAGCCTGCCGGACTACACGTGAAGCTTACGTGATTCTGTGTAACGCCTAGCAGATAGTGCGCCTTTTGTTGGTATGTCTGGAACCACAACACACATTTATCGTGGTGTTTTACGAAGACAGCTTCGAAAATACGAAGGGTACTTTGCCACACTCTTCTTCAAAGCACTCGCCAACTGACAACGAAGGGCCACCAACATTGGGGCTATGTGAAACGAGAAATATAATCTGATATCTTTGGCTCACATGTGTTTCTATGAGTCATACATCCGGCTCGTGCTCCCAGCGGCGGGAAACTCCCGCAGTTTTAAGAACGCATCTACTTCGGAATGCGGCTTAACACTTTCAGAACCTGATCTAGGATTAATTTGTTTGCTGTACTCGAATAAACGGCATCACAATGCATGATGAAACTAGAGAAGTGCTTTGGAAACATTTGCTTTCATGTATTGCAAAGGAAACTAAACCTCCTTTTCACCTCCAAGTTTTCTCCTATTCATGCCATCCCGCGGTATCAGCGCCACCGCATCATTCTTACGTCACAGATGTGTGCTTATCTATGGCGGTGGCGCAGCTTTCTCCTCTACACGTTTTTGAGTAACAATGTGCCGTCGGGCTCCCGAGAACAACGCTGACTATATCTCTCTCACTTTTTATGCCACCGTAGCAATTACCGACCTTTTTGCTTCCTTTAATGAAGCATGGAAAGCTGGGGCAGTCCCCTTGGCCTGGAAACATCCCGGTAGAGTGAAGATAGCCAGTCCAGAAAGGACACCACATTTACACAGCGTACGACCAATTTTCCTAAATTCGTGTCTATGCGAACTCTGTATGTATTCAACCAACTGAGCCCCCAGAATTAGTTCGACGACAATGCCTCAATGCCCAAGACTGTTTGGCCTCCGACAGGGGCGGTCCGTCCAGAACATTCTACTCCAAAGTAGAGGTTTTGGAAATGCTTCCCAAGTACATAGACAACATTATCCTAGCCCCAGTCTTTCACACTAAGTTCGAGAGTGTCCGCCATGATGCGGTGCTGAATGGGCTGCGCCGTCTGGGAAGCGGCAGCAGAATATGCAACTATAATAGAGCACTTATAACTGACACGACAACGACAATCGAGATTGGAAATCTCCGCGAAGCCAAACTCAAGATTCCCAACCGGAATACATCACAAGGCTCTGTTCTTTCACCCCTGATCTTCACTATCGCAATTACGAGCCTTCCCCAGGCGATTCGACACCATACCATAAATGTACCATACCATACCCCGTGTGGCTGGATATCGTGCACTACATGTAGACGTCACCGGATTGATAACCGAGGGATCTCCCGGAGACTGGATTGAAGAAGTACAAGCAGACGAACAAACCTTTGTCCAATACACACAGCAATGAGGCCTTCATTGCTCTCCTGAAATATCCAGACAGCAGAATCTACAAGTCCGTATACAGCTTCTTCAAGCTAAGACTTCAGTTTGAATTAAAGACGATGTCGGAAGTGCAAACTGCGGTTTCTTGAGGTGCAGTCGCTTTCTAAACGGCGAGCAAAACACAGCCTCAAACATTTCTCCAATTCTGTAGGACAAGTGACCTGGATATTCTCCCGTGTCCCCAACCGCAGGAGAGGAAGTAAAGGAGAAGACAAGCTTAGGCTAGTAAGGGCCAAAGTAGTCTGCAGAGCCACCTACAGATCACCATATGAGCAGCTCAACAAGGCGGAGATAGATCAAGTACACACCATCCTACTGAAAGCCTACACGAAGTATTAGGTCCACGGCCCAATACCTCCAACTGCAAAAAAAAGGACCTCGGAATCTCCAACACTTAAAATAAATTCGAAGACACCCAAATTGCCGTTCACCCAGAAAGAGTAGTCTCATCTACTACAGGATGCACTCTTCTGACCCAACGCAGTTACTCGGACAGTGTCAGAAAGATCAAGGAGACGGCAGACGTCCTTGATCGTACAAGAGCCACCTACACGGTCTCCAATAATCGCTGTATGCACACTAAACATCATCAAGGCAGCAGATCAGCCCGAGCCAAATCGATTGAAAAAGGAGGCTGGCGACAGAGGCTATATCAGTGAGGGCGTAGCTACGTAGACCATACAGCAATAGTGGCCACAGTAGTTGATGCTACCTATCATGTGGTCACCAGTGTCACCTTGAAGAACTATAACGGGAAGGAAGCCGAGCAGATATCTATTGCTCTCGCCATCGCCGAATACACGGAAAGAGCTAATTTTTTGCAATTATTTTTGAATCCCAAGCAACCTGCCGCAATTACCCCAACGGCTGACTTAGAAAAAACACTGGCTTTACTTAGTAAATGCGAACTTCAATGAATCATAATACCACCACCGGACTCCAGGACACGCCGGCCTAACCAGAACCAAGCAGCCAACGCCATAACTCGCAGACACAGCAACCGAGCAGCTGGCGTTGAATCGCAATCCACGCCGATCCTACAGACGTACGGTGCAATGCTGGAGCATCTTCAAGGAGCCAAACTACGCTATTCCACGCCTCACTGAAAACTCAGCATGGAGCAGTGTGGCCGCTGAAGACAATTGCAAACCAACAGATTTCTAAACCTATTTAAGTTTTGCTCCAAATCCATACCACCCAGTACCGAGACCCTTTCCTTTGGTGTGGGGTTATACCAAACCTTTATCATATAAAATGTGGCTGCCAACACACCGCGGAACTCTCCCACATACAAAACACCACAAGCGAGCAGTGGGAGGCAGCAAAGTCTAGTGATCAGCTTGAAGATCAACGCAGAATTTTCGACCGGGCCTGTACCGCTGCAGTAGCCGCAGCGGCCCTGGACCAGTGGCTCTCCCGCCAAGCTTCGTAATACCTTTATTAAGAAGTAAAATTTATCTATTCATTCAAGCGGGCTTCCGAGACACTGGTTTCACCAGTCTCTGCCCACAGCTGTTCCCAGCTCACGCTCGGTGAACAGTGGATTTCTGAAAAATTCTGTACCTGGCAGATGTACTTTGCCACACTCTTATTCTCCGACTTATATCAAGCTTGTGCTTCGTATCTTTTGGGTCTGCTTGCCCTAAGCGCACGCAATCGCCCTCCCACTTTCAGTGCCTCGTTCCTGTGGTAAGCTCTTGTTCCCTTTTCTGAACGTTTTCACATTAGTTTTATTCATATTATTCTTTATACCAACCGTACTGCTGCGTCTCTTAAGTGAACCTAGAAGGAGAAAAACTCAGAGCTTGTTAAGAAGGAAGGCCCTTGAGGGGCAGGAGGGCTTGAAATGGAAACGGTGTTATGATGAGGGGCGTGAAAAGCAGGGCGATGTCATATCTAATTGCAGGATTAGTTAGGCATTCTCAATTACATTTTCAGTTCACCGAATACTCCTACAAGCACATATTGAATTGCAGTTGAAAGGTGATGTTTATGTTTCCTTCCTCACGCCGTTCATTATTCGGGACTTATCACTTTCCGTGTGGAGGACCGTGCTCACGTCGCATTTCCTACTGACGCTTCCCAGCACGCCTTTTCTATACCCTAGTTACAAAATCCGTACATAACTACTGTTCTGTGATTTAATGTTATGCTCTCTCATAATCGCAAGGGAATACCTTTATTCAGAAGGGTCTACCTATCACAAGGGGTACCTTTATTATTGTGTCTTTGTTTTAATGCAAAAAACGGTAAACGTACGCACATTCATTTCTTGAGAATCGAGTTTAAGAACAGGGTAGGCAAAATTTCCGAAAAAAAAAATCGATTTTTTGTTTTTGTGTAATATAAAATCTCTATTCTTTCCTTAACATAGCCCAGTGTTTCATTTGCGCGCACGCGAAATATTTACCTCAAAATCAACATTTTTCGAACCCTAGGCAGCATCCAGCCACGCCCCCTTTGACACATGCTCGGGATCTGTGCCTCTCCTAAACTAAAAAAAAAATTTTCAGCGCCTCTTTTTTGTCGCGTTTAGCGGAATGGCAGTCACTCATCTGGCAACAGTGAAAACCTAGCTAGCATACTTCACTTAGCCAAACGAATCCTAAGACGCAGCTGGATTATTCGCAACGCGCGGCATTTTGCTCGTGTTTCGGCGTGTTTTCGCGGACATACGAGTTTGTTTATACCTTTGTGCTGGTTATTTATCGGTAATGCAATGACAAAGCCAAAGAAGTGTTTAAAAAACGTCTCTTCCACGGAAACCGGCATAAGTCGATCTCCAATGACGCCAATTCTCCGCAACACAACCCAAGAGTAGGCGCCGCGGCCACCACGTGCGCCTCTGCATCGAAGCTTTCGCACTCGGCGGAACGCTTGAAGAACCTAAAGGCAAGTGACAGTGACCGCGGTTATGGCCTGATTGACATTGACCTTCTCTCGTGTGCCGTTGCCGAAAGCTGTGCGTATAAAGCGTGCGGTGGCGACATGCAGCTTGTTGAAGACGCTGCACGAAAAGGAGTTGCTTGCACGTTTTCCCTGCAGTGTGTAAAGTGCTTCTCAGCGCACCGGTTCGAGACATCGAGACGGACAACATCGGGCCTTTACGAAGTCAATGTGAGGATTGTTTATGCATTGCGATGCATAGGAAAAGGAGCAGCTGCCGGGACTACGTTGTGTGCGATGCTCAACTTGCCAAAATCACCCACAAAATTTTCGCGGTACATTGATGAACTACTGAATCATGTTACCGCCGCCGCGGAAAGATCAATGGAATGCGCAGCTAAAGAAGCAACGGACCTCAATGACGGAGATACTGATATCGCTGTTGCTCTTGACGGAAGCTGGCAGAAGCGAGGGCACACCTCAAATAATGGCATAGTGTCCGCAACCAGTGTTGACTCTGGCAAGGTCATTGATGTCGAAGTAATGACGAAACATTGCGCAATGTGCATATCGAAAGCCACCTCTCGTGCCGACCTAGACAAGCATCATTGCCAACGGAACTATGAAGGTTCAAGTGGAGGGATGGAGACCGAAGGTGCTTTGCGTATATTTCAAAGGAGCATGCTACTACACGGTGTTCGGTACACTAAGTATTTAGGAGATGGGGACAGCAAAGGCTTCCTTGCTGTGCAAGCAGCAAAGCCATGTGGAGACCATGTTGAAGTCTCCAAGCTAGAGTGCATTGGCCACGTCCAAAAAAGGATGGGGACCCGGTTGCGAAGGCTCAAAAAAGAAAACGAAGGAAACAAGGTGCCCGACGGAAAAGTTATCTCTGGCCGAGGACGCTTGACTGATACTGTGATGAACAAACTTCAGACATATTACGGCTTGGCCATTAGGAGACATGTTGGGAGCTTGGACGACATGCGGAAGGCCGTATGGGCCACCTATTTTCATATGGCCTCCACTGATGCTCATCCTTCCCATGGCCTGTGTCCAAAGGGTCCTGACACGTGGTGCCGATTCAACAAGAGCGAGATGAATGGAGAACCTTACATCCACAAGGATTCCCTCCCGGCAGCGGTCCTTGAAGCAGTGAAGCCGGTGTTTCAGCAGCTCTCAAAGCCTGAGCTTCTCCGGAAATGTCTCCACGGAAAAACACATAACGCGAATGAGGCGTTCAACAACGTTGTATGGGAGCATGCTCCGAAAAATGTCTTTCTTGGTCTCAACACGCTGAAAATAGCGACAATGGATGCTGTGCTAACTTTCAATGATGGCAGCATTGCTCGAGCCGAGATTCTGAGGTCATTCGGAATTTCTCCAGGACGGTTTACAGTCCAGTGGTTGCGCGAAGCTGACCGGCGGCGACTGTACTTTGCAGAGAGGGCTACACGACTGGTCACTAAGGAGGCCCGGAAAACAAGGCAGCTAGCGCAGAAAAGAAGTGTTGATGATGGAGGGGACTACCAGGCTGGTGGCTATTGAAAAAATGCGTGAGAATTTGTTCCTATAGTCCTATATTGCAATAAAGCTCTTTCTTCCACTTCAAAGCCAGTTATCTCAAAACACCAAATTTTGCTGCATTTGACCCTTTTTTTAAGAAACTACAGGCGCAAGGGAGACAATATTTTACAGACATTGAGCAAACATTACAGATAGTCTACTGAACTAGGATTATAAATATTATTGCAGAAGATTTTTATTTACAGGCTATTTACTGCAGATTATGGCTCTAAAATTTGGTGGGTCCAGTAAAAACAAGATAACAAAAAACCTAACATTTAAAAATAAATTATCCTAGCTCAGTAACACTACCTAACATTGCTAAATTACAATGCCACCAAGGTTAATGTTCTAACCCCAGCAGATCAAGAGAAAAAGGGTCACGAACATAGCCTAAAATGCATGGCAAAAATAGGACCTACCCTGTCCCCTTAACCGGAAAAGGCAAGTGCCTACTCTTCAAACATCCGCCATAGCGTGCCGGCTACTGAGTGCGATATACTATTGCCCACAAAAGGGAATTAGCAAAGTGCAGAAACCAGAAGCGTAGTAATCATCATCATCCGCCTGACTGCAATGACTGCAGGGCAAAGTCCCCTCCCATGTTTCTCCAATTAACTCTGTCCTTTGCCACCTGCGTCCACCGTATCCCCACCAACTTCTTAATCTCATCCGTCCACCAAACTTTCTGCCGCACCCTGATACGCTTGCCTCCTGCTCTGTTACCCTTAAACACCAGCGGTTATCATGCCTTCGCATTGCATGCACTGCCCAAGTTCATTTCTTCCCCTTGATTTCGACTAGGATATCATTAACCCGCGTTTGTTCTCTAACCCACTCTGCCCGCTTCCGGTATCTGAACGTTACAGCTATCACCTTTCTTTTTATTGCTCGCTGCGTTGTCCTTAACGTCTACTTATGACAGGCAGTGACAGCTGATCTGGATCACGAGAAGGAATTAAGTAGAGGAATAAGAATGGGGTGGAGCGCATATGAAAGGCTCTCTTATAAATGAATGGCAGTTTACCAGTACCCCTCAAGAGAAAAGTTTACAGCAGCTGTGTCTTAACGGCACTCACCGATGGGCAAGAACATGGAGGCTAACGAAAATGGTTCAGCTTAAGTTATAGGGACCACGCAGTGAACCTTGTTCGTACGCTTCATAGAATGCATGGAAATCCCGTTCCTGCAGGTTGTATGAACGCTCTGGGCGTGTCACAGAAGATTGACTGGCGAATTGTGGAACGAGTTTTTGGTGCAACATTTTTGTGTGAAGATGTGCTGGTCGAAAACCACTGGTGCTGCGCTCATCATTGGTTGGTTCAGAACCACCAATTATGACGGCCGCACCAGTGATTTTCGATAGTTCACTTACTTTTTCTTTGCCCAAACCTTACGCTCGCTCCTAGATACATAGAGCCACCGCGGAAGGCATCCTTCTTTCTTCGAATGTCGGGCCTTTAAACACTGAAGTACTGTGTCAAATGCTTGCGCGAGGGAATATATCGTCGTCGGATACGTTTGCGACAGTCTAGCATGAGCACTATCGAGACTTGGGGGGGGTATTTGGTAGAGATTCGATATAGTTATCACTTCTAGGCTTTTTTCTTCACAACTTTTGTGCTCACACAAACGAAGAACTACTGTGAACTGCATTCTAATGGTGATGTGAGTGTACCTCTCATCATAAAAGATTGTTGTGGCAGCCACCGTATATGTTCTTGGCAAATTCGTTAACAGAAAAAAGACGCAGCTTCTATTAGGAAGGTATATTTTGCCATAGGATCAAAAAGTAACGTCCACACACTGGACCTAGGCTATTAATAAAGCCGTATAGCGTAGAATATGACACACATTTCGCTTGGACTGCTTGAAGATGCACTCACATAGTGCAAAACATGCACGCTTTAGCGAGGTGAGGCAGCCAGGTCTAGCATTCGATCGTTCTATCTTACGTTCGGTAGCGGAAAGCCTTAGCCCTTGCACAACCACAGTCGGTACTTCTGCGAAGCACCAGACTGCACTTTTAGATTTACTGGGCTTAATAGACTACTCCGAGGTTGGTTATTGGAAAGCAAAGACTTAATTGAGCGGTCCTGCTGACTATCATCATTGCGGTCACTATCAATGGACCTTGTAATTCCAGCAGCACAAATAAAGATTTCAACAAAGGAGGAAACCATAAGGATGGAGGTTAACCGGATAACACTGCCATGAAAAACTATAATTCTCGCTGTTTTCTTATTGTCGTGCTACTGGAATGTCTTTGTTGGTCAGGTTCATGCTTCATGGTGTAGGGGAGTTTAACGTCCCAAAGTGGCTCAGGCTATGATGGAAGCCGTAGTGAAGGGCACCGAAAATTTCTACCTCCTGGTTATCATTAACATGCACTGACATTGCATAGCACACGCGCCTTTAGAATTTCACCTCCATCGAAATTCGGCCGCCGTGGGCAGGATTGGACTCGCATCAGTCGGGTCAGCAGCCGATCGCCATAACTACTGAGCCAACGCGGCGGCATTTTGCGGGCGAAATTGTTGCAAATATGAAATCTTCAGACTATTCCTACCACGTATCAGTGCAAATGCTACGCATTTAACGGTCGCATCTAAATAAAAAAACAACCCTGGCGGCATTGAAAGGTATGCTCAAGTGCAGCCAAAGGTGCAGGCATGCCTCAAGATCAGCTGTAACGGAGGGCTTCGAAATACTTTCGGCCATCCGGGGTTCCTCAACATGCACTCAAGGGCAACAGTTGGTGGGATGTGAATTCATGGTTGCTAAAGCGCGACAGAAAAATACGGACGACAGAAAGATCGACGCGGAAAGGCGCGAAAAAAAAAGTTTCTGCGTTGACACACCTGTCCGTCAACTGATGTTTTCCCTTTTAATGGAGCAGACATATCCCCTCAAGATTCAGTTCTTTTCACTGACATGCTTTCCGCGAACGCACAGGAATTATTTTCTTCTGCGAAGCCTGATCCCCCCAACTCCTGTCAATGATCCGCACATTTAGATCGGTCGCGCCGTACACGGGCTCTTTTAAGTCCTGGATTCCTCGCTATGCTGCCGCTGTGGCGGCGTTTTGGTCCCACGTTGTTGGCTCAACAGGCGAACGCCATAGCAACTGAAACACGGCGGCGGGTTTGGCGCTACAAGCAGAAGGATGACTTGTACGCACTCGCTTCCATGGTGATAGCTTTGTCCCTTGGTCCGGATCGGACACCAAGCAAGGCAGGCAGGAATCTGGGACGCAGATAAGGTCGTTCTTCGCAGCAGTAAAGCCTTACGCAGGTTATTGAACGCACAAGCAAAGCTGAGCTGACACGCCCACCAAACGGCACGAGCAAGAAGCGGCCAGCTAGTGTTTCTTCTTTCACGAAGAAGGAGCGGAATTCCCGGCGGGTCGGCAAAGATTCCCAGTCTCTCTCTAGTTACACTGCAACTGCTGATTAACCAACAAGTACGTCACTTCACGCTAGATATTTGCGTTCATCACGTAGAAGTTTGCAATTTGTCCCTTTGTTGTGGCACGACCCACTGTCGATGCATTTGAGTAACTTTAAACTAAAAGCGGTCTTGCGAAGAAGAGAAAAAGCTTTGCCACTGAAAAAAACAACATTCTTCGAAAGGTCTTTCTGTTTGTTTGTTTTATAGGAATCAAATAAACGAACAAAATGATCTGTTTAAGCCACATATATGGGGTTGGGAGCTCAGTCATCCACAATGGCAGACATTTTTCCCTTCTCGTCAGGTATTTACCCTCAGTTGCTACACTTTATAACCCGCCGCTCATCCAAGCGAAAAGAAAATAAAAACAAGGCAAATGAGAAGTCGGTTCATGAGTAGTAGAAAATATTGATAAAAAGTAAGATGGACCGTCGACAGCGGCAACATGAAGCTTTTAGGCTTCGTGGTCTAAGCAAGCATCGGCGTGGCTGTATAGCAGCAAAGACGTCAGACGGAGGCATGTGGACTAGCCGACCCTGATCTAACACAAACTTAGCATCAGCGAAAGCAGATACGATCCTCAAATACCTGAGACAGGCAATCGCTGAATTTATCGCACAGGGACATTATTTCCACAGAATTTTTAATTTTTACATAGGATACGCAATGCGAGGTTTTCTATCTGTCAGCTTCTAACAAATTTTCTTCCTTCCAATCGCTTCTGCATTTGGACGAATGCACGGAAGAAAATTCCCTGAGACGTCTGCACACCAATTGCTTTTATTGTGGCTGCATCAACATAAAGGCACCATTTAAGGAAGCAAGCAAGTAAACTAATCGTGATGTATCGTGCTTCGCGGTCGAGGAAACCAGGAATGTAGTTATGATCTCCAGAGATCGCAGCACAGCACCAATAAATTTATCCCCTGAGGCACAAAATGCGTGAGAAAGTTAGCCTAGGTATTTAGCACACTGCTTCATCGCTGTAAAAGTTCTGTGCTGGTAATCATTAACCACCGCTATTATCCTGCTCCCCTTCTGCCTGTGTGCGGTTGTTCTAAGCTTGTTGCTTTGTCCATGGCTTTGCATTCATGTTGTGAATTACTTTCTGTACTTTCCTTTTGCTTTCTCTTCTTGGCTTTACTCTATGTTGATATGCCGAGTGCGGTTCCAAATCAGGAGAGAAGGCGGCACTTCTCAGACATGCCTATGCTTATTTCTCAAGCCCCCTAAGGAACTGGTCTATGTTCTCTGAATACCGTTTTAATTTACAATTTGCATCGTGAGGCCGTTAAACAAGTTACGTTAGAAGAAAGCAACTCCCGTTGTTTGTTTAGTGAAATAACTTAGCGTAGCTTCGATAGTGCTAAATCTCGTGGGTCAAAAGTCTGAAGTGACAAGGCACAACAAAGAAGGGTAGTTTGCAAAGAGTTAACCCATTCTTAATAGAAAACAAACTTATTTAAGGAAGAATATCTATTAGCTGGTGCGAATAACTATGCCGCGACATAGTTATTGTTTTTTTGTAGCAAGACTTTTCATACTTACATAACCAGAAAGATCAGAGTAACAACTTTTCTGCACCCATAGGCTTGCGCCAAAATATATTTCAACGACAGTTATGCACATTTACGTAAAGGAGAGCGAAAAAGGCCACATGCAAGCCAGTCGCAACTACTCCTTCTCGAAGCCCCATTGAATCATTGGTCCCAGGATCGGATATTTGCTGTATCTGTCGGAGTTGAGGTACTCCTCGACGTTTGGTAGCTCCTCAAATGGCTTCAAGTAAGCCGTCAATATTTGAAAACCCTCGAACGCGTTCGCATTCAGCTCGTAGTTCCAGTCTAGGGCCTCGTAGAGAAGGAACTCCACGTATGTGAGCCTCTCTCCGAGGACCCACAGCTTCTCCTGCAGCTGCTCTTCCCAGGGCTGAAGGATGCCCTCCATCCTCCGTTCGTACTTGGGGCGAGTCTCGTCGTAGTTGGGCGACGCGACCGCCATAATCAGGTTCCACGCCAAGTCACGCACGTGCTGCTCCAGCTGGTCCAACTCCTGCGTTTCTTCTTCGTCCCTGCACAAGAAAGCACACGCGGTGGAAAGGTGCAAAGGGAGACGCAGGTACATGAAAAAAGAGAAACACATGGTAACGTTTTCGGAATTCAGAGTTTACTTTATTTTTGCTAGAAAGCAGGTACACATCATGAGCAAGAAAGTTTGAAAGGGGAATATTCTTCCAAGGAAGACGAGACAAAAGGCGTTTCATGTACGCCTGACAAGGCCTTGCCTCCTTGCGAGAAACATTTCAATCTCTAAACTACAAAAGCCGTTGAAAAAACACATTGCACCTTTATTTACGCGCTGAAAACAGAAGTATTGTGAACAGGGCATTATATGAAATTAAAATCGTAAGTACCACAGAATACAGGACACTGCCCGAACACAAGATTACAATCAGTCAAGTTATTGTAGTGTCAGAAGGCAAGAGGAGGCAGCAGTTGCATAAATATGAATCACAACAAAAGAATAACTCCTAACCAGTTAAATTATTACAATGTCAAACGTAGTTAAACAGAGTAGAAGTGCGAAAGCATATCTTTAGCCTGGTTGGCTCATAGTTTTCATTTGCTGGGTCGACGGCACGTCTTTGCGACATTAGGTTCAGGTTAAACTGAGTTCTAGGTTAATCTGCTCTGATCTGTCAGCGCCTCAGATGCAAGTGAAGACGACGACGTGCAATAGACAGCGCGATAGTGTGTTTCTGCTCAACAGGAATCGTGATAGGCTGCGCTGGCCTCAAAGGGCTCTCGTGCAGTCCCCAAAGAAGCTGATGGCCGTGGCCATGGGTGGATTATGCCGTGGCCAGTGAAGTCACGGCAATATTTCTTTAATTCATTCATTCAAAGCCAAGGCAAAGTCTTCAGCAGTGGCCCGGTTTCTACTGCTTTTGTCGGGAAGTAGAGCCTTCGCTCTAAAAAGCAGGGTTCCTGACGCGATGAGAGGACCCGAAGCAGAAGCCGGTTTTTAGCTGTCATCAAAGCATTACCGGAAAGAAATGATGATTTGTGTAGGAATAATGGCTGCCATAACGTCTATGTGCTTTGAATAAAACAATGCAACAAATGTCCTTGTCCTGTATGGCGATCATCCTTATCTCAAAATTGTGTCATTAACACGAGCACAAATATATGTTCTATATAATATGATCCGGCTGTATATGTCACGATCGCAATTCCAGGAATCAGAATCCCATTAGGCCCATCAGATTGGGGCCACCTTTATCGACGTTGAGAAAGCTTTCGACATATGTGCCGTAACAAGCTCCTTAAATAGATAGCTCAGTCATCAAGAGCACAAAATTTATTTTATTTCTGCTATTTCTGGTTTTGCTTCAGTTTATTACCTTTGATAAGGACGCCATCAGGTTTATTGATAAATGTAGTGAAAACATGATGGCAGGCTGGTCAAAGTACTCTATCGTTATACTACGTATAGCTAACCTCAAGGAGCAACTGCTTCTAAACAACATTTTCCCAAGTTTTCGGAGGGGAGCTATAATTGATAAAAAAAGAAGTTTGCGGAAACGACTACTATTTTTTAACAGAAATAGAGATTCAATTCCAATGCACACATCATTCTAAAGGTCAATGTTATGAGCTCGTAACGGGTTCCGTTTTCTTAGCGCCAAGTTCAAAAGTAGCCTAGAATTGTAAAGCCATATGGGTATTATCTTTTGCAGACCTCGGTCAACTCTAATATGTTTAGGTTTGACATTAAAACTGTGGACAAAAAAGGCATGTTAAAAGCGCACAAATCCTTAATGCGACTAGTACATGAATGCGCTTTGGTTCTCTTCCTTACGCATTCTTCCCGTAACAAGAAAGCAATCGATGTTTATACCAGGGGTACCACCGTGGTTTATGCCTAACAATGATGAATACTTATAAGTTAGATCGCAGGTGCACAGGGCAATGAGACAACGTTTTCATCACACTCAAAAGGCCCGTAAATAAAAATACCGTCATCACAGCTTGCATCTCCTCTATGTCTATCTGCTCTTGAGCATAAACTAACTGGCGTGATAGCCACTCTACATCATGCAATATAACGATATGTGAATGGCTTTAAATACTGCCTTAGTCCTTATTGTTTTTTTGCATCCACAATTCAGCAGTGGAATAAGTGGAATGGGTCTCAGTGAGATTTTCTTATTAATCATTTTATTCATGGACTTTCTAGTTATGTGACAAATTAACATTTCGGCCATTTTGCTTAAATATTTGTACGTGATACTAAATATGTGCATTCCTGTATGCGTCCCTCTTTGCTTGGCGATATGTTCATCCTGCTATGCTTCACCATTCTAACGACAGTATTTGTATATAAATATTATCTTCAAGGATGGATTATTCATTTATTCATACTGTTAACCGTCTGCATGAGGGTCATTTCAGGGAGGGAAACATATACAGACACAAGTGCAATTCTCTTCGCTAAAAAAAGAAACACTCAAATGCGCAGAATTACAGATTTGCATAGCAATCTTTCAGGAACGCGTTCACACCTATCACAAATTTTTCTACATCTGTTTGGTCCACAACGTCAAAGCACAGAAAAATAATAAAGCCGCTTAGATAAAAGTTACGCCAAGTGAAATAAAACAAGCGATGTCTTTGTACTACAAAGGAATGCGCTCGACTTTTACCTGCTCCAATAACAAAGACAGTCGAGCCTTGTGGTTTGACTACATCTTGTGTAAAGCCTGTAATTGTCGCTGGCGCAATCCGCGGTCTAGATGAGGCAGTAAGAAGTTATGACCACAAGCTACTTCGCCACGTACCTTGCAACTAGGTCGTGCTGGCGAGCCAGATAGCGAATGATGGCGACGCTCTGCATCATCTTGATGTCGTCGTCGATATAGTACGGAAGGTTGGGAAACTTCAGGCCCAGGGAGAACTTTTCCCCGTACCATTCTTCCCGGTCGAAATCTGGCTCTGGAACGTAGTTGTAGCGCTTGTCTTCGAACTCGATGCCCTGGTACACTAGCAGGTTGCGTATGGGCTGCACCATGCCTCTTATGTTCCAATAACCAAGGACTGGAGACATCGCTGTGGGAAGCCATGAAAGAAAAAAGCATGGGTCACAATAGAATATGTATGCATACATGCATTATTTCCAGCACAAAATGGCAGGAAGTCTAACCGCGTAAAAATTAATGTTCACTCAAATGCTCCCTCTATTTATTAGCTTTCAAGCGGGGTATTATAGCGGCAAGTCATTGTAAGAAAGATGAGGTTGGCATGTTATAGCACACCGTAAAAAATAAGCTTCACTGCATGCGACAAAAATGTAATGAAAAACTGTCCAAACCATAACGTGTACATCGCATCAACGGCCGTAAGGCGTCGTCGGGGCAACGCTAAAAATTTTAGGGGCACACTTCACATTCGCCTTCAGGGCGTGAATGCGTCCGATCAGCGGATTGAAGTCTTCTTTGCTTCTCACTTCTCAGACACGAACATTGTTCTTTAATTTGTTCTATTTTATTTTAGTGCGAAAGAACTAATTGACAGGGTGAAACTTAACCCACAAACTTGTGGCATGCCTGACCTTGAGGGTGCAGAAATGAATAATGTCGCCACTGAGTGTATAACCCAGGGCGGCGCGAACAGATAAGCTGCGCCGGCCACTGCACGAAAACATTATGCTATCGCCGCAGCTGATCACGCCTCGTGTTAAAGCGCAACACACAATAGTTCTGTTCATTGCACATCGTCGTCTTCATACACTTCCATTTGCAGAGCGAACATATATAAGTTTAACCACGACCAGTGCTTAACCTGATTCTAATATTGTCGCCAGACGTGCCGACAACCCACCAGAGCAAATGCAAGAGCCCAACAACGATAAACACATATGATTTCACATGTTTCCTCGGATTAACTACGTTATAACCCTACCACTTTTTCGCTTTTTTATATACTTATTTTTATTCTCATATTTTTAATTGCCATACGACACATATCTCTGATTTATCTCTACAAGAATTCGCAGGCATCGAATGCAGCCGATGCGATAGAGAGCGCATTAGAAAGCGGTAGAAATATCTGCATGAGTTTGAGTTGGCAAGCGGCTCCCAAGACTACTAGGAATGGTGTTTAGGACAGATCTTTTCCTCTGTAAAAGGTGGTGACGGTTAACTGACGTGCAAGTAATGGGCCACAAAGAGAAACTAAATTCTATAAAAATCAATAAATTGCCGGGGGCTTTGGAATGTTTAAGGTTTGAGCCTGTGGGAAGCAGTTTGCACTTTCATGCACGTACGTATCTCCAAATAGCCCTAGGGGATCCTGTATGCCAACATAAAGAGGAATATTCGCAACTGAGATGTCCTGCGCATTCCCAATTATCCTAGCAAAAGCATCTGTCGTGGGAGTGGCAGCTGTCACTGACATGCGACTAAAACAACGTTTACGATATCTGGACAATAGAGGCACATAACAGCGATTTGTGTCTAAATGTATACTTTTTCTTTATTAAGAGAAGTACAGTTAATACGGCCTCCGGGTACAACAAGCGCAATCCGCGTGACTATCGTGGTTCTTATAAGTGGGCTCTACTTAACTTCAGCATTACTCCGTAGGTGTTTTATGTATGCCCTATCCTAGGGGTTCATCGATCTTAGAATTAAAATTTTCTGTATCACTATGCGAAACAATAAAGATGGAGAAGTCGTCCCATATATATATATATATATATATATATATATATATATATATATATATATATATATATATATATATATATATATATATATATATATATATATAAAGGAAGCCAACAGTCACGGAAACCAAGGGGCATAGGGGAATGTTTCTAATCTTTTTTTTATTTGTAGTGCCAATCAATCGGTTTAAAGAAAATTACTTATAAAGCAGCAGAAAAAACAACCATACCGCCGGTGGGATCCGAACCCACGACCTCCGAATATCGCGTCCGGTGCTCTTACCAACTGAGCTACGGCGACGGCTGTCCAATCTGCTGCTTTCGTGGGTATTTATGTTTACTGCGCGTAAGCGAACCTTGAGAGTGTTCACCAGCGCCACCCTCGACCATAGCGGTGGACGTAGCACGTCCTGTTATACCGCGAGTGTATAAATATATATATATATATATATATATATACACACGTAACCGCGAAACGACAGGTTAGAGGGCATGCACTTTGTGCTATTTGGATTGGTTTACCTAGATCTTAACGTTCCGAAGCGACTCAGGCTACAAGAGATGTCGTGGTGAAGGGCTGTCTAAATTTCGACAACCTGGGCTTGTTTAACGTGCACTCACATCGCACACTACACGGGTCTGTAGCAGCCGCCGCGGCCAGAATCGAATGTGCTATTTAGAGATGGGTCTGCGTCGAGCAACTACTGCTTTCTGGTCACAAAGAAGGTATATTCACTGAAAAAGTCGTTTTATAAGCTATAAATTGCAGTTGTCTCCATCACCGGCCATTTTCTCAAGACCGAACCACGATAACGCCAGTACATCTTTTTATACGAGATCTCTCAGGCTAGGCTAAACTGGTATTCCATTCGTAAATGTAATCGCAGACAGCCTTCGATAGTTACGTAGCATATTGCAATTGATAGGGGCGAAACTCGACATTTTTTCAATGCAATTTTCTCTGCAAAAATTGGTATTTATGTACGCAAACAAACACAACATAACGCATAAAAAACCACCAAATTATATCTTAGCAAGACAGAAAGTTGGATGCAGTAGGTCGCGGTGTCTGTTTAACGTTGATTTTGCCGCCAGCCTTGGAAAGCCTTGGACGCTAAGTTATGCGGGTCCTTAACCCAAGACAGGTAAAATAACCGCCAGCATTCCTTTTCTTGCTTATTTTCGAAAATGTTCTTTACTGCTTCCCAAGACGCACCTGTCAGTGCACAGATGACTCTTACTTGAGATCGCCTTTAAAAGAAGGAACAGATTGCAGCAGCGGAAATATTCACAGGAAAATACCAAAACAAGAAGAGCTACCTTAGCTAGCTCAGACTGCTTTAAGACCTTATGGTTTGAGGATAAAGCGTGCAGGCTCCATAAATCTACCCCACCGCTTCTGCGTTGAATTGCGGTTTTCGAAATTTCGACATACTCTACAGCGTATAATGGCATGCCCTGCACAGCTCATTCCCACACTGAGTGGCGGCTTGCCCTGGCGTACACCAGAAAAAGTGTTGGACATATATCTTCGTGTTGACCCTAGTGTTGCTGCGTTCTTTCTTGGGTAGTATCCTAACCGACACAGAAATATGTTTGCCACAAAACACAAACTAGATTATAATTTTTTTACTCGCCAAAGCAACGCATAAATTCAAGCGAAACAAAAAGTACGTGTTATAAAAGACCGTTCATTTTTTGACACGGCTAATACAGTGCGTAAATTGGATGTGCTGGCCTTGTTCTGGATTCTGCATGTTAAAGTCGATGTGGAGCACTTTGACAGAGAGCAAATTGAGAGTACACGTTTCTGCCTTGTCATCTTGCGACAGAAAAGCACCCAAAATTTTAATACCACCAAATACTCTCCCGACACATTCTTCACATCTCATGTGAAGAATGTGTTGCGTTGGTACTTAATTACATACTATTTTTACCAATAATTTTGGTCTCAGTCAGTGCCAGCGCTGAAGGGCACCTTGTTATCACAGTAGATCGACCAACTAAAACTAGCACGTTCATAATGACGTCAGCGTCACCGGCAAGTACTGGTTATTCATGTGAGCAACCTCTGGGTTTTGTGACTTTATAATAATTGGTGAAAGTGCAACTTGACGTCACTCGATTCTGGTGGAAATGCTGAGCGGCTGCTTGGACAATATTCAAAATCATAATAAATTATGCAGCACTGAACACCTGGGCTGTCAGTTGTAGAAGGCATCTGCCTACGCCTTTAAGACATATCTTATCGTTTGTAGGCGTTTTCAATTTTGTGCTCTACACCTTTAGAAGAATGTCTATTGTACCAACATATATGGGATGCAGCGTGTTCTCGAGTGCTGTGACATCAGACACGCCTCCGCTGCAGTGCTCGAACTCGACCGTGACAAACCCTTTGACTGACGGTCATCAAGTGGCGTCTGTGTAGAGGGCGGCACGGTTCGAACAGGGGGGGGGGGGGGGGGGGTCAGTTCCTATTGTCTGATTAGTACACGAGGCCTGCTTGCATCATCGTGTCGATTGAGACGGAACACAAAAGACGCCCGTATTCTGTGCGATGTCAGTGCATGTTAACAATCCCCAGGTGGTCAGAATTTTTCCGCAGCCCTGCACAACGACGAACCTTTCGATCCATTTTCTTTCACTCCCGCCTTCCTCTCTTTCCTCACGGCGCGGTTCCGGTGTACACACCAAAGTGACACAGTTACAGCGCCAGTTCCTTTTGTCGAAAACCATGAACTATTTAGCACCATAATTACCACAGAAAAACTAGTAAACCACTAGTTTTGACTCAGTGCAGCCTCAAGAACAGTGCGATTAGCGCAACGATCTATGGCCTTGAAAAGTCTAAAGTAGATAAAAATATACTTGCGAGATTGAAAAGAAACGCACACGAAGCAACGCAGAAAAACCCTGCGCTCGTGAAATACAAAATTCAGCGCCGACCAACCTGTTCATTTTTCCTGTATCGCTGTCCCGGCCCCGGTAGCGCTGAGTGAGGCGCCGCACTGCACCGCCACTGACGAGTGCATGGAGTTTATAGTCGAAGCCTACGCTGTCTGGGAACGATGTATTCAAGCTGAGATCACAAGGCAAAAGATAGTTTGACGAGAGGATAATCTTTTATTTTAAACCAACTCAAGCTTTCTCGGACACCTCTTTTAATTTTGAGCTACTATATAGTACTGTAGCATACTCTTTTTAAGTATTGACGGGAATGCGTAGGGAAGTCTTGTTTTTAAAGATTTTCCTGCCCTCCCACAAAATACCAATGAGTTGAGTTCTTGAGAATTTTTAGTAGACCTCTACAAGCACACCGAAGAGGGATCTGCGGATATATTAACATTATTGTGCAATTCTAATATATGCGAAAAAATTGTAGCCTCCAATTACTTCCATAAAAAAAGGATGTGCTTTCCAGACTTTCTGGGTATGCAACAGTGAGCTCTGACACACTGTTCTAAATGATAGCAGTGCAGAGGAATATAATACGTCATTCCTTGCTCTCAATAAGGTAGGCCTATACTGGATCCCTACGTTTATTTCCACACGAGCATGTGCTCAAAACAATCTACACAGCGCGCTCAATTATGAATGCCAGAAGACAAAGCCGGGTAGTATGGCCCCAGTACTGCAGTGCTAGCAAAAGATGAATTCGCCTAAAAGAAACTCCGGAGACGAGCATATTGAACAGTAAGATTCACTAAGATTTCCTGCGCATATAAACGTGCACAGCTTCGTCATCAAAAGTTACCAGAAAGAGGGTAAATACGGGTGGCCTGTGGCGACAGCAGACAGAGTACCCTGCAGGCTTCCCTAGAGAAAGCCATTTTATTCATGGGTTCCTCTGGACGAAGCCTGTCCTTGTGTACCTGAGCGTAGTTTCCCTTCTAATCGCTATACGTTCGTTGATAGATTTCGACATACTCTTCTAATCCGGCACGAAAAAAAAACAACGACAAGAATATTCTTCAGGTGGCGCCAATGGTCCTGCTATGAAGAGAAATAAGAGATACCGAACCCACTTTGTAGCATTCTCTTGCGACAGGTGAGGATCGATTTGGCTCTCATTTGGCAACCCTAGCTCCTGTAGGACGCCTGCAATCTCCCATGCTTAGGATCACGATAATGTTCAAGCCTCCGTACGCGCTTCTACTTAGCATAAAACTTGCATACCGCGGCCACAACTTGGAACTCTTATAGGATGAGTAAGCTTTGAGTTAGGACTGACATGTAATGAATGCCATCAAGAACGAGCCAGCTTGTTCACACTTATCGCCACTTTTTCTCGTGACCTGTAGAAGCAGAGTGGCAGAGGGACTCGCCTCGAATTGGTCAAACTCTTTGCGTCATAGAGGGGCTGAAAGGATTAAGTTCGAAGTGAGGGGCAACACTGGTGGCCTCTGATTCGGCAGTGCAAACTTAATGGGCGGTATCCAGGCATTACCGAAGTGCCAACCGCTCCTTTACGGCCTGGCTGCCAGCCTTGACTTCCTTCATACTGCGCATTTCCCGACCACCGCAAAACACTTCCATCAGCCAATGAGGCTCTTCTACCTTGAATGTGAAGCAGCGTTTCTCTATTCACAAGGGTGCAATAGTAGGGGACAAGTGGTCGCTTCATAATTTTCCCCTGCACATTGAGCGCCAATATGTACGACCACCTTTTAAGAGTTTCCATCATGCCCGTAAGTATTTCCTAGGTTGCAAAGTGTACATACGAGATGCAATTTAATCGCAGTGCTAGAGAGGGTTAGTTCGAGTTTTGGGCATAGTTCGATATTCAAGACATTACCACGTCATAAACGTGATTTTTTTTCCTACGAATA
This sequence comes from Amblyomma americanum, assembly GCF_052857255.1. Taxonomy (NCBI): domain Eukaryota; kingdom Metazoa; phylum Arthropoda; class Arachnida; order Ixodida; family Ixodidae; genus Amblyomma; species Amblyomma americanum. The sequence continues at coordinate 38,430,147 of NC_135506.1, read as the reverse complement.
TCAAATTTTAATACTCGAAGTTCATGGTACTACGGTTGATTCCGTTTTGCTTGAGGTACGTGGAGCTGCCCAAAGACTAGATAAAAATTTTCCCGTACGTCACCGTCCGTCTACCTCCTTCGTTCGATGGGCAGTAATGGCTCCGCGAAGACGTAGACGCGTTCTTCGCCAGGAAATGAAATATCAAGACCACGTGATTTGTACAATACCTTGAGTGCGCAGCTCGACTAGCTGTCTGCGACACACGCCTCTCGACGCGGAGCAGATATGTGCGACTTTCGCTACGCGTTCGCCAAACCCTGAGGTCCCATAATGAGCAAGGCATTCAGGACTGTCCTAATGCCCTGGTTTAGATTATAGTTACACAATTTATTCCGAATTCATGAATGAACGTGGAAAGTTTCGGAAAGTTTTGTAGGCTGAGCCAGAGCTCCAGGAATACCTTATTGAGGGCTATTGTAGCTTAGGAAATAATAAGGTCTATAATTTAAATATCACTAAATTGATGTTGCCTAATTACCCACGTAACCATGACACCTATCTGCTAGCCTTCTATACACCCAGTCTTGTGGAGGACTGTTGTAGGGGTTGATAGAAAAAGCTAAGAAAGCATTTCAAAAATGTATCAGTAGAACTATTACGAAAAATAAAGACTTTTCACGTATAAATTGTGTTTTGAATGCAAATAAAAGCCTGAGAGCACCCTTCCAAACGACATTGTGAAGCCAGTAGGCATTGAAAACTGGTCGCCCTCTCAAGGAGCGTTATGAGGTCAATGTACGGAACCACTTATTTCACAAATGAACTAAGGAGCTGAAAACCATGAGCGTAAGAAAACGGTTAACGGTTGCCTCCGCAGGGCTCCTTTTGATTCTACTTACGTCCCGCGCTTTTACCATCAACTGAACGTAACAAAGCTCAAACTTTCAATTGCTGTCTTGGAGCATTCAAACGTAGTTAATGAATCAACCTTTTAAAGAACTCCACGCGACCGCCGCCTTTCCGCCATTCCATTATCAATATGCCAGCACCGCTTGTGATCTGTACTTTGAAGTTCTAAGAGCACTAGCCTGTACGATGTCATAGTTGTTTGCGTACACATCACTCGCAGTACAGCCCTCGCACTGTTGTGGCCAGTGGTGCCAATGGCGGGTACGTTCTCCCCGGCCCAGTGGGAAGCATCTTCCACTCTCTGGTACAAGCACTGCGTTTCAAGTGAGTGGCTGATTTATTGCTGGTCTTCCGGTTACTTCGGGGTATGTGCTAAAGACGCTACATCCAGCTGCTCACGTTCATGATAATAGCGTAGCACTATTCAGTCCTTTAAAGGCGTGCCCTTGGCGATTCTGTGCACTTTTTTCGATTCCCACGAACACCTTCCGGCATCACTAAGTAGAGAGCAGATCGTCATTATGGGAGCGACAATCACTTGTAATGAATTTTCCTTAAGTCTAGAATATAACCTCTTTAAAATGTTTGTGCAACAGTGTGCTAGATAATATAGGCACTCTTCGGCACGGGCAGTGTGCAAAGAGTTTCTTGCAAAACAGTGGTTCTATTTCAATTCTAGATTCAGTTTATTGCTTGAACATGCGGGCATGCGTCGCTTTTGTTAAACGTTTAGAGCTCACGGGTGTGCTTAGTGATAGTGGTACATGCCTAGTGATAACAAACTCACCTTCCAAAACCAAGAGAAAGCAAGCAAAAGTAAACGTCGGTGGCAGTAACAAGAGGAAAGACAAGGCGCAGTTGGGAGCTTGACGTCTTTATTTGAGAGAAGTAAGCGATTACTTGGTCAGGAAGGAACATGTAACACTGTGTTAGCCCCGTCCAGCAGCACAAAATATGCTTTCGTCAAAAGATATAGCCAGAGTATATAGACGCAGTGAACAAACTTCCACAGACACGATATGAAAACAGGCTAGGTTTATTTTAACCAGTAAACGTTTTCACGTTTTCATCGACCAATCTTCAACTTTTTGCTACTGTATGTAACAGGTATTTTGAGGAACCGAACACATTCCTGATAATTGCTCCAATAAATGAAAATAAGAAATATAAGTTTGCAAGCTGAATTGCGCAGCTTTTCCATCGCTCTACCGCCAGAAGTCACTACGGGCAATCCGCATACTGACGGCTACTGGACTGACTGTATGGGCATGCTGCATTGTAATGTAAGTGTATCCTCTTTGCGTTGCCTTGAAAGTACAGAAAACTATCAACTCGCCATGATGACTTATAGCGATGCCTGCTTTTGCCTGTAATCTGGGTCATTCCACGTGAAATGACGCAGGCATTGAGCTGAACCATCGCCGATTTTCTGTAAAAGTATTTTGTATGGTATTGCCCTAGTGAAAATTCTCCGAGCTGGTTTTTGCCGACCAAAATTTATTCGTCTATTGGCGCCCATTATTAAGTTACCAAAATAGCAAGGAATAGTCCGACGAAAAAATAGATGCGAAAGTTTCTATTCGAGGGCACGAATATTTTTTTTTTCTGGGATTTATGCTTTTATCTACAACGACTGCAAAATAATATCTTTTTTGGTCTACATATCAAATATGCAAAAGTGTTGATAACATCTGCAGCCTGAACTTTCTTAATAATCTTTATAATCTCAACGTGCTATCTAGATTCACATATTGCGTACAACTTAGAGAAGGAAATAAAACAATTTCAAAATAAACTAATTCAAAAAAATGCCAGAAATAATTCCTAATTCAAAACTTAGCATGCATTGAAGTCGCTTGATGAAGTTGTTCCGGCAAAAAATTAAAGGTAGTGCGTTGCGCAGTACCAATAATTGGCACAAATTCACGAAAGATTAACAGGAACACTTTGTTTTAAGCCTTATAGCTATTTTCTAAGCTGATAACGTGACCCCTTATCCGGGATATTCCTTACATGCTATCAGTGCAGCAGTGCATTTTAGCTGAATTCCTTGAGACATTCATATAGATACACGTCCTAGATTACACCGGCGTGTCGAGGAAAGATGAAATGAATGCAAGATGCACTTCTTGCAGCGGCTTTAAGTAGGTTGTTAACTAATGTGAACCCGAGTGATTCGCGCACAAACACTACCAACCAGTCATTTCCTAGCGTCGATGTAAAATTCTGCTATGCCATGTCATTGAATAGTCGCCAGTTCCTTTAACAGCCCTGCTCACTAGCCCCACTGACTAATTTCACTGGATAAAGTCCTAGCGGTATGCGCTACTAGATTATTTCCTGTGGCGCCCTGTCCGGAGCCAGAGATTCTAGCACCGTCCGATGCGTCGCAGGTCTCACCGCAACCTTTGTCAGTTGCTGCACAGCCGCTCGCGGCTGAGGGCCGACGTTTAATTTTGTTTGGCCAAGTACTACACCAGCGTGGCCAAATTCTTTTCTGGTGAGAGTGCGTTGTCGGTTCTAGTCATGATCAGGCCGCACCATTATAGAATTCCATCGACACGTGGAGTTTTTTTTAATTTTTTTAGAAACCCGGTCGAGAATTGCACGGCAGTGGAATTCGAAACCCGGACCTCTTGCACGCCAGCCGGATGCCCTGCCTGCACGTCCCCGCTGCACCTTTGCAGCGCTTTACGTTAACGATCTCATACGAGCGCGAGCGTTCATGCATGTTATTTGAATATCGTAGGACACAAATCATACCCTCGCTATACTACAAAAAGAGCTCAACTACCAAATCTCCAAGAGATGTATCACCGAGCGTACTTATATATAGCAATGTTTTCTTTGCCGAAGTCAACGTTTTAGCTGGCATTTATTGATAATTTGGGTTTGAGCAAAGTGGTAAGGAATGTATCACCTTTCCATCACCTCTTTCATTTCATTTTCCCATTTGGCTTGCTATGCTTTATTTCCGCTCCCCAACACAGGTGCTTCAGTATCGATGACAGATGTCGGGGCTAGCAAACATCTTTTCCTTCCTTTTTACTATTATTTTCATAAAAAAAAACACTACCACCAATGTATCACCTTGGACGGTACCGAGAACGTTTACATTGGAGAAAAGACCTATGCTAGTAGGCTATTTATGTTGTCATTTCTACACGTTACTCATAATTTTTGCATAACACCCATTTGCAGAGGTGGCAGACGCGTTCTTTTATTCAATATTTTTTATTAGTGTAGCAGTATTGTAGACGTGCCCGTCAGCACATTCGAGAAGTGCCGCTATGCAGGATAGTTTCAAATTGCAGGATAGTTTCATGCTTTCATAAAAGAAAACCCTTCGTTCTCTTCCAACAGAGAAGAAACTACTCATCAGGCTTCTCGATTTCTTTAAGATAAAGTCCTTTTCCAGTACAATAAAAAGCGATATTTAGGTATACTTTGACGCTGTTTTTACAAGGTCAGCATTGGACGCAGGGCTTGCTTGAATAATGTCCGCTCAGTTCACTATGCAACAAAAATTATCAGACTACAGTGATTCGGGAACGTGCCTTAAGTAGGGTCAGCTTACTATCCCAAATGTTTCAAACACGACGGTTTGCTGGTTGACGAATAATTCGTACCTGTTTACAGCTGCACTGCACACCGAGATTCAGGTTGGCGATGTGGCCTGATGAAAATTAATTTATCGCGAGATATGGCATAGATTTTAGCAGCTGTCAGTCACAGACAGTTATATTATGTCAGCGCTCATGCTTGTAACATTTTCAATGCATAGACCTAATGCGCACCTTTTCCTTAAGGCTCAGTGCATAAACTTTGCACTGCTGGTGCTCTGGAGCTGTAAATATAATTGAAAATAGCTGTTTATTAATTTTGTTTTCTGAATGTTCCTTACTAGAACGATATCGGCAAAACACGGACTGAAGCTGCCTGCCACGGGTATTGAAGCGCTAAGTTTGTTATGTCTGTAGCGATTATGGTTCGTACAAGGTGACTCTGCGGAGAGTGGTCAAGCACGTCAGCAGCCAAAGTAGCAAGGCCGTCCTCCGTTCCAATTTGTGGGCGGAAACCAATTTGGGAATCTGGTGAACAATCATGGGATTCCAGCCACCACGACAAGCGTGCGGCTAGAATGTTTTTATAAAATTTGCAGATGGTAGGCGTAAGGGAAATTGAACGAAGCGCCGAGAGAGATACTGGAGGTTGACCTGACTTGGGTATTGGAACCACAATAGAATGCTTCCAGTCTACCGGCATGACGCCAGAAAGCCACACTTCGTTAAAAGTATCAAGTAGGGTTTGCAAAGCCCTCCCTCCAAGTTACGGAATAATGAGTTAGGTATGCTGTCGTGCCCGGGAGTAGTAGTAGTTTTTAAACGTTCAATGGATGCCAGCAGCTCTGTCATGATGAGGTCAGAAGTAATCCCATCGGAGGGCTCTGTAACCAATAAGTCAGGTGGAGACGTAGCGGTGCAGTCATGATTTGGAAAAAATTGACAGGCCGCTTGTTGTGCAAATCTGGCCTCATCCAAATTTAGCGCAAGGCGAATGCTCTTTCTGTAATCTGAAACCTGAGAAGGGCGCTCCATGGCGAGAGACACTCTCCAAAGATGTCGATTGCCCTGCGTAGAGGACAGGCGGGCACAACATGCAGCCCAGCGTTGCCTGCCTAGGCGCTTTGCAGAGCGCCGCGCCAGTGCGGTAGCGCGGTGAAGAGTAATAAGAGCCGATGGGTCATCGGGGTGACGAGTAGCGTAAAGATCCGCCTGACGACGAAGAGCCCACAGATTCAAGAGATGTATGTCTGGGTTTGGGTCGTCTTCATTTACAGTAGTGGTAATAGTGTGAGTAGCGAGAACAGCAGAGAGAGTAGACAGTGCTGAAGAAGGGTTGAATGTAGATAAATGATTGTCTGCGCGTACAGAGTCACATGACGTTATTCGTACAGTGCGGCGTATTTTCCGTAGACGCGTAAGCGTGAGGGAGATAAAAATAGGGCTGTGATCGCTACCCAAAATATCAGAATCAACAGCCAAACGAGGGTTACCGGGGCCTAACCACCAAGTCAAATCTGTTGAATACCGGCCACCTCGTGGGCGGGTAGAGGTGTTCGCGTGGTTTAAAAGTTGAAAGGAATGATCCGAAAAGCTCCCTTGGATGTGTGCGCCCCTTGAGGAATCCGATGGGTAGCCCCAAACAGAGTGTGCGCCGTTGAAGACAGCACCAACTAGAATAGGGATACCAGAGTTGGTAGAATGTGGAAAACGAACCTATCCTAGATTGAGAGATGCGGAGCCAGGACGACTATAAAAAGAAACTAGGACAAGGGGTGTGCGTGCGGGTTTTACGAGAAGGGCGACAACCTCTTGACGTGTGTTGCACCACCGCGAAAGGTCTAGCGGTGTGTGCGGAACTGAACTGTGAATATAAATTGCAGATTTACCTGAGCTGAGGGAGGAGGCAGTGCAACGGCGATCAGGGATAGAGGGTGAATGGCATGCGCAGAAATCTGAAAGGCGTGGGAGTGCATTATGCTCTTACAGTAGGAAGGCCCATGCACTCAGCTTTCTGTCTCGAAGGCAGATGTTCACTTCAGAGGCCTTATTAGCAAATCCTCGACAGTTCCACTGCACCACCACCGATGATGATGCACTAATCATGACGAAGCCGAAGAGCTTCCACGGTGAGGGATGTCACCTGCTTCATCAGCGCTAATATCTTATCCACTGTCGGGGTAGTCACGGCTAGCAGGTGGTCGGCACCTGATTGTGGCCCAGTGCTTACTCGTGGTGATACCTCTGATGATTGCTCCCGAGTTATTAGAATTCTTCGAGAGGATTGAGAACGACGCGGTTCCAGGCGCTGGGTGAGTTCGTCTAGACACGTAGTTAACTCTAACAATTGAACTTCTTCGGTCCACACTGTACATATAGTAGGTCATAAAAAGAATCAGAAAAACTTGGTGATGTGCCACCACCATACAAACAGCACTTCTTGTGCTCACAGCACCCAGCGGTGTCCTGGCTCTCTGGGCACGCGAGCAACAAAAGCTCGATTTGCAGACCTTGGCACTATGGGCAAACCTCCAGCAATTGCGGCGCTGTACACTGTTGTTTCCTAGATGTGAACTGATTAACACGAAAAATCTATGGCCGTTAATGACTTCAGATGGGCAAGTCAGCCTCGCAAACGTAGCAATAACTGTCTCGATTGGTATTCTCGTCCCGTCACTTATTCGACTGCATCGGGGAATGGCGATCACGCCAGCCTAAGTTAATTTCTCTATCGTCTCAGACGAGCTCAGTCATGGATATTCTCCACGGACTAATCATTTTGAACCCCCAGATGAGGAGGTACGGACATGCTCACCAGGTGATTGGCGAAGGAAGTGCACATGAGTAGGTCTGCCATGCATACCTGGTCTGCTGATCTCCAAACGATCCCGCCACGGCCGAACTGCCGGACATCAGTGATCCTTATTTAGTGAGGGGTGGTTGACTTGAGATGGCTTCAGAGCTGGGTGCTGCTTACTCCGCCACAACAGAAGCAGTCAAGTGGCAACGCATCTGGGGAGAGACAGGCCGACAAGAAGGAGTTCCCCTGACCTGAAGAGCTCGTGGACAAGAGCCCACGTTCCCGCATTCAATCACCCTAGAAAACAGGAAAATAACACAGGAAACCAAGCAGAAATTTAAGAGCTAGCGCACACACCACCTGGTACTTAGCCGCAATCCAACAGAGAGCCGCAGCCCGAACCGCAGTGTGTGTCTGAGTCGGATGATGATGGTGATGATTACGTACCTACGGCAAATACCTACGGGGGGATGGGGGATATTAGTCAGGATGCATTGCGCATACAAACGCACTCATGGACAAGAAGTGGAGTAATTGGATAATTTTAAGTCCTGGACTGGAACTTAGAAAAAATATTAAGAGAAAGCGGAGATGAAAAAACAATAGATTTTCATTCTAGAAGAGGAATCTGCCTTATGTAATTATACAATTGTGAATATAATCGCACAATGGTTTCAGGACATATTCCTTGGCACTTGTCCCGAAGGAGAGAGAATCAGAATAGATAAAGGAAGCCCTAGTAGATTTGGTCCGAATAGGTATAGTTCAAATTTCGGGGTTGGCTGGGTCAAAATTTTCGGAAATGAACCTATCCAAATTTGGATGCCGCCATCATGCTGGACACTGTCAAACAAGATAGGACATCTGTTTCGGTCCAAACCGGCCAAAGCGAAATGTAAGAAAGAGAGAGAATTTTTCGGAAATGACCAGGGCCAGATTTGCAGATCGCCATCGTCTGTTGAAGACCCGGCATATGAAACCTGAAAAGACACAACGTTTTTTATTGTCCTGGCACACCTGCTAGAACATCCATTTCCAGAGCTCGCTTCGAGTTTTATGATGATGATGATGTCCTCAGTCTTAAAGGCACATATCCATGGCGGGGGATTTTGCAGGGTGCACTCTGCACCGGCGGTTGTTCTTCCTCTTCGTGCTGCTGTGCTTGGGAAAAGCAACAGCAATATGCTCTCTGTCATTTAAATCTTAGTTTTGGACGCGAAACGGGTCACATGTGAAATATTTCTGCATTCAACTTTTTCCTGCTCATTAACAAAATTCATCTATAACAGAACCTTTTCAACTGCGCTATACCCTTTTCTCATTTTCAGTCGGCCTTGTCAAAGAAACTAATGTCGTCCTCAGTTTAATCTCTCTCACTCCGCACTGTTTCTTATTTTTCTTTGATAATAAAACGTTCCTCAGCAACTGTCAGTCGTCTCTTCTGTCTCGGCTATTTCCCAGCAGTAAGTACGTGGAATTTACCCATTGAGGACAGCAGCAGCAACCTTGCATGCAGAAAGAAGAAAAAGCAGAAGAGCCCGAGCTGATGATAATGATGCTGAACGCAGCGAGCTCTACCGGCAACCGCCGTGAAGAAGAAGAAGCGCCGAAGACGCCCTGGCCCTCGGTGTGGACGCGCGGCGTCCTTATATATGCGAAGCCATCACTGGTGTGGGCAGAACGCAGGACAGTCCTTCCTTGATGAAGGTCAAAACAGGTTATATGGCGCCCCGAGATATTCTGCCGCGTCGTCAGGGTCATGTTTGCATGAGGACGCCTATTCTTTGAGACATCACGATTATTTGCGTGCGTCACATCCTGCTTCTCGGGGCGCCTCTGCTAAAACGGCACCCCTCGCAGCGTTGTAGAACGCCGTCGCATGCGTAGTTAAGGTCACGAAACCTCCTTCGCTCCCGCCGAACATCCCGCCCATCGCATCTTGGTCATAGGAATGAAGCAACGTCTTAGGCGGGGTAATCTCGCAACCGTACTTCTTGCAATGGCGTGATGTGAAGCCGGTGTATTCAACGCCTCGGAAAAAACGCGATGCGCTCGGACGCGGCAGTAGTAACACACACGATTTCTAAACGGTGGCTGAAGTCCGCGACCTCTGTGTCATTTGTATCCCCCAAGCCTAGGAAGACTTCGCTCCGTACCCAAGGCATGGAACCACCAGTGCTTAGCGGAGCCCTATGAGCCTTGACATCATGGTCATGAGGGAGCCCGGAGGTGCAGATTTGGCCCCTAGAGGAGTCATTCATGAAAGGCACTATGTATGCTTGGATGCGCTCAATGAAGGCGGCGGCCGGGTTTGGCTCCAGCATGATGCACGGTCGGGGCCCGGAATGCCGTGGCTCCCACAAGCGGTGGCCCCTTCGCCATCGCTGTTGTGAGAGGCGTCTTTCAATAAGCAGTGGTCGCGCCTTCTAACCGCGCCTGTTTGACAGTTGCCACGGCACAACCCGCCCGCCGTGAGGTTTAGCTGCCGTTGGCTACGCCACCTGCAGCTCAGGAGCTGTCTCTGAGGCCTTGCAGCAGATCGTCGCAGCTAGTCGAGACCACAGCTTCCGGCCTGTCGGCATAAACCGCTGGAAGTCGGGAAGGGATTCCAGACGCCTTAGGAGATGGAGGACAGCGTTGTGTTAAATGGAAAGCGTAAAGACCCCACGTCCAGAAAAACCGGCGTTATCGTTGGCGTCGGTGGTCGTAAGCGACAAATGGACAAAAAATCGCCCAGAGGAGCAACCGATGGAGCTGCCGCGTTGACTCAGCGGTTAGGGCACTCGGCTACTAAGCCGGAGAACCCGGATGCGATCCCGACCCCGGCGGCTGCGTTTCGATGGAGGCGAAATGCAATAAGCGCCGGTGTGCTTTGCGTCGTCAGTGCACGTTAAAGATTCTCGTGTGGTTGATATTATTCCGGAGCACTCCACTACGGCACCTTAATGTAACTGGAAGCTTCCACTGAGTCTACGGCACATCTTTATCGCTGTCTTCTTCCAATCTAACCTTCCTCCATTCCCTTAGGACGCGGTTCCGGTCTATACCGTAATGTGTGAGACAATTGCTGCGCCACTTCCTGTAATTGAAACCCAATTTTCATTTCTCTAACCCGTGAGGCAGGTGGTCTATGTCATGCGGCCTTTTGACGTCAACATAGCCTGCCCAATAAAATTGTGAGCAAACATTACTGCCATGGCAGGTAGGATTTAAATTAATTGTAAGTCACAGGAGACTGCAAAGAAAAGACGTGTAGAATTGTGATATTCGGAATCAGAAGAGTGGAGCGTCATGATAAGTTGCACGGCAGCGAATCATCGTATGAAGATATAAAAATCGTGGCAACTCCTACGTACTGGAGGCCACCTTAATCGCGCTGTGAAGGCGTGAAGAAATGCAGTAAACAGGTGAATTAAATCAATGCAAATAAGAGCGCGGTATAGCTTCTAACAGTAATCTGCAGGTCATAAAATTTTGTCTCTGCTCAGCGAGCAATGGCTTGCTTTCCAATGCCAACACTCTGTAATGCGCGCGCATCACAAAAAGGCAGTTGGCTGAGATGGCGATTGCGGCGGCTGCGTTCTAAAGAAGGCAAAACGCTAAGGCGCCTGTGTGCTGTGCGATATCAGTGCACGTTAAAGATCCTCAGGTTGTCGAAATTATTGCGGAGCCCTCCACTACTATGGAACTAGAAATTTAGCACAGTTGTTAATTTTGTACACCAGATGAATGAAGTTTTCAATGACACCAGGAAGTTCGGACACAGTTGTTAATTTTGTACACCAGATGAATGAAGTTTTCAATGACACCAGGAAGTTCGGACTTGTTGGATTAACTTAGTTTCAAAGTGAAATAAATGCAAATAAAAAAAGAAGTGACATTAGAAGCCGTCAAATGCAAGCCCATTAAATTACCTATAATGCCGACCACGTGTTCTAGCTGGGTTTTGTTCGCGCTTATAATATTACAACGCCTAGGAAATACCGGCGGACCAGAGGTCACGAACATAGAAACTGTCCTTATCTAGATAGTTTCTAGTACTGTAGTGCAATATACTCCCATTGAGTAGCTGGTCAATAAGAGACAGACCTAGATTAACCAGTATAAAAGAGTTCTGGGGAGGAAAACACGCTGTCTTTGACATGCGCGCAGGAGCTTCCCCAGGTTTGCATTAAAAATAAGAGATGGGGACTAACTTCAATAAACACAGAAAAATTTAAATTCTAGTTACTGCAGCGTTAAGGCTGTCGGTATCAAAAACAATGAGGAAAATTTTAGACGTTTGTTTCGGCACTGATTGCCACTGAATGCCGAGAAATGCTTCATAAATGCGAGATGATGTAGTTTATTCACTGGCACTGTTCACTGAATTCTCTGACTGGCGGAGAGGTTCGCGTCCTCATCAGCACTTAAAATTTGAAACATGAGAACAAGAATTATACGAGTACCTTCCGTTGGATTATCAGAAGGCATCATACTTATATAAAGAGTTATACTAAATGGACTCAGTAACTCCCCTTAGTCTACTAACTAATCGCCAGGAACTCGCTTGAATTTACCCACCAATACACAGTAATCCACGTTAATCAACAATGTATTTTTTTCCAATTCCCCTCTCATCTAACAATTATTCTACTCCTTTCTAATCTACCAATAAGTCGGCCTACCCAATTTTTAGAGGTTTTCGGACCTTTTGGGTGCGAAGTAAATTCGAAATGATATCGCATTTAATTTAAGAAAGTCGTTAAGAACGTCCCTACGTTATTTTTTTCTCACCTTGCCTAATAAGTGAAGCTGTGTAAAACCCGGTGATGGTCAGAAGCCGCGTACAGTATTCCTTGACGCCCTTACGGCCAGTGCTAACAGAGTTCCGTTGCAAAACGGTTGGTCTGCGATCCGACAAAAGTTGAGATCTATGTCCTCTAAAATAACTAAGGAAAAAAGAGAATTATGTTATTTTGTTACCGTCCTGCGCTCATTAATACCTATCACGTTAGGACGACAGCTGTTGTAATAATACAGCAAACAGCCACCAGAATATTGATTAAAGTAAAGCGAACGCGCCTTACTTCCCATTAGGAAAAGTGAGAGGAGTCATGGCAAAAAACGTTTCTTCTCGGAAGAGATTCAATGAGCTCGTCGCTGTCTCTGTAAGATAGTTTCTATCCTAGTATGAGCAGCTCGCGACCACTACACCGGAATTATGCGCGTGATTATGACTACGCCTTGAGACAAACCACAGAGCTAGGTACATATGTTCTTCTTCTTCCTTGAATCTGAATCTTGAAATCTCAATCAAATTTTCATCAACATTGTTCATTCGCTGCCATCGAAGCCAGGGGCGGCGCCGCGCGTGAAACGCGCTGCGTGCAACGAGCTCCACGAGAACCGCCGAGCCGGCCGAGCCTCCAGAACGGTCGTAGCCCTCGCTTCGTTCAGACGGTTTTTTCGCTTTCGCAGTCGATCTGCGCCAGGCCCTATCTGACGATCTCATAGCGCGGACCTGTCCCTCATCCTGCCGGCCCAGCCTCCCAGCCCCCGGACCCGTCCACGTCCCACCAGGGTCGACGCCTGTGCCTGTGCTGACACCGTGAGTAGTTGCGTGAGCAACAAACCTGCTGGTTTCTTTGCTGGCCACTTCTGCGGCATTCGCGCCCGATCAAATCGGCTGCGACAGGCCGATTCGGAAGGCACAGAATTTCACCCTCGCTCGAGTAAACACTACTGTGCCTCGCCATTCTTGAAGCATCTCAATTATCTCAGAGGCATGGCAGCTCAGTGAATATGCATATAACGATTACTTAACAGTATTAGCGCCGGTTTGTCTTCCATCTCATGACTTTAAATGCTTCTACCTTACGATTGCAGAGCTGCGTAGTCCGTAGCGCGAGGCACTGTCTCAGGGCTGGCGAACCGAGTCAACATGCTTGCTTGCGTGACTAGGCTAGATTCTCTCGACGCCCAGCGCCATTTTTGGGCCTTTCTGGCGATGCTGCGCCTCCAAATCGGCAGCCGTAATGGCATACCCGCATTATTTTTGTGCTGTTGGAAATGAGACCATGCATTATTGCTGCGGCGCTTGAGTGATGTTCGGAATCCTTTCGCCTAAAATGAAATGAGACCGAACAGTGGCTTCTGCCTCCCTATATCGTGACCATGGCATCCAGGCGCCCCAGTCGGCGGCACTCTTGGTCAAATGCCTCTTTGGCACAGTGATAGCTTCGGTTTAAATATGTCACATTCTACGACGCGGGAATTGCTTGAATACGCTTAGTTAAAGCGGCGCCGCGTAGAACATGCTCGGTAGCTCTACCGCAGCATAATAGCACCTCGCGTTGCTTCTCAATTATTTCGCGGCACTGCCCTCGGGTCCAGCGGCGCACGCCCTGGGAACGTTTCTCGTAGACATAGAAAGCTCGCTTGCTGGTTGCCCGACATTAAACGCTCGTTGGTGTAGCTGTGCTTTCTCGTGCCATGAGGAGGTCCCGCTGCTTTTACCGCATGCGCTCGTAATTCGCAGATCACATGTATTTATCGAAGTTGCAGAAAATTTCGCTGTTGTTGTAAGGCATTGGAAAATTCGTCGGAACTGTCGTTGTACACGACGAAGCACTACGTTGGCGTCCCCTATTTGGCAAGTGGATCTCTAAATCCTTTTCTCCCTCTTCTGCCAATCTTTTTTATTGTGGTAGCAATACTGTGCGCGTTTTGATTTCGGGCATGCATAAGTACGTATGGCCCTGAAGCCTGCTTTGTGGCAGGCGGCCCATCTGCCCATTAGATTATGACTGACACCTGGCAGGCTTTCGGGGCAAATTCCTTCAGAATAAAGGATTTTAGGGGCAAAAGCCTTTAGTTAAAATTGCTTCAGGTTAAAGGCGTTTACGGTGAAGGCTTTCAATGGAACGTCTTCCATGTAAAGTTATTTAGGTTAAAGGGCCTGAAGGTAAAAGCATTAAAGAAACATTCCTTTAGATTATATGCATAGAGGTCAAAGACCTTTATGTTTAAAGCAAAGGGTGCATTTGCATTCGCAGCATGTAAGAACCTTAGATAAGAGGGTGGGCAAAAATGTTTAAAATTTTCAATTTTCACTTGTCTCGTTTATAAAAGACGTTCTTTCTTGCATCTGGTCTAGTGTCGCACAACTTCATACACAGTATAATTAAAATAGCGCACTGAGCCGGAGCAACCAGATTCGAACCCAACTGCGGGGACCACGTTTTGATTCATGCGAAACGCAGAACGCTGCAGTGTGCTGTTCGGTGTATGTCCACGTTCAAGACATTCAAGCGTTTGAAATTATTCCGGAGACCTCCACTACGGACCCTTTCTTCCTTTCTACTTTCACTCCCTCCTTTAGCCCTTTCCTTACGGCGGAGTTCGGGTGTTCACCGAGATATGCGATACAGTTTCTGCGCCATTTTCTTCGCTCAAAAACCAATTTTAAATTTTGCACCTCCGATTTTTCCTCCACTGTTGGCTACTGCATACGTTTAGGTACACCTTTGTCTCTTAGCGTATACATCACCTTTTTGTTTGTGCCTAGTTTCCTCTTCACCGCTTTCAGGGTGCCTCCGTTCGTTACAGCGTGCTCGTTTCTTTCGTAAATAATCTTCCTTATGTAGGCTACCTTTCATTTATTAACTTTGATAGCTTTGCCAGCTCTGCCTTGTCTATGGAAGACGCCCTCATGCTTTCACGTTTTATATTTCGCCTGCTGTGATAGGTTGCCGGTATCATGCCGTACCAACCTACTGCCTACTTCTGCTGGGCTTTTCTGATGGAAGCTCCGTGATGTCGAATATCCATGGAGGCGAAATTCTAGAGGCCCGTGTACGGTGCGATGTCAGTGCACATTAATGAACCCCGGGTGCTCAAAATTTCTAAAGCCATTCACAACGGTGTCCTTATAGCCCGAGGTTTGGGACTTTACCCCCCCCCCCCCCCCTATGAACAAGAAACCCATCTTTCCTTGCTTAAACAGTTAAGTCGCGGGGCTGATTTGAAGCCGAACATCTGTTCGGCAGCGTTATCCTGGATTAAAACATTTAAAATTGGTTTTTGAGGGCAGGAAATGGCAGAGTATGCCTCACATCTTTGGTGGACACTTGAACCGCGGCTTAAGGCAAGGGATACAGAGGCAGGAAGAGGAAGAGATGCCCTAGTTTAGGGCTCTTGAATAATTTCGACCACCTAGGTATCTTTAGCGTGCGCTGACATTGCACAGAACACGGGCACCTTTTGCGTTTCGCCTGCCTCGAAATGCAGCCGCCGCGTTCCGGATTAAACCCATGTACACCCGATCCACGGTGAAAGACATAGCTTAGGTGAGCGAACGCCGCCGCCAGCCCTCGGACTATACTATTGTGCTTCCTTCTCGCTCGTCAGATGGCGCTTCCAACTTGTGCCCGTAGCGGCGCCGTTCGTGGCTTTAGCACAGTGTCTCCGTATGCAGCTCCAAAAAAACTTGCGGTCATCAGCAGATTTTTTAGACGTTTGTTATACTGTGAATCATCGTCTGTGTGTGAAAGCGGCTGAACGCATGCCGTAGTTCTGTTACGCGAGAACTGCATGCGATTTCTGTGAGGATGAAAGTGGGTGTTTTCCGTAGCCCACAAAAAATTTAAAACCCAGGTAGAACCTTGTGTTTATTTCACACATGAAGCAAAAATTAGTCACTGCAAAACTGGATTACGCACGGAACACCTAACTTCCACTGTTGTGTATGCAATCAAAATAACAAACAGTACACTCAGCTCGGCTGCTTGTGGTCACCCAAGTTTGGACATTTTACGCAAGTCCTGGCTTTTTTCAACGTGCTTGCGTTTCAACTGACGGCAGTACTGACGCATACGAAGGCTTATATAATAATGGAGTAGCTTGGCGAGAATGTCCTCCCTGTGGATAGTACAAGGGAAAGTGAAAGTGAAGTTCTCTAGTACAGCATCAATTGTTTTATCGTAGGCATCTCCCAGATTCGCGTGTTTAGAGAAAAAATTTTAAGCTTCCATAAAAAGCTGATAGAGGTGCACGTTAGGGTGCGTGAGTCTGCCCCTTGTTTTGTAATTAACGAGCTCAGCTTCGGGCACCTTTGACAAGCCTTTCTGACCCTCCAGTGCTTTCTTGCACGTAGTGCAGGAGGTCTGATTGAAAATTTTGCTGGATACAAACCCTGTAACATAATAAATTATACACTCAACAACACTTGCATTGTTATCATCACACACAAACACTTAATCGCACTCCCAGCTCCCTTCATCGATTAGGCCGTCGAGCCGCTCTTTCAGCTGGTCCAGCTTGTTAAGTTCCTTCGATGCTGAGCTGTTATATGCGTTCTTAAAGTCAGCCAATGTCACAACGCCGTACTGTTCTTTCTCGGAAGCTGAACAGTTACCAAACCGCGGTGGCTTCAGGAGGGAGTAAAACGACAGCATACGGTATAGTTGCAAGAACGTTGGGAAAATTGGATGTTCGTTTTGGCCACCCGCTTGTCGAATAACACCAAAAAAACATTCCAACGGGTCTTGATCCATTTTTCCGGTCAGCACATACCTGAAATCGCACTTTTTCAACAGGTAGATTGACAGCTCACGAGCAAATTTGAGCGTCACCCTTAACCCTTCCGCAGTTGACCGGCTTAGGAAGAGATCTTGAGGAATTTCTCCTTTTGCAATTTCTTCCTCCCATTCGTCAAGCCAATCAGAGGCACTCTCAAGAACTTTAAGATCATTGCAGCCTAGAGTCAGACCTTCTCCTGGAAAGCGCCGGTTCAGGGCATCAAATAAGTTGTTCATAAAGATTGTGAACTCAACGGTCGGTTTGACATTAAACAGCCGAGGTGCTCCTCTACGTTCGTAAAACAAAGTTCCTTTTGCTACGGAATTGCTGAAAATTTGGGTTGCCAATTTCACTCTCATTTTAAGCATGTTGGAAGGATTAACATGGTTGTACGTCAATTTTGGGCATACTCTCAGCTCAGTTGCGTTTTTGGTGGCTGCTACAAACAGGGCGTCGTAGCAAGACCATTTAGTGAACTTTCCGCCTTTCTTCAACACTTTTTTCTCATACCGACGATTGCGTATGCACTTGAAGAGATGAGGTGCGTCTGCGAAGATATGCACCTTTCGCGATGTATCCAGTGGATGATCAAAGGCATATACAACATGCCCCAGAGCACCGCTGATTCCAAGCTGTCTCCACATTGCTCTATTAGTAGAGGCGCCATCACAAACAACACCACCAACTAAAAGGCCCGCTTCTTCTAAGTGTACAATGCACTGAAGCAGTAGCTGTGCTAGGAGCGTCCCTTTCGTAGGTCCCTTGGAGGCAAACACAGCCACTGGCTGCAAGTATTTTTCTCCGAACGGTGCGAAGGCGAAAACGAGCCCGTGATCAGCCGGCTCATTGCTTTGGCTGTTCTTTCACCAAAGTCAACAAGTCCGGCATATGTCATTGTTCGTGAGTTCACCGTGATCTCCTTTCTGACTTGAATCTCGTCAAGAATGAGGATCCCTCTTCGTTGAAATGCTAATTTCGGGGAAACTTTCATTTTAAGGGCCTTTAAAAACGCTTCGTCAAAACCACACTTCAGCCCCACTATGCTGATGTACTTCCTGATAGTGGAAACTCATGGCAGAGGTAATATGGCATTGCTGCGCAGAAAAGAGTATGCCGCAAGGCTTCGGACGTTTAGCAAAAGGCAGAGCAGCAGCCAGTCGTCAGTGTACCTTCTGTTCTGCTTCGTCGTGCATTTAGCTGCAGCAATGCACTCGTTTACAAAAAGCAACTGTGCTGCAGGTAAATCAACACTTCCTAGCTTCTCTGCGAGCCCTTCCTCTTTCACTTTTGCGAATTCTTGCTCACAGTTTTTCAGCTGATTCATAAGCAATTTGTTTCGTGCTAAAAGTCGTGCTCGAGACCGCAGTACAGTGGCTTTTGCATGGCGCTATTCGTTGATTCTTTGAAGTTGGGCAGACGGTACACCTTTCCTCACAGCAGAAAGCCTGATCCGTTGAAGCGGTACTTTCTGTTTTGCCCTTGCCATTTGGCGATCAGCATGCAATTGCAATGTTTTGTGGAGGCCACTGCATAACCGACATATGCCACCTGCAGGCGATAATAAAGGGCATTTGTTATGCCTCCACTTTTTTTCGTTGTCCACATAAGCACATTCTGGCAGCACAGACGGAAAGCTTTTTAAACTTGGTTCGCCGCAGCAAACGTTCGCATTGTCAAACGTTCTTACCATGCTCTCAAGATCAGATGTTGTTGAGACAGACGGGCTGATTCCTATTGCTGTGCAGTCGACTGGCCTGTCGAAAATGTAGGCTTGGACCGCCATATCTGAGTTTACGTGCAATGACTTCTTATTGAATATACAGCAGCCTCCGTCACCGTACACTATGCGAGCATCAATGACCAGAACGTCTTTGGTCCCCTCTTCATCGATCCGATGCACTGCCCACGATGACCTTGGTAATCACATGTTCGCTGCGAAGTCGAATAAGTCGTCGAATGAAGAGTGGTTTAGAGCTTCAGTGCCATCGCTGTTTTCCTCTTCGTGGCTTGTGGCTGCGGTCTTGGACACTTCCGCACCATGTGATGAGCCCTCAGATATGCTGGTGTAATTCGGGGGACGCACAGAAGTTGCCGCAGGTTTCTCTATCCGCTTCACTCTTTTTCGGAGACTCGTGATCTTCTTGGAAAGGTAACTCGGTGCTCCTTCGAAAATTGAAGGCACAGCGTCCTTTGTTAGGCCGGCTCTTCTATTCCCTGACATCAGAACGTGACCATCTATTTCGGAGGGCCACGTTTTTAGTATAAAATAATGAGCAAAATGTTTCTCACACACACGGTCCGTCCGCTGCAGCACGCGATCTTTGCGCGGGATTGCTCTTCTCCATGCCTCCAACCTGGCGTCGTCATTCGGTGGCTTGAAAAGTGATAACCTTTCCCCACAAGACTTGTAGCCTGTCTTACAAAACGGCACGAAGCACTTCCCCATGTCACCAGTGCATCAGCAATAAACACGACCCACACAAAAGCGATATCCGGACGGGAAAAGGCGCGTAACAGCCGCTACGCGGGTAATAAGATGGGCACAAGTGTGCATGGAAACCCCCTATAGCGGGCCACAGTTTGGTGCGCCCTCTCTTGAACTGCCGGCTAACTACTACATTATCCTCCCTGCACGGAGCGGCGCCTCTCCCTTGCCGTTCGCTCAGCTAGCCTACTCTTACACCGTGACCCGATCAGTAGCCGAGCACACAAACCACGGCGCCACTGCGATGGGTCCTGAATCCTCTAATTTCTCTCTAACCGGTAACTCATTTATGGGCTTCCACTTCACTAGTTTCTTCCATTCCCTCTTCAAGCCTGGTCTCAATCTATGCCTTACCATCCAACGGTCGCTACAACGTACGTTTCCGAGGACTTCGACATCCTGCACGATGTCAGAGTGAGTGCATAGTATGAAGTCTATTTGAATTTTAGCATTACCATTGAGCTCTCCCACGTCAATTTGTTGTTTACTCGTTTCCGGAAGAAGGTATTCGGTTTTCATAATCCGAAATTGTTTCTCTCGACTAATAACTCCTCCCTGATATTCCCATAGAGCCTAAGCCATAGTCGGCTACTGCCTGGTCTCCAGACTGCTCGTCCCCTGCCTTAGTGTACAATTCTCCCATTAGTGCAGTGTTCTGTGTTTTTACATTGCTCATTGCTTATTCCATGTCCTCATAGGTTTCTACGATCTATTTATCACAGCTAGATGTAGGCCCGTTAACCTGCGTCACAGTGTGTTTGTACCTCTTTTTAAGCCGCACTGTCCTATAATAAAATACCAGAGAAATCCTCTGTTGTCACGTGCAACGAAATAGCGCAGCATCTGTCGTATATCGGTGGACAACTAAACCGTGCTGTAAGAGAAAATATAAATGAGGGACTAAGATTAGAAAGGGAGAAAGAGGTGTCGTAGTTGAGTGCTCCGGAATTATTTCCACCACCTGGGCATTTTACCCGCCGTGGTGGCTCAGTGCTTAGGTTACCAGCTGCTGGCACATGTTACCTCGTACTGATCGTGGCCATGGCGTGGTATAAGTACAGAGCCGACACCGATACCTCTTGCTCGGCTACTTGGCGCTCGGCTACTGATCCGGGGTTCCCGGGTTCGAAACCGAACGCGGCGGCTGCGTTTTTATGGAGGCAGCACCCTAAGGCGCCCGTGTGCTGTGTGATGTCAGTGCACGTTAAAGATCCCCAGGTGGCCGAAATTATTCCGGAGCCCTCCACTACGGCACCTCTTTCTTCCTTCTTTCGCTCCCTCCTTTATCCCTTCCCTTACGGCGGGGTTCAAGTGTCCGCCGATATGAGACAGATAAGGCGCCATTTCTTTTTCCAAAACCAATTATTATTATTATTACTATTATTATTATCATCTTTAACGTGCACTGACATCGTAGAGCATACGGGCGCCTTAGCGTTTCGCCTCCATCGAAACGCGGCCGCCGCGGACGGGTTCGAGCCCGGGTACTCCAGATCAGTAGCCGCGCGCCCTAACCACTGAGTCGCCCCACCGCGGCGTGTGAATCCCATACCTAGTTGTCGTCGGTCCGCTAATCGCATTCGAGGCCTTACAATAACGTCGCTACAACGTACCTTTCCGACAACTTCCACATCCTTCACGATGCCAGAGTGAGCGCATATAGTTTGAAGCCTATTTCATTCTTTGCGTTATCATTGTATTATCAAAGTGCGTCCACACCCTTCAACACTGCATACACTTCTTCTGTCCTCCTAATTCCACTGAGCCCTATGACATATCCCATTTAATACCCGATAGTTACTCGAACAGCCCTGCTAGGCTATCGTCTCTGCATAAGGTTCTAGGGGTAAACGGTGTCAGAATGTTTCCAATGGCGGCCTGTCCGGAGCCAGAGATTCAGAGAGACAGAGTGTATTGAGAATTTAGCTGACTATTCTGTGCTAAGGTTAGATTATTCCACTCCAGAAATGCATGGGCGCCGGCCCATGTTATGTTGCCATAAACAAAGTACAGTTTTTGAGGAAACCTACCTCTAAGCACAAGTGTGCTTTGTGCTGTGGCGCAGGACAGCGAGTAACGGCATGTGGCATCGGAAGTAAGAAGCATAGTCTATGCTGGTTACACCGGCGTGTCATGCAGAGATGAAATCAATGCAAGATGCATTTCTTGCAGCGGCTTGAAGTGGGTTGTTATCTATGTGACCCCGAGTGATTCGCGCATGAACACTGTCAACTAGTCATTTCCTATCGTCGATGTAAAAGTCGCCTATGCCGTGCCATTCAATAGCCGCTAGTTCCTTCAACAGCACTGCTCGCTAGCCTCACCGACTAATTTCACTGGATATGGTCCTAGCGGTATGCGCTACTAGATTATTTCCTGTGGCGCCCTGTCAGGAGCCAGAGATTCTAGCACCCTCCGATGCGTCACAGGTCTGACCGCAGCCTTTGTCAGTTGCTGCGCTGCGACGCGCGGCTGAGGGCCGACGTTTAATTTTGTTTGGCCAAGTACTACACCAGCGTGGCCAAATCTTTTTGTGGTGAGAGTGCGTTGTCGGTTCTAGTCATGATCAGGCCGCACCGTAATAGAATTCCATCGACACGTGCAGTTTTTCTTCTTCTAAAAGCCCGGTCGAGAATTGCGCGGCCGCGGAATTCGAATCCCGGACCTCTTGCACGCCAGTCGGATGCCCTGCTTGCACGTCACCGCTGCACCTTTCCAGCGCTTTACGTTAACAATCTCATACGAGCGCGAGCGTTCATGCATGTTATTTGAATATCGTAGGACACAAATCATACCCTCGCTATACTACAAAAGGAGCTCAACTACCAAATCTCCAAGAGATGTATCACCGAGTGTACTTATATATAGCAATGTTTTCTTTGCCGAAGTCAACGTTTTAGCTGGCATATATTGATAATTTGGGTTTGAGCAAAGTGGTAAAGAATGTATCACCTTTCCATCACCTCTTTCATTTCATTTTCCCATTTGGCCTGCTATGCTTTATTTCCGCTCCCCAACTCAGGTGCTTCAGTATCGATGACAGATGTCGGGGCTAGCAAACATCTTTTCCTTCCTTTTTACTATTATTTTAATTAAAAAAACCACTACCACCAATGCATCGCCTTGGACGGTACCGAGAACGTTTACATTGGAGAAAAGACCTATGCTAGTAGGCTATTTATGTTGTCATTTCTACACGTTACTCGTGATTTTTGCATAACACCCATTTGCAGAGGTGGCAGAAGCGTTCTTTTATTCAATATTTTTTATTAGTGTAACAGTATTGTAGACGTGCCCGTCAGCACATTCGAGAAGTGCCGCTATGTAAGAGCGCTCAAATTGCAGGATAGTTTCATGCTTTCATAAAAGAAAACCCTTCGTTCTCTTCCAACAGAGAAGAAACTGCTCATCAGGCTTCTCGATTTCTTTAAGATAAAGTCCTTTTCCAGTACAATAAAAAGCGATATTTAGGTATACTTTGACGCTGTTTTTACAAGGTCAGCATTGGACGCAGGGCTTGCTTGAATAATGTCCGCTCAGTTCACTATGCAACAAAAATTGTCAGACTACAGTGATTCGGGAACGTGCCTTAAGTAGGGTCAGCTTACTATGTTTCAAACACGACGGTTTGCTGGTTGACGAAGAATTCGTTCCTGTTTACAGCTGCACTGCACACCGATATTCAGGTTGGCGATGTGGCCAGATGAAAATTAATTTATCGCGAGATATGGCATGGATTTTAGCAGCTGTCAGTCACAGACAGTTATATTATGTCAGCGCTCATGCTTGTAACATTTTCAATGCATAGACCTAATGCGCACCTTTTCCTTAAGGCTCAGTGCATAAACTTTGCACTGCTGGTGCTCTGGAGCTGTAAATATAATTTAAAATAGCTGTTTATTATTTTGTTTTCTAAATGTTCCTTACTAGAACGATATCGGCAAAACACGGACTGAAGCTGCCTGCCACGGGTATTGAAGCGCTATGTTTGTTATGTCTGTAGCGATTATGGTTCGTACAAGGTGACTCTGCGGAGAGTGGTCAAGCACGTCAGCAGCCAAAGTAGCAAGGCCGTCCTCCGTTCGAATTTGTGGGCGGAAACCAATTTGGGAATCTGGTGAACAATCATGGGATTCCAGCCACCACGACAAGCGTGCGGCTAGAATGTTTTTATAAAATTTGCAGATGGTAGGCGTAAGGGAAATTGAACGAAGCGCCGAGAGATACTGGAGGCTGACCTGACGTGGGTATTGGAACCACAATAGAATGCTTCCAGTCTACCGGCATGACGCCAGAAAGCCACACTTCGTTAAAAGTATCAAGTAGGGTTTGCAAAGCCCTCCCTCCAAGTTACGGAATAATGAGTTAGGTATGCTGTCGTGCCCGGGAGTAGTAGTAGTTTTTAAACGTTCAATGGATGCCAGCAGCTCTGTCATGATGAGGTCAGAAGTAATCCCATCGGAGGGCTCTGTAACCGATAAGTCAGGTGGAGACGTAGCGGTGCAGTCATGGTTTGGAAAAAATTGACAGGCCGCTTGTTGTGCAAATCTGGCCTCATCCAAATTTAGCGCAAGGCGAATGCTCTTTGTGTAATCTGAAACCTGAGAAGGGCGCTCCATGGCGTGAAACACTCTCCAAAGATGTCGATTGCCCTGCGTAGAGGACAGGCGGGCACAACATGCAGCCCAGCGTTGCCTGCCTAGCCGCTTTGCAGAGCGCCGCGCCAGTGCGGTAGCGCGGTGAAGAGTAATAAGAGCCGATGGGTCATCGGGGTGACGAGTAGCGTAAAGATCCGCCTGGCGACGAAGAGCCCACAGATTCAAGAGATGTATGTCTGGGTTTGGGTCGTCTTCATTTACAGTAGTGGTAATAGTGTGAGTAGCGAGCACAGCAGAGAGAGTAGACAGTGCTGAAGAAGGGTTGAATGTAGATAAATGATTGTCTGCGCGTACAGAGCCACATGACGTTATTCGTACAGTGCGGCGTATTTTCCGTAGACGCGTAAGCGTGAGGGAGATAAAAATAGGGCTGTGATCGCTACCCCAAATATCAGAATCAACAGCCAAACGAGGGTTACCGGGGCCTAACCACCAAGTCAAATCTGTTGAATACCGGCCACCTCGTGGGCGGGTAGAGGTGTTCGCGTGGTTTAAAAGTTGAAAGGAATGATCCGAAAAGCTCCCTTGGATGTGTGCGCCCCTTGAGGAATCAGATGGGTAGCCCCAAACAGAGTGTGCGCCGTTGAAGACAGCACCAACTAGAATAGGGATACCCGAGTTGGTAGAATGTGGAAAACGAACCTATCCTAGATTGAGAGATGCGGAGCCAGGACGACTATAAAAAGAAACTAGGACAAGGGGTGTGCGTGCGGGTTTTACGAGAAGGGCGACAACCTCTTGACGTGTGTTGCACCACCGCGAAAGGTCGAGCAGTGTGTGCGGAACTGAACTGTGAATATAAATTGCAGATTTACCTGAGCTGAGAGAGGAGGCGGTGCAACGGCGATCAGGGATAGAGGGTGAATGGCATGCGCAGAAACCTGAAAGGCGTGGTAGTGCATTATGCTCTTACAGTAGGAAGGCCCATGCACTCAGCTTTCCGTCTCGAAGGCAGATGTTCACTTTAGAGGCCTTATTAGCAAATCCTCGACAGTTCCACTGCACCACCACCGATGATGATGCACTAAGCATGACGAAGCCGAAGAGCTTCCACGGTGAGGGATGTCACCTGCTTCATCAGCGCTAATATCTTATCCACTGTCGAGGTAGTCACGGCTAGCAGGTGGTCGGCACCTGATTGTGGCCCAATGCTTACTCGTGGTGATACCTCTGATGATTGCTCCCGAGTTATTAGAATTCTTCGAGAGGATTGAGAACGACGCGGTTCCAGGCGCTGGGTGAGTTCGTCTAGACACGTAGTTAACTCTAGCAATTGAAC
Organism: Amblyomma americanum; assembly: GCF_052857255.1. Lineage (NCBI taxonomy): Eukaryota > Metazoa > Arthropoda > Arachnida > Ixodida > Ixodidae > Amblyomma > Amblyomma americanum. The sequence goes on along the minus strand of NC_135506.1, from coordinate 38,404,910 downwards.
TTCTTCGGTCCACACTGTACATATAGTAGGTCATAAAAAGAATCAGAAAAACTTGGTGATGTGCCACCACCATACAAACAGCACTTCTTGTGCTCACAACACCCAGCGGGGTCCTGGCTCTCTGGGCACGCGAGCAACGAAAGCTCGATTTACAGACCTTGGCACTATGGGCAAACCTCCAGCAATTGCGGCGCTGTACACTGTTGTGTCCTAGATGTGAACTGATTAACACGAAAAATCTATGGCCGTTAATGACTTCAGATGGGCAAGTCAGCCTCGCAAACGTAGCAATAACTGTCTCGATTGGTATTCTCGTCCCGTCACTTATTCGACTGCATCGGGGAATGGCGATCACGCCAGCCTAAGTTAATTTCTCTATCGTCTCAGACGCGCTCAGTCATGGATATTCTCCACGGACTAATCATTTTGAACCCCCAGATGAGGAGGTACGGACATGCTCACCAGGTGATTGGCGAAGGAAGTGCACATGAGTAGGTCTGCCATGCATACCTGGTCTGCTGATCTCCAAACGATCCCGCCACGGCCGAACTGCCGGACATCAGTGATCCTTATTTAGTGAGGGGTGGTTGACTTGAGATGGCTTCAGAGCTGGGTGCTGCTTACTCCGCCACAACAGAAGCAGTCAAGTGGCAACGCATCTGGGGAGAGACAGGCCGACCAGAAGGAGTTCCCCTATCCTGAAAAGCTCGTGGACAAGAGCCCACGTTCCCGCATTCAATCACCCTAGAAAACAGGAAAATAACACAGGAAACCAAGCAGAAATTTAAGAGCTAGCGCACACACCACCTGGTACTTAGCCGCAATCCAACAGAGAGCCGCAGCCCGAACCGCAGTCTGTGTCTGAGTCGGATGATGATGGTGATGATTACATACCTACGGCAAATACCTACGGGGGGATGGGGGAAATTAGTCAGGATGCATTGCGCATACAAACGCACTCATGGACAAGAAGTGGAGTAATTGGATAATTTTAAGTCCTGGACTGGAACTTGGAAAAAATATTAAGAGAAAACCGAGATGAAAAAACAATAGATTTTCATTCTAGAAGAGGGATATGCCTTATGTAATTATACAATTGTGAATATAATCGCACAATGGTTTCAGGACATATTCCTTGGCACTTGTCCCGAAGGAGAGAGAATCAGAATAGATAAAGGAAGCCCTACAAGATTTGGTCCGAATAGGTATAGTTCAAATTTCGGGGTTGGCTGGGTCAAAATTTTCGGAAATGAACCTATCCAAATTTGGATGCCGCCATCATGCTGGACACTGTCAAACAAGATAGGACATCTGTTTCGGTCCAAACCGGCCAAAGCGAAATGTAAGAAAGAGAGAGAATTTTTCGGAAATGACCAGGGCCAGATTTGCAGATCGCCATCGTCTGTTGAAGACCCGGCATATGAAACCTGAAAAGACACAACGTTTTTTATTGTCCTGGCACACCTGCTAGAACATCCATTTCCAGAGCTCGCTTCGAGTTTTATGATGATGACGATGTGCTCAGTCTTAAAGGCACATATCCATGCCGGGGGATTTTGCAGGGTGCACTCTGCACCGGCGGTTGTTCTTCCTCTTCGTGCTGCTGTGCTTGGGAAAAGCAACAGCAATATGCTCTCTGTCATTTAAATCTTAGTTTTGGACGCGAAAGGGGTCACATGTGAAATATTTCTGCATTCAGCTTTTCCCTGCTCATTAACAAAATTCATCTATAACAGAACCTTTTCAACTGCGCTATACCCTTTTCTCATTTTCAGTCGGCCTTGTCAAAGAAACTAATGTAGTCCTCAGTTTAATCTCTCTCACTCCGCATTGTTTCTTATTTTTCTTTGATAATAAAACGTTCCTCAGCAACTGTCAGTCGTCTCTTCTGTCTCGGCTATTTCCCAGCAGTAAGTACGTGGAATTTACCCATTGAGGACAGCAGCAGCAACCTTGCATGCAGAAAGAAGAAAAAGCAGAAGAGCCCGAGCTGATGATAATGATGCTGAATGCAGCGAGCTCTACCGGCGACCGCCGTGAAGAAGCGCCGAAGACGCCCTGGCCCTCGGTGTGGACGCGCGGCGTCCTTATATATGCGAAGCCATCACTGGTGTGGGCAGAACGCAGGACAGTCCTTCCTTGATGAAGGTCAAAACAGGTTATATGGCGCCCCGAGATATTCTGCCGCGTCGTCAGGGTCATGTTTGCATGAGGACGCCTATTCTTTGAGACATCACGATTATTTGCGTGCGTCACATCCTTTTCCTAAACGTTAACATACTGCCTAAAAGAATCGTGTCTCTTGTTGGAAGTATGACGCCCGGGCTGGTTTTTTTTGTGCGACGACTGCTTCTCGGGGCGCCTCTGCTAAAACGGCACCCCTCGCAGCGTTGTAGAACGCCGTCGCATGCGTAGTTAAGGTCACGAAACCTCCTTCGCTCCCGCCGAACATCCCGCCCATCGCATCTTGGTCATAGGAATGAAGCAACGTCTTAGGCGGGGTAATCTCGCAACCGTACTTCTTGCAATGGCGTGATGTGAAGGCGGTGTATTCAACTCCTCGGAAAAAACGCGATGCGCTCGGACGCGGCAGTAGTAACACACACGATTTCTAAACGGTGGCTGAAGTCCGCGACCTCTGTGTCATTTGTATCCCCCAAGCCTAGGAAGACTTCGCTCCGTACCCAAGGCATGGAACCACCAGTGCTTAGCGGAGCCCTATGAGCCTTGACATCATGGTCATGAGGGAGCTCGGAGGTGCAGATTGGGCCCCTAGAGGAGTCATTCATGAAAGGCACTATGTATGCTTGGATGCGCTCAATGAAGGCGGCGGCCGGGTTTGGCTCCAGCATGATGCACGGTCGGGGCCCGGAATGCCGTGGCTCCCACAAGCGGTGGCCCCTTCGCCATCGCTGTTGTGAGAGGCGTCTTTCAATAAGCAGTGGTCGCGCCTTCTAACCGCGCCTGTTTGACAGTTGCCACGGCACAACCCGCCCGCCGTGAGGTTTAGCTGCCGTTGGCTACGCCACCTGCAGCTCAGGAGCCGTCTCTGAGGCCTTGCAGCAGATCGTCGCAGCTAGTCGAGACCACAGCTTCCGGCCTGTCGGCATAAACCGCTGGAAGTCGGGAAGGGATTCCAGACGCCTTAGGAGATGGAGGACAGCGTTGTGTTAAATGGAAAGCGTAAAGACCCCACGTCCAGAAAAACCGGCGTTATCGTTGGCGTCGATGGTCGTAAGCGACAAATGGACAAAAAATCGCCCAGAGGAGCAACCGATGGAGCCGCCGCGTTGACTCAGCGGTTAGGGCACTCGGCTACTAAGCCGGAGAACCCGGATGCGATCCCTACCCTGGCGGCTGCGTTTCGATGGAGGCGAAATGCAATAAGCGCCGGTGTGCTTTGCGTCGTCAGTGCACGTTAAAGATTCTCGTGTGGTCGAAATTATTCCGGAGCACTCCACTACGGCACCTTAATGTAACTGGAAGCTTCTACTGAGTCTACGGCACATCTTTATCGCTGTCTTCTTCCAATCTAACCTTCCTCCATTCCCTTAGGACGCGGTTCCGGTCTATACCGTAATGTGTGAGACAATTGCTGCGCCACTTCCTGTAATTGAAACCCAATTTTCATTTCTCTAACCCGTGAGGCAGGTGGTCTATGTCATGCGGCCTTTTGACGTCAACATAGCCTGCCCAATAAAATTGTGAGCAAACATTACTGCCATGGCAGGTAGGATTTAAATTAATTGTAAGTCACAGGAGACTGCAAAGAAAAGACGTGTAGAATTGTGATATTCGGAATCAGAAGAGTCTAGCGTCATGATGAGTTGCACGGCAGCGAATCATCGTATGAAGATATAAAAATCGTGGCAACTCCTACGAACTGGAGGCCACCTTAATCGCGCTGTGAAGGCGTGAAGAAATGCAGTAAACAGGTGAATTAAATCATTGCAAATAAGAGCGCGGTATAGCTTCTAACAGTAATCTGCAGGTCATAAAAGTTTGTCTCTGCTCAGCGAGCAATGGCTTGCTTTCCAATGCCAACACTCTGTAATGCGCGCGCATCACAAAAAGGCAGTTGGCTGACATGGTGACCGCGGCGGCTGCGTTCTAATGGGGGCAAAACGCTAAGGCGCTTGTGTGCTGTGCGATATCAGTGCACGTTAAAGATCCTCAGGTGGTCGAAATTATTGCGGAGCCCTCCACTACTATGGAACTAGAAATTTAGCACAGTTGTTAATTTAGTACACCAGATGAATGAAGTATTCAATGACACCAGGAAGTTCGGACTTGTTGAATTAACTTAGTTTTAAAGTGAAATAAATGCAAATAAAAAAAGCGACATTAGAAGCCGTCAAATGCAAGCCCATTAAATTACCTATAATGCCGACCACGTGTTCTAGCTGGGTTTTGTTCGCGCTTATAATATTACAACGCCTAGGGAATACCGGCGGACCAGAGGTCACGAACATAGAAACTGTCCTTATCTAGATAGTTTCTAGTACTGTAGTGCAATATACTCCCATTGAGTAGCTGGTCAATAAGAGACAGACCTAGATTAACCAGTATAAAAGAGTTCTGGGGAGGAAAACACGCTGTCTTTGACATGCGCGCAGGAGCTTCCCCAGGTTTGCATTAAAAATAAGAGATGGGGACTAACTTCAATAAACACAGAAAAATTTAAATTTTAGTTACTGCAGCGTTAAGGCTGTCGGTATCAAATACATTGAAGAAAATTTTAGACGTTTGTTTCGGCACTGATTGCCACTGAATGCCGAGAAATGCTTCATAAATGCGAGAGGATGTAGGTTTATTCACTGGCACTGTTCACTGAATTCTCTGACTGGCGGAGAGGTTCGCGTCCTCATCAGTACCTAAAATTTGAAACATGAGAACAAGAATTATGCGAGTACCTTCCGTTGGATTATCAGAAGACATCATACTTATATAAAGAGTTATACTAAATGGACTCAGTAACTCCCCTTAGTCTACTAACTAATCGCCAGGAACTCGCTTGAATTCACCCACCAATACACAGTAATCCACGTTAATCAACAATGTACTTTTTTCCAATTCCCCTCTCATCTAACAATTATTCTACTCCTTTCTAATCTACCAATAAGTCGGCATACCCAATTTTTAGGGGTTTTCGGACCTTTTGGGTGCGAAGTAAATTCGAAATGATATCGCATTTAATTTAAGAAAGTCGTTAAGAACGTCCCTACGTTTTTTTTTCTCACCTTGCCTAATAAGTGAAGCTGTGTAAAACCCGGTGATGGTCAGAAGCCGCGTACAGTATTCCTTGACGCCCTTACGGCCAGTGCTAACAGAGTTCCGTTGCAAAACGGTTGGTCTGCGATCCGACAAAAGTTGATATCTATGTCCTGTAAAATAACTAAGGAAAAAAGAGAATTATGTTATTTTGTTACCGTCCTGCGCTCATTATACCTATAACGTTAGGACGACAGCTGTTGTAATAATACAGCAAACAGCCACCAGAATATTCATTAAAGTACAGCGAACGCGCCTTACTTCCCATTAGGAAAAGTGAGAGGAGTCATGGCAAAAAACGTTTCTTCTCGGAAGAGATTCAATGAGCTCGTCGCTGTCTCTGTAAGATAGTTTCTATCCTAGTATGAGCAGCTCGCGACCACTACACCGGAATTATGCGCGTGATTATGACTACGCCTTGAGACAGAGCTAGGTACATATGTTCTTCTTCCTTGAATCTGAATCTTGAAATCTCAATCAAATTTTCATCTACATTGTTCATTCGCTGCCATCGAAGCCAGGGGCGGCGCCGTGCGTGAAACGTGCTGCGTGCAACGAGCTCCACGAGAACCGCCGAGCCGGCCGAGCCTCCAGAACGGTCGTAGCCCTCGCTTCGTTCAGACGCTTTTTTCGCTTTCGCAGTCGATCTGCGCCAGGCCCTATCTGACGATCTCATAGCGCGGACCTGTCCCTCATCCTGCCGGCCCAGCCTCCCAGCCCCGGACCCGTCCACGTCCCACCAGGGTCGACGCCTGTGCCTGTGCTGACACCGTGAGTAGTTGCGTGAGCAACAAACCTGCTGGTTTCTTTGCTGGCCACTTCTGCGGCATTCGCGCCCGATCAAATCGGCTGCGACAGGCCGATTCGGAAGGCACAGAATTTCACCCTCGCTCGAGTAAACACTACTGTGCCTCGCCATTCTTGAAGCATCTCAATTATCTCAGAGGCATGGCAGCTCAGTGAATATGCATATAACGATTATTTAACAGTATTGGCGCCGGTTTGTCTTCCATCTCATGACTTTAAATGCTTCTACCTTACGATTGCAGAGCTGCGTAGTCCGTAGCGCGAGGCACTGTCTCAGGGCTGGCGAACCGAGTCAACATGCTTGCTTGCGTGACTAGGCTAGATTCTCTCGACGCCCAGCGCCATTTTTGGGCCTTTCTGGCGACGCTGCGCCTCCAAATCGGCAGCCGTAATGGCATACCCGCATTATTTTTGTGCTGTTGGAAATGAGACCATAGATTATTGCTGCGGCGCTTGAGTGATGTTCGGAATCCTTCCGCCTAAAATGAAATGAGACTGAGCAGTGGCTTCTGCCTCCCTATATCGTGACCATGGCATCCAGGCGCCCCAGTCGGCGGCACTCTTGGTCAAATGCCTCTTTGGCACAGTGATAGCTTCGGTTTAAATATGTCACATTCTACGACGCGGGAATTGCTTGAATACGCTTAGTTAAAGCGGCGCCGCGTAGAACATGCTCGGTAGTTCTACCGCAGCATAATAGCACCTCGCGTTGCTTCTCAATTAGTTCGCGGCACTGTCCTCGGGTCCAGCGGCGCACGCCCTGGGAACGTTTCTCGTAGACATAGAAAGCTCGCCTGCTGGTTGCCCGACATTCAACGCTCGTTGGTGTAGCTGTGCTTTCTCGTGCCATGAGGAGGTCCCGCTGCTTTTACCGCATGCGCTCGTAGTTCGCAGATCACATGTATTTATCGAAGTTGCAGAAAATTTCGCTGTTGATGTAAGGCATTGGAAAATTCGTCGGAACTGTCGTTGTGCACGACGAAGCACTACGTTGGCGTCCCCTATTTGGCAAGTGGATCTCTAGATCCTTTTCTTCCTCTTCTGCCAATCTTTTTTAGTGTGGTAGCAATACTGTGCGCGTTTTGATTTCGGGCATGCATAAGTACGTATGGCCCTGAAGCCTGCTTTGTGGCAGGCGGCCCATCTGCCCATTAGATTATGACTGACACCTGGCAGGCTTTCGGGGCAAATTCCTTCAGAGTAAAGGATTTTAGGGGCAAAAGCCTTTAGTTAAAATATCTTCAGGTTAAAGGCGTTTACGGTGAAGGCTTTCAATGGAACGTCTTCCATGTAAAGTTATTTAGGTTAAAGGGCCTGAAGGTAAAAGCATTAAAGAAACATTCATTTAGATTATATGCATAGAGGTCGAAGACCTTTATGTTTAAAGCAAAGGGTGCGTTCGCAAGAACCTTAGTAAGGACTTTAAGAACCTTGTAAGAACCTTAGATAAGAGGGTGGCAAAAATTTTAAATTTTCAATTTTCACTTGTCTCGTTTATAAAAGACGTTCTTTCTTGCATCTGGTATAGTGTCGCACTACTTCATACGCAGTATAATTAAAATAGCGCACTGAGCCGGAGCAACCGGATTCGAACCCGACTGCGGCGACCTCGTTTTGATTCAGGCGAAACGCAGAACGCTGCAGTGTGCTGTTCGGTGTATGTGCACGTTCAAGACATTCAAGAGTTTGAAATTATTCCGGAGACCTCCACTACGGAACCTTTCTTCCTTTCTACTTTCACTCCCTCTAGCCCTTCCCTTACGGCGGAGTTCGGGTGTTCACCGAGATATGCGATACAGTTCCTGCGCCATTTTCTTCGCTCAAAAACCAATTTTAAATTAAATTTTGCACCTCCGATTTTTCCTCCACTGTTGGCTACTGCATACGTTTAGGTACACCTTTGTCTCTTAGCGTATACATCTCCTTTTTGTTTGTGCCTAGTTTCCTCTTCACCGCTTTCAGGGTGCCTCCGTTCGTTACAGCGTGCTCGTTTCTTTCGTAAATAATCTTCCTTATGTAGGCTACCTTTCATTTATTAACTTTGATAGCTTTGCCAGCTCTGCCCTGTCTATGGAGTTAGACGCCCTCATGCTTTCACGTTTTATATTTCGCCTGCTGTGATAGGTTGCCGGTATCATGCCGTACCAACCTACTGCCTACTTCTGCTGGGCTTTTCTGATGGAAGCTCCGTGATGTCGAATATCCATGGAGGCGAAATGCTAGAGGCCCGTGTACTGTGCGATGTCAGTGCACATTAATGAACCCCGGGTGCTCAGAATGTCTAAAGCCATTCACAACAGTGTCCTTATAGCCCGAGGTTTGGGACTTTAACCCCCCCCCCCCCCCCCCTATGAACAAGAAACCCATCTTTCCTTGCTTAAACAGTAAAGTCGTGGGGCTGATTTGAAGCCGAACATCTGTTCGGCAGCGTTATCCTGGATTAAAACATTTAAAATTGGTTTTTGAGGGCAGGAAATGGCACAGTATGCCTCACATCTTTGGTGGACACTTGCACCGCGGCTTAAGGCAAGGGATACAGAGGCAGTAAGAGGAAGAGATGCCCTAGTTTAGGGCTCTTGAATAATTTCGACCACCTAGGTATCTTTAGCGTGCGCTGACATTGCACAGAACACGGGCACCTTTTGCGTTTCGCCTGCCTCGAAATGCAGCCGCCGCGTTCCGGATTAAACCCATGTACACCCGATCCACGGTGAAAGACATAGCTTAGGTGAGCGAACGCCGCCGCCAGCCCTCGGACTATACTATTGTGCTTCCTTCTCGCTCGTCAGATGGCGCTTCCAACTTGTGCCCGTAGCGGCGCCGTTCGTGGCTTTAGCACAGTGTCTCCGTATGCAGCTCCAGAAAAACTTGCGTTCATCAGCAGATTTTTTAGGCGTTTGTTATACTGTGAATCATCGTCTGTGTGTGAAAGTGGCTGAACGCATGCCGTAGTTCTGTTACGCGAGAACTGCATGCGATTTCTGTGAGGATGAAAGTGGGTGTTTTCCGTTGCCCACAAAAATTTAAAACCCAGGTAGAACCCTATGTGTTTATTTCACACATGAAGCAAAAATTAGTCACTGCAAAACTGGATTACGCACGGAACACCTAAATTCCACCGTTGAGTATGCAATCAAAATAACAAACAGTACACTCAGCTCGGCTGCTTGTGGTCACCCAAGTTTGGAGATTTTACGCAAGTCCTGGCTTTTTTCAACTTGCTTGAGTTTCAACTGACGGCAGTACTGACGCATAAGAAGGCTTTATAATAATGGAATAGCTTGGCGATAATGTCCTCCTTGTGGATAGTACAAGGGAAAGTGAAAGTGAAGTTCTCTAGTACAGCATCAATTGTTTTATCGTAGGCATCTCCCAGATTCGCGTATTTAGAGAAAAATTTTTCAGCTTCCATAAAAATCTGATAGAGGTGCATGTTAGGGTGCGTGAGTCTGCCCCTTGTTTTGCAATTAACGAGCTCAGCTTCGGGCACCTTTGACAAGCCTTTCTGACCCTCCAGTGCTTTCTTGCACGTAGTGCAGGAGGTCTGATTGAAAATTTTCCTGGATACAAACCCTGTAACATAATAAATTGTACACTCAACAACACTTGCATCGTTATCATCACACACAAACACTTAATCGCACTCCCAGCTCCCTTCATCGATTAGGCCGTCGAGCCGCTCTTTCAGCTGGTCCAGCTTGTTAAGTTCCTTCGATGCTGAGCTGTTATATGCGTTCTTAAAGTCAGCCAAAGTCACAACGCCGTACTGTTCTTTCTCAGAAGCTGAGCAATTACCAAACCGCGGTGGCTTCAGGAGGGAGTAAGGCGACAGCATACGGTACAGTTGCAAGAACGTTGGGAAAGTTGGATGTTCGTTTTGGCCACCCGCTTGTCGAATAACACCAAAAAAACATTCCAACGGGTCTTGATCAATATATCCGGTCAGCACATACCTGAAATCGCACTTTTTCAACAGGTAGATTGAGAGCTCACGAGCAGATTTGAGCGTCACCCTTAATCCTTCCGCAGTTGACCGGCTTAAGAAGAGATCTTGAGGAATTTCTCCTTTTGCAATTTCTTCCTCCCATTCGTCAAGCCGATCAGAGGCACTCTCAAGAACTTTAAGATCATTGCAGCCTAGAGTCAGACCTTCTCCTGGAAAGCGCCGGTTCAGGGCATCAAATAAGTTGTTCATAAAGATTGTGAACTCAGCGGTCGGTTTGACATTAAACAGCCGAAGTGCTCCTCTACGTTCGTAAAACAAGATTCCTTTTGCTACGGAATTGCTGAAAATTTGGGTTGCCAATTTCACTCTCATTTTAAGCATTTTGGAAAGATTAACATGGTTGTACGTCAATTTTGGGCATACTCACAGCTCAGTTGCGTTTTTGGTGTCTGCTACAAACAGGGCGTCGTAGCAAGACCATTTAATGAACTTTCCGCCTTTCTTCAACACTTTTTTCTCATACAGACGATTGCGTATGCACTTGAAGAGATGAGGTGCGTCTGCGAAGACATGCACCTATCGCGATGTATCCAGTGGATGATCAAAGGCATTTACGACATGCCCCAGAGCACCGCTGATTCCAAGCTGTCTCCACATTGCTCTATTAGTAGAGGCGCCATCACAAACAACACCACCTACTAAAAGGCCCGCTTCTTCTAAGTGTACAATGCACTGAAGCAGTAGCTGTGCCAGGAGCGTCCCTTTCGTAGGTCCCTTGGAGGCTAACACAGCCACTGGCTGCAAGTATTTTTCTCCGAACGGTGCGAAGGCGAAAACGAGCCCGTGATCAGCCGGCTCATTGCTTTGGCTGTTCTTTCACCAAAGTCAACAAGTCCAGCATATGTCATTGTTCGTGAGTTCACCGTGATCTCCTTTCTGACTTGAATCTCGTCAAGAATGAGGATCCCTCTTCGTTGAAATGCTAATTTCGGGGAAACTTTCATTTTAAGGGCCTTTAAAAACGCTTCGTCAAAACCACACTTCAGCCCCACTATGCTGATGTACTTCCTGATAGTGGAAACGCATGGCAGAGGTAATATGGCATTGCTGCGCAGAAAAGAGTATGCCGCAAGGCTTCGGATGTTTAGCAAAGGGCAGAGCAGCAGCCAGTCGTCAGTGTACCTTCTGTTCTGCTTCGTCGTGCATTTAGCTGCAGCAATGCACTCGTTTACAAAAAGCAACTGTGCTGCAGGTAAATCAACACTTCCTAGCTTCTCTGCGAGCCCTTCCTCTTTCACTTTTGCGAATTCTTGCTCACAGTTTTTCAGCTGATTCATAAGCAATTTGTTTCGTGCTAAAAGTCGTGCTCGAGACCGCAGTACAGTGGCTTTTGCATGGCGCAATGCGTTGATTCTTTGAAGTTGGGCAGACGGTACACCTTTCCTCACAGCAGAAAGCCTGATCCGTTGAAGCGGTACTTTCTGTTTTGCCCTTGCCATTTGGCGATCAGCATGCAATTGCAATGTTTTGTGGAGGCCACTGCATAACCGACATATGCCACCTGCAGGCGATAATAAAGGGCATTTGTTATGCCTCCACTTTTTTTCGTTGTCCACATAAGCACATTCTGGCAGCACAGACGGAAAGCTTTTTAAACTTGGTTCGCCGCAGCAAACGTTCGCATTGTCAAACGTTCTTACCATGCTCTCAAGATCAGATGTTGTTGAGACAGACGGGATGATTCCTATTGCTGTGCAGTCGACTGGCCTGTCGAAAATGTAGGCTTGGACCGCCATATCTGAGTTTACGTGCAATGACTTCTTATTGAATATACAGCAGCCTCCGTCACCGTACACTATGCGAGCATCAATGACCAGAACGTCTTTGGTCCCCTCTTCATCGATCCGATGCACTGCCCACGATGACCTTGGTAAGCACATGTTCGCTGCGAAGTCGAATAAGTCGTCGAATGAAGAGTGGTTTAGAGCTTCAGTGCCATCGCTGTTTTCCTCTTCGTGGCTTGTGGCTGCGGTCTAGGACACTTCCGCACCATGTGATGAGCCCTCAGATATGCTGGTGTAATTCGGGGGACGCACAGAAGTTGCCGCAGGTTTCTCTATCCGCTTCACTCTTTTTCGGAGACTCGTGATCTTCTTGGAAAGGTAACTCGGTGCTCCTTCGAAAATTGAAGGCACAGCGTCCTTGGTTAGGCCGGCTCTTCTATTCCCTGGCATCAGAACGTGACCATCTATTTCGGAGGACCACGTCTTTAGAATAAAATGAGGAGCAAAATGTTTCTCACACACACGGTCCGTCCGCTGCAGCACGCGATCTTTGCGCGGGATTGCTCTTCTCCATGCCTCCAACCTGGCGTCGTCATTCGGTGGCTTGACTAATAACTCCTCCCTGCTATTCCCGTAGAGCCTATGCCATAGTCGGCTACTGCCTGGTCTCCAGACTGCTCGTCCCCTGCCTTAGTGTACAAATCTCCGATTAGTGCAGTGTTCTGTGTTTTTACTTTGCTCATTGCTTATTCCATGTCCTCATAGGTTTCTACGATCTATTTATCACAGCTAGATGTAGGCCCGTTAACCTGCGTCACAGTGTGTTTGTACCTCTTTTTAAGCCGCACTGTCCTATAATAAAATACTAGAGAAATCCTCTGTTGTCACGTGCAACGAAATAGCGCAGTATCTGTCGCATATCGGCGGACAACTAAACCGCGCTGTAAGAGAAAATATAAACGAGGGACTAAGATTACAAAGGGAGAAAGAGGTGTCGTAGTTGAGGGCTCCGGAATTATTTCGACCACCTGGGCATTTTACCCGCCGCGGTGGCTCAGTGGTTAGGTTACCAGCTGCTGGCACATGTTACCTCGTACTGATCGTGGCCATGGCGTGGTATAAGTACAGAGCCGACACCGATACCTCTTGCTCGGCTACTTGGCGCTCGGCTACTGATCCGGGGTTCCCGGGTTCGAAACCGAACGCGGCGGCTGCGTTTTTATGGAGGCAGCACCCTAAGGCGCCCGTGTGCTGTGCGATGTCAGTGCACGTTAAAGATCCCCAGGTGGCCGAAATTATTCCGGAGCCCTCCACTACGGCACCTCTTTCTTCCTTCTTTCGCTCCCTCCTTTATTCCTTCCCTTACGGCGGGGTTCAAGTGTCCGCCGATATGAGACAGATACGGCGCCATTTTTTCCAAAACCAATTATTATTATTATTACTATTATTATTATCATCTTTAACGTGCACTGACATCGTAGAGCATACGGGCGCCTTAGCGTTTCGCCTCCATCGAAACGCGGCCGCCGCGGTCGGGTTCGGGCCTGGGTACTCCAGATCAGTAGCCGCGCGCCCTAACCACTGAGTCCCCCCACCGCGGCGTGTGAATCCCATACCTAGTTGTCGTCGGTCCGCTAATCGCATTCGAGGCCTTACAATAACGTCGCTACAACGTACCTTTCCGACAACTTCCACATTCTGCACGATGCCAGACTGAACGCATATAGTTTGAAGCCTATTTCATTCTTTGCGTTATCATTGTGTTATCAAAGTACGTCCACACCCTTCAACACTGCATACACTTCTTCTGTCCTCCTAATTCCACTAAGCCCTCTGACATATCCCATTTAATACCCGATAGTCACTCGAACAGCCCTGCTAGGATATCGTCTCTGGATAAGGTTCTAGGGGTAAACGGTGTCAGGTTGTTTCCAATGGCGGCCTGTCCGGAGCCAGAGATTCAGAGAGACAGAGTGTATTGAGAATTTAGCTGACTATTCCGTGCTAAGGGTAGATTATTCCACTGCAGAAATGCATGTGCGCCGGCCCATGTTATGTTGCCATAAACAAAGTACAGTTTTTGAGGAAACCTACTTCTAAGCACAAGTGTGCTTTGTGCTGTGGCGCAGGACAGCGAGTAACGGCATGTGTTATCTGAAGTAAGACGCATAGTCTATGCTGGTTACACCGGCGTGTCGTGCAAAGATGAAATCAATGCAAGATGCATTTCTTGCAGCGGCTTGAAGTGGGTTGTTAACTATGTGACCCCGAGTGATTCGCGCATGAACTAGTGATTTCCTATCGTCGATGTAAAAGAAGCCTATGCCTTGCCATTCAATAGCCGCTAGTTCCTTCAACAGCACTGCTCACTAGCCTCCCCGAATAATTTCACTGGATATGGTCCTAGCGGTATGCGCTACCAGATTATTTCCTGTGGCGCCCTGTCAGGAGCCAGAGATTCTAGCACCCTCCGATGCGTCACAGGTCTGACTGCAGCCTTTGTCAGTTGCTGCGCTGCGACTCGCGGCTGAGGGCCGACGTTTAATTTTGTTTGGCCAAGTACTACACCAGCGTGGCCAAATCTTTTTGTGGTGAGAGTGCGTTGTCGGTTCTAGTCATGATCAGGCCGCACCGTAATAGAATTCCATCGACACGTGGAGTTTTCCCTCTTCTAAAAACCCGGTCGAGAATTGCGCGGCCGCGGAATTCGAATCCCGGACCTCTTGCACGCCAGCCGGATGCCCTGCTTGCACGTCACCGCTCCACCTTTGCAGCGCTTTACGTTAACAATCTCATACGAGCGCGAGCGCTCATGCATGTTATTTGAATATCGTAGGAAACAAATCATACGCTCGCTATACTACAAAAAGAGCTCAACTACCAAATCTCCAAGAGATGTATCACCGAGTGTACTTATATATAGCAATGCTTTCTTTGCCGATGTCAACGTTTTAGCTGGCATTTATTGCTAATTTGGGTTTGAGCAAAGTGGTAAGGAATGTATCACCTTTCCGTCACCTCTTTCATTTCATTTTCCCATTTGGCCTGCTATGCTTTATTTCCGCTCCCCAACTCAGGTGCTTCAGTATCGATGACAGATGTCGGGGCTAGCAAACATCTTTTCCTTCCTTTTTACTACTATTTTAATAAAAAAAACACTACCACCAATGTATCACCTTGGACGGTACCGAGAACGTTTACATTGGAGGAAAGACCTATGCTAGTAGACTATTTATGTTGTCATTTCTACACGTTGCTCGTAATTTTTGCATAACACCCATTTGCAGAGGTGGCAGAAGCGTTCTTTTATTCAATATTTTTTATTAGTGTAACAGTATTGTAGACGTGCCCGTCAGCACATTCGAGAAGTGCCGTTATGTAAGAGCGCTCAAATTGCAGGATAGTTTCATGCTTTCATAAAAGAAAACCCTTCGTTCTCTTCCAACAGAGAAGAAACTACTCATCAGGCTTCTCGATTTCTTGAAGATAAAGTCCTTTTCCAGTACAATAAAAAGCGATATTTAGGTATACTTTGACGCTGTTTTTACAAGGTCAGCATTGGACGCAGGGCTTGCTTGAATAATGTCCGCTCAGTTCACTATGCAACAAAAATTGTCAGACGACTACAGTGATTCGGGAACGTGCCTTAAGTAGGGTCAGCTTACTATTCCAAATGTTTCAAACACGACGGTTTGCTGGTTGACGAAGAATTCGTTCCTGTTTACAGCTGCACTGCACACCGATATTCAGGTTGGCGATGTGGCCAGATGAAAATTAATTTATCGCGAGATATGGCATGGATTTTAGCAGCTGTCAGTCACAGACAGTTACATTATGTCAGCGCTCATGCTTGTAACATTTTCAATACATAGACCTAAAGCGCACCTTTTCCTTAGGGCTCAGTGCATAAACTTTGCACTGCTGGTGCTCTGGAGCTGGAAATATAATTGAAAATAGCTGTTTATTAATTTTGTTTTCTAAATGTTCCTTACTAGAACGATATCGGCAAAACACGGACTGAAGCTGCCTGCCACGGGTATTGAAGCGCTAAGTTTTAAAGCCAACACGACGGAAAACCAAGCGCCGCACATTAGTTGTAAAGACAACCTTTCGGCCCCGCTACGGGGGCCTTGTTTACATTGAAAGAAAATTAATGAAGGTAGGTTATATCTTTCATGATGTGACGTAAGCAGCGGGAGAATATGAGGGACAGATTGCCTTCGAGGCGATTAATCATGTGTTATCTTTTAAATATGAAAAGATTTCAGGTAAAGCCTTGTCGTCTTGCTCCTTACTTTTCTAATGATCTTCGTGCTACCCAGTCGATGGCATGGGACTCGGAGACAGCATGATCAGCCAGTGCGTTTGTTGCCACGAGCTTGTTCTTGACATTATTGTGATGTTGCTGTAACCTTTTCCGCCAGTCCTCTGTTTCAGCAATGTAACCTTTATAACTTACTAGAAGCAACACAAAACCGCGCAGCAAGATTCATCCACTCGGCCTATTGCTATGAAGTAGGTGCCACAGAACTAAAACGTAATGTTCATCTTACAAATTTCGCAGACCGCCGTACTATTGCCAGACCATGCTTTTTTCAGAAATTTTACTATCACCCCATGATCAAGTCTATTATCAGCCCTGCCCACCGCATCTCCAGCCGCACGAACCACCAGAAGCGCGTTTACCCTCCCCCTGCCCAGACTAGTGCTCTCCTGTCATAATTTTTTGTCCGCACTGCAAAGGACTGGAATGGCTTGCCCAACACTGTCGTACTTCACTCCGACCCATCATCATTCAAAAAATCCATCGAATCAACTATGGGCCCTGAATTCCATTCCCTCATGTAATACCCCTTTAATGGGGTCTTTGAGGTTGTAATAAATAAATAAATAAAGAAATAAATATGCTCATCAGTGTAGTGAATCCTGTACGCAATGCCCGGGAACTTGTTCTTCTTTACTTTGTCTTTGACTGTGACCATCGCGTTTCTCAGCTTCCGCCTGACTGCGACCATCGCGTGTCTAAGCTTCCGCGTGGGTACATGTGTGACGTCGTCTTCGTAAGATCGGAATATGCGGGAGAAACTTTTGCTTTCTCTGGGGATGTAGGGTATCGGAATCCTTTTCTTCTGTCGCTGAGGCTGCTGCGGTGGCGGCTGAGAAAGGCGATTTCCAACTTTCCGTACAAAAGAACTGGGATAGCCCGAAGACGAACAGGTCACGGCTAATGGTACCCAGATCCGTCGCTTTCTCTTCCAGCGCAGAGCAAAGCTTTACCGCACGGCGGAAAAGTGAGGGGACAACGGATTTTTTGTGACAGGCCGGGTATACGGAGCTCAAGTTGAGGTACATGCCAGTGGGCGTGTCCTTCTGGAATACACTGAATGATATTCCTGGCCTATCGCGTATCACCAGAATGTCCAAAAACGAAGACTACCGTCTATTTCCTCTTCCGTAGTAAACTGTATAACCAGTTTTATGCTGTTGAGGTGCAAAAGAAATGCTCTGAGCCGATTTCTTCATTATGCAGAAGCATCCGTCCACATAGCGAGAAAGACTTTCGGGCGCGGCATGAAGCTTGAGAGGCGCGACACTCCTTTGTCTCCATTGTCAAGTTCGCTGCGGTGACAAACTGTTGCGCCCATAGCCGTGCCATGGAGTTGTTTATATATGTTCTTTTGAAATGTGAGATAATTGTTCGACAGACAGAACTGAAGGAGTCGTCTGAGGTCTGGAACTTCATAAAAAGGAGCGTACCCATTGACCTGGCCATCAGGGTTTGCACAGATCCGCTCAAGGCGGATACATCCCTACCGGAAAGAACCCCAGACCTTAGTCGGCTTCTTCAGTTTTGTCTTTCAAACACCTATTTCATGTTACAAGACAACATAATACTTGTTCATGATACGGCTATCGGAGCATCAATTTCAGTCCCCACTGCTGCGAACTTGACAGTGGAGTCACTGGACTGACTGACTGAAAAACTTTATTTCCAAAATATATACGGGGAGCTAGTGGAGCGGTCCTTAAGGGTACGTTCCTTCCAAATGCTAGGTGGGCTGCCCATTACAGTAGCCTATTGGCGGTAGCTGCTGCTAGGGCGCGCCCGACCAGGGCCTTTTGGCTCGCCAGGTCAGAGCAACCGAGCAGGGCCGCCTCCCAGTCCTCCCGGGCAGGGGCGGAGATAGTGAGAAGATGTGGAGTTGATTGGCATGCCTACATCATGAGGTAAATGTCCGAAGACTTTTCCCTGCAGTGCGTGCACTCCCCTGTGCACGCAGGGTAGAAATGTTTTATTATTGCCGGGCACAGAAGTGTTTTAGTACAAAGGCGAAGGAGTAAGTATTCCTTCGCCTTCGTGAGGCCCTGGCAGGGCTTAGGAAAGATTGCGTGGCCGAATTGGTAATACTGGATGATTTCCTTGAAGGCAAAAGCCGGATTAGGGTCGGAGTCCGCATCGGGGGGAGGCGAGGGTGATGCCCGGAGAGTGAGCGCGCGGGGGCGGCGTCAGCTGCTTCGTTGCCCTCGAGACCCGTGTGCGCGGAGTCCATACTATTGTGCGGGACGTGGGAGCCCCGTGATAGTTACTATGTTGAAGAATTGGGTATGCCAAATAAGGAATAAACCCCCTTTCGATGTTCCCGCAGGCCCCCCGCAAGTCGGTAACGATGACCCGCGAGTCCTGATCGGCGGCGGCGAGCGCGATTGCCACCTCTTCCGCATGAGTAATGTCGCAAGGAGCACAGGTCATCGGCCCAATATTGCAATAAGATGGTCCCATCCTGGTCCTTCGTAGGGCCTGCCTTTGCCAATACGACTCCAATGTTGGGCCAATTACTTGTGCTGCTTGGGTCTTGAGCTTTGAGCGTAAGGCTGTTCACTGTGATGTTTTGGTGGACGACTGCGGCTGTGTACCAACCCCCATAATGTGGGCCGGTGGCGTCCACGTAAAGTCACTGGAGTCCGGCGCCCTCTCAAGCTACACGCCACGCCAGAAAGTCTGCCTTGTTATGTAGACGACTGCTTTTGCATAATAAAGAAACCGGCTCTTAGAACATTCCTTTGCACCTCAACAGCATTGAACCTGTCGCACAGTTTACTTCGGAAGAGGAAGTAGACGGTCGTCTGCCTTTTTTGGACATGCTGGTGAAACGCGACAGCCCGGGCATGTCATTGGGTGTACTCTAGAAGGACACGCACACTGGCATGTACCTCAACTGCAGTTCTGTACACCCTGGTTGTCACAAGAAGTTGTCGCCTTGTTCTCACTTTTCCGTAATGCAGAAAAGCTCTACTCTACGCCGGAAGAGAAAGCAACGCATGTGGATACCGTTCGCCGTGACCTGATGTCTTCGGCCTATTTCAGTTCTTTTATACGGAAATTCGAGAATCGCCTAGCTCACCCGCCGGCACAGCAGCCTCAGCGACAGAAGAAAACGATTCCGATCGCGTAGGTCCCTGGAGTAAGCGAAAGCTTATCCCGCAGATTCCGATCTTACGAAGTCGACGTCGCAAATGTACCTACGCGGAAGCTCAGATATGCAATGGTTACAGTGCAGAAAAGAAAAGGGTAAAGAAAGAGAAGTTCCCGGGCATTGCGTACAGGATTCCCTGCGCTGATTGTGAGCATGTCTACATTGGTGAAACAGGCGATTTGCGTAAAAGGCTGCAGCAGCACCACAATGATGTGGAGAACAAGCGCGTGGCAACCAACGCACCGGCTGATCATGCTGTCTCGAAGGGCCATGACATCGACTGGGATGGAGCGAAGATAATTGAAAAAGTAGAGAAAGGCGACAAGGCTTTATTTCGAATCTTTCATATTCATACGAAGGCATACACGCTTTGTCGCACCGAATGCAATCTGCCCCCGAAATTCTTCCGCAGGTTCCGTGATATCATAAAACATATGTAAGCTACTAACATTTATTTTGTTTCATTGTGAACAAAGCCCCCGAAGCAGGGCCAAAACGTCCTTTATTAACGAATGATCGGCACTTGAAGAATTCATCATGAACATATCCGGCCAGACTGGATTCCGTGGAACCCCGAATTTCAAAGCCAGAGCAATGAACCAAAACCGAACTCCACGTATACGAGTGGTGTATATATGGCGACTTAACTCAATGCAGGCCACAAAGTGACTAAGGCATCATTGCATGGAAGAAATTCATTGGTTATTCGCCGACGTTGAGTTCAGAATCAATGAGAGAGATACGTTCGCGGCACAACCTACTCAGTCTATATCAAAGAATCGTCGAAGTTGGCATAGCGGGATGACCGATAACTTGCATTGAGGCAATAACTCCCTAATAATAGCATGCGCGCTAGACAGCAGACGGTGATGCCTTCAAAAGGTGTTGCTAGTGCAACGGAAAAGGCCAGGAAAATGTACAAGATTTCAGGTGCCTTCCGACCAAAGGAAGATAGAGCATAGAGTGTACGTTACTGGTACTTTGGCCGCCGTCTATCACTCAGCACTCACGCAAACTTCCGCGGGTATGCTGCACAGCAGTCGTAGCAGCTGGCTTTCTTGTGGGCGACTTGTGTAGGCCATTATAGAGCAAAAAGGAGACCGCTCTTTCCTGA
Source organism: Amblyomma americanum (assembly GCF_052857255.1). NCBI lineage: Eukaryota > Metazoa > Arthropoda > Arachnida > Ixodida > Ixodidae > Amblyomma > Amblyomma americanum. Next base: position 38,384,513 of record NC_135506.1, on the reverse strand, counting down.
TCGTGCCGAACAGTTAAGAATATGGATAACACACATGGCCTCTGATTACCTCTGATTCGTTTCCTCCTTTTCAGCAGACCTGGGACGAGCCCTCCACGCGGTCATCTGACCCGTTGGCCTTGTTCCTCTCCTGCTTCCGCGCCACACTACTGCGACCTTCCCCGACTGTGACATTGCCCGGAATCGACTTGTAATACTTTGAAATGTACCGAAGTACGTTGGAGTCAACACACTTGTTACTAAACCGCGGATGCAAGCAGCAATGTGCACATGCTTCAAAGGCGCAAATTATGCAAGGGAGCGAAACGTGAATGAGGTGGATGGCGCTGTCGCGGACATAGTATTGACTACGCTTGAGTGTTCCAACTCTACCGTGGCAATGCGAAAGCGGAAATAGAAAGAGTCGGAGCTTTTAATCTTTAACTCGGAAAAGGGACTGGCCTGAGGTGCTCACAAAAAGTCGAGGAGAAAATTACGATGTCGTCCAGGTAGCAGCGAGAAGTTTTTCATTTCAGCCCGCGGAGCACGGTGTCAATCATTCGTTTGAACGTGGCCGGAGCATTGCACAAGCCGATTAGCGTAACGTTAAATTCATATAAGCCATCTGGTATGGCGAAAGCTGTGTTCTCTTCGCCCTCTTCATGCATAGGGATTTGCCAGTTGCCGGATCTTAGGTCTCGACTCGAGAAAAATTGAGTACCTTGGAGACAGTCGAGGGCGTCGTCAATCCGAAGTGGATAAACATCCTTTTGAGTGATGTTATCGAGGGCATGATAGTCGACACAAAAGCGTACTGAGCCGTCCTTTTGGACCAGCGCAACTGGTGAGGACCAACGACTTGAACAAGGGCTTATGATGTTGCGTTTGAGCATGTCGATTACATTATCTTGAATAATTTTGCGCTCTGAAGAAGACGCGATACGGGCGGCGGCGAATGATGCACGAACCGTCAGTGTGAATACGATGCGTAGCTGTCGAGGTTTCGCCCAGAATTTTTGACTGGGTATCAAAACAAGTGCATGTTTGATCAAGAGGGCTAGAAATTATGCTTTTTGAGCAGGCGAGAGATCGTTGCTGATAGTAGCGGAAATAGCTGCAGGAGAAGCATGGGACGAAATGGCGAAGCTTGATGGAGGCGAGGAAAGAACGGTGACAGGTTGAGCGGTAGACACAGAAGCGACTTTAGTGTCTGCATGCAGACCAATGGGCACCGACGTAGTATTGAACGCAGTCAGAAGGGCAGTCCCATTGACGAAGCGAAGAACGGATGCGACAAGAATGCCCCTGGAGATAAGACGGGCATTAGGTGTGGCGAAAACGTCGCCAGAATTTACGTGAGCAGAAGCAATGGAGAGGACATCTTCGGAGCCTGGATAAAGCACATGGTCTGCGGTGTTGATCATGTGATGAGAAGGCCCTGCAGGAGCGTCAGAAAGATCGTATTCAGCAACTTGCAGAGTAGGAGGGCAACATGTAATGAAAGCTTGAGCGGAGTGGAGGAAATCCCAGCCGAGGATGAGGGGGTGAGCACAGGAGGGAAGTACAGCGAACTCGATGTGTTGCAGGATGCCGTTAATAGTGACGCGTGCTGTACACAGACCGGAACGATGCATTGATTCTTCATTAGCAGCACGCAGAGAAGGATCGCAGTAAGGAATGCGCACTTTGCGAAGATGAAAACACAAAGCAGAACTTATGATGGAAACAGCGGCGCCCGTATCAATCAATGCTTCTACAATACTGCCTTTAACATCAAAGGTTAACATGTTCGACGGTGGCGGAGGAGGAATTGAAGGGTGGGCGGGTGGTGCAGCTTTACCTCCGGAAGCTGCAGAATTAAGTTTTTCGTATGGCGACCAGGGGTCTGAGGCTGGACGTAGAGGCGATGAGGAGCGGCGGAACGGTGTCAGGGAGCAGCGGCGCGACGACCAGACGTTCGACGAGCGGTCTGAAGAGGGCGACGGAGAGAATCGAGTAGGACCGCTGGGAAGAAACGTTGCCTCGTAAGGATACGACGCGTAGGTGTCGTCGTGATGAGGAACATTAGCGGCAAAAGTAGGGTGGTAACCATACGATGAGTAGGTTTCTTCTTTGCGGAAGTGACCAAACTGGTTACGCTCGTCGCGCTGACGCCGATGAGAAACACGGGCAACATGTCCTCGAATTCCACAGTAGTAGCAGATATAACGAGGCGGAGCCGGCCGCAAAATCGCTGGATACATTCCGGATCGCTGGGATAAAGAGGTGACAGTCTGCTGGACGGGAGGCGAATGTGAAGGATGTGCGGGAGGAAAGGGAGACACACCAACCTGGGCATATGTGGGCACACAAAGCGGTACAGGTGGTCCGAGTGCCACGAGGCTAGAGACGGAAGCGAGCTCGTCCTTGAGATTTCGCAATAGCGATGTCGGAGGCCGGTGCTGATGGGTTTCTACCGACGGTAAGGTGGAGCCGTGCAGCTCTTCTCAGACGATAGGGCGAATGGGAGAGCGCAAGTCCACAGCGGTTGAAAAGCGGGGGTCCCAGGCCTCTTGTAAGCGGAGTGATAGGCGGTCGACAAGAAGGTGACATGTGGTGCGGATATCGTTGACTGACTTAGGATATTGGCTAACAAGCGTGGTAAAAGCAAATGAGCCGATGGCTCTAAGAATGTGACGGACTCTATTGCACTAAGACATTGCACAGTTGACACGTCGACACAGGCCTAATACATATTCAATGTAATACGTGTAAGATTCGCCGGGCAGCTGGACACGCGCTTCTTTTTTTTTGTAGATGGTCGGGCTTGCACCAGCAGTTCCAAAAATTTGCCGAAGCTGAGAGGTAAATAGAGTGAGACGTGGATGAGCTTGATGGCAGAGTCCCAACGAATGTAGGCACTTACAGGATTGTACTGGTCGAGCCAGACCTCGAAGTCATCACCACGGAGGCCCGTAAATGTAGTAGGCTCGCGCTGAAGGGTGGTGACGGTCCATGTCTGGTGTCCAGATGACGGAGAGGCAGCAGATGCGTTGGAGTCAGGGCGATGGGCGGAGGGATCAACAGGAAGGGGAAGCACACCTGCCGAGGCACTGGCAAGGACAACAGAAGCGTCACTGCGATGTTGGTCGACGGTTTCCATCTTTGGAGATGGTCCGATCAGGCGACGACCGGTACGTAGCTGCAGTGTTGCGATGGAGAGGACGCAAGATGGAGAGCAGCCTCCACCACTTGAGACTGAACAAAGCGAGGCTTAAGTGCCACTGGCAAGTATGGCGGCCACTCCTCCGATGACGAAGATGCGTGATGATGATGAATATTTACAGTTTAAGACGAAGGTCGCGCAGTCTACTTACACGCACACATAAGACACATAAGAGGCAGATGGGCCACCTAGGTCACGTGACCTTGCGAAATCGTCACAACCAGCTTACAGGATTGTGTGCAAACCACCTATTGGGCTCGCTGGGAGTTAAATTATTGATTGGAAGACGAAATGAGCAATCTTGGTCTCACAAGCCACATCGATGGCTGTACTTGAAGGAGACACCTGCCGGGGCGCATGGCTTACCCGCTTTACCATCGCGCGCTTTGATAGGGATGAGGACACTGCGACATATGAATGTAATGGACAGAAGGAGCAATTCCGCTCATTTGAGGTTTACCCCACAAGCGGTATAGCACGATGCTGTCGAGGCGGAAAGTATCCCTTGCAGCTTTTCACCGAATTTAGCCAGCTGTCATTCCTCCGCGGTAACTTTTGGTTCCTCATACTTAGTGCAAGCAGCATCACTATGATGTCATTCAATAAGGTAATCAATCTTACTAATTGCGCGCAGAGAATTCAAAAACAGTTTTAAAACTAAAGCAAGCAGTATATATAGCAAAAATGGGTGGTTTAATTTCCCGTAGCAACACATGGGCTTTGAGGGACGCCGCATAGAGAGCTCCTGACTCGTACCTGAGACTTTGACGCCCCCAAAGAACAACCTGAGCCATGTGCAGACATCTCGCAGTGCACGCATGTTTCTCCTCTGGCGGCTGCAGCGGGTAGAGCTACGCATGTCTCTGATCACGACACTCTCGGGGAAAAAAAGATAGTAACGAGCTGGCGCTGAGAAATTTTTGATATGACAAATTTATGTGTCAGTGCGGTAATTTTTTAGCTAGACGTAGACGCTGTTATCGATGCTAGATTGTGAGACAGGATGAATCAGTTGCATTTATGGACGGCTAACTGAATTACAAGTAAGAAAACTTCGAAGGAATTCACACTGTTTGAATGGACTGATAGCTATTGGATCTGCCACCTTATAATTCTTCTTGTTAGAGCCGCTTTGAAAGTATAGTTTCTAGGAATAGAATAAACCGGTAATAAATGCAGACCAAGTTACAGACAACCTGGAGGGTTAGAATCAAGCGCAAAACCCCTTTTTTTAAAATCTTATGAAAATTGTTTGCACCATCTAGCTTTGCTTAACAAATTAAGGGAACATTAGTGAGCCTACTCAATGATCAGCAGGCTAACTATGCCATTTGATATCATAAATGCTCATCTCGCAAGCACTAAATCAGTGAATTGAAAAAAAATCACGTCCCCCCAAAGTGGCGCCCCTCGAAGCGCATATGCCTATTTATGACGTACACTCTCATAATACGCTTGCGCCTTTTTTACGATACGTGGCACATACGGTAAGCGTAGAAGTTATTCTCACTGGCTACGTTAGTACATACCGATTCCTCTTTACCAAGTAGGCAAATGTGGCATAACCTAATTCGTTAAGGGCAATCTGGAGGACAAATGCGAACCAGGATGGTATGCTGCATACTAAGGCAAGTCTGAGTGCTCGAAAGCATTCCCGTTTCCGCTCGGATCACGCAGCATTGGTTTGAGTGCGACTGCTTTCAACCCGCGGGTGGATGCATCCTGCATAACAAGCCTGTATGCAACGGAGCCAAAGATATCAACCTCTCGTAACATATGTCCGTGGCCAGTAAGAGTTCAGTGGGTGTGGCCGCAATTTTGTGCGCCAGAAGCAGCAAAAATTCTCCCTTTTTGGTCAACATTTACTCCACGCTTGCTCTGCTTGTGCCCAGGGTAGTTGCGCACCTACTCCCAAGCATTCACTGATCTCCGTTGAGAAAATTTGGAGTCTGGCCTCCGCCCGCAGCACCACCGCGTTCGCTCCCACGCTTGTGGCATTCGTAGGAGCTTCCAATAATTTTCGCCTAATAATAAACGAACATTTTTCTTAAATGGTGGGTGTTGAAGTGAGTTTAAACGAGGCCTTATACTAATAACTTTCTTTCTTGCAGACGAGACAAACGGTAGTAGCAGCGCGCGGCCGACTATGGCCGGTACGTAAAAACTTATTTCCCTGCCGTGTCAATTCACTGAAGTTGCGCAAAAATACGCTTCTTTTAATTGTGCAAAAGGGGACAGACCTGCAAAATTGGCTCAGGCACAGGCTGGCAAATTAGAGTGCATGTGGCCGGCCAGCTGTGTTGTTTAATATTTTGTGTGTTTGCTGTTACGGGGAGTTGCATTAGCGAACTCAAAAGAGATGTTAGCACTAATAGAAAATAACGTACGCCGCTCAGAATATTGCTGTTTTTCTTTTTTTTTCAAAGGTTATTTTAAGAGCATCTTTCGAGTTTTCTCCAAAGTGTTTGTGTTGTGGCTTTTGAAGTTCAATGATGTGTTCGAAATATACACATTGAGAACTGAAAGCTTTAGCAAGCCTGCCATAGTTTGATCTGTCATGTGTTCAAGATGTTAAAAAGTGGCGTTCGCAAACCTATTTAATTAGCAACAAAAGGATTAAAGGCGTAATTTTTGGCATTGAACGCTCCTAACCCCCGGAAGCAATATAAAAGGTAAGCGACAGGATCGAGAATTAGACTGCGTCAGAAATGAAAGGAGCCTTGCGACTCGAGGCAACTAAGAATGCGCATATTGTGCGGAGGTGTGCGAATTTCTTCGCCCAAACGATGGGCGCCGGTGTTTGAGGCTCGTAGTCCACGCAATATAGTGTACTTCGTTTTCCGTGCCCTTTCACTGATTTATAGGAGACCCTAAATTAAACAGATTTTAGTAAAGCAATGGTGGTATTGCTTTAAAAAGCAGTGGGTCGAGAAGTTGGCTTTTTGAGCATATGCAGCTTTCTTCGCTATGTGGTGTCCTTATCATTGAATCGCTAAATAATAAGTTTTGTAGAAAATAGGATTGCTTGTTTATGCTTGGTTGTGCAAATCAGTATGCATATGTATAAAACTGACTATTTCACAAATGAAACCGGACTGACGTCAGTGGCCTATAAAACACTGAAGTACTAACGATGGAATTGATGTAGCCGGACTGCTTGGCAATCTCCGCAGAAGACTACGGATATGTCGAATGCTTTTAGGCGTCATTTATCATCTGGTTTGGTTAATATCTTTTCTATTAAATACGGGCCTCAAGAATGGCAGTCAAATTAGAAATTTCAATATTCATATAACAGTACTCCCAAAATTACTATGCTAGCAGCCGTCAAATTTTTTTTCGAAGAATCGTCTGCCTCTACAATTTCGAAAAAAATGAAATTAGTACCGGGGACAAACTGGCGGAGGATGTCCTGCAATGAAGTTTTAAAGAATATCTGCTGCGTTTGCTAGTTGCCAAAAAGACTGCCTATTTCTAAAATTATGGTTGTTAGCATAGATGGGGCACATCCGAGAGAAAGCCGCCTATTCGTAATGTATACTTGTGTACAAAGGTCCTTAAAGGATCCGAGCCGTGTGCGCGTTTTAATGGCTTGTTATACTGCCCTATATTGAATAAATGAATCTTGGCGGTCTTTTAAAGCTTTACCTGTTTGAGCAGTGTAGTCATTACTCATTGCTTGCTCTTCAGAGCCAAGCTTGACCGATTAGATCAACCACAGGGGTTGTGCTGGATACACAAATTTGAGTTAGGCAAGAAGTTGTGGGAACGCAGTTTGATGCTGTGTTGAAAATAAAAAACCTTCTTATAGCCCTGTTGTCATCACATTCGGCCGCTTAGGGCAGGGATGTTTTAAAATAGTTGCCGGGACGTTTTCGAGTAGTGGTCGGGCAAAAAGAGCACCGTATTCCGGTTAATGGTGTGTCTTTAGATTTCCTTTTAATGAGGGAGTAATTACTCGTCGGCATCCACCCAAGCGCAGCCATACGGCTACAAAGGAAAGCTGTATAGCTTTTCTCAGAAACTTCGAAGTTAAAGAAAACTCGTCCTGGTCTAGGGTTCGAACCCGGGACCACTGCTTCACCGGAGCAGTCGGTCTACCAGTTGAGCTAACCGTGACGGCAATCTTATGTTAGGTTGAGAGCGAATTTATCAATAACTCGAAGTGCGAACAGTGTTCATCAAATGTTTAGGGGAAACCCCAAGGTGGGGTAAATTTGTAATAAGGGAGCAGTTACTCAATGGCATCCACCCAAGCGCAGCCATACGGCTACAAAGAAAGCTATACAGCTTTCTCAGAAAATTCGCAGTTAAAAAGAAATTCGTCCTCGTCCGGGGTTCGAGCGACTGCTGCGGTGAAGCGGTGGTTCCTGGTTCGAGCCTCGGACCAGGAAATTTTTTTTGAACTGCGGAGTCGGTGGCAAAGCTCTATAGCATTCCTTTATAGCCGTGTGGCTGCGCTTAAGTGGATGCGAATGAGTAATTACTCCCTTACTACCAATTTAATCCAACTTGGGGGATTCTCTGAAACATTTGACCAAAACTGTTCCCACTTCGATTTATTGATCAATTCGCTCTCGCCCTACCATAAGTTTGCCGTCCTGGTCGGCTCGATTTGTAGAGCGACTGCTGCGGTGAAGCGGGGTTCCCTGGTTCAGAATTGCGTCTGGACTGGGGAACAGAAGGGTCGAATGCAAGTGGCATGACATTCTGTGCAGAGTTCGCAGGCGGATTGTATGCCCATGCATGCATGTGTGTTCCTTAGTGATGCATTATCTATCAATAGTCAGCCGTAATTTCAGGTTTGAATTCGCGTGTAATAAGGAATTAAAACCCGAAACTTCAGGCTATTTGGACGAACTATCGACTCTGCGGACGTTATTGCACTTGATTTTGGGTGTTTTTCAGATACCAAGAAACGCCTGGCTACTGCCACTTTTAAATTTCGTATACTGCACAACCATAGAAAGCGGATTGTTGGATTATCTGGTGATTCGTTGCTGATGACGCTGATGATGCTGGTACGGCTGCTCGCTATTTAAGGGGACAGTACAATGGCAGGTCCTCTGGCATACACTTTGCCTTGTGCAATGAAGTAAAGTTTTTTCTGTCAGAATTAAAAACTGGACATTACTCCAGGCATGCAAGCGTACTGCAAACTAAGGTTAATGCGTTATGCACTAACAGAGCAAGTTACTTCATTTGGACGACTGTGGCAACGCTGTCACCATGCACAGCCCGAAGCCTTTAACTCAAAGGAACGCTTTCACTGGGGCAATTAATCCTGTCGGACCAATTAACTTAAATGCAGCTTCTAATAAGACACTCATAGACGATGTGGATTAGTAGACAAGCACTGTACGAATTTTCCCAATTGTGTATCCAATTTTCATTATAAGGATATTTCTCTCTACGCTATTGTACAAAGTCGCGTAGGCACAGCCGAATGCAGCGTAATGACCTCTAAAAGCAGTCAAAGGGCGTTGTAGCAAACTACGGTTTTGATTATTTATTAAGGCTTGTTCGTGATCAGCCTGACTATGTCCACTGTAGGCCAAAGGTCTCTCCCATATCTCTCGAGTTGACCACCTTTTCTGCCATCTGCGGCCATCCTAATCCAACATATTTAATTTTAATCTCATCCTCCCATCAATCGTTCTGCCACTCCCAGTTACGCTTGTGTTCTCTTGAAATAATTTGCCACCCTTAAGAACCATAGGTTATTTTCCTTTGCATTACATACCCTGCCGAAGCCTAATTCTTCCTTATGGTTTCGACTAGAATGTGATTAACCCGCATTTGATCCCCGACCCACTCTACCACCGTCCTGTCTTTTAACATTACACCTATCATTTTTCTTTCCCTAGCTCGCTGCGTTGTACTTAAGTTGAACCCTTTACCTTGGCATCCACGTTAATGCCCCATAGGTATGGGCAACGCATACAAGTCATGTAGAGAAATATACGATTTTTCGGAATAGAAGAAATTATTTATGCGTAGATTAGATATGGAATGTGTTGGAACTAGTTCGAAGTGCATAAGGAAACAGAACGATGCAGTACATCTGGTACTATGGGCACGTATAAATATTAAAAATTAGCTCTGATCGATAAAACTATCTTGTAATGCTGATTTTCTGAGTAATATTTATGCAACTATATATTGTTTTCTTTTTGTATCAGCGTCCACCACCACCACCATGGCCATGCCCACCGGTACGTGCAAAACATTTGCTTCAACGTGGAACAAAAAAAAACCGCGTAGAGCACTGCTGAAGTTTTCGTGAAAGGTAACCAGGCTTGCGAGACCACCGAATATGAGCGCTGTTTGCTGAGCGGTGCGCTGCGCCTGTGCTCTCCCAATACATGAAACGCGGTAAGGAAAGCCTGGCTACGAGTGGGAAGATGTTAGCTAGAATGGACCTTATCGGTAAACAGGCAGGCCTATCTCTGCCTTTTTTTGTACACGCCTGCCTGGGCTCGGGCGCGGTAGTGTTCGAAACTAGGGCTTTAATTTGCCGTCCGCGTGACATCCACCTGTCTTTTTGCTATCTTTCTCTATAAAGTGGTTTACTACTTAGCGTGAGATTCTGCAAGAGTACAACCCCTAGCTCGTCACTGTTTTCCACGAGATGCAAGGACTACAGAACACGTGCAATTTAAATCTCGCGCAGTCTTCAGTGCATGCGTATAGGGTCGGTCTGTATCGTGGTGTTGCAGTTAAGAAGAGAGAGACAGAAAAAAAACCCACAAAATTAACTCCACTGATCTCGCCAAACAGTCCAAACATTCATTATTCGAAACTCGGTTTTGTTCTGAAGTTATGTGTATGAAGATTCTCCCTTAATACGAGGTTTGCATGCATCGATAAATAGTACGCATCGGTGGGTTATGAACGCAATAACAAAAACTTGACAAAAAAATTTGAAAGGCAGTGTCTGCAGATAGCGTGCATCTAAAGTGCCACATCTCGCGGTAGGAGGAGCATGACCTTTGGCATTTTTCCCTGTATTCTCAGCAGCGACTGGTGTAAACTGTGGAGATGGGAAGAGGGCGCGGGTAGGGCTGCCTACGTCCTCTTTGTAAAATAGCACGACTGGCATCACGTGCACTGCACGCATCCATGAAACAACTCGTCCCTCCACGGACACACTGGTGTTATATTTTCTCAGCGCTGTTATAGCCATGTTATTCGGGTAACATCACCGTATGTTTCTGCTCTTTTCGATTTCAGGGGCCGCAAAAAGGGGTAAGCCATCTTTGAACTCTCGATGCTAGTAACTTTCTTTCGTTGCTTTTGCAACATTTTACTCTGTCCAATGGTGAGAATGGATTCAAGTCTTCGGCGTCATACATGTCAAAGATTCTTGGATAGAAATTATTCATATTTGAATAAACACTGTAAGATACTTGTACAGAAATAATGCAATGTTCCATTCTTCAAATGTGTAACACAAACTTTCTTCTACTCCTTTTTCGTGGATGACACCAATCAGTTAACACTGCCATAGAAAATTGAATGGGAACGCTGATTGAGATCTGCGTGTATATTCATTGTTATAGTGAAATTGAAAAATTGAAAATGAAAAATTGCGGTCATAAACTCTTTTGTGTTCAAAAAGCCGATGTGAACTATACAAATAGCAAGTACGAAACCAATAAGGCGCTCGCTTCATGATGTCGGCGATACTAAATGGACATCTTAGAAGCTATAAGAAACGTATACCAATATGAAAAAGGTATAATAGCAAAGCGATTTTCATATAGTCTATCACGTGAATTCCATATTCCTATTACTCATTACGAGTTTGTCATTTGAAACACTCCAGTTGAGATATTCCTGTTTTAGGCCCATAATAGACGTCGTTAATTGCTATAGAATATAACGATTTCTCATCAGGAAGAGTAAATGTCAGAATGCGGTGAGCACAAAAGGTAATATCCGTTTTGTTTTTCTTAATATAACTATTTCTCATCAGGAAGAGTAAATGTCAGAATGCGGTGAGCACAAAAGGTAATATACGTTTTGTTTTTCTTTAACTTCAGATGAGGAGGAGACGTAAGTACTGTATATACTGTAAGTTATTTCGTGTGGAAACCTTGGCATCCAAGCAACCTTGTAACTAAGCCTCGCTTTACTGGCGCTATGGTCGGTGATGTTATGTATTGTGCGATTCAAAGCTTGTTATTGTAGGGCGTGAACGGTTTTATGGTTCTGAGTGCAGGTAATCAAGCTGTGGTTCAGTGCTATCTATTATAATCCTAGCCACCTATCTAGTATTGCGGCTCTGGATATATATGACGGGTAGTATTGTCGTAAGAGGAAAGGTTCCTAAAATTCAATACAGTGTGCACACATCACAGAATGAAATTCATACTTTATTTATTTATTTATTTATTAATTGTACCCTCAGGGCCCGAAGGCATTACAGAGGGGAGTGGGAATACATAAAAATTCAGCCTCAACAGCAACAACAATAGGGAAAACAAAAATAAACCAGGAATACATAAAAAGTGAAAACACAGGAAGGCAATAAGATTAGAATGCAGTGGGGATATATTAAAACAGTGTGTAGACAGTAAAAAGGCAATTTTTATACAGTAATAAACGACACATACTCAGAAAGAAACATTAAGGACTTTACGAAATGCATTGTTATCGGAAATACCTGCGATGTCGTGGGGAAGGTGATTCCAGCTGACACAAGTTCGGGGTATGAATGAGTCATGAAAACATTTGGTGTGACAAGATGGGATTCCAACTTTATGACGGTGATCAACGCGTGCTGATATGTAACATGGTCTAGACAGTAACTTAGGATTGAGAAAGCTGTTGTGGTAAATTTTATGAAAGAGACACAATGAGGCTATTGATCTGCGGTGGGAAAGAAGTGGTAGGGACAAACTTGATTTCATGGCGGTTACACTGCTTGTTCGGTGATAATTAGAAAGAATGAAACGGCATGCGCGGTTCTGTACAGCTTCCAAATCTGAAACGAGTGAATCGATGCCATGGCTCCAGACAGATGCAGCATATTCTAACTTGGACCGAACCAATGTTTTATAAAGTAATAATTTTATTGAAGTAGATGAACGTGAGAAATTTCTGCGAAGGTACCCAAGCATGCGATCAGCGTTATTTATTATGTATTCAACGTGAGTTTTCCAAGACAGGTTACAAGAAACGTAAACACCCAGATATTTATAACATGACACGGTTTCGAGAGACACGTTGTTAATGTGATAAGAAGAAGGGGCATTAGAGAGACGAGAAATGCGTACATGTTTACACTTATTAATGTTTAGTTGCATGTTCCAAGTAAAACACCAGTCAAGAACCTTGTTAATATCAGATTGAAGACAAGAGACATCATTACCATCTTTAATTTCGCGGTAAATAACACAATCATCGGCAAAAAGATTAATTGAAGAAGAAATGTTAGCCGGTAAGTCATTTATATAGATGAGAAAAAGGAGGGGCCCAAGAACTGACCCCTGTGGCACGCCGGAACGGACAGGCAAAGAATGAGAGTTTATATTGTTAGCTGTTACGAATTGTGAACGGTTAGAAAGAAAGCATTGTAGCCATGCAAGGACATTAGGGTCTATGTTAAGATTGCTTAATTTAAGAAAGAGAAGCTCATGTGAAACAGTGTCAAACGCTTTCGAGAAGTCCAAAAATATGCAATCTGCCTGAGACCCGTGGTCAAGGATGCAATGAAGGTCATGTGTGAAACATATTAGCTGAGTTTCGCATGAAAAAGACTTACGAAAACCATGCTGGGCAATGCTGAAAAAGGAGTTAGATTCTAAAAAAGAGATGAGATGAGAATATATGACGTGTTCCATGATCTTGCACGGGATACTAGTGAGTGATATAGGTCTAAAGTTATCAGGAGAATGTTTACTTCCGGACTTATGCAGTGGAATCACCTTCCCAATTTTCCAATCATTGGGAATACAACCTGTCGCAAGAGACTGCTCAAACAATTTAGTAAGAATTATGCAACAATAGTACTTTGTATTAATTAAAAACTTCGAATTAATGTTGTCAACACCGCAGGAAGAGGAAACCTTAAGATTTTCTATGATGCACTGGATGCCTGACGCGTCGAATATAACTGGATCCATAGGAAGAGCATCAAAAACAGGGCACACGCGATGAACAAGAGAAACGTTGGTAGAAAATGCCGCAGCAAATATATTGTTTAGAACAGAAGCACATTCGTATGGAGGAAAGGCAACACCATCAGAAGAAGTAAGTAGTATTGTGGAAGGGTCTTTCTTGTTAACTACATTCCAAAATTGTTTTGGATTATTGACCAGCATAGCAGGCAGTGTGTGGTTAAAAAATGTGTCCTTTGCGTTTTTTAGCGCACCTTTGTACTCTGCAGCTGCGGAAAAGTAGGCCTCCCATCGTTGTTTAGAATTCAACAACTTCGCAGAGCGGAACAAGCGCTTCTTTTTATTGGAGAGTCTTTTTAAAACATTATTAAACCAAGGTGATTCCCGATCGCACTTCAAAGATCTTAATGGTACAAAAGTGTTAATGAGATGTTCAACGATATCCTTGAACAAATCCCAGTTAGCGTAAAGAGAACGCTGTGAAAAGCCTGGTAAGTAATCATCCAAAAAACCAGCTAGTTCGCAGTTAATAGCAATAAAGTCAGCCCGTTTATAATCTCTAATGTGTTTAGTCTGACTAACTCGGATAGATACAGGAATTTGTACATCAAAATGCAGCAAAGAATGATCACTGAGACCAGGTAGGTAAAAAATCGAAGGGATATGATCAGGCACGTTAGTTAGAACAAGATGTAAAACATTCGATGAGGATAAAGTAGTTCGAGTAGGTTTAGAGACTAACTGCGAAAGATTGAAATCCATACAAGTTGACAAAAACTTTTTACGAAAAAGAGCTGAGATAAGGTGATGTACTAGTCCACACGATACTAGGGTAGTTAAAGTCACCAGATAGGACAATAGGTGTATTCGGAAATCGTACAGTGATCATGTTAAGGGAATCATGCAATTCATCAACGAATGTATGGCTCGAGGACGGGGGACGGTAACATATACCCAAAATCATTCTCTTAAAACGTACACTAAGTTCCACCCAAACCAGTTCCAGGCTAGTTGGAATATTAATAGGCGATGCTACAAAATTATCCGCGACAGCTATTAAAACACCTCCCCAGATCTCTCACTTCTGTCAGATCTAAACACGTTATAGCGTTTTTTACAGTCAAATAGTTCAATGTCCGCTATCTTGGAAGAAAGCCATGTTTCGGTTAGTAAGACGACATCAGCATCACACGAATCAATGATAGGATTAAGTTCATCGCGCTTGGGTAGTAAGCTTCGTATGTTGGAAAAAAGAAAAGAAAGCGAGTTGCCAGTATCGGACACTGGCCCACTGCCCCTCGCGCAGCCCTACGGCGCGTAGGTCGAGCCAGAGGTACCGTCATTTGACTGCTGATTGTGGACTGGCGAAGGAGACAATCGATCAGTCGGCTCAGCATGTAATGAACCAGCGATACCGTGACTTGAGTTACTACCAAGAGAAGTTGCTGATGCCCGAAGATTAGCCTCCATGAAAACGCAGTCGCGAGCAGGGTTATAACTGTAGCATTTGTTCTTAATGTACAGTTTGTTGTGCCTAAGCTTGTAAAATGAGTCCTGACCCTTAGCGAATTGAAGCAGCTTTTTCCTGGCCTGACGCGTTTCCAACGAGTAATCTTGATAACTTTTCGTAGTGATTCAAGTGTGTAAGCCAATGATTTCTGCTGTTTTGACATAATTTTTGACCCAGTGTTTCTCATTTGCGAACTAGCAATAAAAACGTACGAATAAGAAACCTTCCAATTATATATCGAAACTGGTAATAGTTATCGAAACTAGTAAGCACATATACTGCATGTAGAGGCCTCAGTTTGGACGTGACACGGAGCCCATTAATTTAGCTGCCGAAGTCCGCGCGCAATTCTCCACAATGATAGTTGCTGTCTCACTAGATGCAAAATTTTTGACGACAAAGAAAATTTTTTTTAGTACCTTAAGGACGCTATAAGCTGTGAAAAGAATGTACACGCCTATGTTGGAAGTACTCTAGCGGTGGAGATGTGGCGCGCACATGTCCAACATTCTCGGAGAAAAATGTTGCGAATTGGAGAATTGTACGACACCATTCTGGAAATATTGAAGACAATGTTTCATTGGTCTCCTAGGTAGTAACCTTTTAAAGTGTTTATCGATCGGATCGAACAGTTGACTGCCGTCGGGTGACCTTCGAATATATTGACTGTTATAGTGAAATCTTGCGAAAATTGCGCTCATATACGGTTTGACGCTCAAAAATGATTTCATCCAGATTTGCTGGTTATGTTAAACTTTCAGAACAACTCATTAGCAAGTGCATATGCGACTGCGTTGTGGTGAGCATTGGCGAGGCCGAGGTTTTTGTCTGACTGGTCGGGGGCGCTGACTGGGCTTTCAAATGTCCGGCGCCAGTCGGTGCTTATGCATATTTTTGCGTGCGCAGGAAAAACACCTTGCAAAGCGATTACAGCAGTGCCTGTTTGATCGGTTGCAATGCAGGGAGAGGAAGAGACTGAAGTGCATTCTTCAATTTCTCTGCATCCTGCTCCTCCTCCTCCTCATCTCTATTATCCTGATATTTTGTCGTAAGTAGCTGCATATCTTCTTTAAAGCGTTGTGTGTAAGAACACAGATTGGAAAGAGCTGCTATCGAAGCGCGACACTTATCTCGCGTGAGAGGAAACACTCAGCCAAAGTATATAGCGCTCCCTATACTTGCTCTTTAAATAAGGCTGCAGACCGCGCGATTTTTTCCCCAAACTTGTAGCAACCATGCTTTAGAGGACCATCAGCTCTAAGTTAGACAGGTTCAACAGGCTGTACACAGTCTTCTGTTCAAGCCCAAAAGAAGCGTGTATGCTGTCTTATGGAAGCCTTATCTTTTTTATTCAAAGTTTACGTGCCGTGAACGAAATTATGCAGGGCAGACCTGCAGTCTGAGTGATCAATTTGAAGCGACAGCTTCACTACGAAACCTCGTGCTTCGATCGCCGCGTGTCTAGTTTTCATCTTCAGCTAAGTTAGAGGTCAAAACCAAAAAGAGAAAAACAGAAATTTAATCAATATTCATGACCGGCGGTCGAACACGCGGCTGCGCGAACAGATCTCTTTCAAGGGCCACTCAGCGAGACCACCAGGCTATCGCTGCACTCAACACACCGTGTCAAACTGCACTGTACACTCGCGCTCAGCATTAGAGAGCGTTGTCTTCATCAAGTTACATCTGCTCCATCCTGTGGCACTACCTACTCTGCGTCGTCCTCTACGTACCACAAATTAGAGCTTTCGCTTCGATTCTGATGTAGTAAACATTCTGATGTGGTTTTTCTTTATTGGCATCCAGCATTTGGTCGAATTCTCTGGACGATTAAGTTTCTGTTAAGTGGAGTTGTAAATTGATATTATGCATAGATATTATGCATAGAAGTAAGACATGCTTATTAGGAGGCAGTTTGTCTCATTCTGAGTAGTTCTGTTTTTAAAATTCCTGTTAGCCTCCTTAAATTTTGAATCGCGTAGTACCCACAGTAAAAATTTATCTTTAGAATTTTGAAAGCGATATTATCCTCGGGGCCGTGGCCCAAAATATTTCGGCTAGATCGTTCCAAAATACATGCCCTTTCGAGAAACTTGCACCCAGAGCAACCTCACACTGCACGTATCTCGTCGAAAAAGCCAAAGCTTGTGCGGCCAGAGCGCTGCAGCCAACCTCTTTTTCGAAATTCTCAAGTCTTATGGATATAGCTTAGGGTAAGATACACGCCTCTCGATAATTAAGGAGCCTATGAGAAAATGAGGACAATTCCGGATTGCCGCACATCGCTGGTGGCTAGAGTGCTGGTCTCGGTTGAAGCTGCTGCCTCCGGCTGGCTGTCGCGTCCTGCTGCTTCCTGCATTGGCCTCCGCGGCTCATCAGTAAATGCCCTCTTCAAGCCTAGCCTAAAGTCTTTAGGGTCTCGCATTCGACTCAGGCATTATAACGTACTTCGCATGCTGGCTCTAGAAGTCCTGTGGCGGTATCTACCAGCACGGCGAGTTACTAGCTCCAGTCGCGCGAGTCTCCCTCACACACTTTTCTCTGTTGGTATTGCACCACGTCAGAATGTGCTTACACACTCCAGTTTCACAAATATTCAGATGAAACACCCTAGTGTAGTTCGACGCGGGGAGCGTCTTGCGTGGTCTCGTTGCTCTGTGCGTACCCAGTAGGTGGGCCATGCCATCA
This sequence comes from Amblyomma americanum, assembly GCF_052857255.1. NCBI lineage: Eukaryota > Metazoa > Arthropoda > Arachnida > Ixodida > Ixodidae > Amblyomma > Amblyomma americanum. The sequence goes on along the minus strand of NC_135506.1, from coordinate 38,367,007 downwards.
CGTCGTCTAAAAGGGCTCGGGCGCTGGAAGGCCACTACTAAGGAGTGTTTGCTCATCCTAATTCTTGCTGGGCATCATTCTTTCGTGGCGAGACCCAGGCCTGAATACCTCTGATAGTGGAATACTCGTGTTCAGAGTATTTTATCCTTGACGCTCATCCAGTCCACTTCCATATCATTGATTCTTGTCCTCCCTTTGCAAGTTGGCGCCGCAGAATTCCGTGGGCAGTAGAGTTTTAGTGGAATAGTTTAACTTCACATAGCCGTTTCTGCGCTCTCCCAAGCCATTCTTGGTATTGGCAGAGTCCTTAAAACAAATGGTCATGAAATAGCCCCCAGCAGTTTGGTTTGCCTACACAAGCGGACCACCGCCTAACAAAGCGGCGAGCGCTAGACCGCGTAGAAGTTTTATAGCGTGGCTGTGCTGGAAAATTTGCGGAGGTCCTGTTTCTGCTTTAGTTTTGTTTGTCTAGAGCACTTGAAACTTAAGTGGAGAAGCGCTGCCGTCAGTTCCCTTCTCTGCTGCCGTCCTAATCAACGTAAAATATACCTGTCTTTCACTTATCGGTTACCATGCATTTAAACCACTTAAGTTTTAATGACAGTGTTTTTAAATATCAGCCTATAAGTACCTTCCGTATCTTCGAAAAGAAAGCTAGATGTAGAGTTCTCAAATTTGAATCCGCGTGTGAGTAGAAGAGGCATTTGGAAGTGGTTTAGTTTGCCTAGCCGCAATTGATCCTGGCACCAATTTCTAGCCTAGCATTACAGAAGGCACCGTATGCTTGGGAGCGGCTTTCCTGTTCAGGCATTGGCTATTTGCGCTTGCTTACCTCATTTCTGGTTTGACTCGGCTGCAAAGCATTGATTTAGAACGCGCCACGTGCGTCGACGGCGAGCTTTTTCTGTCATAATAAAAAACTTATATCATCCGCTGGCATGATATATAAACCGAGCAAATCAGTGCTCACAATCTAGACAAATGACTCCCTAGCACATCCAGTAAAATGAATCGCAGGGATGATACCGAGCATTTTTAACGGCCCTTACTAAAACGTCGCCCAATTTGATTAAATTATCTTCGCTGCTAAGTGGCACTCTTGCATGTAATTAATTGGAGTCTTCACCGGGATAATGACTGCGGAGCTTCGTTAGAGTTCATTTGGCCAATGAAGTATTACTTGTCACCTGCTACTTAGCCTTAGTTGCGCAATTGCTTGTGCTGAATTTCGTTACATGCCTGGTAGGCATAAAAAGCGATAAATTAATCTCATTTTTTTATTGCAGTGTCGCCCTCACCACCAAACGACAGACAACCCACGACTATGACCGAAGGTAAACACATATTGTGTCTCGGTATATGAGTTATCGGAGTGAACAACCTTTTTGCTCTGTCTAACAAGAAAAATTACATAACCGTACAAGATTCTCATCATTCGTATTAATGTGGGTACCATCTCCTTTCTCTGTTGTAATACGGTAATTACCACGCGCTTATCAGTGTAGCTTAAGTACTGAAATGGTCGGCGAATTCAGAATTGTCAATACAAGCAGTAACTAGGTTTAAGTAAACGTCTAGACATGTCAGTTTTATTAAGAATATATAGGGGGCAAAAATTAATGAAAACAATGACATTTGTTGTCTTTTTCTTTTATATGTGCTAATGACGCTTTCCCACCGATGATCCGTTGCTTGTCATGTAACGGGGACCTCGGTCAGCGCTTAAAAGGCGGCAAAACAAGGGCGTTGAAACAGTGTCCTAGGTCTGTCAGTGTCAGCAGGCTCCTGCTCTGAGGGGTCGCAATGCGACTAGGCTAATGCCCTTCACAATGGCCCCAGGGAGAGCAGGAGTTATCCTTGAAGACTCATGGTGCCCACTTCACAACCGGCTCATAGTGCGGTTTGAAGCGTTGGACATGCGCAGTGCCGCGACCATGTCGCCGGAGATCGGCAGACGGCGTGAGGGGCTCAATAATGTAGTTGCCTGGGGATGTGCGATCCGGGACGTGGAATGGGCGATAGCATTTTTAAAGAAAATTCTTGGAGAGGCCGGGAGCACTGGAGGAGATCCATAGCCAGACGAGCGACACGGAAGGGAAAGCCGTGTCAAACAGACCTTCGTCATGGCGCTGTTTTTGGCGCCCTTGAGTGTCGGTCGTGAGCTTCCATGCAATCTGCAGGGAAGAACTGTGTCAATGGGAGCGGATGCATTCCGGCCGTAAGTCAAGAAAAATGGGGAAAAACCGGTCATGGAATGTGTAGCAGTGTTGTAGGCGCCCGTAATATAAAGTAGATCGAGGTCCCAGTTCGTCTTGGGACCCTGACAGACAAGGGTCCACAGGATCCCGCTGTGTCCGATCGCAATGCGGCTAGGCTAACGCCGTTCTTCTCTTTCAGAGTCATTTAAATGAGCACATGTATCGGATCCTCATTCATATTATAGAATTCTGAGTACTGATAGAATCCACGTACCACACCGGTCTTCAGATACTCTGCCTCGAACTTGTCGGCTTACCCCGCTTAATTTTTCACTGAGGACAGTGTACAAAAAAAAGGCCCGGCATAATGCAGTCCTTTATGAGACGAGTTTAAGGTGCCAACGATGTGGACTAGCAGTTGCTGCCCACCCAAACGTTTGGTTTTTACTTTCGCCTATCGAAATCAATAAAGGCTGTTAACACTCAAGGGATCAGTTTTGCGCCATTTTGACTGCTTTGTTACAGCTTTTGTGCACCTCTAGTCGATTCAATCTAAAATTCCAACTACTTTAAGGTAATTTGTTTTACTATTCATGAATATAAGGGCCTCAATACTGTATTTTTTGCAGGCCCAATAACATCGGAAACTAAAGGTACGGTTTTCTTTATGTAGTGAAAATTCCGTAGTTCCATTGCTCCAGCGCTTTGAATGCCGTATATTATTATCATCACAGCACTTTAAAGAAAGAGGGTAATACCTACGAGCTATATTGATAAGCATGATTTCGCTTGTGACCAGTGTTGTTGGTACTAGGACGGAAAGAAGTGTTGGTCTGTGCAAAGTCAATACGAACTGAACAGCGATTAAACAGCTAGGTAGGCGGGGAAGGTCCCGCATGCTGTACTGGGACGCATGTGCTCATGCTTATTCCTGTACGACTTGAACTAAGCAGTGACATGAAGCATTCTGCCGTTTGCTAAAAACGGCATAGCGAGAACAGAAAATAACCTGTATCGAAATAGCCTGCGAAGCAAAAAAAAGGGGTGGCCGACAGAAAGTTCGGCACCAAGCTCGCATTTCAAACCCTTCAGGGAATGCTTCGCTTAAGCCATATAGGCCGGCGTTCTTCCGTGGAAACACCCCTGGTTGCCCATTGCCCTGCCCTTGACATGGCCCACCCACTGCATAGCAGCCAACCTCTTGGTCCTTCCTGTGGCAGCCATCGTCCACTTGCGCACTTCTCCACTAATAACCTGCAAAGCCAGTGAGGAACCAGCAATCTCCACCCTCTTTACTCTCGCGCTTCCTCTTCCCCCTCTACCTTAAATGTAGAGGGGGTTTCGCTGGAATTAGACTCATTGCGAAAGTACGTTGCGTAAGTTTAAGTAAACTAATTTATCACGTAATTATGGTCTTCCGACTGGCGCCGTACAGTCAACAATAGAATGCAGGGCTACATTGTCTGAACCAAGGTTCACATTTTTGGCTGTGAAAACCGGAATCCTGCGTTCAGCCAGGAACACAGATGCAGAGTTCTACACGCGACAGAAAACAAGTCTCTCGCCTACTAATAGCCAGTACACGTCGCTACTGTGGTGGAGGGAAACATGAGACATTTTGCGGAAATTAACAAATGCAAACTCGTCACCCTGAGGGAGATATCAAAGCACTTATGAAGGAAGTCGCAGTAGAGTTGCAGTTTACAATGATTCCAAAGCAATTGTTCCTAACACATCCGCAAGGCGAAAATATCCACTTATTTACGACGCTTACTGAATGGTAATACTGAGTAGTGCTGAATAGTAATAGTAGCAGAAATCATCCTGGGAAGGTTCCAAGGCTAAAAGCTTTTGGAACTGCTTTAACCCTGGGATGTACACGAACGATGAGTGCGACTCGCGTGCGGAGAAGCGGTGTCCTTGGGAGAACTGACTTCGCCGAAAGTAACAAGCGCGTGCACCAGGCACTATTGAGGCAGCAGGTCTTTGTCCAGCGGAAGTGAATACTAATTTTGAAATGCAAGCAGTCTGATTAGGCTAAGTACGTCATAAAACGTTTTATATCTCGTACGGCCACTGCTTAAGGTTAGAAATGAGAATACAGCTGTCATGTAAGGATACACTAGCAGCGACTGGGAATGCTTTTGTTCTCCTAATGGTTTCGTTCAATAAATCAGGCCTTATTTGGGACGAGCATACTTTGAGGGGAAGATCAACAACGGGAGTTGGAGGTGCAACAGCAAGCACTGCCGCCATGCTTCCACTTTTTCGCAACATGAGTCATGAAGCGTTCGTCAGCCCTAAGTGCATTTTACTGTAGAGCCCATCCGGCACTCGTAGCGCCGATTTTGCGAATTTAGATACAACACTGATGTATTTGACTTACGGTAATTTACAAGATGCCGCGTAATATAACTCAAGAAGCCATATTTGAGACTTCGTGACTACGCTGAAGCTGAGAATGAATGTCGCACCTCGAAAACACGCATATTGTCGCCTAGTGGTCTTTCTATAGTGGAGCTGCCGCAGTCTCCCAGATGTTATGCCGCTCGGCTGGTAGTCGTAGTTTACGGAGCCCTCCACTACGGCGTCCTGCACAGCCTGAGTCACTTTGGTGCGCTAACCCTCCATGAACTGTGCATCATTTCTATAGTGGAATAAAGTGTAATGTCTGGAACCAACACATGAATGATCTGTATTGAGTTTCTTATCTCTTGATTAGGAAAGTTTCTTATGAACTGTATGTTCAGGCTTACTCAACTGTATCTAGACGGCACGTTCAGAAATCCTCGAAATTGAGAGACCCATTAGCATTATTTAGGCATAACAGTGTAGTCCTTGTAGTCATTGCTTAGATGGGATTACGGCCGGTTCAAATGTGGGGTTGCGATGTCCCCCAGGTGGTCCAAATTATTCCGAAGCCCTCCACCACGGCACCTGTTTCTTCCTTTGTTCTTTCACTCTCTACTTTATTCCTTCCTTTATGGCGTGGTTCATGTGTCCGCTGAGATGTGAGGAAGATACTGCGCTATTTGTCTTCCCCAATAACAAATTTAATTTAATAAGCATTTTGAATCTAATCAGTGCCCTCTTAACAATTGACGGAACCCGTGACAAGCGCTTGTCGTCTTCACGGCTGCCGCCACATGGCAGATGACTTTGAATGTTCAAAAACATCGCGTGGACCTCATCCAAAACATAAGGATGAATAATTCTCTATCCACCTTAAAATTCCTATTCCTTCACATCTGAGGTTCCGGGTTCCTCGTTTAGTCTGAATTCTTGCAAACATTGCGTCCGATTTATACAAGGAAGGTAGTTACTCCACATCTCACCAGGTCGGGCATGAAGTATGACCTGTAGGAAGTTGTACGCCCAGCTTGAGTTGCATTTTGTTTTTCATTACGACTATTTGATATTCCAAAGCACCCATACACAAGATTTAAGAACACCACAAATGGTTTAAAAAAATTAACTGCACCACCCAGCTATAATTGCTACCTAGAATATTATGCGGTCTCTGGTTGTAGGTAAGCTAGTGTATATTTCGAGTCTATCCTAAGAGCGATTAAATTCTAATGTCTTTCTAGATCACGACTCCACCGTTAAAACATCAAGGGATTTTGAGGAAGGTGACGGTATGTTGACTTCTTCATGAGCATGCCGTAAGAATGTATCAAAACGTATGGGAACTCATTTATGGAGTACAGTAAAGCAATCAAACGCAGTGTCATCATTATTTATAATTCGGCACAACCGCTTGTCCTTCCCGTAGCTGCCACTACGTTGCGCAAGGCTTTGAACACTCAACTATAACGCGTGAACATTATCCATGCCATAACAGAATGATAGAGTTGCTTGAGAATGGAACGTGAAAGGTCAACAGTCCCTAATTCTTGATGTTATAGAAAGCTTTACAGCGTCAAGACAGTTCACTGCCTGTTAGGAGGTAACTAACCTTCGTAGTTCAGGGCTGTAACTGCAATGTCGCATGTAATTACATTTAAAAAAATGTTGTCATCAGAAATGTTAAGATTTCACGTGCCACCTCCGAAGTGGGGTCAGCCCGCGCTTTTCTGAATTTATATCTGGGCATTGAAACACGTAAGGCTTTCAAACACGTACGTAATTAACTTTTTATAAACAAATGAATACCGAACTGCACATGGTCTTACATTCTTAATACACATAAAGCAAATAAGCCTTTTTTGATCTATGGAATATAGCGGTCACATAAAAAATTTGTAAAAAGCCCTCGGCACTGAAGCTCAACAAATTTTTGCTATTACGACGAGTTGCGTGCACTGGAGAGGTTGCTTTGCCTGCAAGCTTCTCTAAAGCGCATGTATTTTGACGCGATGCAGGCAATACTTGGGTAAGACTGATAAGGATATTACTTGGGTGGGCTGCACACCTCTGAATAAAGAAGCCAAACTGTAATATTTAGAAAGAGAATTATTTCATATCAGTTAACCAGCCTGGTACTTCATAAGAGTTCTGATGTACTACGGCAGTGGCAATGCTATATTCAAAAAAAGCGCTGTTCTAACTCAATGTCTATTTTTAAAACTGTGTAAAGTCTCAGATGAAACACCCTGTAATTTTCTTAAGAGAATTACATCCTGAACGACGAGATAGCGTGCGTTCTATTAATTGCGCAGCTCGTTAATTTAGTCAACATTGACTGTTTCCATTGTTTTTATAGATATTACCGAACTATCTACCTCAACTACAGGTGAGCCTTATTTTAGCAATATACACAGGAAGTGACACGGTGTCAAAATTTCCAGATGAACATCAAGTTCCACTGCTTTATTTAGTAAGCGTTTGGGAACCACGCATAATATTCATGTGGAGTATTTACAAACAACACACTCGAGCCATTTTAAGTTACTACCTACAGTTCATAAAAATGCAGTGCTGCGTTTCTTTCTCAAACAAGTGTTTCTCAAACAAGTCAGTGTCCAAGCTTGCTAGCCATTCTCCTGTCATCTTAATGAGAAAATTTCAAGTATCGAGTGTCATTGTTTGTCGTCCCAAAGTTTTATCTTAGAAATTGCAGCCTACCGGCAGGTAGTTGAGTTAACCAGCGGGAATCCTTGGTAGCGCTAAATATTAACGTTTGGTTACAGGTTTAAGGCTAAATGATAGATCGTGGAATTTGGTGCCAACGATAACGCAGGAGAACGCAGTTAACACAATTTGTAAATCCAAGCTGTCGTTCAGATTACAACTCGCGCACAGAACAGACTCGTGACATGGGTCGGAAGTGGTATAGCCCCTTTTAAGGCAGGGGACTGCCGTTCAAAAAAAAAAATATAGTGGGAAGGAATTGTCTCGCTTCTCGTGCACACCTCAGTCACGCTGTGAAGAAAGTTATGAAGGAGGTGTGACAAGGAGAGAAAGATGTGCCGTAACGGAGGCCTCCATAAGTTTTCAAACAAATAGGAGTCTCGCACAGGCACTGCGCAGCACACAGCTGCCCTAAGCGTGTCTCCATCCTCAAAAAGCGCTTATAAGTGTATTCCTATGTCATACTGGGGATTAATATCATAATATATTATGAAAAGCAGTAACTGCTGCTAGTCGCACTACTTATTTCCGGCACAAGTTTTCTCCGCTCCGCATAATGAACACTATAAACCTCGTCGTTTACTCCAAAACGCAAGCGAATTTCTTTGGCGTCGCCGGTCTGCGCTCGGAAAATCTCTTGCTTCTTTAGAAAGGTTGACTATTAATTTTGGTGCCGATCCGCCGCGACGGCTCAGTGGTTAGCACGCACGGTTAATTAGGCTGAGAACCGGCGTTCTTGTCTGACGCAACGGACGCGTTTCGACGGAGGCGAACCACGAAAGGCGGCCGCGTGGTGTCGGATTGTGTGCATGGTAGAGAAACCTTGTTGGTAGAAATTATTTCGAAGCAAACCACTACGGCAACTTTATCTCATTCGCATTTCCAACTTTTTTAAAGTGACTTTGCTTGTGATGTAGGATCTGTTAGCCTTTTCACCATCTACTACAATTACACAATTCTCTCCATGCCACAAAATTCACTTGTTGAAGGAGCGTTCTCACATATTTCAGTTTTTAAAGGAAAAATCTCTGCAGATTAGGTAGATCCGCTGCTTAGGCGCCTATAGTTTTCAAGCTGGGAATGAGCGAAAAAATCGCAAGGCGAAGTCGCAAGGACGTGAATGCATAACGTGACCTTCGTTGCCTCCTCAGGCTGACGCTTGTTGCTCCAACCTTAAATCCACGTGACATGCTCCGTGATGTGACATGTACTGGTGGGCATTGGTGTGCAGGTTTCAAAGTCGCGTATTCCGGCCAAAACTACTATTGCTAAATGGAAAATCCAGTCTTATCCGCGATTTACCTGGTTAAGTTAAATGAACATTAGTTGCGACAGAAAAGTATTTCCTGCATTTGTGCCTCGGCTTTCATCTTGCGATAAGCCATCTGAGCTCCTCGTTGAGTCTTCGTTGCCTCTATTCGGAAACTCTGCAGTCAATTGGTAGTCAACATTTAACTGTAAGTCCCCAGCAACTTCATCATTCACCTCTTAGATCTCGCTCTTATCGCGCTTCTATCTTCTTTCTCGCTTTTCCTGTTTTTCGCCCTGCATATGTTTTCCGCGTCCCGTTTAGCAAAGCTATATTGCCTGCGACAATGTGCTTCGGCTTGGGGCCTCGCTCTATCCACTGAACCGGTGCACTCATGTTGGCGCGCCTTTTGCGCTGTTCACCTCACCGTGGCATTCTTTCTTGCTTTGTAATCTTTGGCCGGATGGGCTTTATAATTTTTCGTTTGCTGCACTTCTTTCTTCAGACATCATCTATTGTAATTAATTTGGCGTCTGCATGTGCAGGCAGCCGCCGTACTCGCTCTGCATCTCCACACCTTTTTCCACTCTGCTTCAGCTGGCTCGGCGCTCCCCTGAGTTTACTAGTTGCCTTTCTTTTGCTGCTGCTCGCGTGACGCTCCTCTGAGATTACTAGTTTCCTTACTTGTCTGCTCCTGGCGCGATGCTCCTCTCAGCTTACTAGTTTCTTCCCTTTGGCTACAACTGGCGCAGCGCGCGTCTGAGCTTACTAGTTTCCTTTTTTGGCTGCGCTGGCGCGGAGCTCCTCTGAGCTTATTAGGCTGCTGGCGCGACGCTCTACAGAAAACATGGTTAACTAGCGGCTCATCTCATGTTAGCACACTAACAATCCTGAACGGAACATTTAAATCAGTATCTTACCCAGCATCCCATGTCTGTCTGAGCTCTACAATGATGTCTGGAAAACCAGCTCACTCCAAATTACTGGACTTACAAATTGCATTGATGCGCTAACATTGAGGAAAAAGAAATTTGTAAGATTCATTTTAACATAGGACAATGTTATTTAAGCAATTTTTTGCGCATCTGTTCAGGTCACAGTGCACGTTCTCACAGGGAATGTTTGCGGCATCTAAATGTTCTCATTCGATTTCCATTCTGAGTTTCCTCGTTTTGGCTGCTGCTGCCGCAACGCTCCTCTGAATGTGTTTCCTCCCTTTGGCTACAGCTGGTGTGAAGCTCCTCTGAGCTTACGACAGTTTCCTTCCTATGGCTGCAGCAGCTGAGACGCTCCATTCAGCTTACTAGTTTCCTCCCTTTGGCAGCTGCTCACGCCGCACTCCTCTCAGCTTGCTAGATATTCTTTCCTTTGGCTGCCGCTGGCGCGACGCTGCTCTGAGCTTACGACAGTTCCCTTCCTATGACTGCCCCTGGCCCGACGTCCTTTGATTTTACTAGCTCCCCTCCTTGCTACAGCTGTTGTGACGCTCCTTTAAGTTTAACAGAGTTTCTGCTTTTGGCTGCTGCTGGCCCACTGATCCTTCGGGCTTACTAGTTTCTTCCCTTTGACTGCAGCTGGCGCGCCGCTCCTCTTAGCTTACTAGAGTCTCTCCCTTTGGCTGCAGCTGCCACTACGCTCCTGTGTGCTTTCTTGCTACCTCTTTGTGGCATCTGTGGGCACCATGCTCCTCTGAGCTTACTAGATTTTCCTTCTTTATCTGCTGCTGGCATCATGCTACCTTTGGCTGCAGCTGGTGCGATGATACTCTAAGCTTACTAGATTTCTTCCTTTTGGCTGCTGCTGATGCGAGGCTCCTCTGAGCCTCGCATCCCTTTGGCTACAGCTGGCGCGAAGCTCCTCCGAGCTTACGACAGTTTGCTTCCTATGGCTGAAGCTGGCGCGACGTCCTTTGAGCTTACTGGTTTCCTTCCATTGCTACAGCTGGCGTGACGCTCCTGTAAGATTACTAGAACTTCCTCCTTTTGGCTGCTGCTATTGCTACGCAACTCTGGGCGTACTAGTTTCTTCCCTTTGGCTACAGATGGCGCGGCGCTCCTCAGAGCTTACTACAGTCTTCTTCCTTTAGCTGCAGCTGCTGAGACGCTCCGCTCAGCTTACTAGTTGCGTCGCTTTGTCTGCTGCTCACGCCGCACTCATCTGAGCTTACTAGAGGCTCCTCCCTTTGGCTGCAGCTGGCACGACGTTCCTTTGAGCTCATTAGAGTTCTTACTTTTGACTACAGCTGGATCGGCAATTCTCTGAGCTTACTAGAATTGCCTTCCTTTGGCTGCAGATGGCGCGACGTTCCCCTTAGCTTACGACAGTTTCCTTTCTATGACTGCAGCTGGCGCGACGTCCTCTGATCTTACAAGTTTCCTCCTTTTGGCTGCAGCTGGCATGACACTCCTCGAATGTTAGTAGTTTCTTACCTTTGTCTGCTGCTGCCTCGAGGCTCCTCGGAGCTTATTAGTTTCCTCTATTTGGCTGCAGCTGGCGCGTCACTCCTCTGAGCTTACTAGAGTTTCTCCCTTTGGCTACAGCTGGCGCGACGCTCGTGGGAGTTAATCATATTACACGTGTGCTCCTCGTTTCTCACAAGATTCTTGGTAGGGGCCGCGTTAAGTAGGGCTTTCCCACTAAAATCTGCCTTTTCCTAAAGGCTCTGAGGCGAGACTGCGCAGGTTCATTTTTTTTTATTAAAAGCCTAGACCTTGGTTCCTTCAGAAGGGTTATTTTTCTTCCCAAGGAATATCCTACATGATTTTTTTTAATTTGTGATAGAAGGTAGTGGTCTGATGACATGCATGACTTTCGGCCTTAGGCGAGAACAGGATTCTGCTCCTTGCGAGAGGTGTTCCTCGATAAGTTAGCCGATGGGGATTTCGGAATCATTATCACCGTTAGCTTCAACTCTACTCGAAGCTCACATTCGTACAGCTTGTTCGACAGGGATCTGTGCTCGGCTTGTCTTCACTACATTGCCGGGCGAGCGGCATAACTTGGACGTGCTATGCAGGTGGTGACGTCGTCTATTTTTCAGCGATTTTCAACTGAACGCCCTCAAGCCTTCAAACAGCGGTCGTTTTAAATACTCCAATATTTTCTTGAGTCTTCAGTGTTGCCATTCAGTACAACAACCATCAAGGAAGACAATCTTCCAGTGGCATAACATCCTAATCTGGCCAAGATGGCATCAGTGGCACGCACTATGCACTCAAGACTAATATAATTTGGTGCTCCCCGAGGATGCTCTATCGTTACGAAATACGCAAATGTATGCATTCCCTAAGGCTTCATCTTTCGCGGTATATTCCTCCTCATGAAATGCATAATCCTGGCAGCAGTCACGGGTGCCTTGAGGGAAACAGCTTATACCTCCTTTGTTTGCATGTTTGCAGGGAAAAAGTCGATTTATAAAGTTATATGGTGTCTTTTCTTGTGTGCAAATTCTGCGTTGACGTCTTTCACGGAGCCCACACTTTTGAACCTGAATTCACAACGCTGTTATCAAGTGCAAACTGGTAATTTCCTGAAAAGAGAAAACAAGCATAGAAGCTCGTTTCTATTAGGCTGAAAAATAATTGCTCATTTTTGCTATACCAATTTCAAAGTAATATTTCCACTCTACTTTAACAGCGACCGATGTGAACACAAAGGCGACTGACGGTATGTGGTAGATACATCTTTGATTGGGCAATGTATTTTATGAACGTTTTTGCATTTCTGTTGTGTGCACAGAGCAAGTTATTCGACTTCGAATCTTTTGATTTGTTTTCAGTTCTCAGTTAAAGCTTATTAGAACTTCTTCGCTTTGGATGCAGCTGGCGCGAGGCTCTTTGCTCGAATTGCACTGAAACACTCATATTAGGAAGGAACTGCGTAAGGTTAATCTTTCACTGCGGCGATCTATTTTATGCAATTTTTTGCGTTGCTTTTCAGCTCATTGTGCACGCCGGTCTGTTAATGTCGGAGTAGTAATAATGCAAATTGTGCCAGACAGATAGATCGCGCCGAGTTGTCATGCCTCTAACGGCGCACTGCCCAGCTGTTAAGACATGTATAATTGCTTCGGCACGTGGCTATTATCACATTCCCCCAGTGCGGCTTCAGATTAGGTTGCTCTTCACGAGGAAAGCGAGCAATAATAGTTTCGCAAGCCTCAGTTTTTGATAGATATTTCTTCGGAAGGCATTTTTGCACATAGCTTTTCGGGAAGCTGTCTTCTGCACGTCGGCCTTTTGATGTCCGAGTGCTTTTGTTAAGTTTTTATTCACATTTCAAATTTTGTTGCAACTCTTGTCAGGTGGGAACTTCACACAGATGTCGTCGACGCTGCCGGAATGTGCTATTGTCTCTTCCTGTGCTATTAGCTATTATTACATTCGACATACGAGCGAGGACTTTTATTTTTAATTTTTCAGGACATGCAAGGATATTCACTTATGCTAATTTTCTGAATAGCTCGAAATTTGATGGAAATGCAATCTGGACAGCTCACGATTCTTTCGCTTCTTATTTTGCGACGAGTTGTTCCGGTTTTTTAACTGAAGGTCTATGACATAGGAATTTTGCCAGTTCAGTGAGAGGTGGCAGCCATGAAGCTGCTCAGGAATGCGGTGCTAATCTGGAAAGTGCCGTGACTCAAAGCGTAGCCTTCGCGATGTGGTTAATTTCTGGTACGAATAGTCAACTCTCGCCCAGGCTAACAAAGTGTGAGCTAGCTGCGCTTCTCGGTTACGTTGAGCGCGTGCCAATAACTGCGGCCAGTATACTCTCCTTTTGGTGCGACAACCTCTGGGATAATCGAGCATTTTTTATCAATGGCTAGTCCTAAAAACAATGAGGAATAACGTGCCCTCTGACTTCCAGCCACCATCAAATTGTTCCGTGCAGGTATTAACCTGTTTTGTGGTAGTTACATGTCACGCTTGTGCGTCCTATGTTCAGAAACAATATTCTGGTTTATTTGATGGGCTAAGCGGGGGCCATATATACACACATACGGAACAACGTTACGTAATCATGGACGTCTGTTTGCTTTGCGGAAAGTGTCCCCCTCTCAGGCCAGGCCTGCATGAATAAGGTAACAAGTATTCTGCGATTTCGCGTAAAACCACGAACTCAAGCATACTTCGAGGATTTCTGTTAGTATACCCACGTTCTTCTTCTTTATGCTATGTTATGGACAACAAAGGGAACGATATTAGAATTGAGTTTTACTTTTCTCAAACAAGAGTTTGGGAACAGAGAAGGCTGAAAGGAAATGATAATTCGCTTATAATGCAATCTGAACAGTTAAATTCAACAGCCCCCAATAACAGCCTGACAACAGCCCCCCAGAGCTCCCAATGAACGAAGTCAACGCACATGGCAACAGCGCATATGTAGATAGTTTTACGGGAAACGACGTAGTTGCGCACGCCAGGATGGTGCAAAGCTTGGCCTGAGATAGCGACTGAAGCAGCAGGAGCCCACCGTTCCGCGGCTACTCGTTTCGATCGGCCTAATCCAGCTCTCTTTTTCCTTTTCTTTCCACGCTCCTAACCACACATTCTCCTGTCTACATCCATTGCTTCCTTCTCATTTGCACCTATACAGGCGCGCGATTTCCTCCAAGAACGGGAAAAAAGTGTTAGGTTTTTATTATTTAAACCCAGTAGTCGTACGAAAGCATGTGTTTAGCTTGGTTGGCTGATGGTTTTGCTTTGCTGAATCGTCGGTACGTTTGGCAACGATATTAAACTGAGGTTAAGCTGTGATAAAGGTTTAGCTGATCTGATCGGGCCGCAATTGAAAGTTGATGAAGGAGACGATGTGGAATGTACAGCGATAACATTTGCTTTCCTGCAGTGGCCAGCACAGCTGACCTGTTCGCGCCGCGGTGGGTTCGAGACCGAGTGACGGCGATATTTACTCTACGTCGTTGTGGGCTGTTGCTGGGCTAGATTTGGCCAAAGTCAGTCTCAAGTTCATTCTCCTATTCGCACAGCTGGCGCTACGGCCGTGGGAGTGTGTCCCGAGGTTTCCTGTGTTACTCCGCGTTTCACCAAAATTCTTGTCTGGGCGTTTAGTGCTTTCTCACTAAAACCCGCGCTCTCCAAACGGCTCGTAAAAGACGAAAAAGACATTGGTTTTGAGTATGGAACGAGGTTATTTTGAATGATTATTTTACTCTCAGGGAATTTTCGAGATTTATTGTTTGAGATACGTTCAAAGGAAAGTTATGACATGCGTGACTTTCGGCCTTAGGCGAGAATAAGTGCTGCTTCTTGCGAGAGGAGTTCGTTGCGAAGTTTATCGATGGAGATTCCAGAATCTCTTGGCCGCTGTCACTTCTACTCTACGAGAATATCTCATCCGCGCAGGTTGTAGGACAGTGGCCTGTCCTCTTCTGGTCTTCACCATGTTGTCGGGCGAGCAGTATGTATTGGGCGTGCTATGTAGGCGGTGATGCCGTTTCTTGGCGCCTTTCAGCTGGAATACCTGAAGGCGTTCACACGGCTGGATTTAAACCACTACGATAATATGCTCTGTTTCCAGGGTTTCCAGTCAGTACACTAACCATCCTAACCATCCTTAGCATTAGGGGTGCGCTCTATGAACTGACAGCTAATAAAATTTGATGCTTTCCTGGAATGTTCTATTATAACGCTGATACGAAAGACTCCACTGGCTCTACCTGTCTCGGTATATTATCGTCGGCGTGTAATATATATTCCTTGCAGAACTCACGAGTGCCGATAGAGAATCTGCTTTATTTGAGGGAATCTGCTTATTTAAAGAGAAATTTGCAAGGTGGCCTTAGAGCGTGTATAGTGATTTTCAGTTCTCCACACGAGCTTGAGCAGAGATCCAGGGGCTCCCCAAGTTTTTCTGTGCTCTTTTTTTTCTATCAAATTTCCTACAGTCTGCGCATCACTAGTGCCGCCAACTATAGCTTAGTATTTCCCACCAATCGGTTACATAGATTCTTTCTACATTGTTCAACGCTATATGCTCTTGAAGTGTTCCCTCCACGCATCCATCGCCTCTCCTCAGTGGTGTTCACAAGGATAGCGTTTAAGCACGAAATTCTTTGCCTTTGTTAAAGCGCTGAAGAGTAGGACGCGGTAGTGCTTTGTATGCAGTCTTGTCGAAAGATAGAAGTAAATTGCATTAAAAATTTAATTGCGAAACAACTGTCTAGCTTAAGCTAATGCAGAGTTCTCCCTGTAAATATCAAAGTCCTATTACGAGGGAGGAGTTACAACACGCTGCTTTTCGCTGCGCGAGAAGTATGCCTATCAGAGAGTAGGTAGGATTCACCAAGCTTTCGAAGTCGCACAGCGTGGGTGACTGCTAGTGCGTCAAGTAGGGTCAGCTGAATAAGAGCTCACACTGGGCAATCGTAATCAAGAGTAAACATCTTCGCTCCGCGCGGGTAAGCATGCAGCCTCTTAAGGGGTTTCTTGACTGAAACTTGAAAATTCTGATTGTAATGGCACTGCGCCTCAACAGCAGTATACCTTATTGTATGAAGGTCAATTTCCTAGCATTCATCTAATATGCTGGGGCGAAAGAAATC
This sequence comes from Amblyomma americanum, assembly GCF_052857255.1. Taxonomy (NCBI): domain Eukaryota; kingdom Metazoa; phylum Arthropoda; class Arachnida; order Ixodida; family Ixodidae; genus Amblyomma; species Amblyomma americanum. The sequence continues at coordinate 38,350,923 of NC_135506.1, read as the reverse complement.
CCAAGTTGAAGATCAAGAAAAGCATGGAATAATCAGACGGGCTTCTTTTTTGTTGAAGCGATGTTTATTGCCTCAGGGCATAAAAACTATGAAGGGAGAGATGAGTAAGATGCCTAAATAAATAAAACATTTGAGCTGATTTGATGAAATCAAGAAGTGAACGATGATATGGACCTTGTGTTCATGCAATATATTAATCCGGATTGTCCGGTGAGAGTCACACTTACGCCAGGTGCCGAATTCTCGTTGGCCTCAGCGCCGGGCAGTCCCACAACACAGGTGGTGGATATCCGCCTTACAGTCTCTGTTCTTGCAGACTTGACACCGGGGGCGGGGATATAAATCTTTGAAATGCGGCCACCTGCGTGTCACAGCTGGAGTTAGGGTAACCCCGACCCGTATCCTCCGAAGGCAACATCCTCTGCACGGGTAAGGCCACGGGGAGGGTTACTGCACACGGAGGGATTAGAGCACGTGTGCGGCGCCGGAGGTGTTCCTTTCTTGTTAAAAGGAGGGTGGTGTCATCCAGAGTGAGGACTCGATGCAAAGAAGAGGTTGGGGTCGAAAGGCGGATCGCACAATCTGCGCGGCGTTGTGCGCTCAGGAGGTCACCCGGGACCCACTAAATACGGATTTGTTGCGGGATGCGTGCCGCTAGACGATGGATGTCTTGGCAGATTTCTTGGGTGCGACTGACTCGTCGTAGTAGGCGTGTACGTGACTTAAGAGCGTCGGTGCGAATGACAATGCGGGCCGTGGGTAGCATGGGAACGGCGGCCACAGTCAAGTGCCTCTTGAACCGCAAGCACCTCCGCACAGAGGGAGGAAGGAGGTTCTGAGAGGCGAAACCTTGACGCGAAACCTTCAGAGCAGGCTTGCAAGGACAGTAAACTCCCGGAGTTGTTTCGCAGGCCTGGATGCTTGCATCACCGTACATAACGATGGATCCATGCGGCATATGGGCGTCTTGCTATGTAATTCGGTCGCGAAGCCACGATGCCGCGCGGATAGATGATGGCCGACGTAGATCAGTCGGGTTGGTATCGCTTAGCTGCACAAAACGCCAGTGAGGAAGAACTGGCGAAGGCGGCTATAGAATGGAGTGCAATGAATCATATGCCCTGAGTGTACACGTGGTGTGTGTAAGGCTTGGCTTTAGGCGGCGAGCATCCCGTCGTTGCTGCACCAGCTCATCTAGTGTATTCAGCTGCGCATGTTCTTGGAGCGCCACGATCGGGGAAATGCGGGGAAGGCAAGTGATGGCCCTCATTGCCTCTCAAAACAGCTTCTAGACGATCCCATTGAGCCCCCGTCAAATGCTGGAATTGGGCTTAAAAACGAGGCGTGGTTGCACAACCGCCCGCATCAACTGTCGTGCCACATGAGAACGGGCTCCGCCTGTTTTAGGAGAAATGCGTCTAATCAGACCCAACGCCTGAATTGCTTGCTTTTTAGCCTGACCTGACTCGTGTATTGTGAAGCGTTTTACGGTCGAACTTTCTTGAATTGGAGTTCCGGATAGATGGAGACGAGTTGGTGTTGCAGCCAGTTTACGGCGCCGCCAGCGGTTGGCGAATAACACGAACGTGCTTTTGCTCACTGAAAGCTGGAGACCAATTGAAGAAGCAAAAGTCGAAGTGATATCTATGGCTGATTGTAGGCCTGCTGCTTCAGTCATCAGGTCGTTGAGTGCTCCACACCGTTATGTCATCAGCATGCAATAAGAACTTAATCTCGGAGACATCATGCAAGCGCCAAGCAAGGGGGATAAAAGCAATATTAACTAATATTGGCGATAACACCGATCCCTGAGGAACGCCGCGATGAGGCACAAATAATCCGACGGCCTCACCACTGAGGCGTATGGCAAAGTGTCGGCTTTCAAGGAAGGATTTAACAAAATTGCGCACTCTAACGAGGAAATGCAGCATGTCAAGCGATTTCAGGATGACAGCATGACTGTTATTATCGTACGCCTTTTCAACGTCCATGGCCAGTACAGTACGTACATTGTGGCTGCGAGTTGAGGCCAGAACTGTTGACGCCAAGACAGCCAGTCCATCTTCTGTACCTATGGACGTACGAAAACAAATTTGGGCGGGATGGTAGAAATCATGGTGCTAAAGCCACCACGACAGTCGTGTGGCAAGCATTATTTCGGTAAGCTTGCATAATGTTGGCGTAAGCGATATAGGCTGGAAAATCTTGAGGTCTGTCGCGGCTTCCCCGGCTTTAAATGGGGATCAAAATAGCCGATTTCGAAGTTTCTGGTACGGCGCCTTCTATCCATACCTTGTTAATGGTGGCGAGGAGTTGAGGCAGTACAGCGGAACTTAAGTTCTTGTAAACATCGTACGGAATGGAGTCGGGACCGGGCAAAGTCTTCCGACGGGCCTCGTCTATTGCTGCAAGACAGTCGGGCATTGAAAATGGGCTTGCAATTCCCTCGGCGTCGGCTGTATATGGGAGCTTATCGACACGTGCTGGAATGGCAGCCAAGGGGGCTCCTATGACCCTTTGACGCAACACATACTTGGGGAAAAACATCCGCGCTGCCTCTCTGGCGAATTCATCTGTAGCTAAGTTAGCTGCGAAGCATGCCGTGGCCGCTGAGTCAGGACGACGGGAACCATGTTCCATTGCACGAAACGTTCGCTAGTGTGCAGCATTCGATGACTTTCTCGAAAACTGCTCACACCACGCATGCCACTGCCGTCGCGAGAGATCGCGCTCATATCTACGAGCGTTAGTAGTAAGGTAATTCAGCCTTGTCCGTGCTTGCGCAGAAGTCGGGTCTCGGGAAGCTGCCATCTCCGCTTGTCGGCAAGCAGCCCACAGGTTAAGCAGACAAGCATCCAGCGCCGGGCGATTCACGTCCGTCTAGGTGACAGCAGTAGCCTTATTCAGCGCAGTTTGTAAGCAGTCCACAAGTAGTGTAGATGATTGCAGACAGAGATCTTCGACGGTGGTGCGAAACTTGTCCCAATTGACCACAAAACACCTACGGCGTAATTGGCGGGCCCTTGATGGATGGAGACCGATGATAGGATATTGGTCACTACCCCAGCACTCTGGCTCCAGGTGCCACGATAGAGTCCCGGGTCCTGACCACCACGTAAGGTCCGGAGCACATGTTGGACTGCGAGCATGGTGCACAGTCCGCGTTGCTGAATCTGGATGGTTGAGTAAAACAAACAGTGCATCTGCGAATCCGTCCCGCACACGCCTACCACGGGGGCTTCAAGTGGGGTCCCCGCAGTCCCGATGAGGGGCGCTGAAGTCACCACCGACTAAAACAGGCCACCCTGAGTGTTGTCGTCGTAGAGTTAATAACCACCCCAGATTAATGCTGGGAGATCCACTGGCGGGTCTTACATAGTATGACACGACCACAACAGTTGTCTTGGGAAGCTTCACAGCTACTGACTTCGACTACCTCTTGATTTGAGGTGCACCAGTTCTAGAGAGAGGCGAACTTGAGGAAAACGCGCATCAATGTACACCGCCGCCTTTCCCGGAGGGGCATCAGTGTGCACACAACGGTCGTTCATTGAAGGAGACGTGTATCCATTAAAGCCCGGAATAGATGGCAAGGCATCGGTCTCCTTCAGTAGCAGGGCCCACCCACGGAGCTTGTTCATGCGAAGTCGAGATTTTAGCTCTCCCAGCTTTGTAGAGAGGCCTCTGCAGTTTCATTGGAACACACCACAACAACGTGCACTCGTCATTTTCGATTAGGCTTCAAAGCGTTGTAATAAAATTGATGTCAGGTTAGATAACTGGTTTACCATAAATCGGAGGAGGGATGTTGCTGAGTTATCCTGCAGTGCTGCAGTGCTGGTTGTCTACGGCGAGCAAGCAGTTCACAGCGTTGCCGTAGCTTAGAGACCTCAGCTAAAAGGCGTGCAATTCGGTCGTCAACTGCTGCCATGTCCTCCCGCAGAGGTTCTAGTATGCTGTGCTTTTGTGTAGCTTGCAGGTGACGGTGATCCTTACGCACTTTATCGCTGTACGACGGTTGGGCAGGGGCTGCAGGTGGATTGCAAGTTTGTTCAGAAAGCTACGGCCAGTCGTGTTCATCCCACTGAAGAGCAGCAGACCTGTTGGATGTCTGTATCGGGGCTCTGTTTTCATTATGAAGCACTTGCTTACGGATCCTACGCCGAAATATCTCAGTTGCTTTCTGTTTTGTTGGGCAAGTTTGAGAGCTGATCTCGTTGTCGTCAGTCTTGCAAAGCCTGCACCTGTAAGATGGTGTGCCTTGTGGGCGAGCTTCATCTTTGTTCTAAAAGGGCACGATCGGCGCATGTGGCCAGGTCTGAAACAGCTGTAGCAGTAGACAGCACTCGGTTTATAAGGGCGAGGCCACAGAATACAGCCAAAGTAGTAAAGTCGTTCTGGGAGAGTTAATGGTGCCTGTAGAGTGACGATGAACGAGAGCCCCTGACACGGTGACACGATGACACGGTGGGTTGGACAGTACAGCTCACGCTGGAGGGTCGTCTGGTCTTCAGCAACGTCGACGTTGTAAACAACACAGCGTTGTAGGTCCGAACCTTCTAGTAGGTACACCTGAACCGGCACCGAGACCTTGCTTGTAATCAATATGCACTTGAGCGTTTGCAGACGCTCGACAGCAGCCAAAGTCGGGAGCCACAGAGCGATGGTAATAGAGTAAGTTCTAGATGTGAAGCCACGAAAACCTTTGGTTCCAAGGCACTCTTCCAGGTTCGCCTGAAGAATCCTGTTCGGAATGTCTGTCAGGCTTTTGACTGCCAGAGATTTAATGGCCACTTTATACGATACCGATCCCGACGTCGGCATAGCCACCTGGTTGGCATACGCTGGGCAGGAACGCTTGCCTTGTGAGCTGGAGTTTGCAGAAGACGAAACCTGCGCAGTATCCGCTGATGGGCGCTTTTGAGAACTGCGGAAAGCCGATGGCACGGATGGAGGGGCTGAAGACAGGTCCATTGGAGAGCTCTCCTCCTCATGCTGCACGGTGGAAGGCCCATCCAGCAGTGGAGGCTGGGCAGCCATTGCCGAGTTCCGACCAGAGGGCAGATCGCTCACGGGCTGAGGTGCATTTCAAGAAGGCGGGATGTGCGCTGTCGCTGATGGACCGGGAGCAGGGACCGACGCCGGCGAAGCCACCTCTGCCAGCGCGTCACCGGCGGCTCTAGGCCTAGCCTCGGAGCCCAGTCCAGCTGCCGGGATGACTGAAGGACATGCTTACTGCCACCCAGTCAGACGGCGCATGAGCCTCGGGAGCTTCTTGAGTTTCTGCGAAGTCAGTTCTCTTGATATAAGGAACGTATTTATGCGGATGGCGAGATTTTTCACTGCAGCGATGTGCAGCCACCTTAGCAGGGACACTTCGTCTTCTTCAAAATCCAGACGGGCTTCTTAGCTGCCAAGACACAGGCGGTTAATTGCTGGATAGATGAGATTTTTAGCAGGAAAAGGAGTGGTAATCGGATGTAGCCTGAGAGATTGGAAGACGGAAAAACAGGGGTCCTGTTAACTTGGAGATCGAAGACGGGGCAATGGCTTAATGTGCATAATAGTATACAATGCCTGTAATGTTTCAATATCGTACTGACTGAGAGCGGGAAAAAGAAATTAGAATGGGAGGCGCTGCGTTTCTTGAAGAAAATTTTGCACATCAGAGCGCGCTCTCTTGTCGCTTCGTCCAAGCAAAAAAGCGCCAATGGAAAGAACAACCGCAGAGGACACAGGCAAGCCCAGTTGATGAAATGAAATTTGCAAAAGATGCTTCCTCAAATGAGAGAAGCGGCGGCAGAACAGCAGGAAGTGATCTATTGTCTCAGGGTCGGCACAAAAAGGGCACAATGGGGAAGCCGCTAGGCCAGATCTGTGAAGGTAGAAATTTAGAAGGGGAACCCGGCAACGCAAGCGCGTGAAAGAGACCTCTAGTCTGCGTGAGCACCAGTCTTTGCTACACCAAGGATGCAGAAGATGCTGATATTCGGGGGATGATGTAAGAGCCGAGGCAGTAATTTCCTGAAATATTGTGTAGCTGCGAAACCTAACCGCAGCTGTATATGCACACGTTGGCAGGACAGCAACAATTGGGCCGCAGAGAGAGGCTCTTGCTAAGGAATCTGCAACCTCATTTAAGTGAAAACCCATGTGACCTGGTACCCAAAGCAACCTTACCGAATTCAGATGAAGCGGAATCAAACTTAAAGAGGCGTAATGCCCGAGACTCAGTGGGTGAGGATAAGAGCAAATCGACAGTCTGTCATTAACGCTAGAGCAGCATACGTCCAGTGTTAATAAAGTGGTCATCAGCGGAACCATCTTCCTCCCATCCTCCCCATAGACCAGGCCTGACTTTAAGGCCGATGGTGAAGGCTCTACATGACGCAGCCGGCACATGGTGCATGTCTTCCGTGCTCATCGCGTGTGTTTGAGAGTAGACGTTGCTAATGCCTGTCACACCACAGCTATGGGACATCTAATTAGGCCACTGTCTTTGGAGCCATTTTTGGAGGTTTTGATAAAGACAAGAAAAAGAAGTGTCTGAACTAGTCGTGTAGCTGGCGCCGAGAACTCCATGCAGAAGCAGAGTTCTTTAGCATTTACATACAGTTCCCTGCGTAACACTGTTTTGTGGATAACCGCGTAGAGAAAGCCAGTACGCTTGTGCCAGCATGCTGCAGTGGGTTTATTCAGTTGCTGGGTTGTGACTGTGATCTTTCTTTACGTGGTGAAGAGCTGAAAAACAAGTAAAAAATGCCTTGCCCACTTCACCTATCGCAGAACGGTCCTGGAGGTGCTGAAAGCAATTAGGTAGATTTTCGTGTTAAAATACACGTCCGCTAATTTTGTTTTGAGCTTCAAACCATTCAGGTGATGCCGTAATGTACGTCTAATGTATACATACGTCTCATCGCTGCAGAACCGTCATTCAACGCTTCAGTCTAATATGTATTCTGCTTATCATGGGAACTTCCGTTCTTTAGCGATAAAGCTATAACCGACCCGTTCACTGCGCAGTTCTTTTAAGCTCTTCAGCAAGCACTTAAAAAAGTGTGGATGTCATGTTCACCCCTAATGACTCGAAGTAATCAGAAGATCAGATCTGGCAGGCTTTGCAATCTGTGCTTTCATGGTATTTACACACATTCTTATAATTCGCTTTTAAAAGCTATCTTACTATTACAGCTAGGAATGTGCATCACCATTTTTACTCTTCCTCCCTTTTTCGTATATTTGCCAGTCTGATCTTTCTCTTCCTTTAGTGCTTTCTCTTGTACTTTTTGTTGTGTGCTAATTACGAATGGTCTTTCGCGTAGGCCAAAAATCTCGACAACCAAGTTTAGACGTCTGTTAAACCTAAATATACATCTCAAATATTTTTAAAAACATTATACAAAAATATTACTTAATACTCTGAAAGGTCACCTTTTGATTTTTGCCTCAGAATTAACATCACTCACAGCGCGTGGAAACTGGTATTTTTTGCGCGGACAGAAACAACGTGTGAAAAAAGATTATCAGGAAGTTATTATTGTGACTGTCAAAAAGTTGCTTTATTCTCCTATATTGTTACCACAGTGATTTTTTCTCTGCTTCTTTACAGAAGACGAATTAACACCAAAGGAAACTATACGTAAGCTGTTAAATGATCTAAACACTTAAGTATGGCTGATAACTCTGAATAAGCAAGAAATATGTGTGCATATTACATAGCATGATTACATACAACCGAATGAATCACGGAACTGGGTGTAGTGACGCCATCTTACTTTCAGGACACTTCTTATCACCTCGAGCGCTTTACGCCGAAAAATAGTCTATCGTCTTAATTTGTTGCATAGGTAACTGTTAACCCATGACAATTAAGCGTCAGTTGTTCCATAGTTTGAAGATCTCTCCACAACCCAGGATCTTGCCTAGGATGCTTTTCACCACACTTGGCCCTGGAACAAGCAAACGTACAAAAAACAAGCTGGCACAGTGACACATATATGCACCCTACATGAAAGCTGTTATAGGCATTTCTCTTGCGACTTTTCCGCGTCACAGGTAATTTTAGCGAAGCGGAGGTGGCAACAAAACCAATGCAGGCACGTTTTGCATTAAAGGCACAGGCTATATTTCCGCGATAAGTATAGATACGATCATTCACGGACACCTGACGTCATAAACGTGCTTCCATAATATATTTTCTCAGGTTCATGAACAAAACAAGCAGGTACTTTAAGTCATTAAAGGATAATTTCAGCAAAGAGCAAGGTCACAAGTGACGCTTTGTTCTATTAGTGAAAAAATCGTTAGCTCCACTACAGGGGTCATTTTCGTCTTTCTTTCGAAACCCACAGCTCACAGGTGTATTGTAGTGCATTTGATTTTACGCCACGAAGGACATATACTGATGTGTGGGACGTAGACTGACATTAGGGAGTGTACTGTTAGACGCTGCTTCTTGAAAAAACAAATAGGGCGGCTGCAGAGCACCTGCCGTTGTAAGCCCTCATCTACATGATTGCAGCATGTTTATTCCTCCTTAACACACACTGGGAAAAGCACCTATGAACACCGTATAAGAGACCTCCTTACCTACCAATCATAATATTCAAAGTCGTTGACGCAAAGCATAGACAGCTTGAGTTTTTCCGACGCTCCAAAAAAATCTTAGCCACACAGTATGCATTCCAGTTTTGAAAACCAATGCAATCGCTTGTCAGAAGCGCTCTACCCTTCATGACATCTGCTTTCAGTCGCCCAAAAGCTGCAAAGCAGATTGATTAAAATCGAAGTAAATCAGAATGACGTCACTAGAGATTCCTTATTGCCACACTCTTTCGCGCAATCTTAAAAACATGTAAGCTCTGCCAAAGTTCAACTGAAAGGAAAAATTTTCAGAACGAATCATCAAAAGCAGTTAGTTCCATGGGACAAAGAAGTCGCAGAAAAACCAATGCAGATCCGTCTTGCGTCAAAGGCACAGGCTATCTAAATGATTAGTTCGCATTAGCACAAATATGACATAAAGCATGGCATTAAAGGCCACCTATCCTCCCTTTTCAAAACATGTCTCATCCTGATTCGGTGCACTGTGATGTCTTAGGTTCGCATGCTTAACAACATGCGTATTAGAGAAGCTATTGAGGCCTACTGACACAGCAAATTCTTGTCCACTACGCGTGGATGTCTAGTTTGTACACAAGACAACGTATTGAAGCGGCTTTGATCACGTTGTCCTTGCAGAGAACTTGCATGAGTTTCCCGGTCTTAAACTACTGCGTGGATGAGGTCGTACAGACCACCGGTGCGATTCTACAAATAGAGAGCACCAGCTTCATTAGTCCGCTCACTTAGAACTGTTTTTCTAGCAAGCCCTCGTGGACGAAGTGTTGCTTTACTATGTGTCCTATTACAGCTTTCGTTAAAAATATCGCCGTTTGTATTCATTTTTTGCATTATTCCTCTTCTCGTCGCAGAGTTGCCAGAACAAAAGTAGTTGTACAAGTTCATGCGGTGTCTGTCTTCTGTGCAAATTTCGCGTTGCTCTCTTTCACGTAGCCGAGACTTCTGAATCTAAATTCACGGCGACCCAAGCGCATTCAAGCAGGTATATTTGTGAAGGGGATAAAAATAAAATCCATAGCAGCTCCTTTGAAAGACGATGCAAAATAATTGATATTTCTGCTGTACTGATCTCTGAGTAATTTTCTCCACTTTTATTTACCAGCAACTCAGCTGACCACCGGAACGACTGAAGGTAAGCGGCTGTGAAGTGTGGAAGTGCGCTCAGTGATAGCGGGAAATTAATGTTATTTTATATAGTGCTGAAGTACGTGAATAGAAATGGTGCTAAAGATTTCCCCAGATTTAGGGTTGCTGAATGCACAGAACGGAGCGAATAGAAAAAAGTAGCTTCGGGATGCAATCTTCACGACACTGCACTCCAGCGGTAGAGCACGTTTCCCATTAAAGGCACTGGCTATCTTTTGTTGAGGTGAATGTACGTCAGTGAGGAGGAAGACGTGACGTTAAAAACTCTTCCATATATAATGATAAGTATCCAGAGCGCTTCAGGTTCATCCCGAGAACCCACCATCGTAAGCGCCCACCGGCACCGTAAGCAGCTAGGCCGGCAGCAGTGCGCCTGGTATTGTGAGCCGCCGCAAAATCTCCGTGCCGCATGATCTGGAAATTGATGTCGAGAGCGCCGCGCCGCTAATAGCTGCTCAAAGTACTCGCTGGACGACTTCTGTTACATTTGTCGGTGTCTGTACTGCAGCGGCTTTGCGTACCCGAAGCGATGCTTAACCTTATAAAGCAGCCATTACCAAATAACTGCATGCAGCAGCCATTTTGATAATGTCATTCGAGCTTGAAAAGTCATCCTAGGACACAATAAAAATGATTTGTGCAATGAGAGCTTCGCTGTGACCTAAGGAAACTATACGTAAGCTGTTAAATGATCTAAACACTTAAGTATGGCTGATAACTCTGAATAAGCAAGAAATATGTGTGCATCTTACATAGCATGATTGCATACAACCGAATGAATCACGGAACTGGGTGTAGTGACGCCATCTTATTTTCAGGACACTTCTTATCACCTCGAGCACTTTACGCCGAAAAATAGTCTATCGTCTTAATTTGTTGCATAGCTAACTGTTAACCCATGACAATTAAGCGTCAGTTGTTCCATAGTTTGAAGATCTCTCCACAACCCAGGATCTTGCCTAGGATGCTTTTCACCACACTTGGCCCTGGAACAAGCAAACGTACAAAAAACAAGCTGACACAGTGACACATATATGCACCCTGCATGAAAGCTGTTGTAGGCATTTCTCTTGCGACTTTTCCGCGTCACAGGTAATTTTAGCGAAGCGGAGGTGGCAACAAAACCAATGCAGGCACGTTTTGCATTAAAGGCACAGGCTATGTTTCCGCGATAAGTATAGACACGATCATTCACGAACACCTGACGTCATAGACGTGCTTCCATAAATTATTTTCTCAGGTTCATGAACAAAACAGGCAGGTACTTTAAGTCATTAAAGGATAATTTCAGCAAAGAGCAAGGTCACAAGTGACGCTTTGTTCTATTAGTGAAAAAATTGTTAGCTCCACTACACGGGTCATTTTTGTCTTTCTTTCGAAACCCACAGCTCACAGGTGTATTGTAGTGTAGTTGATTTTTCGCCACGAAGGACATATACTGATGTGTGGGACGTAGACTGACATTAGCGAGTGTACTGACAGCTTGAGTTTTTCCGACGCTCCCAAAAAATCTTGGCCACACAGTATGCATTCCAGTTTTGAAAACCAATGCAATCGCTTGTCAGAAGCGCTCTACCCTTCATGACATTTGCTTTCAGTCGCCCAAAAGCTGCAAAGCAGATAGATTAAAATCGAAGTAAATCAGAATGACGTCACTAGATATTCCTTATTGCCACACTCTTTCGCGCAATCTTAAAAACATGTAAGCTCTGCCAAAGTTCAACTGAAAGGAAAAATTTGCAGAACGAATCATCAAAAGCAACTAGTTCCATGGGACAAAGAAGTCGCAGAAAAACCAATGCAGATCCGTCTTGCGTCAAAGGCACAGGCTATGACTAGTTTGCATTAGCACAAATATGACATCAAGCATGGCATTAAAGGCCACCCAGCCTCCCTTTGCAAAACATGTCTCATCCAGATTCGGTGCACTGTGATGTCTTAGGTTCGCATGCTTAACAACATGCGCATTAGAGAAGCTATTGAGGCCTACTGACACAGCAAATTCTTGTCTACTACGCGTGGATGTCTAGTTTGTACACAAGACTACGTATTGAAGCGGTCTTAAACGACTGCGTGGATGAGGTCGTACAGACCACCGGTGCGATTCTACAAATAGAGAGCACCAGCTTCATTAGACCGCTCACTTAGAACTGTTTTTCTAGCAAGCCCTCGTGGACGAAGTGTTGCTTTACTATATGTCCTATTACAGCTTTCGTTAAAAATATCGCCGTTTGTATTCATTTTTTGCATTATTCCTCTTCTCGTCGCAGATTTGCCAGAACAAAAGTAGTTGTACAAGTTCATGCGGTGTCTGTCTTCTGTGCAAATTTCGCGTTGCTCTCTTTCACCTAGCCGAGACTTCTGAATCTAAATTCACGGCGACCCAAGCGCATTCAAGCAGGTATATTTGTGAAGGGGATAAAAATAAAATCCATAGCAGCTCCTTTCAAAGACTATGCAAAATATTGTACTGATCTCTGAGTAATTTTCTCCACTTTTATTTACCAGCAACTCAGCTTACCACCACAATGACTGAAGGTAAGCGGCTGTGAAGTGTGGAAGTGCGCTCAGTGATAGCGGGAAATTAATGTTATTTTATATAGTGCAAAAATGGAGCTAAAGATTTCCCCAGATTTAGGGTTGCTGAATGCACAGAACGGAGCGAATAGAAAAAAGTAGCTTCGGGATGCAATCTTCACGACACTGCACTCCAGCGGTAGAGCACGTTTCCCATTAAAGGCACTGGTTATCTTTTGTTGAGGTGAATGTACGTGAGTGAGGAGGAAGACGTGACGTTAAAAACTCTTCCATATCCAATGATAAGTATCCAGAGTGCTTCAGGTTCATCCCGAGAACCCACCATCGTAAGCGCCCACCGGCACCGTAAGCAGCTAGGCCGGTAGCAGTGCGCCTGGTATTGTGAGCCGCCGCAAAATCTCCGTGCCGCATGATCTGGAAATTGATGTCGAGAGCGCCGCGCCGCTAATAGCTGCTCAAAGTACTCGCTGGACGACTTCTGTTACATTTGTCGGGTGTCTGTACTGCAGCGGCTTTGCGTACAGAAGCGATGTTTAACCTTATAATGCAGCCATTACCAAATGGTTGCATGCAGCAGCCATTTTGATAATGTCATTCGAGCTTGAAAAGTCATCCTAGGACACAATAAAAATGGTTTGTGCTATGAGAGCTTCGCTGTGATAGATTAGAAGGAAGCCAACAGATACCGCAGGGAGGAGCATTAGGGAAAGTTTTCATATCTTATTTTGGTCCACCAATTAACCAAATTCTGGGTGTAGGATCCGCAACCAAAGCTTTAACAACGGAGGTCCGGTGGCTGTCCGCTTTTATAATGCACCAGAGCCTCTGTCTAGCAGCAACTGTACTACGTCAAATGGTGCCCGTAACGTAACTTGAGTTTCCCAGCGTTGCCCTCGTCCGCAGCGGCTATGTTGTACGTACTGCAAAACTATTAGTACCATGATGGCGGAAGCGGCGCATGGACCTTCTTGCGCTACCCAAGGCATCAAAAGGCGAACGCTTTCCAGATTAGGTTCCAGACAGCATAAATACTTTCGAAATACCCCCATAGCTTAGCTGGCAGAGCACCGGACGGGAAATCTGGAGGCCGTAGGCTGGAATCGCACCGACGGCATGTTTTTCATACTATTTGATACACACTTGTCTTTTGGCAATGAAATACACATTTTTTTTTTCATTAATAGCACAAATAACACGACGAGCACACCAGTGTGCTCCGATGTCACTGTCTGTTTGCTTCCGTTGTATGCAAACCTGTGCACTGCAAGCCTTTTTTTAAAAGATTTTTCAATGGTGGTAGTTCAGGACACGCTGATCTAGGTTCTCACTTGCGGCATTTAACGATTAGACTTAACGTGGAATTGCTGCGTATATAGGTAATATCGCATTAAAGCTGTCTCGCAATATCCTCAAAAGGACAGGGTAAGCCCAATCTTTCCAATCCACTTGATGACATGTTTCGGTAACCTTTTCTCACGAACAAATAGAGAGAGCGGCTCTCTGTTGGCATCCTTTTTGCCATTGCTTTATCACCCTTCGAAGAGCGCTTTTCCGCTTATAGTGAATAGCAATGTGATTCAGTGCATCATGAGCAATAACACTGTTGCAGAGACCTCTGGAGATAATGGAAATGAAATGGAGCGTTCGTTGTGACACACCAGATGGCAGCTGTATCAAATTTGTTTTGTGATATTGGAGGAAAAGAGATATCGAGGGTCACTTTTGCGCTGTTTCTGTATATGAAATATAGTTCATTATATTCTCACGTTCTCTTATAAAGTACAGGCAAAAGATTGGCCTTCTGCTGTCTATCGTTCTGAAGATAATCATACCATCGCAAAGAAAAGTAATCTTTTTAGGCAGATTAGTTTCTAAATTTTCGCACGTTCTCTGATCAGTTTCATCCATATCCACCCTCTCTATAGTCAATATTCAACATTTCGTTCCAATCATTAAGATTCAGAGGCTTTATTTTTTGGCTTCCTGTGCTGCTCAGCCGTCCAAAGGTAATTTGACGTTTGTCGGTTTCTATCAACCAGCGGAGAGTATTACGGCTCATAGTATGCCGAGAGGCCCCTAGAACCTTGGCTCTTGATATGCTACTGCCTTTGAATATTAATACCTACCTATGGCAATGTTAGTGCTCCTCGTACTCAGGAAGTATTTTTTTAGCTTGCTTCCACGTGATTGGAAAGAAAGGACAAATGCTCTAATAGAGCCCAAATGCTGCAAAAAAGCACTGTTTCGTTCGTGGAATTTGATTCAAAGGGTTAGCCCTTTCCTACACAAAGGCCTGTCTTTTCCTTCGTCCTTTGTTAAGCTAGTGGTAAAAAGAAATATACAAAATTCAGGGAAAAGCCCGATAATAGAAATGGGACAGAAAATAAATACATAAAAAATGATTTACACTGTGCCCAGAAGGTGATGCTGAAGTCCGATTTTGTTGACGTTTGACTAAAGCCACCTTCACGTTGAAAACCGTGCATCGGCCGCCGAGGCGGCTCAGTGGTTATGGCGCTCGGCTCCTGACCCTAAAGACGGGGGTTTGTTCCTGGCTGCGGCAGACGAATTTCGCTGGGGGCGAAATCCTAGAAGTCCGTGTACTGGGCGGTGTCAGAATCCCAGGAGGTAGAAATTTCTGAAGCCATTCTCTACGGCATCCCTCATAACCTGAGTTCTTTTGGGACGTTAAACCCCCTAAACCAAACCAAACCAAAACCAAGCCTTGAACCGCAGCCAGAGACAAATTATGTGCCAGTGCCCATAATTTCTATTTGGCCTAAGCACGATAAATCATCCGCCTTATGTTCTTCACCTGTTATGGTAAGCGACTTGAAAGCTGTGAGAATGCTGTGTGTTGACCACCATTTTACAGCTCATCTCTTCTCTTGGTTCTCTTCTCACTTTACTTTTCCTAATGCCATCTATTACTTCGTGGCGCAAGGCAGATTTTACGCCCGATGTTAGCTAAACAGACTTCGTTTCTGCGACTGTGAGCGTACCGGATCATCAGATGAGAAAAATTAGACGGTTTTAACGATAAGAGGCTTGTGGACGCTAGCAATCATTTGAATAAAACAAGAGCGTGTTGGGCGCGCTGTGGTTAGAAAGGTAGATGCGGTTTAAACTTTTTAGGAAAGTGCCGCATGGCTAATAAACCGCCTGCACAAATAGTAAGGGCCTACAAACTCACCGCATCTAACGACACTGAATGAATGGTTCTTTGCGGAAAACTGCGCAGTAATGTAGCATGAGAGAACGGAAAGCGCGGTCCTTCTGAAGCGCACTGTGAAGCGTGCTACAGATTGAGGATCGTGGTACAAGATACATGCCACGGGAATACCTAAGAAAAATGTAGGTGCGCATTTGCATTCCGATTCGTGGTCACTGGAGTCTCCTTACTCAAATGCTTTGAGATGTCCTTGACATGACCACTAACGTGGCTCTCTTATTTGATCTCTCAGCCTGAACTTTTATCAGTAACTTCCGCAGTGTTTTCTCTGGTAACCAGCTACTTACTTATAGCAAGCCTCTCTCATAGTTCATTTATCCTCGATTGTATGTTCATTCCGCATATCTTCTTTACGCTAATTATATGGAATATGATCTATAGGATGCAGGATTGAGAATGGTGACAAGAACTTGCTGAGGCTGCTTTACCAATGATTACTTACTGTTGAACTTCTGGCACTCACAACTAGTGTAATTAGGAAAAATGCTGACCCTTTCCGCAACGTAGATTTGGTATTTTTTCTTCGACACCCGGCCTTCATTGGATCGTCGCAGTTGAAATTTCCGCCGACTCTTGTGGTTCTAGAATTGTGGCACTCACCCTAATAGAAGCAGAACAAATGGCCGACGATTTATCTTGGTTAGAACAAATTGGAGTTAGGTGTGCATGCACATCGCTTTTACTAAAGATAATAATAATAGTAATAATAATAATAATAATAATAATAATAATAATAATAATAATAATAATAATAATAATAATAATAATAATAATAATAATAATAATAATAAAAATAATAATAATATTTGATTTTTGGGGAATGGAAACGGTTGAGGCTTCGAATTTCAAGGTCAAACAGTCTTGAGTCAAAGGTCGGCGAAAGAAACCTTCAGCTCTGTTTCAAAGATATGACGCGATAGTGTTAGTAGGTTATTGCCCATACATGGGGAACTTTTCCTTCTCCACTTTTGATCGCTGAGAACCATCATGCGACTCTTGGCGCAGTGGTGCAGTAGTAAATCGGTGGGGATTGAGCGAAGGTTTCTATTCCCGAGCAACCTCTCAAGACCAGTCATTAAGTGCCATCTGCTACGATTGGCACGGTGGGCACGGTGGGCACGTGCCATGTGGAACCGGACAAACCAAAAATTGACGAGTGCTGGCTGTGTTTCTGGAGCACAAAAACAACCGTTAGAGCCCCAGAATAAGCCGCTTTAAGCACTCGTACCTCACCGCATCATTTGCCACCCGCTTTCTATTTCAGAGCGTAACGCCCTAAGTAGCAATTCATCCTAAAGCACGGTGTCAGTTTTTCCTTTGCCCAACCGTTTTTGTTGCAACGTTTTTTTTTACTGTTCTTGCCTTAGCCGCGTTTTGACTACGTGTCTTGAAACGCTGTCTCGAAAAGCGTTTTAAGAAGCATTTTCTGAACTTCTTTTTACCTTAGCCATTAAACCGCACACTGATTTAAATAAAGCAACTCTTTGTACTCCTCTCTAGCCACCAGCGCTGTTACTGAAGAAGATCCAAGGTTCAAGACAGGTAAGCCGGTATTGATAGAAAGATGTTGCCAAAAGAAAAATTATGTTCATGGGATGCTGCGAATAATTAAAACAAGTTCACTCGGATTTATGAATATCTTTATGATTGCTGTGTTAGGCTGCAATAACCAATACTGCGGCGCGAGGTTAATTGCCACAGAGTTTCAGTGTCCAGATGTGACACTAACAAATCTTGCATTAAAATTTAGGGGAAGTTTTATTCAGGCGTGAACCTGCGCAATGTACATTGACTAGATCCTCATCTGATCACACGACTTACAATTTTCTAACAGCTTGCTTGTATTATGCTGGGGCTGTAAATGTGGCAATAACAGCCATGCCGGTAGAAGCGGAAGCATGAGCTGAATTCCACAGAGCTCCATCCAGGAATGCCGATCTTGAGGACCAAGAAAGCTGCATTGAAATCCCAACACTACGAACCCATGTAGTGTCGTCGGCACGCGGCCGAACTGTTCGTCATCTACCTGTGTACGCCAGCCGTTGATCGGTGACATATTTGGTGGAGTTAGTGCTGCCTGACGTCCCATTTACGCTTCTCGAGGCCTACAGCGGAAGTTAGGCCAACTATCAACAGTAGTCAGGGCCATGACGTGCATCACGGGTAGCCCAACAACTCGGAATTCTGGTGGTGTCCATCTCTTCGTTCCTGTTCGAGGACGTTGAAGGCCCGTTGCAAAGCTTGTCGGCGAAACGAGTTGCACGGTGAGCGTAAATTGCTGTACGTTTACTTCGCACTGTAGTCTCAGCAAAAGCGTTGCTAGAGCACGACGAAGCTTCCTTCACCAACAGGAAAATAATTACAGATGTTCCGAACGAGTGGGGTCGCAGCAGCCGAGCGAGACCATCGCCATGTTCACAGAGGCCATGAGGCCAAGAAGGAACGCTACTTAATACACGGTGCCAAGAAAGAGTAGTTAGCGGGATCGGTCGCCAACCCGCCAAGAACTGTGGCCGACTTTACCAAGGAGGGACCGAGTATGGAGCGTTATCTGCATTAACTCGGCGCGCACTACGGCCGTCAGGCTAGCGTAGTAGCATCGCATCCCGTCAAGCCTATAACTTCAGGAGATTGTGAGGCGCCTTGTGTGTGAAGAACAAAAGAAACTTCACCTCGAAGCTCCACAGGAAAGCGTCGCTGCTGTAAGGGAAGCGCTCTACGATGCAATGCGGCGTATACTGTAGCCATCACCCGATCAATAGTCGGCAGCCTACGCGAAGACCTGCAGCGATGCGCACTTAGTTTTCCAGCACTTGCGACGCCAGGCTTTTCCCCCGTGGCTCCTGTGCCTGCTCTGCGGTACCCAATGACAGTTCGAACCACCCTGCTGCAGGAGTATAAGATTACCATGATTAAAGCGCACATGTGGCGCACGCCAAATATTCGGCCACTCTGCTAAAACTGCGGGGAGCCTAGCCACATCGTCCGCAACTTCCCTTGACAAAAACTCGATTTGAGGGTGCCTTCTCGAGACTCATCTCGACCGTGCAGTGAGATATCGAGCAGTCCCGGTATCCATCCCCGAGGCTGTTCTCTTCGCCAAGCCGCCCATCGTTCCCTGGTCAACTCCGAAGCAAGTACCAGGGTGGTTTGCTAGAATTGTGGGTGCTTCTTTCCGACCTGTTCCCAGCTCCTGCAAACTTTCAGTGGATAGACACTGTGCGTGGCGACCTGAAATGGCAGACCTGCCTCGTGTAGTTGAAGACCGCGCCCTCCAGTGCAAGGCCGCCTTGATAGACAGCTTCCTTGATAGCTGCTGCATAGTCGGCTTCCGCCTGACAATATGCCGCGACGATCTGACCGACGGTGACCTTACCCGACGACCTCAGGGACGTTCTGTGACTGATTGGTTACCGCACAAATTCCGGTAACCGGCGACAACCACGACGTTCCCGCTCTCGTTGCTACCAGAGCATATTCATCTGTAAGAAGTCTGTTCGCCACCACCTTCGGAAAACTTCTGGCTTCTCGATCTAGCCATGTGGTGACGACAATTGGCGTCTGCACCTCGCAAGTAGAGATCCGCGGTGCTGCTTTCCGTGCTTGCTTTGCTGTGCTACCCGAGTGCTGTAAAGGCCTGATGCTCGGTTTCAGTTTCCTTCGGGAGCACGGTGCAGCCGTCATCATTCAGGAGCTCAGCGTGCCCCGGCATTCGATCAGGTTTGAGGGAAGCCTCGTTTGCTTCTCATGGGCGTCGCTTGTTCTCGTGGCAAAGATGATACCCCATGACTCTATGGTTCACCAAAAGGCGCTTATTATCTGCAGCGCAATGATGCTCCCGGAAACGGCTGAGCTATGCGACATACTATTCGTCACTCGATTTACGTAGAGGCCATCGGCAACTCTAAATGGACGAACGTGACCGGGAGACCACAGCCTTTATTGACTCGAATGGTTTGCAGGTATTCTGGGTGCTCCTTTTCGGCCTGTTCTCAGCGCCTGGAAATTTTCAGCGGATGATGAACACTGTGCTTGCAGATCTGAAATCGCAGGCCCGCCTCGTGTAGCTAAACACTTTGTGACTTTCTCCAACACCATCGAGGAGCACCAGAGGTGTTGGTCATTCCCTTGAGCGCTTAAAGTGCGAGCGCTAAGGGAGGTAGCGCAGACCTCGACAAAACAACCACCATCACTGCTCTTCGCGTCCCCGCCGATAAGCGAAGTGCGCGCCGCTTTGTCTCTGCACATGTTACTGGCGTTTTGTGGAGAAACTTCTACCCGATAGCTGAAATACCTGAGCACCAAAAATGTAGAACCGTTCTTCTGGGTTCTGCAGCAAGAACAAGCTTTCGAAGACGGATTCAGGGGGCTCTGCTCAACTCGTGCAACCTTCTAGTGGATGATGGACTTTGATGGAACTCCACACAGACTCAAGCAACGTCGGCCTCGGTGTGGTCCTTTTGTAGTGGCAGGATGGTCTCGATGGAGTAGTCGCTTACGTAGGCCGCACCTTGTCACTTTTCGAGGCTAAATCTCCCATCACCAATATAAAATGCCGAGCAAATGTGTAGGCAGTAACGAAATTTCGCCCTAATTTGTACGGCCGCCCTTTCAGAGTCGTCAGTGGCTACCTCTCTGTTGGCGGGCGAACCTTAAAAGATCCTCTCGGGACGGCTTGCACACAAGAGCCTTCGACTGCACTAATTTGATGTTCCCATCGTCTCTAAATCCGGAAAGAAACGGTGAATCACTTTCTCGTGCTCCTATCCCGGAAAAAACGTTTCGTACCACGTCATCAGGAACTTGACCAATTTCCGAATTTCCGTGGTCTTTGCTGGATAACCGCTACATAGTGGTCACCGCCGAATATCTAAGCCATTATTGGGAAACCAAGCCACTTCCCAATAGCACCGCTGCGGAATTTGCGACCTCGATTCACAACCTTGCACTTTTCAACAGAAGATCCATGTTCGTTTTAACTTACAGGGGAACAGCGTTCACCTCTGCCGTTTCGCAGGAGGTTAGGAACTTAGGCACAAACCTCTGCAAAACATACGCCCTCAAACCAACGGCCTCACCAAACGGCTCAATAAGATGGTCGCCGACATTTCATTATTTTTCTACGCGGACCGTCGAAACTCGGACACCATACTCTCTTATGTCCCCTTTGTATATAGCACTGCAATCGAAGAAACTACGCGATTCGGTTATTCCGTTTAGTCCACAGCCGTGAAGCCATAACCATGTTAAGTGCAATGCTGCTTTCAGAACTTGCTTACGTCTTTGTTACGGGCGCTGAGAAATTCATTAGTCATGCCAACTTGCTCGTCCGCGAATCCGGCACCAGCAAGAAAAATCACATTCACACAGGTGTCAGTAACCGCCGGCGAGCAAGTCTGGTAATGGAGGCTAAGGTGCATTCGACAGCTCTATGAAAAGCTTCATCACCGATAATTTGACCCATACGACGCGCTCCGCCAAATCAGCGATGTCCATTACGAAATTCTCTGCCAAGGCATTATTCTCTCCTTTGAACGTCCAATCTTCGAAGTTGTCCACGGCACCAGGACGTGGCTGTACCACTCCTGCTTCGCATCGACCCGATTGCGGCATCGATTCGGTACCGTTCTGACGGACGGAGTTAAGCCACACTACACACCTTTAGTGAAGCCGTCACGTGGCCGAATTGCATTATGCGGCACATTGCAAGTGTTATGCAATGCAGGGGCTATAGGTTTTTCTTCTTCCTTCGTCGAACTTCGTTGTTCCTGGCTAATTCAGCGCGTCCATGTAAATCTCTCTTCGTACGTAAGTCGTTACCAGATGTCGGTTCGCCACTTCATTTTTTCATGAGTTTGCATGTCGTAAAAGTCAAACGAGAACATTTATCTCTTAGAGAAGCTCATTTTTCAACTATAGTAGGATACAACTTAAAAAAAACAGCAGTTCTTAACACTGGGCCACGGTCCTCGGCGTACAGTATTACTCCGCTAGCCAGTCACAAAAGTGAACGAAATCAGCTTTTTAATATTTGACTTTATTAAACAAGCTAAGTATCAAAATTCAAATCAAAGGCACACTACGATCACCGATCAGACGTATTGTGTAGTTCCTGAACTTCTCGAATTTACACAGGGCGCACAATCTGTTTCACAAGTTTTGTTTTCGCATCTATGCTAGAACGATTCCACAGTTTTCAACGACGAACCTTTGAAACAGGTGACATTTGCGCGGATAAATGTCAGTGTTCTATAGGAAGTATGGAATCGAGTACAGTAATTCCGCGTTTTCAGGTCTGATGACTTTGAAATAAAAGGATTAGGTGGTCCCGCACTCTTGTACAGCAATCAAATTCATGCTGACTGGTAATTTTTGACCGTGATCAAAAAGTGGCATATCCACTGCGTTTAAAGCACGACAGGTCCTAAAAGAAAGCCAGTTCCAGCTTTAACGCTCCTCATGAGTGTGCCAAAATCAGTGAACCAGTACATACCATTCTTCATGTCTTCCTAAGCGTACACTGTATAAAATATTTTTTTTTCAGCGGTTGTTAACTGTTTCATTCAAGGCCATGTAAGGATTTATGTCACCACTGCGGCGATTCTAGAGCTTTGCTTGAAGATCATAGTCCCAACTGCGATGGATAAGAATGGCAGGCTTTATATGAGTAAGTATCTGACGAGGGTGCCCAGGAGGGCTATTTGATCAAACACTTGCTTTTTGCTCTCGCTATTGTTTTTAGTTGCCCAACGGACTGTAGACACCTGAATTTATAGCATGTTTTCGGTTTTAAAATGATGCGATCCAATTGAAAATACATGAACCACCAAGTGATAATGACTACAACTGCTGAATGTCAGGCTGTTTGAGATTCGTAAACCGAACTAAAGCTAAGAATGGCGGTTAAAGACAAGGTCACATAAACCCCCAAAACTGAAATATGAACCCTGAAACCTTTTCGCGCACTTTTGCGTGCATTCCCAGACACCCTTAGAACGGGTGAGGATAGAGGCTCCAGTCTCAAAGGAGATGTCCTCGACTCAGTGTGGCAAGCTCAGCCGGAGATTAGCTACCAAGTGACAAGGGGGTGGTCGTTTGGTACCCAGCTTTCGCCGGTCGCAAGCCAGAAAATGGTTCGGAGCTAAAGGTTCTCAAACAAAATTAAATTTTATACAGCAAAGGTACCACACAGAGGATTCAATGCAACTCGTGAAAGATAGACAAATTGCAATTTGTTCACAGGGCACTGCGACAGTCCAACGACTTGAGCAACACGATGGAGTGGTCCGGCAGGTTGGCGCACGCAGCCTCGCTGGCCAATGGCTGGGCGAGTGTTGTGGTCCCGGGAGCCGAGCGGGCGCGCTTCTCTGAAGCATGCACGGTGGCTCGGGCTAGACGGCAGTCAACGCCCTTAATTTAGAGGCGCGCTCCGCGTCTGTTCGTTTTTCGCGCCAAGGGAGGCAAGCACATATAAACATATCAATTTTCTTCTTGCGCCGGGCGCATTCCTCACTGGTCAGGCCCGTAGGTCGGTTTCGACAACCGTCAAGGTCTTTCTGGCCATGCGCCACCGCCGGCGCGCGAGCGAAGGGCCGGTGGCATCACTCTGCACGCTCAAGGCTACGCGCTCTCCATCTTACAATGAGTAAAAATTAACCAGGCTTTCTAGAAAAATCAACGGCGCGCGCGGTCATGTTTAATTAAGATTCTTAGGTTAGTAGTTACCCCGCCGCGGTGGCTCAGTGGTTAGGGCGCTCGACTACTGATCCGGAGTTCCCGGGTTCGAATCCGACCGCGGCGGCTGCGTTTTTATGGAGGAAAAACGGCAAGGCGCCCGTGTGCTGTGCGATGTCAGTGCACGTTAAAGATCCCCAGGTGGTCGAAATTATTCCGGAGCCCTCCACTACGCACCTCTCTTCCTTTCTTCTTTCACTCCCTCCTTTATCCCTTCCCTTACGGCGCGGTTCAGGTGTCCAACGATATATGAGACAGATACTGCGCCATTTCCTTTCCCCCAAAACCAATTATTAGGTTAGTAGGTCGCACTGAGGGGGGAGGAGGTAGGGTAGGGAGGAGAAAATAATGGGAATGCGCAGTCATATTTCCTTATGAGCCGTGCCGGCGAGCAAAGTGCTATTTATTACACTTGCAATCAATACACGGAGCGGGCCAGCTAGCTACAAACCATCAACGAGGCATTCCTCGGAAATAAAAGGCTACGTAAGGATTTCCGACTTATAGGCTGGGGCAGGGGCGCGACTTCAGGGGTATCAGCGGCGAACATTTGTATGCGCCGACTATGGCAGCCGGGTTTTCCCGTGCGCGCCGCATTCTTGGGGCAAGGCCAATCCCTAGCATTTGGGGGGAAGGTGCCGAGAGCGCGCATATGCTTCGAGCGCTTCGCTGCCTGGAACCAGAAGTCCAGCGGCAAGGCACAACGGATCCCCGTGCGCCTGCAGCGGAAGGTGACGAGAGCGTGCGGCTGCAACCACTTACGATCCTGGCTGGATCCCGAAGAGACTCTCCGGTCCCGCAGAATTTCGCGTAACCTACTAGGTGGCGCTCCCGTCGCCGTTCCTGTTCCCCCATGAGGAAGACTTCCCTCCTCGCCCAACCGTTGCTCTCCTGACAGCCGACGATGCAGATGGGCCGCGTCGAAATGGAGGGGGAAACAGGTTTCCACATCCTTCCATCCTTAAATGTTGGCCTACGATTGAACTCATCAATGGAGGCCAACGACGAACGGCCAACGGCGAGGTGCCGGGGTCATCCGACGAGCAGCACGGTCACCGGGCACTCGTCCTTGTCCCGCGGCAGGCATCCAAAATTAGCGTGCCTGGAGGGTGTTCGCGCCGACGAGCCTTTGTTGGAAGGTAGGGGGGATGCCTCGCCCCCCGCTCTCGTAGCCGCTGCAAACTGCTTGCCGGAGACTCCGCAGCTCGATGACTCACGGCCGCAAGGCAGCAGGCAGGGACCAATACAATAGACAGCATGTCGGGGCAGCTTCTCTTGAACTCCGATATCCTTCCTAGGCTCTCCAAAAGTTTGAATCAAAAACAATGGAGACCGCACAAACTCACCATTTGGTAAGATCCGGAGCCATGCAAGTGCCAAACAAACCTATCCGGCCCCGCCCAAACGCTTGGTTCATTTGAACGTGGCTGGCTCTCTTAGATCGAAGCACATTCGCGGTTCGCTTTCCGGCATGGTGATGTTAAGCTTACTTGAATTGCATTAGCGTCTCTGGCTCCGCGAAATTATCAATTCGCTTGGCAGCCCTAAAAAAATACGAAGTTGGTTTGAACAAAGTAAGCGTTCTATAATTGAGCGAGACTTCTCGGCTCTAGCGAGGTTAAATATTCAACAAGCAAGCCCGTTTGCGCGTGCTTGTGCCACGGTACGACTATGTCCTCACAAAAGCGACAGACAGCTCCCGAAGAGCCTTAGGCCTATTCGCTCTGACACTTGCCGGTACCAACAAAGGGCCAAGGACAACAGCTAGAACAACGACGCCACGAGGAGATACGTTTCTGTCAAGGTGACCCTAACTCGAACGGCGCCTACCGCTTCTCGCTAGGGTGCCTTAGATGGGCCAGCGCCAAAGCGGAGGCGAGCGGGCATCCAGGAACCATACTTCTCTCGGTGTCGCAGCGCCCCGGTGCTTTTCCTGCAATAACGACTGCAATCCTAATCAATTGATTACGGCACCCGGCTCCCAGAGCCAAAGAGACGGAACAGATAATATTTACAGCTATGTACAAGAAAAATCGGGCCCCCCTTCAGGCTTCCGCATTCACTCGCCTCTGGCTTGCTGTTCTCCGTGGACACCTAGATCTCTCTCTTTATGTGTGGACCTCGTAGGTTCACCTTCCAAAGGTGTACCGATAAAGTGCTCATCAAAACCGTAGCATGCACAGCATTTCCACGAACCGACCTAACTGTCGTCCCTCGTGACACACGTTGGGACGCCATTGTGGAATTACCGGGGGGACAAACCCTTCCGCCCACCCTGTACTCCCACTCCGCTGATGCAGCGTTCCCGCTCGCTAAACCGCGGAGGGGTTCGTGCTCAAGGGACAAAGGGGAGGAATGACAAAACGTTAACACTAATATGCTATTTATTACAGTTGCGATTAATACACAGAGCTGGCCAGCTAGCTACAAAACATCAACGAGGCATTCCTCGGAAATAGAAGGCTACGTAAGAAGGACTTCCCACTTACCGGCTGGGGCAGTGGCGCGACTTCCGAAGTACCGGCAGCGTACATTTGTATGTGCCGACAATGGCGGCCGGGTTTTCCCGTGCGCGCCACATTCTTGGGGCAGAGCCATTCCCTAGCATTTGCCGGGGAAGGTTCCGAGAGCGCGCTGGCCGGATCCCGAAGAGACTCTGTCCGGTCCCGCAGAATTCCGCGTAACCTACGAGGTGGCGGTCCCGTAACCGTTTCCTTTCCCCCATTAGGGCGACTTCTCTCCTCGCTCAACCGCTGCTGTCCTGACAGCTGACGTATCAGATGGGCCGCGTCGAAATGGAGGGGCAAACAGGTTTCCACACCTTCTGCCTCACGTTACCTAAAGCTAACTTACACGCCACATCCATCGCTTTGTTGAACAAAACGGCATCAAAAAAAAAAAAGAAATTGAAGAAAAAATAGTTTAGCGGTCGTAAGCGAATACCACAGGTTGCTCTGTCTTTAAAATAGCTGTAGTGGTTGTACAAGGTTGGGCGCGAAAAGCACGATCAATCCCTTTCTTTCTTTGCAGTAATGGTTTTCTAATGAAGACCGATGTTCCAGTCTATTTTTATTTTCTGACTGATGCGGTTAGAAGCTCCTCTTTAAGGGCATGAAGCGAGAGCATGGTGGGTTAATCGTCATATATGCGGAAGGTAATTCTGCACTCTACGTTAATGTGCCATTTTAGTGCAAAGCGAATATTTTTCGACAACCTGATATTCAGTTTATTCAGTACTGAGTCATGTCATGTCGGTGTCCTGCGAGTCCTGCTTGTATCTCTGTGGTGCAGAGGTTAAGAGATGTGCCACCGCCCTGCGATGTCAGATGTCCGCACCGGCAGTCCTCGCGCGGCCAAGGTTGCTTTTACTTACCAACCAATCATTATTTACCTGCAACCTGTCATGGTGGGCACTTTGCTCAATAATCTGGTGGGCAGGTTGGGAAGACAACGTATGGTCACGTGAGCTAAATCACGTGACCTTTTCGCTCTCAACGCCGACGGTGATATCCGACTCTCTGAACAAAGGGGCCAGTAGTACTGTCGAAAGTTTTTTTTTTCATTCATACAGCTTACGATTCGCGTGAAACACGGTCGGACACAACAGGAAACTGCTCGTGGCAGGACGCAAGAGCAAATATACTGAATATCTGGTTTTGGCGATATACGCGTTGCGCTAAAATGGCACATTAAACTTGCAATATGCCCAACCGAAAGTAAAAATGGGTTTGACATGTGTAGTTTCACAACGTAATGCTCAAAGTGGTTCGCAAAAGTTGTTCATTTTTTCTTTGAAGCGAATTTCGCACACAGGAAGTCGACCCAGTCTGAGAGCGCTCATTCGTGCTAAAAAGGGCAGGAAAATGTGCTTTTCTTTGCGGTGCCCTTTTCAGGTCTACAGGATGATGATGAAGAACTACGGAAAAGATACATTTCTAGGTTCGTGATCACGTACACATCTGATGTTATAAAACTATGGGAGGAAAATCCACGTTTTTTTGAGGAGAACAAAGTTCAGCACTACCAGCCAGGAGTAGCCGGATATGGCTTCAGGTATATTCCAATCAAAGACCTACTCATCACGGGAATGCTGCAAGTAAGTATACAATAATTAACATGGTTCGCTCTTTCGCAAACTCGGCGCCATGTAATGCGCCGCTACTTGGTATGGTCAAGTGATCACATTCCTCATCCGTTCCCCCCTGCTGGGCAAGAAGAGGAGCTCTAATCTTTCCGCAGTGATTTATTAGGTCATGTCACAAGCTTATCCACCTCAAGAAACACAGCGCTGCGATTTTCAGCATAGTTTTGTTATGGATATTGCCAAGAAAACTGTGCACTTTCCCAGTACTACTAAGTGGAGGTTAATGACACTTGCCCCGATTGCTGTGACGTCATTGAACGCAGTGGTTGGTCACAGGAACAGCCAGTGCTTGCCGGCGATGCCGATGTCACCAGAGTGTGGCAGCCTAGGTTGGCAGGCAAACCGTGATTTTAAGATGCACTAAAGATCTAGCGCTGGCAGAAACTGAAACTTCTACTAAAACATTTTTCTAATTATTCGCGAGGCGAAACTGTGTTTGGCGGTTATAGCGAGACTACTACTTAATGCCAGCCTTCCCAAGTTTCATGGTGCCTAGATAATAGGCCCACAGGCATGACAACATCAGCCTGACTGCACCTACTGCAGGGCAGATGTCCCTACCGGCTGTCCTCTTGCGGCCAAGGTTGCTTTTACTTATCAACCAATCATTATTTACCTGCAACCTGACATGGTGGGCACTTTTCTCAATAATCTGGTGGGCAGGTTGGGTGGAAGAAAGTAATCTGCGGAGTAACTGCGGCCACCGCATCCCCACAAACTCTTTAATCTCTTTCGCACACATAACGTTCCGTCTCCCCCTGCTAGGCTCGCCTTCTATTGGAATCCACTCCGTTGCCCTTAAGGACCAGCGGTTATCTTGCTTTCGCAATACATGCCCTGGAAAATAGCCTACGCTTGATCCCTCACCCACTCTGCCCGCTTCCGATCTCTTAACGTTACACCTATTAAAGCGAAAGCTTCACT
The DNA here is from genome assembly GCF_052857255.1 of Amblyomma americanum. NCBI lineage: Eukaryota > Metazoa > Arthropoda > Arachnida > Ixodida > Ixodidae > Amblyomma > Amblyomma americanum. Next base: position 38,322,583 of record NC_135506.1, on the reverse strand, counting down.
GCGCTATCTCGGTTTGGAATAGAAGCGGTTTTGGAATAGAAGCGAGCCGAGGTCGAACCCCTTACTGCGTGATTGGCGTGTCCAGTGATATATGTGGGGCAGTTACTACGCCATTTCCTCTTCTCAAAACCGATTCGGGCGTCCACCGATAAACGTGAGGCAGTTACTGCGCTTATTCATTTCTTCAAAACCAGCTCTAAAAATCTGGCGGTTTAGGTCTGGGTAACCCTGGACGAAAGAGAAAAGAGTCGTCACCCTGGCTACGTTTGTGGTCGAGTGACTGGCTGTTTCCATACATAGCCATTATGACATTTTTTATTTGTTAAACGTTTCGCTTTCTTCGAAACGACCTTAAAGGCGATCACACAAGATAGGATATATTTAATATAGCTTCGGTGATATTTAAGACTGTATTATATCTCGTTTTGTGCGGAGATATGGAACCAAATCCGGTTCCAAACAACGCGCAATCCCTGAATATAATTTCATGAAGCCAAATTGAAAATAGTTTTTCTCGGGACAGAAGATGTCGCAATGTGAGACAGGCGTCATTTCTTTTTCAACTTTCATTTTCCTTTGCTTACGGCGCGGTTAGCGGGTCCACAAAGATATGCGAGACAGGCATTATTCCCCCCTCCCTCCCTTCCTAAAACCAAATTTCATTCCACTTGCCTTACGGTGCTGTCCGGGTGCCCAGTGAGCTATGTGCGACAGGCATCATTTCATTTCCTTAAAGCCTGTTTTCATTTTATTTTCCTTCCCTTACGGGCGAGGTTCAAATGTCGGTCTCGACGGCAGGCGTCGCATAAATCGCACCAAGCGTTCCGTTCTGCTGAACGCATTAAAGTGCACGAGTGTTTACGCAGAACCCACTATAGCCGCTACAGCCGCTGGTGTCGCTGCTGTAGCTGACGTCACGTGTCTAACCTAACTACCACCAGTTATGCTCATGCTTTGACCTCTACCTATTAAGGTGAAACTTCTCAACTGTTCAGAGTAACCCGACGGGGTGGTTCAGTGGTTAAAGCGCCCGGCTACTGATTCGGAGTACTCGGGTCCGAACCCGGACGTAGCGGCCGCGTTTCAATGAAGGGGAAAGGTAAAAGGCGTCTGTGTGCTGTGCGCTGTCAGAGCACGTTAAAGGTGCCCAGGTGGTCGAAATTATTGCGGAGCCTTCCACTAGGGCACCTCTGCTTTCGCTTCTCGCAATCTTTCTTTTATCTCTCCCCTTACACCGCGGTTCAAGTGTGCGCCGATATGCGAGACAGGATACTGCGCCGTTTAATTTGTTTGGTTTTCTGGGGAAAGGAAATGACACAGTATCTGTCTCATATATCGTTGGACACCTGAACCGCGCCGTAAAGGAAGGGATGAAGAAGGGAGTGAAAGAACAAAGGAAGTAAGAGATGCCGTAGTGGAGGGCTCCGGAATAATTTCCACCACCCGTGGATCTTAAACGTGCACTGACATCGCACTGCACAAGGGCGCCTCAGCGTTTTCCCTTCATAAAAACGATGCCACCACGGCCGGGTTCGAACCCGGGAACTCGGAATATGTAGCCGAGCACGCTAACCACTCAGCCACCGCGGCGGCTCCATTTATTTTCCCCAAAAACTTTTTCATCCACCGAGATTTGAAACATACTGCGCCGCTTCCTCCCCCCCCCCCCCCCCCAAGAAAAAGCCAATTTATTGGCGGGCCATCTAACGCTCTTATTCATAACGTTTCGACCCGCCGCGGTGGCTCAGAGGTTAGGGCGCTCGACTTCTGATCCGGAGTTCCCCGGTTCGAACCTGACCGCGGCGGCTGCGTTTTTATGGAGGAAAAACGTTAAGGCACTCATGTGCTGTGCGATGTCAGTGCACGTTAAAGATCCCCGGGTGGTCGAAATTATTCCGGAGCCCTCCACTGCTGCACCTCTTCTTCCTTTCTTCTTTCACTCCCTCCTTTATCCCTTCCCTTACGGAGCGGTTCAGGTGTCCAATGATATATGAGACAGATACTGCGCCATTTTCTTTTCCCAAAAACGAATTATAATTATAATCACGTTTCTCTATGTATTCAGGTCTGCTAACCCCTTCCTTTGGCGTAAAATTTTCGAAGTCCAAAGAATTCACGATGGCGGCCCCCATAGTAAATCGATATAGCCACCTAATTAGTGATTGGTTTGTTACGTCTTTAGTATACCGTATTGGTGATTCACTGGTTTTGTGACGTCATAGTTAACTAGTCACGTTACTATGTTTAATTTCCTATAACTATGTTTTAATGAGGTCATCATAAAAAGAATTAGATATTTAGAAACCATAGACGAGTAGAACACGTTAGGTCAGGGTTAAATTTTTTTTAATTAACCGATGACGCCTTCATGTAACTAATGGCATATTCGTAACTCGTTTGATGGGTAGAATATGTTTCGACACCAAAGTCAAACAATTAGGTTAATGTTTAGTTATGCTTTGGCTTAACATGGCGTCCGTGACGTCACCTCCCAAGGCGATAGGCGCCCGCTCCACGTAGTAGCGTAATCACGTGCATGGGGGATAGATTGCGCTACCAAACAACTAACGCTCGTTACTTAACTTTTTCCAGAAGGTGGCGGCTCAACTTTTTTCCTTTCTTCAAGGAGGTAGGTGGCCGGTGGTCATGAGGTATGAAATTGTGAGCTGCCGAATGCTGATATCATGGCCACCATGTTAAGCCTAACCCTAACAAATTACTACCCTATTATGCGATATTGATGTCTAACATGTTCTACTCTACGAGGCCGTGACGAATATTGAATTTGTTATATCATGACATTAGCGAATAGGCAATTAAATATACGCCTACCCATGACTAAATATTAACTTCCTTGGTTAAATTTTGTGTCTAACGCGTTCTACTCATCTAAAGGATTCTAAATACCTAGTTACTTTCATGACCTTGTTAACTATTTAGTTTCTATGTGGTTAAACAGCCACGTGCCTAGATAATTATGACGTCACAAAATGTCACCAGTCACAAATTTGATATAGTAGTGATGTCACCAATCAATCACCAATTGGGTTGATATATCGATTTACAATGGCGGTCGCTATCTTGAATTTCTGAGAATGGAAATTTCATGCCAATGGGAGGTGGTAGCTGACCTCAATAAATCGAGAAACGCGATGAATAACTGCTGACGCTCTTAAAACGGCCCTTCAATTAATTGGTTTTTCGGGAAGTGGCGCAGTATGTCTCAAATCTCGGCGGGCACCCGTCCAATACAAATTGGCTTTTATATCTCAGTGGACCCCTCAACCGCGCCATAAGAGAATGGATAAATGAGGTACTGAGAGAAGAACGGAAGAGGTGACGTAGTGGCTGGCTCCTTAATAATTTTGACAACCTGGGGACGATAGATGGCGCTACCAAACAACTAATGGTCATTACTTCAACGTCTTCCAGATGGTGGTGGCACATTTTTTTCATTTTTGTTTCCTTGGCTCGCTACGTTGGAATTAAGCTCAACGTTTTTAAAGCTGAAGCAGGGCATAAAAAGCGCTAATGTAGATGCGTCACTTTTCTTAAGTGGCCAATATCGAGCCTAGACATTACAGCGAAGGCCGGCAGTTTTCACAGCGATACCATGCAGACGAGCTAAGGCTAGGCCTGTTTTGGACGGGTTACCTTCGTGTTTTGTGAGGAGTAATGCATCATAATTCCTGTATGAGTATAGGTAGCCGTGCTGCTACAAAATCTGCATGACCGCGGAGGTAAAAGATTTAGTAGTCTCTTTGGTATAAAAGGCCTGTAGTAGTTCCCCGTTGTGTAGTGGACATGAGGGTCCGAAGCTAAATTAGTCAAAATTTAATTTCATACACGTGCCACGTAGAGCGGCAACCACATCAATCCTTTTTGCAGATGTTCCCGGTGCCACTTAGACTCTAGATGATTATGCCGCTTTATAGAAGCCGAACAGAACAGGTTTCACGTTTCACAATTATTCACGGCGATCGAAGGGAGATGCTCCCGCGTTCTTATTTGGTTAAAGCCAACTGCCAGGCGATAACCTTAAAATCGGATAAGTTAATCTTCTCTTGTCTATACCGCCTTTTAGCAGCGGTTGGACTGTCCTCCTCTGCATGCGTGTCAAAAGTCAAACGTTGTGATACAGGCGCCCACTACATCTCTGCCTTTTATACGCGATGCTGCGCATGGGAAGCGTGGTTAGGGTGATAGAGTGGTGTGCGGCGAAACGGCGACGCAGAACATGACGCAACTGTGGGGTGTGTCGGTTACCATGGCATCGGCGCAATGCGCACAACTGCTCATCCGAGTGACGTCACACTCGGCTCAACGGTGGAGCGGGCGCGCGTCCGCGACGACGGCGAAGCGCTTGGCGTGTCTTGCTCCTATCCGGTTGCCATGGTAACGGCGCATGCTCACAACTGGCTTCTCCCATGTACCGCGAAATGCTCGACTCCTAGCCTAGTGTAGGTCTCACTAAAAAGTATGTAATTCCGCGATTTACTTCGTCCTCGGAGCCACCGCGTTGGCTCAATGTTTATGGTGCTCGGCCTGCTGATCTGGAAGACGCGAGTTCGGCCCCTGTCTAGGAGGCGAGATTTCAATGAAGGCGAAATGGTAGGAGGCTACTATGCGATGTCACTTCACGGTGAAGAATCACAGGTGGCCAACATTATTCTAAGCCCTCCAATAAGGCGCTCGTAATAGCCTGAGCCGCTTTGGGACGTTCAACCCTATCGACATTAACCAAACCTATGTAGACAGCAGTCCATCGCCAAACATTGTCTCAGTGGTTAGTTCTGTGGAAGTGTTCTCATGCATTACACGGAAGCTGGATTAAAATAGATCGATACCCAGTGTGCGATTACAGACACTTATCAACGCTTATTTCCCCATGTTTCGATGGAGGCGAAACGCTATTACGCCCCAGTGCTGCGAGATGCTAGTGCATGTTCAATACATTCACGTAGTGGGGACGGCAGTCGAAGAAGCGATGAAAACGGACGAAAGGTTTTCCAAAAGAAAACGTTATTCGGTCGACTTGCGCCCACAATGGACTGAATCACTCGGCGGCGGCGAAGGGACAAGCGTGCTCGGCGGTCGCCGAACAGAATGCCCCCCGCTGTTGGCCGTGCTTAATTTAAAGCTGATAGCGAACTTTCGAGATAAAGCGTGAAAAGTTACTAGAACATTCCGGGACAAAGTAGAATCAGCTCTGCCTGCCTGCGATCAATCGCGATAAATCTAGTCGCGTCTTGCGTTGCAAGCAAAGCGATAAGTGATGTGGCGGCCAAGTTGAAGAACGAACAAACACTGCAAATATTCACGGCAATATCCCCAGGCGATCTAAACTATTCCGGAGCCCTCCACTACGGCACCTCTTTCTTTGTTCCTTCTCTCATTCCTTCTTTATCCTTTCTCTGACGGCGCGGTTCGGGTGACCGCCGATATGCGAGTTGAGTTGAGTTGAGTGGTTGTAAGCTCATTCCTTCTTTATCCTTTCTCTGACGGCGCGGTTCGGGTGACCGCCGATATGCGAGTTGAGTTGAGTTAAGTGGTTGTAAGCTACCGGTGGGATTAGCCTTGCAGTTGCTGCCGGCAATTCCTCCACCGTAGCGACACTTAAATAGAAATCACAGAAACACTGACCGCAAAAACCCAAATAGACACTCCTGAGGTCACCATGTGGAGGCCAAATCCGTGTCCTGCAGGTAAAGTAGAAGAAGGTGAGAAGCATCCCTTCTACTCGACTGGCTCCCGCGCGGGAAAACAATGTCCTGAAGAGAACTGTGAGGAACTCCTGCCTTCTTGAGGGATCCGAATAACACAGCCCGTTCCGCGTTGTACAATGTACAACGCGGAACGGGCTGTGTCTCGCCGATATGCGAGACGATACTGCGCCATTTCTAGAGCGCCAGAGCTCTGTTCCCGCTTTCTCAGTCCTTAAAAAAGTTCACAACTTTGTGTTATCAGATCTGGTGTGATTATCCTAGGTCGCAGCTGGCCTTTTGTGATGGCATATATGTAGCTTGGACACGTGGGCTCCTCCACCTTAGCCTTACTTCAACTCAGAAAGGGCGCTATCATCTCTTACAACGAAGCGAACCAGATTTTAGCCCTTCGGTTTTACAAGTCCACTCATAGTCTAAAATGTCGGAACACAGTGGTGTAAAGCTTGTTCGCTATTGCTGCGCAGCATCATTCCACAGTCCTGGTGGCTTCCTAGTCTCTAGAAGCTGTGCCTCATGCGACAGTGCAGTTGGAGGTGTTTCGGCTTAGCAATGCCTTATTTGAGTGGGCGCACAGAAGCTTTCTCACCGATAACTATAGCTCTAGATGACGTTTGCGGAGCGTTATGAATCTCATAGTCGCAGTGTGCGCGTTGTGATGTCAGTACTGTATTTTGGCGACACTTTAGTAGCCCTGAAACAAAGCATAAATACGGCGAGAAAATGTACTCATAAGGAATTCAATTCCTTGCAGGCTTTCCTCAAAAGCGTTAAGGACGTGAACCAAGACAAAATCTTCATCGGGACTGACATCTCAGGCTTTACAGACGAAATTCTAAAAGCACCACCATCCGTATTCAAAGGGTAAGCAAATTATCAGCACTTGCCGCGCGCAGGCTTGAGAGATTTTCATTTATTCGTTTTGAAAGCAGGAAACCGCGTGCTGCCTACGAAAGCAATACAGGTTGATATACTCACGCTTAGATATCACAATGTTGCCTGTATATAAGCGCAATTAAGTATAGAATTATACTATGCACTCTTCCTTGGAAAATGCATCAAGGAAAAGTCGACGGCACTTATCGAGAAGCACGCTGGCACGTGGTAGGAGCTTGTCTTCAGGAGCCTTCCCTAACTGTAGCTGAGGTGTCCTGAATGCCGTCTATCCTGCTTTATACCGGTTCGGTTCTAAAGGTTCTAAAAACCACCGTAAATGAAAGAGCATTGACCACGGCGATGTGTCCAGTAGCAACGCTACTCAGCACCGAACGAAATGCTTGCCCTTTGTCTTCTATATTCAGTTTCACATTTCGCCGCTCTATATTCGATGAATCTCAATTTACGGAAGTAACGTAAGAGTTACGTAAAGCGATGCGCCGATGCGCGGTAATCTTCGCATTCAAACACTATTCTCAACTCCTAAGTGAACTGCACTGCCCTTATCGGTGCATTTTTTACAGTCAAGGTAAGCATGATGAATCGTGGGTACAATGCGAACTTTGTACATCCAAAGGGGCATTTTCAATGAAGTACATGGTCACTTATGGCAGTGCTTAATTTCGGGCCATGTTCCAACAGAAGCTCGGGTACTGGTGTAACTGTATCAAGTGCTTGCAACTCTATGGCGTTGGCTGCAAAGCTCTCCTGCATTTAAAATGATCGCATTGAGGTGTTTCAGGGACGCTGAAATGCTGTGCAATAGAGGAAGTTAGCCAGACCATAACCTGACTTAAAAATAGTTTTCTGAATCAATCGCATACCCAGGAGTCGATGGGCTTGCTATTAATATCTTTAGGTAATGTTAGAGGTACAGTCTTTGTCTAGATTGCTCCCATTGGGCACCCTGAACTAAAACCTTGGTCCGTAAAGTTCTCAGACTGAGTCCTTAAAAAAATGCGTTTAACATTGAAATTATTTCTGCAGCACGCCTTCGAAAAAGTCTCCCTTACAGTTTTTACACAGCTTCCAACGCTTTTTGAGGTCTTGGAAGCTGTTGGAAAACGCTTCTTCTGGCAGGGCTGTCAGCTCCTTTGTCGTGGCGTTTTGAATGACCTCCAAGCTCCCCTTCCGGCGAGCTTTTAGGGCTCTCTTCACACGAGGAATAAGGCAAAATCGCATAGGGTGAGGTCAAGCGAGTATGGCGGATGGGGAAATACAGTAATGCTGTGCTTGGCTATCTGCCACGCTGAAAGCATTGTGCGGCCCTGCGTTATCGCAAAGAAGCCTCCATTGTGCAGATGCCCTAATGTTAGGGCGACGGCGTCGCAGTGCATCACGCATGTGTTGGAGCACACTGATATAAACTCCTGTTCCACCTTCTGCCTTGTGGGACGAACTTCTGGTGTATGACACCTCTTGCATAGAAAAAAGCTCTCAGCATCGTCTGTCGCTGCACTTTTCTGGAAGCCGGAGAAGCTGTGTACCGCTATTCGGCGCGCTGCTTCTTTGAGGATCGCACTGAAAACACATGTTTTGTCTTCAGCAATGATGCTGTCGACAAATGCAGCATCTTTCTCTGCCTCGGAGAGCAAATCGGTGCTCACTGATGCCCGCGTGTCCTGGTCCTTTGTGAGGAAGTGCGGCCCAAGTCTGGCAGTCAGCTTTCGATTCCATGATGTTGAAAGGCGCCCCTGCTTTGTGTCGTCTTCCACCGATGTTTTTCCCGAAACTAACCTCTTGTGCCACTCGACAACTCGCGCCCGCGATAATGTCTCGTTGCCATAAGCGTCACGAAGGACCTCATACGTCTGTGTGGCTGCCTTGCAAAGCTTCACATAGAATTTTATGGTTGCACGTTGCTTGAGGTGGACGTCCATCTCTCCTCATTCAATCACAGTAGCATGCGCAGACGACTAGTGACAACGTAATTTTCTACATGTACTGCCATCTAGCCGCTGCCACAATAATTAACATAAATAGCTCAGGTTTGCCCGAAAAGACGGCGCTACATAAATGCACCAACATTTGTTTAGGGGAATCATTTCTAGAGAAGAAATTAATCAGTCTCGAAACTTCGCGGACCAAGGTTGTATATGATCCTTACATCAATATCCAGGCACCTGGGCGGCCTCAGCTCCGTAGGTTCGCTTTGTTTTTGTGTTTACTGGCTGAACTGGATGCTGTACGAGTCAGTTGCTCAACGCGTGCTAGGATAGTGGTAGCGGTCTGGGATAGTGCGCTCCTCATTCTCTATTGCATATCTTCTGCTGAAACAGCTGAATACGAAAAATATCCTTGAAGAGCAAATGCAACGCTTAGTCTTCGAAGCGCAAAGCATAGAGATAGGAAAAGCGATGAATATTAACAAAACTAAAAAGCTCATACTGTCATGGCCATCGCCGCGGCAAGTACTGGAAGGTGTTGTCGCAAGTTTGACCACTTGTCATTGCTCATCACGAATAAGCGCCTATATCGCATACTGTGTGTAGCCGCAGAACCAGCGCGGGAGTATGGAGACAGGACTTGCATTCACTTCGAGAGCGCCCACCACTCGCTTTCTCTGTAGAGCTCTGGCAGCTGATTGAGTTTGCGCCGCTTGGAGCTCTTCCGACGTTCGTGCCGATTGGCTTGAAACCGATGCTTCTGGGTTCGAGCCAATCGGCACGACCCAAAATGTCTTAAAAGGCGACACCTGCTAATAAGACCTTCTTTGCCACGTAGGATAAAATTAATTTTATTAAAATGCCTGCAACCGACGGTTTAACGTGCCGTGAGGTTGGAAAAGCATCGATCCGGGGTTGTGACTTAATTTGCACTACCCCGGTTCGGCCCGTTCTCGGTGGGTCGTGAGGCTTGTGCTTTTCCGGCGCACGCCGGTCCTGCGTGCCGCGTTACACGAATAGATAGCTTTATAGCAGTGACACGCCAATATCTCCCTACATACAGGCCATCGGAATGAGAGAATACCATGTGCAATTCATACCACATGTGCTTACCAGCAACGTTTTAAGAGCGTTAGCTCTTACTCATCACGTTTCGAGATTTCGTGGGGTCTGCTGCCACCCTGGGACCACAGCGCCATCTGTGGCAGAATAGAAAACGGCATGTCTCGCATAGAGACTTGTAGCGCCATCTACAATAGCGATATAGAAACAACCACCTGCCGTGTGCCAATGATGACGTCTCAGTGCTATATGGTGGATAGGGGTAGAACTATGAAAATGACGTCACAGGACGAAATAGTGGCAGTTTCGGTTCCTAGAAACCAGGATGGCGGCCATTAAAATTGGTTGGGACCTCCTATTCCTTCCCCCCTCACTCACTCCCAAAAATTGTCACTCCCAAAACTGTCCCGTTACGGGACCGCCATATGTGCATACATTTGTTCTGCTATATACTCTGACAGTAAGGGGCAGCCATACGGAGAGAGTTTGTGCACTGAATTTGGAAGGCAAAGAAAACCCTATGGGTGCTGGTATAAAAATAAAAGCACAAATAAATAACAGGTAAACATTGTATACATGCTATTACTTATATTAACCCTTGCTATTTCGCGCCGCAAACCGAAGTTTGGGCCCAACTTGAGGGGGTGTAACTGGCCAACGGGCGCATTCTTCGTCGCTTTCTTCGTCTAGTAAACCAAACAGCTAACGCTCGTTGCTTCAACGTCTTCCAGACGGTGGCGGCCTTTTTTTTAGATAAGGGAAGGTGGAAAACAGCGGCGGTGCGCCAGGGAGCAGAGCGCACCCAAAACGGTTGCCGCTACGCGGTGGCGCTGCGGTCGCTTTAGGATGGGCGCGTCCTCTGCTACTAAGAGCTTGAGGAGTGTCAGCAGACGGTGACTCGCGTGCGTACAGAAACGTATTTAAAATGAATACCAACGTAAGATGGGCGTTCATATCTCTCTTGTATTAATGGAACAAGACAGCTTAGTAGCATTTATAACAATAACCTTAGCCGGACACGTTGAAGACGCGCTGGGAAAAAGCTTATCACATGCGTATTAGATCTGCATTCAAGAAGTAAAGCCACCGTGCTCCCAGTCCGATCACAGTACTTACTGAAAATGCCTCAACCACAAGGACTATTATATTTTCATCTCGATGCATTGGAACAGAGAAAGCGACTGAAGAAAAAAGTGCGTATGCCGCAAGAAAAATGAAATAAAAAGCAATTAGAGTCCACAGATCTCAAGTAACAGTTGCCTCCTTTAAAAAAAAGAAAAACGTGCCAACAGTTCTATACCTGTCTTCCGTGCTAGTTTCGGGCGAGATCTACAGCCAAAAGCTCAACCCCAAGCATCCTGGCCTCTCGTACCGCAGCTATAGAGCGCATGCGAAATTTGCAATACGTAGACGTGTGCGGCTTGAAGTGGCCGAGCCCAGCGCACACGATGCGAGGCGCCAGCCAGTGTCGACCAGTTATGCAGCAAACTGTTCACGTGACCAAGCGCAGTCAATGGGCGTAGCGGCGGCGAAAAGAAAACCAAGGAAACGTACGTGGTACTGTCAAAACCCTAGCGACGGCAAAGAAAGTGGGGCCGCATCCCAGGGGCCAGTTATCCAACTGTCCTCATCTAAAAATGTTGTTAGCACGTACATGACGTCGAAAACAAGGCCTCAGGCACCTCACTGTCAGATGTAGTCTTCGCCTATTGAAAGTTCAGATGACCCCGTTCAAGCTTGTGCTCAGCATACAAACAACGACCGCATTCTAGCCCACTAATCATGTGTTGGTGGGCACAGCAATACGTTGCCTTGAACTTGGTGGGGAAAAATTTCCCATTTTGATTCTGATCCTCCGCTGCTATAGCTGGTATAACGAACTGTTAGGCGCTCTCCCCCTTTTTTTCCTGAGCTGAGGGGGGAGGGTGGTGTATGGTTTTTACGGTCATAACGTTAATTCATCTTACTGAGGTCGTTCTTTATTAGCAAATGTCAATCCAGTGGTCAGAAGCAATGCATGGGTTTGCATGTGCTGTACAATGCCAGCACTTTACTTATGTACCTGATTGCTTTAAGCACCTCTACAAACATCACTACATGAAGGAGGTAATGCTTCGTAGAATTTGATAAGGGTGAGCGCATCAGAGCCTTCCAAAGAACTATTATTGAGATAGAAGTAATTTAATGAAAGGAAAGGGGCCGTTTCTAATAAAGGTGCCTTATGGCAACTGCTATTTCAACTTAACGCTGCCCGCAAACACGTTAGCTTTCAGTTAGGATGGCCGTCGCAATGCTTCGCATATACTACTTCAGATGTTGGTTCTACTAGAGGCGCTTAAGGGCCACTTGTCTGAACAAGGAGTGCGTTCTGTGCGCATCGTTCTCGAGGCGATTTCGTTCAGTTTATCAATAATACAGAAGAATTTGTCGGCCACGGACAACGTGGAGGGTGTGTTGTTAAGGGCATAACGTTACTTCATCTTTGTTCTTGGTCTCCACTGCAATTGCAAAGGCTTCGCGCAACAGGTTTACCTTGCACAACTCTGCCTGCAGGCAGAGTTGTGAAAGGTACGGAGAAAATTTTGAATTGCGGCCCCCTCACAAAAAGTAGGTCCAGTTTGCATATAAACAGGCATGAACCTTTCGATAAAAGTTTTTCTAGCATACATCTTTACAACCCGCTCTCTTGAATGTATCACTTTTGAAACATATGAAAATTCCTTTCTAGTATTCACATGCAAGTTGATGAATATTGATAAATGATATGCGAGGAGCCTGTAAGAATTTTCTCTGGTTCATTTTTACTGTTTAAAGAGGCGCCTTGAAATCTCATTCGCGTCAGTGTGATGTTCTGATTCAAGCCATTAATATTTTTTTGTCTGCAGCGTTGGATTAATAATTGGTCTTCGAAAGAATTACGGAACATGCATCAAAAGAGGCCTGTGGTATGAAAAAATTTATTTGGTAAGTAAGGCCTCGCAGAGTGCACATATAATATTTTTCAGCAGGCCAGGCAGACAGTCATCGCCTTACTCCGTCTACGTACGAAAACAAGAGGGATAGAGAGTGCAAATAACAGTTGATGTAATAATATATTCGTCACACATTTCGAACACATGCAACCAAGGCAATACTGCAATTGTTATTTTGGTATTTATTGCTCCACGAAAATCAATTTAAAGACAACTAATGCTTCAATAAAGGGTGCGTAAAACTGCGTTTTCACGCGTTGATAGTCCTAAAATACATCGTGTCCCTTGGCATGAAACAGCTTGTAAAGAAAATTAAGCACACGTCATACTCGTTTCGAGCAGTGGTGGCTGCTGTGAGCGTGGTAAAAACGATGTAAAATAATTCACTGGCTATGATGATGCTGTTTCTCTGCTTGAATCTCGGCGGCCACAGATGTCAAGTAACAGTTGCCTCCTATAAAAAAAAGAAAAACGTGCGAACAGTTCTGTACCTGTCTTCCGTGCTAGAAAAGTAACCTTATCCCAAGCAGCACAAGTAATTGCCCCAACATTGGAACTCTATTGGCAAAGCTTGCCCTACAAAGGACCAGGATGGGACAATGTTGTTGCAATATTGGGTCGATGGTCTGCGCTGCTTAGGATGGCACAGGTGCTTTCGTACAGCCCGTCTCAGCTTTAAACAATAGACCAGGGAAAGAAATGAAGGCAATGACGAATCCGACACTACGCTAACAAACTGTACATGTGCATATTTACTGAAAATGAAAGTGGTAGAAATAATGTAATATTATTCGTCACACATTTCGAAAGGCAATACGCCTATGCAGGTAAGCACAGCCTATGAATTCGCTGAGACGTCGAAAAGTTTCGCGAAAGGCACAAACGCATGACATTGATTCGCTGTTGTATCGTGTGGGTCATGTCTTGTGGTGTAGTGCTCCGTTTGGGTACGTGTTCTGTAGGCACATAAGTGTTGTGGCTTGCTCTAAGCTTAGGCTGCCATATGGCGCTTAGGGCAGTAGGTTAGGAAGGGGTTGGTGAGTAAACTAGCATTTCTTGTTCTAAGAGTCCTCTGACATCAGCTGCGTCTCTGGCTTCTTCTTGTACCTGCTTTAGCTGACCCTACGTGTCCGAGTCTGCTAGGTTGTCCCACTGCTTGCATTATCATGTTGATCGGTACAACGTAGCGTAGTCTCCAAACCAGACACGTTCGCTCTTGTATCTCGTATGGCCCATGAATTGAGAAATGGTGCTGTTTCGATACATGTTGCTTTGTAGGCACCTAAGTCTTGTGCATTGCTTAGGTTGCCATGTGGGAGTTCGTACTTCCTACATCTTTCCTGCATGTTTTTGTGTTGTAAAGGGCTCTATCGATGTCTCTGCCTCCCACTTCCTCCCCCGGCTACTGTATACAACGAAGTCTACTCAAAGTGTCTCCCTGCACCCCAGCGTCGGGGACCCAAATGATAGTGCGTTGAGGAACTTTAGTGCTGTGAGGCTTATGCTCAACACACACACACACACACACACACACACACACACACACACACACACACACACACACACACACACACACACACACGCACGCACACACACACACACACACACACACACACACACACACACACACACACACACACACACACACACACACACACACACACACACACACACACGCATACGCACACGCACACACACACACACACACACACACACACACACACACACACACGCATACGCACACGCACACGCACACACGCGCACACGCGCACACACGCACACACGCACACACACCGCACACACACCACACACACACCACACACACAGGCGTCTTTTTATTTGGGAACAGCCGGGCACACGCGTGCTCGGAGCCCAAGCAAGCGACGATGATGATGATGGGGATATACAGATGAAAGAGGTGAAAGTTCGCGCAAAGCGCTCACACAAATAGTTCCCCGGCAGGAAAGCGGCCATCTTGGCCGCGGATTAAATAGAAGAGGGGCGACGGGTGTAGATTTTCATCCGCGATACATGAACCACTTCTTGAGAGCGGCGACGGCGGTCGATGACGGGGTGCGAGGGAACAACGGCGTAGTTGACCGGAGATGTTTGCTGGACAAGATAAGGTCCGATAAAACGCTGGAGAAACTTTGCGCACAGTCCAGGCGTGTGGACGGGTGTCTAGAGGAGGACCTCATCTCCGGGTCGGAAGGAGACCGTACGGTGGTGCAGGTCATAGCGGTGTTAGCGGTCTTGCTGAGTGGCTTCGGTGTTGACGCGGGCGAGGTGGCGACAATATGCCATCCGAGAAGCGAACTCTTCGCCCAGAGACGCAGACGGAGATGCGGAAGCAGAAAAGAAGGCGGTATCGAACAATGAGGATGGAACACGGCCATACACCAAGAAGAAAGGGCTGTAGCCAGTGGTGCGTTGAACTGCGGAATTGTAGGCAAAGGTGACAAAGGGCAAAATGTTGTCCCAGTTCTTATGTTCAGGCCGAATGTACATAGATATCATGTCAGACAGGGTACGGTGAAAGCGCTCGATGAGACCGTTGGTTTGAGGATGGTAGCTACAACATGTCTTGTGGAAAGTGTTGGTGGCGCGGAGGACCACTTGAAGCACATGGGACAAAAATGTCTTCCCACGGTCGCTGATCAGGACACGAGCAGCACCATGGCGCAACACTATCGCATGCAAGAAAAAGTCGGCGACTTCAGAAGCGGCACCGGAGTGAAGCGGGGCTGTTTCAGCATACCGCGTCCGGTGGTCAATGGCGGTGACAACCGAACGGTGGCCAGCTGGCGTAAGGGGAAAGGGACCAAACAAGTCGATGGCGACGGTGTCGAAAGGCACGGATGGGCAAGGAAGAGGCTGTAGGAGGCCGGCAGGAACGGATGTTGACCGCTTGGGACGCTGGCAAGGCACACAGGAGGATATGTATTTGGCAACGCTAGTAGAGAGCCCAGGCCAGAAGTATCAGCTCTTGATACGGTCATACGTCTTCAGGTGACCCAAATGACCGGCAGAGGCGTCGTCGTCGTAAACCTGCAAAACTTGAAGACGAAGGGAGCGAGGCAAAACGGGAACCCACCGGTGACCCCTAGGGTGGTAGGTGTAGCGGTAGAGTGTGCCGTGCTGAAATCTGAACTGGCGAAGCTGGCGTCGCGAGCGACTGTTGGGTGCCACTGATTGGCCTCGGAGACGATCGATGATAGTGCGGCCGAATGGATCAGCCAGCTGATGGGAGGGCAAATCGGCGTGGACTTCGACTGGTGTAACAACAATGGGTATACAATCCATAAGGAGGTCGGACGCCTGAGGTGAAGGGCACGTTGTTTAGGGGGCCGCAGCGTGAGTCCGGGAGTCAGGTAACGGGCATCGAGACAGGGCGTCAGCGTCGAGGTGTTTTCTCTCGGATTTGTAGGTGATAGTGAAGGTGTACTCCTGAAGACGTAGCCCCCAGCGACCCAAACGGCCGGACAAGTTCTTCAGTGCCGACAGCCAACAGAGCGCGTGATGATCGGTAACAATGGTGAAGGGATGGCCGTACAATTAGGGGCGAAATTTCTGGATTGCCCAAACAACGGCGAGACACTCTTGCTCTGTTATGGTGTAGTTACGCTCCGCTGTATTAAGAGAACGGCTGGCGTACGCTACAGCCTGCTCTTGGTTGGCATCGTTGCGTTGTAAGAGAACAGCGCCAAGGCCTTGTCCACTGGCGTCGGTATGGAGAATGGTGGGGGCTGCCTCATCAAAATGGCGAAGCACAGGCGTTGAAGTGAGCGCCTGCTTGAGGGCTTGGAAGGCCTCTTCGCATTCAGTGGACCACAGAAAGCGTCTCAGAAGTCAATAGTTTATGTATGGGGGACGCTTTGGATGCAAAATTACGTATGAAACGGCGGAAGTAGGACGCTAAGCCCAGGAAGCTGCGAAGTTCATTCAGGCGCTGGGGGCGAGGACAACTGAGGACAGCGGCAATTTTTTCAGCATCAGGTCGAATTCCGGCCTTACTAACGATGTGACCGAGTACTTTTATGCTTTTGCTGGCAAAGTGGTACATTTTGGTATTTAATTGAAGACCGGCTTTCGCAAGGCACGTGAGAACTGCGTTGGGACGGTGCAAGTGCTGGGAGAAGTCGGACGAAAAGATGATAATGTCGTCCAGATAGGAAAGACAGGTCTTTCATTTCATGCCCAGTAGCACGGTGTCAATCATGCGCTCAAATGTGGCCGGGGCATTGCACAGTCCGAAAGGCATCACATTGAATTCGTAAAGACCGTCCGGGGTAACAAATGCGGTCTTCTCCTTGTCTGATTCGTGCATGGGGATTTGCCAATAGCCCGAGCGGAGGTCGAGGCTTGAAAAGTACTCAGCGCCTTGGAGGCAGTCCAACGCGTCGTCGATGCGAGGGAGCGGGTAGACATCTTTATGGGTTATCTTGTTAAGGGCACAGTAATCGACGCAGAAACGAATTGAGCCATCTTTTTTACGGGCGAGAACGACAGGAGATGACCAGGAGCTTGTAGATGGTCGAATGATGTGGCGCGAAAGCATGTCTGCAACCTGGTCCTCAATGATCTTGCGCTCAGATGCGGAAACGCGGTACGGACGGCGCCGTAGAATAGCTGAGCCGTCCGTCTCTATGCGAGGGGACGTTACAGAAGTCTGGCCTAAAGCGGACGTGCACACATCAAAGGAGTTCTGGTGGGTCATAAGAACTTCTAGTAAGGCTGTCGACTGCTCAGACGTAAGGTCAGCGCTGATGGCGGCTGCGAGCGCAGAGGAAGAACACGGAGCGGGAGTATCAGCTGGTAGCACAGCACATGAAATCGGGTCGGTGTCGAGAGGGACAGGTTTACCTTCAAACAGGAAACCAATAGTAGCGCCTTTGGGTAGTAACATGGACTGGCTGGTAGTGTTCAGCGCCGTGATGACCGCGCAACCACGGAAGAAAGATGTGAGGCAAGAGGCAACAGCGATGCCTTGGGAGGTCCAGCGTGGCGAAGGCATGACTAAGGCATCGCCCTCAAAAGCGATGTATAAAGTTGCAAAGGATGAGCTGTTCACGGCCAAGGGGCAGGGCGAAGTCCACAGCAGTGACCACACGTGGTGGCGAACAGTCAGACCAGGGTGCCAATTCTGGATCTGCTATGTGGATGAGGCAGCCGTTGCAAGAGATGAGGGCAGAAGACGACGACAAAGTCCTACCCCAGGATTATCGGATGAACGCAGGATGGGAGGATAATGAATTCAATATGATAGCGCTGGTTAGCGATGAAAACACGCACAGTGCATTGGCCAGTGGAGTAGATGAGCGTGCCGTTGGCTCCACGGAGAGGCGAACCGCTGTATGGAGTTGTGACTTTGCGCAGGCGGGAACACAGGGCAAGGTGAATGACGGAGAAAGCGGCACCCGTGTCTATGAGAGCTTGAGTCCACACCCCTTCAACACACACTGTCAACATATTCGACGGGCGGTCAGGAAGAATTTTGGAGTTCGCACGGCAAGCAGCATTCCCTCCAAAACCTGCTTCGTTTAGTTTTCCGGGCTAGGAGCGAAGGGCTGTTAGGCGGGTCGAAGAGGTGATGAGCGGCGAAAAGGTGAAGGGGAGCGGCGGCGAGTAGAACGGGAGGCCCGAGTGATATCCTGAGAGTTTGGAGGCGAGGGGGAGCAACGGTAAATTTGGGAGAACGGCGAGGTGGAAGTATCAGGCTGGCGCACAGGTGCACGTTCGAAAGCAGCATAACCGCGTCGTTCATCTTGCTGTCGCCGGCGACAGACGCGTGAGACATGACCGCGGATCCTGCAGTAGTCGCAAGTATGACGGGGAGTACGCCAGGCTGGAGCATAAGGCGTTGCTGGAGGACACGGAGCCACGGCAGCCACGGGACCGCAGGCAGGCGTTGGAGTAGACGTAGGGACCGGGGCGGGTGGCCTGATGCAATGTCGGCATAGGTGGGCGGGCGAGAAGGTGTCTGAGGGGTGGCAGGGGCCACGGCGCAGGTGAAAGCGGCCAGCTCATTTTTGATGACGCTCCGCAAGTCAGGTGTAGCAGGCGGGATATTAAAGGTCGGAGTGCCGAGAGTGGTGGGCTGCCCGTAGAGTTCTTCGCGTATCAGGGAACGGATGACGGAACGGAGGTTCTCATCGACGAGGACGCTGCCATCACTGGGGTGTGACTGAAGGCGGCATGACTGCAGCTCATCCAGGCGCTGGCATGTGGTGGTAATGGCAGATACGCTGGAGGGGTTCTGGGCTATCAACGCGTTGAAAGCAACGGTCCCAATGCCCTCAAGAATGTGGCGAACGCGCTCCGACTCAGGCATGTCAGCACTAACGCGGCGGCAAAGAGCAAGAACGTCCTCGATGTAAGAGGTGTAGGACTCCCCAGGCTGCTGAAGCCGCGCGGCAAGCTTTTTCTTGGCTAGCTCAGAGGGGCCTGTCGGCGTGCCGAAAATTTTCCGCAGCTGCTGTGTGAATGTAGGCCACTCGTGATTAAGACACCACGTCTTTGCGACGTCAGTCAAGTAAAAGACAACATTCAGCAGCTTGTGGGAGTCATCCCACCGGTTGAACGTACTGACGCTGGTGTAGTTGTCGACGTCGTCGCCATGAAGTCCGGCGAAGACCTGAGGGTCACGTTGACGGCTGGTGATGGTCCAGGCTGGGGCAACCGCAGCAGCCGGGGAAGGCGACGGGGGTGAGCGCGTTCCGTTGCCTTCCTCCATACCTTTTATATATATATATATATATATATATGGGCATGTTTAGATAAGAACAGTAATCGAGGTCCCATGACCATTTTTTGTTTTCAATTATATTTTTATCTGTGATGGGTAAATGTGTCCACACAAAGGAATGAACCTTAGTTTTGCAAGGAACTTCGTAGATTTCTCGGAAAAAAATCGTATGTCACAAGGGGTGGAGAATGTCGTTTTTGCCACTTCTCAAAGTTGCAAGTTTGGAGCATCACTGGATGCACAATAAGTTGTTTTCGCGCATAAGTATTTTTTCAGTACTTCACTACAACTTGTGCTATACGAAGACATAAAAAACGTTTTCTAGCTGTGTCAGTCTTCTGAGTAAAAAATCGCAAATTTCGCTTCCGGAGCTGTGCGGTGCCAAAAAGGCACTTTTGAGGGCAAGCTTACGGCAAGATGCGTAAAGATCTCCCGACTGAATCTTTTTCTCTGTATTTTTCAGATACTTTTAATCACTTCAGGCAAGTTTTGTAGCTCTACACTTGACCTATATTTTTCAATATGGCCTCAAAATTGGCAGTTCAAAAACGTGAAAAAAGGGACCACTTTGACTTGAGTTTAAAAAAAAAACATCATGATCGATATTTATTAAAATTTGCCCTAATAATACTCAACACTTCATAATTTTAAGGCATTAAAAAAGTATTGCATTATATTGTTTTAAAGTATGTAAATAAATACAAAACTGACTTCATGATTTCAATCCCTACGACTGCTCAGTATTCCCTCTTAGGATGCGCAATCGTCAGAAGCTGGTTTTAGTATTAATATTTTGTAAGTAAATTTTAAACGCTACAGTTGCTGAGTTCATAAGTGTAATTTGTAAGCATTTTTTCTATTACAATCAAAGGTCTAAAGCTCCTATTCGCTTTCGTACTGTTCTAACGGTGGGACCTAAATTACTGTTAGCATATTCCAGCACGTTATATTGGAGTGACGTGTGTGTAGGGGTAGTTTATGCAAACAATTAATGCACCCGTCGCACTCTCAAGGTGACTTTAACTGCTACCGCCGCTCCAGGGATGAACCGCGCTTGGCAGCCGCTCCTATAGCTATATAACGCCCGGCGCGACTTTGAAATTCACAGCATCATGTGTGCCGCCGCCGCACCGAGGCTTTAGCCGCCGCTATCATCTTTTCATCGCAACGCACCGAACGCCTAGCAGTTATGCCTCAGCCTTCGACCTTCGACAAAGATAACCCTTGTGAGCGGATGTTGTTCGGATCTCGAGTTTTGTGTGTCGTTTTCCAGGCCTGGTAGACCCGGTGGGGTCGTTTTCTGTACTCACGTGTTTTCTCTGCGCTGGAGCGCTCCCTCGACAAGCATACTTGGTATCTCAGTCTCGGCTCGTACGTCAGACCGAAAGAACATAAGTGTCGACGGTGGACAGCCTGTGTTAAAAATCCATTCATCTGTCCATCTCCTCTTTTTGGAAAAGCAGCTCTGGGCCCTGCATCCGTCACCTGCTCTTCTGTCTCGCGATAATCTCCTGAAGCGGTGAGCTTTTGCATTCATGAAGAGATTTCCGCGGCGAACGTTTTGTGCCGACTACTCAAAAAGGCACAAACAGAGAATTGAAAAAGAACGTAATTTTCGCAGTGCAAAGACACTCATTGTCGCTGCTCTCAAAAAAGTCCTACTTCCCGAAGAAGCTCTCCGAGTACGAGAAAGTGACTTCATCTGTCAGAATTGTTACCGTCGGTTCAAGGAAGACATAGATAATATGCAGGCAGAGTCAACCGAAACAGAAGAATTCCGCCCTGGGGAAGAAATCGTAGAAAATTTAAATTCAAGTGTCAGCCTACCTCCGAAATCTCGCCCCTAAAGCCACCGAGCGCTCTAAAAAAACGCCTCAGACTTTCCTATGCAAAGCGAAAGCAGGAAGAGGTGGCAAGAGCTATGGTGACGAAAATACGATCGGGGATACCGGCAGCATATAATGTCCCAGAGACTTCGCGCGCGTCAGAAGAAAAGTGTGCGCAGTGCAGCAGTTGGGAGGACAACCTACATGCTGCCTACAATAGGTGCACGTCCTTTCAAGAGCGTTGCCAGCTGCTGACACTGCTACCACGCAACCTAACCGTGAAATATGTGCAGGAAGTTATTCCAGAGGCAACGAGGTACGTTATCCAAAAATCGAAGATGGTGGATGAGGAAGGCGTATGCTCAACACAGGAGAGATATACAAGATGTAAACTACAACAGGAAGACATTACCACCGTTTTAGAATATTACACCATGGATGAACTCGATTGCTCTAGACAGACTCCGAACAAAAAGGATGTTGTGAGAATCTAGAAGGAGGGAGGGAAAGAATGGATACCTAAACGCTTCATGACGCGGTCCTTGCGAGAAGCATTCCGCCTCTACAAGCAAGCTCACCTTGCCTTCCAGGTTGGCCTCACAACATTCATATCCTTGCGTCCTAAGTGGGTGAAATGATCGCCACAGTGGCAAGTGTGTGTTTGTGTGTGCTGTGCAAACTTTCAGTTGTGCCTCGTGGGACTGCACAACGCGTCCGGAAGGTCGCTTTCTCCCGAAGATATGCAGAGCCTCTGCGTATGCCAGGAACCTACTGCGTCGTGTTTCCTTAGGCATTGTGAGCACTGTCCACAAGATGGCATTTTCACTTCGGAAAATTTTGAAATGAGCAGCGAGGACGAGGTGTTGATTGCTTCATGGGAATACGGTGAGCTCGTTAAAGACTCTGACCGCTTCATCATTTATGAGAGAATTTCTAAGAATGACCATGAAATGGATTCTCCACAACTATATTAGATCTGTGCAAGCAAGAGCAATACATAAAGAAAAACACAGCTGGAAGAGAGGTGCAATTGTTTTGCATTTTGATTTCGCCGAAAACTGGACAGTTGTGCTTCCAGACGCAGTACAAGCTTACCATTGGCAGAAAAAGCAGGTGACCGTGTTTACCTGCGTTGTCACGTCAAGAAAATCGACTCGGAACTACGCCGTAATTTCCGACGATATGTCTCATGATTCAGCTCATGCATGCTTGGCTCTGTCAAAAATCAAAGCACACCTCGAAGACAACGCGCCAATATACACCAAGATAACATATGTGAGCGACGGGGCTCCCGCTCACTTCAAGAATAAATATCAGTTTCATGAGCTACAACGCAGTGAATGTCGAGAGACGAAATGGATGTTTTCGGCCACTGGACACGGCAAAAATGCTTGCGACGGCGTTGGTGGGCTTGTCAAACATCGAGCATCACACCACAACTTGCGGAAGCCTGAAAGTGAGGCCATACAAACAGCCAGCGGCTTCGTAGACGCAATTCAAGGAACGCTAAAGAACATCACCATTCTGGAGCTCCCACAGAGGGAGCTTGCAGACTTTCGCGAAACGAAGAAGGAAGAATGGAAAATGGCAAAGAAAGTGCCTGGAGTTCAGACGCTCCATATGTGGAAGTACGTTCAAATAAATGAAGGCAGTGCATCCTACGTGGCCTCCACCGCTGCTTCGGAATGGAAGAGACTTTGATCTGGTTTGTGCTTCGTGCTGGACAATATACTGTGCGCATACCGACTTCAACTGCTGCCGTTAATTACTTGTTACGATTTTCTGAATTGCAATCTGCATATAAAGCGGCATCCCATTTGTAAATTGCGTTCCTATTAAAACTCCTGATTAAAAATCTTGCAGATAAATTGTTCCTCTCAGAAGACGACGTTCTGTCTCCTGACATTGCCCTGTAGAACATTTGAACACAGAGGTAAACAGATGCAGGTACGGAAACGTCGGCATCAGAAATACATGAATATAAACTTTTATATATAAAAATTTTTCTAAAAACTCACAAATGATCTAATATTTTTAAAAAATCGATTACATACCAATGTACCTTACGATGATAAATTAGAAATACAAAAAAAAAACGTTTGACCGCCAGCAGTCAGTTAATCAGGTGAAATAACGATTTTATTCCCATTTTGACGCATTAGGAACACCGCTAACAAGCGAGTAGGAGCTGTACAAACATTCAGGATGGTTCGCATATTGTGGTAATTGAAATGTAACCACGTTCAGTGAGTGCTAAATGAAATTTCTGACAATTACTATTTCTAAGAGGCAGTAATTACCAATTCTAGGTAACAAAAATTATCGAGTATTGAGTATTATTAAGGCAAATTTTAATAAAATTCGATGATGTTTTTTTTTAAATTCAAGTCAAAGTTGTCACTTTTTTGACGTTTTTGAACTTCTGCCAATTTTGAGGCCTTATTGAAAAATATATATCAAGTGTAGAGCTACAAAACTTGCCTGAAGTGATTAAAAGTAGCTGAAAAATACAGAGAAAAAGATTCAGTCGGGAGATCTTTACGCATCTTGCCCTAAGGCTGCCCTGAAAAGTGCCTTTTTGGCACCGCACAGCTCCGGAAGCGAAGTTTGCGATTTTTTACTCAGAAGACTGACACAGCAAGAAAACGTTTTTTATTTTAATCGTATTGTGCAAGTTGTAATAAAGTGCTGAAAAAATATTTATGCGCGGAAACAATTTATTGTGCATACAGTGATGCTTGCAACTTTGCGAAGTGGCAAAAACGACATTCTCCACCTCTTGTGACATGAGCTTTTTTTCCGAGAAAACCATGAAGTTCCTAGCAAAACTAAGGTTCATTCCTTTGTGTGGACACATTTACCCATCACAATTTGGAGGTCGTGGTTTCGGATTCCACCGGCGGCATGGTTATTTTCTCTGCTGGTTTATAAGTAATGTTCTTTAAAACCAATTGATTGGCATTAGAAATTTTAAAAAAATAGAAAACATTCCCCTATGCACATTGGTTTCGTTGACTGTTGGTTTCCTTAATATGTTTGTCAAACGAGCCCCTCATTTAAAAAAAAATAGAAAACATTCCCCTTTCCCCTATGCACATGGGTTTCATCGACTGTTGGTTTCCTTAACATGTTCGTCAAACGAGCCCCTCATTTCATTTGCCTTGTTTGCTGATAGCTTAACGGGGGTCTCGGTTCTGGCAGTCTTGATGCCATAGGTAGCATAAGAGGGCTCTCGCACAGTTTCCGCCCTCGCCGTTAGATGACGTTCTACGTCACACTTGCGGTATTACAGGACGTGCTACGTCCACCGCTATGGACGAGGGTGGCGCTGGTGAACACTCTCAAGGTTCGCTTACAAGCAAAACATAAATACCCACGAAAGCAGCAGATTGGACAGCCGTCGCCGTAGCTCAGTTGGTAAGAGCACCGGACGCGATATTCGGAGGTCGTAGGTTCGGATCCCACCGGCGGCATGGTTTCGTTGACTGTTGGCTTCCTTAATATGTTTGTCAAACGAGCCCCTCATTTCATTTGCCTTGTCTGCTAATAGCTTAACGGGGGTCTCGGTTCTGGCAGTCTTGATGCCATAGGTAGCATAAGAGGGCTCTCGCACAGTTTCCGCCGTCTCCGTTAGATGACGTTCTACGTCACACTTGCGGTATTACAGGACGTGCTACGTCCACCGCTATGGCCGAGGGTGGCGCTGGTGAACACTCTCAAGGTTCGCTTACGAGCAAAACATAAATACCCACGAAAGCAGCAGATTGGACAGCCGTCGCCATAGCTCAGTTGGTAAGAGCACCGGACGCGATATTTGGAGGTCTTGGGTTCGGATCCCACCGGCGGCATGGTTGTTTTTGTGCTGGTTTATAAGTAATTTTCTTTAAAACCAATTGATTGGCATTAGAAATTTAAAAAATATATATAAACATTCCCCTATGCATGTGATTACTGCAATTTGTTCGGTAACTCGAGGACTTTTCGTCCTCAATTTTTTGGAAACTTTTATATCGAGTAGGATGCTTTCCAGTAACTGTTAATGTCTCTTGTAGGCTTCCCAGATTGCTAGTGCTTCACCACCTCTTCTGCCATCAGGATGCATTTTGTTGGTAAAGTTTTCTGCATATTTGCTTGCCTCGCGAGTCGGTCACTGTGGCTTGGCAGGGGTCCAAACATGTTCCTGGTTTCATCAGTGTTGTTTCTTTGTCTTTTATGTCGAGATGTCAATGTTTAGTAACGAGGCTTCGGGTCATCCTGGTCTGTTAGTCTTCTGGTCCGGGCGCCGAGCATAGCTTCGCCAAAAGCAGATGAGTGTTTCTGGTTTCATCAATGTTGTTTCTTGTCTCCTATATCAGAAGTCAACGATGGCTGAAAGGAACCAAATACACGTGCTAATCAGAAAGTGGAAGGAGGCGGAGGGAAACGCCGTACATTTGCGGCTTTAGAAATCTTCCGCCCCCTTACAGTGTACATAGCAGCAGAGTGGCGCATTAGACAATGTCACATTTTTTTGTTGCAAAGAGAAAATAAAATAAAAACTGGACTTTCTCGTTGGACACTTAAACGGCACTTACTGCATAATTAGTATTCGTATAGCTTTTTTACTTTCAATAAATTAGCGAAGAAAAGATATGTGAAGGCGGTACTGTTTATTCAACGTTTTCAATTATTCGTACTATTTTTTCTCTAGCCTTTCAAGCTGCAATAACAGTAGTTTAGGTGGGAGACAGAGTACATTTGTAGAATTACTGTTCCTTGTAACGAAATTTGTTTACATTTTGGTCGAAAAACTACCACGTTTGTTTTGTTTGCGTTAAGTTTTAATTGACTGCTGGAAGTCCAAGACTCCAATTTGCGGAGAAAAATGTTTGCTTTAGTAATGCCTTCAGCTTCAGAACCTGATGACACCAAAGCACTCGTGTCGTCGGCGTATATAAATAACATATCTGAGCAGATGTGTACAATATCGTTAATTTACAAATTATATAGGACAGGGCCTAAAATGCTACCCCGTGGGACTCCTGAAATTATTGAAATATATTTGACTGGTAACTTTTGAGCAGAGCCAAAATATGTCCCCGTATACCATAATGTTGCAGTCTTACATAAAGGATAGTATGACTAATATAATCGAAAGCTTGGCTAAAATCAACAAAAATACTTACGCTGTGCTTGCCCATTTGCTTCGGGATGACTTGAATAATGTGTTCGATGGCTGCTTCCTGAGGTCATATTTAGATAATTGTGACTTTTTATAGCAGTGTTCCTGTCATCGTGGGTGGTGCATTTGTTCATGTAGGGCTACGATTTCTGCTGATTTTCCTGTTTATTTATTATTCTGCCGTATGGTTAGCAGTTTGCTTCACTAAATAAAGTCGAAAATGATGGGATGCCTACGCCTGCCCAGGAGAGAGCTTGTCTCTCAAAAACTATCGGGTTCGGGAGCTCTATTGTCCTCTGAATTTTTGGTCAGTGATCGGTTACCTTTGCCAATGCTTACATAATGTTACTCAATTGTTGCGTGAGACTTGTGCTCTCCAGCGTGTTGGCGGCACCTTGTGTAAGGTTATGTGTGTGAGTAAACGGCGGCGTCCGAGAGCGTGACTAATACGTGTTCCAGAACGGAGCGTTTACTTCCTCTATGTGTAAAGCTAGTCTTGTGACCCTCGCTTCTCTAAGCGTATGGTCGCAGGCTCTGCAGCGTCCTTGCTAATTCTGTTTGGATAGCTTCTGAACTTACTCACCTTTTCTAGCATCTTCTTGACTGTCTATTAGCGCTGTGCATAGTTTGCAGGGAGTTTGGTTTAAGGCAAACACCGATTCGGTGACCCTGCGTGTGGTAAGACAGTGTATCTAGGCAAGAATCCTCAGTTTATATTGCTGAAGGATCTTCTCTTGGCCGAGTCAGTCTCGTGGTTATCTTGGCTTTTGTTGCTACTTCTTTCATTAGCGCATCGTCGCTGCCTCTGTGAACAAAAGGGGGATATCGTTTAGCACTCCTCGTACCGTGCCCTCTGATGTCGCACAATATGTGTTGAGCTCGCGGTCATGCATCCACAGGTGTTTTCCTTGCCGCTGTAGCGCCTCCGCCTTGACGCCGACCGGGGTACGAATCATTGATATTCAAAGTGCCATTAACCACGACGAGCATGTCGCCGATGTCCGCGATTTAATTCCTAGGTGAGGTGGTAGGACTTCCTGCCAGTCAATGTATTTTCGGGGTGCTGTAGCTGGGTATCATTGTCTCCATTCGTGGCTCCGATTCTCACGTCTCTTGCCTCTTCGAGCTGTTTAGCAATGCGCCATGAGGTCTCATGGATATACTACTAAGCTTGGCTAAGCCATGTACATGAAATCCCCAAGTCTCCTGTCGTTAAGGTTAACGCAGCGGCGAACGCTGCGAAATTTATGTAATCCTACGAAAGATCCAATTAAAAGTTTGGTCTGTACGGTGAAACTGACCGGTGAAAAGTAACGTCTCCGCACATGATGAGCGCGTCCGCTCAAGTCCTTATTCAAGTGTACGCTACCAAACACTACAGGACAAAAGATGACCTTCCGGAACACGCATAGCAGCTAAACTGGACCGATTACGGAACATTTAATCTCGTCAGCGGTAAGCGTCCTTGGTGCCATTAAATGTATCGACACATGCATAGAAAATTCAAAGGCTACGAAAAGTAAGAAATTCTGCGGAATGTTCCATGTCCCAGTCGTTTAACGAAATAATAAAAAAGCTACTGGCGCTTTGTCACAACACATGAACAAATTCTTGTAATATTTGTAACGTAGAAATTGACATTTAAAGAAAATAGATGTGGGGTACGAAGTATACAAAAAATGACTTACTGATTACTGAGAAGCCGTAAAACATATCTGAAATTAGGGCTGCGTCTTTCAGCCTCAGCCATCGAAGGGTTTCGTTCACTATGCAGAAAGTTAGACACTATCAGCCGTTAAATATTTGTTGGCGCACACTAAATATGTACGGCTTTCATAGCGTATTTTAAAATGGATCACGGGACTGCTTTTATTACGGTATTAGCGGTGGCTGCTTCATGGTGTGGCAGATGTTAGCTGCCTTTATCCGAAGTATAATTCTTTTGCAAGACATAATATATTGACATTACTATTGTGGTGGTTGTTTGGGCACTCTTAACCCAATACCTTATTTGTTACAGGCAAAAGCTGTTCTGGTACAACAAAAGCTGGCAGTCCCAGTCGCCATTACCACTACGGCGGGTATCGTTCAACTCGTAGGATTTAATCAGACAGGGGATGGGTGCTGGACATCGAGTGCGGTGTCTACTATTCCGGTAAGAACAGAAAGACGTCGGAAGCGCAGTTTTTATATATGCGCACGAAAAACAATTCCAGGTATATTTGCATACTTCACCTTCATGCTAGTATTATAATGCTACAATTTCCTTGCATCCTAATGCCCTTAAATAGAAAAATAGTAATAATAGTAACATTTGTAATACGCATATTTTGGTAATTTGTCAGATTTTATTCTACTAAATAAATAAGGCCATAAGAGTTAAAAAATAAGCAGTTATTTATATATCGAGGCGGGATAGACGCTGCTTATCCACATCACCACTGGTTTCGTTATCCGTGCTTAGCCAAGGGGAACGAAATTTTACTGCTGATACAGTGATTAGCTCTCTTCGCGCCTCATTTAATGTCCCTGTAAAAAGCAAGGGTTGTGTGCAGAGGTTCTAACAAGTATTTCACCTGAGTAACATTACTCTTTCAGGTATGCCCTAGACAGACCGTCCCGAAAAACTACATGCAGTGTAAGGGAAATTGGCTTGGTGTGGAAACAACCGAAACACTTACCGACATGGTAAGAGCGATTTTCATTAAAATGTGATGTACTTGCCGATAAATATCCGAAGAGAAAATACTTCTCATTTTGTGACTGCTATACTATAGTGCAAATGTGGAGCGCAGCTGGAACACCTACGCTGGAGTTCAGCACATTTCATTATTATCTTGTGCTGTTCTAGTCCAACGAATGTGATAAATTCCTGCATGTCACAGAAGTCTTCAACTCGCCAGTGTAGGCGCAAGATTAAAGCCAAAGGTACGAACAGGGGTGTAATACTAAAATGTGCACGCGTCAAACTTTGCCTTGAAGAGTAGGCCTGGGTCATTTAGGGTAGTTTGCATTGCTGAAATACCTTCGTTCAGGAGGTATACTCGACACATTGCAAACGGAGAAGCAGGAAAAAGAAAAAAATGAATGGCTCGTCTATATCTATTCTCTCTTGTTCCATTCTTTTGCGCTGTGTTACTTCATATGTTCAGTGACCAGCCAGCCCAACAACGTACAGGTGCGGCCAAAACTAAACGGAGCGCGCTATTGCCTTCTTAACAGACTGGCAACTGTGGTATGTGCAGGCTAGTAGTAGACAATAGTTCGCTTTCTCATGAGCAAATATTGCTTCTTCATGTCTTGGACTTGGTTGATGCGGCTTGTTGCCCATTAAATCTAAGAAATGCATATAGAACTTCTAGGTGCCACCAGGAACATTTTGGTTGTTGCACTGATTGCAATGAAGAACATTCTCGAACACCGTGCGGAATAGTTCTTCCACACAGTGATGATATTCAATTTCTTCCACGTAATTCGTATGCAGATACTGCAGCGTGGAATATTCACAACTGCCAGAGACAACAAAGAAAGCAAGACACCACCTAAATTCATAGACGTCCCACTCCAGCTGTGGTGAACATATTGTTGTGCGCGTGTGTTTTTATTGCTCCATCATGAACTAATCACGCGCGCAACTGGTACATAATTCTTTTTGGGTAAATAGTTGTTGTGTGTATTACATCTCGCCCTCTCCTCTCTTCCTGTCCCATCACCTATTTCATTTCTCCATTCTGCCTCTTATCCTCAACCGCAGCGGTGGGCAAGTGGTTGAACATCCGCCTCGAATGCGGGAGGTGCGGGGTTCTATCCCCAGTGCCGCCGGGTACAAGATTACCCCTGGTCTGGTGCTCGGCTTCTTTAGGGTGAAATGCTTGGAACATCGGTCTTTGACCCAACCTTCAGGAAAGGAAAATACCTTGTATTATTGCGCTCTTTGGCCGTAGATGCCATTCCGCCATAAAAATCCATAATCTTCGTCGTTTCTGCTGCCTCAACTAAGGTGTTTCAGTTACGATGGCAGATGCCGGGCGAAGCAATAATGTTTTCCTTCGTTTTTTTATTGAAAAAATATGAAGCAAAATTCAAGAAAACAAGGCGAATGGCGCTGTAGGCTCGTGTTAAGACATTACCAGCAGCCCTGACGCTATCCTTATCTTGGAAACCACTCCGTTATACTGCCACAATACCCCTCTGTTCAACAGATCTGCTCTGAACAGATTCTCACCAGCGGTTTCGCCCTTTGCATTTCTCCCAGGTGTTAATTTGCTTCCTCTTTCGTAACTTACAGAATCATTAAATTAACACTGCCCAAGCTATTCCTGGAGTCCATGCCATAATCTCCTACCGTCTCGTCAACGGACCGCTTCTTTCCCACATTCGCATTAAAGTAGCCTATCAAACGGCACTGTGATTTTACTTTGTCCATTGCCGATTCCACGTCTCCATGGCTCTCAATGATGTGGTCAATAGAGCTCGATGAGGGCAATGAGGCGTGCACCACATTCAATGTGTACCTCTTAATTAGCCTGATTAAAACAGCTGCAACTCTCTTAAACTTGTGGGGTTGAATTGGGGCGATAAGTACGTTCGTTCCAAAACCGCCAGACCCCACCCCGTGATCGCGTACGCTACCGAGGGCACGTCGACCACGGCGGGACTTTATTGCATTTTACAGCAACACTAACGCCAGCTTACAACAAAATACGCTGAGGTATCGAGGTCGTCCGACTCACCAGCAAGGTTACGAGCGTATGTTCGCCCAGGCAAGGGATGCTCCGAGGCCGGACAGGGCGAGATACGGGAGCCTGTTTCCCCGCCACTTCTTCGCCCCGCTGGCAAAGAGCGGAGCCGCGTGCGACACGTCCGATAACGCCGACGATCAAAGCTGAAAAGGGTCATGCTCTCTCCCGCGCGCGAGCGGCGCTGCGACGCTGGCGCCCTCTCGTTAGTTATAGTTACCTCCTCGAGGCGGAGCTGCACAGTGCATGGCGGGAAAGCAAATGAGAAGGGGAAACTGCGGGGCTCATTCCCCACATCCCACCAACCCTAAATAGACCCTCGCGCCGGAATGTAGATGCTATGGAGGAGTCTTCTGGTCTTCATGCTCTTGCGGGCAGGTCTTGCAGCGGAGGTCACGCCGACAGCGTCCACGCAGACTTTCGCGGCGTGAAGGTCTCCGCTGGGACGAATCGCATGACCCGTGGACTCCGTGTCCGCAGGCCCGCGAAGACAAGGCCAGTTTAAAACTGCACGCCAGGTTTCTGCAGTAGTCGCCAGAACAATAGGAGCCGGAGGTGACTGCTGGCTGGCCTCGCCACAGCTGCCGTGGATGGATGCGGCGAACAGGATACAGGTCGCTCCGTCGCAGCAGGCGGCAGCGAGACGATGTGCACCGGACATCAAGCCTGGGTGGCTCCAGCGGTTCTGGAAAATTGCTGAAACTTCTTCGGCGTGCCTTAAATGTAGGTCACGGGAGGGGAAATGGCATTCGCAAGGGCGTCGTGGCTCAATACATAACTCGCTATGAAAACGTGTCGGGCGGCTATGCAAATCGCAAACTTGGAGTGAACAAAGCCCTTTCTTGAGTCGAACGAGACTGCTCTATTCGGGCAAGGTAAAAAAAACCGAGTAGGCAGCAAAGTGCACCCCTGCCAACACCATGGTTCGGTGGCACCACGCTCAATGGACGTGGTGCAGGCAGCTCCGGAAAGCATTAGGCCTGATTACCACTGACAACGACCGTGAACAATACAAACAACCAAGACGGCTTACGTGCGTGACCCCGCGAGGAGACATCATCTTTGTGGGGTAGTCCTACCCGCTCACTGCAAGAAGCAGCTTCTGAGCGGTCGGCTCTCACCGTATCAGACGGTGTCGGAGCGTCCGGTGCCGAGCTGCAATACCAGCGAGTGCGTAGTGACACCCGGCTCCCGGAGCCGCTACTCCAAGAGTCGAAAAAGAGACAGCAGAGAAAAATATATACAGAATATTTGGACTACCCGCGCGGCTTCCATAGTCAATCCGTACTCGGCAATTCCGCGGGCGCTAGGCCGCGCGCCCCCTCGATGCGGACAAAGTAATTCTTGTGCTGAAGAAACTCCAGAGATAACTTGACAAGCAATGCGCTGAGCAAGTCGAATAGTTCAAAAATGTTGCTACGCAATGCACCTCGCACTCAAGAAAGCAGGCCGCAGGTCTTAGCGATCAAAATTCACTCTACGCCTAGCACTTGTTAAGTCCGAACAAGAGCTTTCCTCGAACTGAACAAAAAGTCGTCCAATGGTAAAAGAGCGGGACCCACGTTGGCACTAGCTGTGGGGTTGACTTTGGGAGATAAATACGGTCCCTCCCCCCGCTTAATCGCAGCTTACACAGTTAAAAATTCCAGACCCCAAAGCATGATCGCGTATGGTACCGAGATGAAGTAGATGAAACGCACAAAAACACAGCACACAGTAAAGGAAGACACGATACAGGCGCTTCTCGTGCCTTCCTTTTCTGTGTGCTGTGTTTTTGTGCGCTTCATCTACTCAAGCTATGAACCAACTTGCCCAAGAACGTGTTCTACGGTACCGAGTGCACGTCGACGGCAGGCCTTGCTCTGAGGGAACAAAGGAATGACACACTAGCTGACACAAACGGGCATTTATTGCTACAGCAACAGTAACGCCAGCTTACGACAAGATACGCTGATGAATCGAGGTCGTCCAACTGACCAGCAATGTTATGAGCGAATTTTTGCCCACGCTAGGGCAAGGGATACTCCGAGGCCAGACGAAACGAGATACGGGTGCCTGTCTCCCCGTCACTGGAGCCGCGCGCGAAGCGTCCGATCGCGCCGATGATCCCAGTCGAAGAAGGCCATGCTCTCTCCCACGGGCGACCTGCAAGCCGTCTTTCGCGCTGTTACGCGGGCGCCCTCTCTTGTTAGTTAAGGTAACTAACCAGGGAATGTGCCCCTCCTCGAGGCGAGGCTGCGCGGTGCATCACAGGAAAGCAAACCACAAGGGGAACTGCAGGGCGGATTCCCCACAAGCTATAGAACTCATCTGTGTTGCCAGCTATGTCCAGATTGATAAGGAATCCCACATCTAGTTCTCGTCTAATTCAAAATTACGTGCCCTCGTACGTTCCCTCCCCTCCCCGAGTTGCACATAATGAGGGGGAGGTTCAAGGGAATACGTGGGCAATCCCAAATTCGGCTTGCCCCTGTTGAATTTAAGGGCGTGGTGCCATATCGGTGTTGTTAGGGCTACCTATTGCTACATTAGTACATCTAGCCCACATCGTTCCAAAGAAAATTTGGGCTCTATGCTGAAAGAAACCTTTGCTAGTGTCAATGGGGCTACACTCAAGAAATATCTGTAGGTTCCACATACGCCATGGTGGGACAGGAAAAACGGCGCACCCGCATGTGGGCTCTGTGTAGAAAAAGCCTCGTTAAGCCTTAATTAGGCTACACACATCAAAACGCTGTTTTTATATCGGTAGTGTCGGGGCTGCAAAGCAAGCGTGCCCACAAACTGCGCACGTCGGTGCCTTCTCGCATTCTTCTGAGCAGATGCATTACAAATGAGGGCTGCATGCGAGAAAAAAAGCGGCAGGCCCACGTACACAGTTGATGCATTGCCGCAGTGACAGTGGGGTGTACCCACTGGCTTCGATCCATTGTTTTGCATGCAATTTTTTTTTTCAGTTCAAAAATTTGTAGATAATTCGTCTTATAATTGTCGCATCCTTACGCGATTACTTCAAATTACATCCTTTGGGCTCCTGAATTAATGAAATTGTGCAAAATAATGAGACCATGCGCAGGAATGACTGCACCCAATTACCAGGATTCACTGGGCTGCCTTAGTTCGGAATACAAACGTGGTCTTTTCGAGCAATGCCCAGCAATAGATTGCGTCGCCGGCACAAGGTGTAACATGGGCTCATTGCGGGCAACCGACATAGCCCATTTCTTTCAACCCGCACAAAAAAATTTCGGTGGGCTGCTAGGTCAGGCTGACATTAAAAAAAATAGTGCGTGATAATATGTCCGACCTAAAATGTTTATTCAGTATTAGTTAACCTGCTAATGCATGCATCTATTTCGGCCCCCAGTGGGCCGATGGAGACAGGGAGGCCGATGTAGATGCGGGGCAGGCCACAATTGGGCTCGCCCTGTTTGAACCCGCATCGGTCCTATGGCGGATTTGGAGGGATTAAGTGAAATGCGAATCTAACGTTCGTCCTCAGAGGCTACCCACTGATAAAGGATGTGGACAGCCCGAACCGAGCGACCTGCATCGGTACCCGATGGCACCTGTGAGAGGCGTATGTGGGCATCCTGCTTTGGTCCTACCGGGGGCCTCACTTATTGAGCCACTTTATGCTACATAAGTTAGTACTGAACACGTTTTATGTCTTCCCAATCTCACTATGACATGACACTTATTACTCGTTTTTTTCTCGAACAGCACTGCCAGGCAAACCTCACTGAATAAGGCCCTAGCGTTAAACGTTGCCAGGTTCAGATTCCAATCGCGGCCTGTACGGAGCCTGAAATTCTTAGCACCACCCGCTGCGTCACAGGCAGGTCTGACCGCCACCTTGGTCAGTTGCTACGTGCTTTTTTCGTTGCCTGTTTTGCAACTCTGGCTGACTGACGTCAAAGAAACCACCAGGGTTTAAGGTATGCCACCAATGAGGTGCACAATGAGGACTATAACCTGTGCATCTGACCATCATAATCACCGTGTTTCTAAGCTGAGGTGTGCTATCATAAAACAAGCTGATAAAGTTTAATTCCGTCAATTTTTGGCATACAATTACCGACTATAAAATGGGAAAATTCATGTTTTAATAAAAATCGACCAGGTTCTTAGCTAGGGGTTTTTAGAAGCTGCACGGTCTACTTTTGCGCGAGAGGTAGCGCGCATTTCTTCTTGTCGGTATTGCATCTCCGGATGACTGACGTGCTGCATTCCTCACACGGCTGCAGTCACTGGTCGACGCTTTCTTTTCGTCCTGTATTTCGCCATATTGCAAAGAATGGCGCATGAACAAGCACAGGCAAGCCAGACAACACTCGAATCAAGCGTCTGCAATGTAAACAGAATGACAAATTATCATTACGTAATATGTATATGAAGTGACGCTAAAGCGATGAGATAGTATATATTGTGGAATGGTGACGCCACTAGCGGCACCATACGGCCATGGCATGAATCTCAAAGCTTTCAACTACTCAAGCCTGGATCACATACAGCGGAAAGGGTACCGCCGTTTTAACTGATATCGATATTACTTATATAGTGGACTAGTGGCGTCTCAATAATTAAGGAGCCCAGCAGCAGTATTAGTTAACCAGCTTGCTGGTCAGTACATCTTAGGTCTCTTCAGATTCGCAATTGCACAAACGACGGCCAGGCACTCCCGCTCTGCGATGGAGTAATTCTCCGGGGAAGAAAGGCAGGTGGCATAGAGAATTACGCAGTGGTGGCAGCGTTGCCGCTCGGCAAGGGTGGCACCAATGCCGTGGCCCCTGGCGTCTGTGCGAAGTTCCGTAGGGGCGGGAGGGTCGAAGTTCGCCAAAACAGGTGGGCGTGTGGGGACAGCAATGAGGCTTCATAAGTAGTCAAACGTCTTTCTTCACCAGATTTTTGAGAGTGCGGGCGACTTCAGGGATGTTAGGGACGAACTGGCGAAAATGCGACGACCGCTCGATTAGACTGCGCACGTCACTGTGCGAACCAGGAGTGGGAGAGGCACTGACGGCGCGGAATTTGTCAAAACCCGCCGGCAGCCTTAATGAAGTGGCCCAGAGCCGCCGCCGCTGCGGTAGTGCGCAAGGATGGACAAAAGTCAAAGTAGGTGGCTATCAAATATGGGCGAGAAAAATATCGGCGGCTTTAAGTTTTCCAATTAAAGCCGCCGCAACGGTGTTGCCACTTCGCGCAATTTTGCATGCGCTTTTTGACGCCCTTAGATAGAGCGTGTGGGGGTAGCAGTCTCGTTCACAGAGGAGATGCCCTCGACTCAGCGTGGCAAGCTCAGCAAAGAGACAAATAAAAAAACAATTTGTTCAACGGGCACTGCGACAGTCCGACGACCTGAGGAGCTCGACGGGGCCGTCCCGCAGGTTGACGCACGTTGCCACACTGGTCCGGACTGGGCGAGTGCTGTTCTCCCGGGAGTCAAGCGGGCGCGCTTCTCGCAAGCTTAAACGGCGGCTCGGGCTAACACAGCGGTTGAAGCCCATGATTGGTCCAGCGCGGAAATCACCTTCTAGAACAAGCTAGGTCATTCGCGGCACGCTGAGTCATCGGTGCAGGAGCGAAGGGGGGAGGGTATCACTTTAGCGCGGTCAAGGTTACCCCCTTTCCGTCCACAAAGAGCAAAAACTTCTCCGACATTCGAGAAAAATCGACGCCGCGCGTGTCTATGTTTACTTTGGCGCCCCGCCGGCGAGCATAGTGAAAAGCCCACGTGCGCAAAGCTATGCACTCTTAGGGGGTCCTTCCCCACTGTTTTTTGTTTTATTTTACCGCGCGCGGGCGCGATTGCTTTGGCACAGCGCCGTTTTTTTTTTCGGAAATGCGCCGAATTTTGTGACACTGCCCCTTCCTTTAAGAATATTGTGCTACAATATTAAAAAAACGCAAAATTCGTAAGCACATGCTTGTGCCCACAAAGTCAATGGCCAATCCAAAATACACACATTCAATCATGTTCTTACATACAAGGCACTTGACAATAGTCACAATGTACTTCAACCATACCGCAACTCGGGAACACATTAACACAACACAAGCGGGGGGCATTCAAGTTCAAGGCATGCTTGCGCCTATACTTCCACATACATTTCCTACTTGCGCTTCCGTGATGCGCGCGTGAGGAACTTCACAGATGCCTTCTGTCGCCACAAGAGTCTCTTCGACTCGCGTGTTATTTTCTCGGTCAACATGGACTTCTGTTTTGCCCCGCCTGAACCCTCCAGATAAATTTTCCGACTCGGACAAGAATTGTGCGCTTAGGTATGCAAACACAGACAAGGCTATCAATGGATTCCAGGGCCCTGCGTCAAAGAACACAAGCCCACAATATTGACCGGTGTTAATACCCTCTTGGTCACATTTCAGAATTTTCCTGTGCGATAGAAAGGCAGCTTAGCCGGAGTTTCAGACACCTTGTCCTGTTGAGCTGTCTTTCGCGTTTATCTGCTTTCTTGTGACCATTCCGTGGCCTTTCTTCCAGTTCCGCACGGCTTTCTACTCCAGTGCACGTCTTTTCCAGCGAAGACGTTTTTCCTTCCTCGGAATGTTCATCCGTGGGACTCTTCCGTTCTTCATGATTGACTGCTCCTTTGTTTGAGCTAGCCCGCTCGCGTTTCCTTCGCCACTCTTTAGCTTGGCGATCACTGCGCCGTTCCGAAGAGCAGGATTCGGACTTTGTCTTGTGGCTACATTCTGGGTCCTTTGGAAATTTTGCCCTCTTTATATTTCCCAATATGAGGTCGTATATGGGGCTCCTAATGCACACAGCAGTTAGTTTCCCGCTGTAGTAGAGAGTGCGCTCATGTACTTCAGCTTCCGGCAAGCGCTGAAACGTGCCGTCTACTAGCCGCGCAAGGCTCTTCGTGTCTCGCAACACTTGTAATTGTTTTTCTCCTACCTTCCCTTTCAAGACAGGCATTCTATTCATTTTGGCTTCGTGCAGCTCGTTCACTACGGCGTTCACGACTGGTACCTTCTCGCCGTTCTTTAGTTCTACAAACCCAATTTCATCTTCTTCCTCCAAATGGTGACCTGAGGAGGCCCGTACGCACGATACCTGGGGAATGGACTCGCTTAAGTTCGGACAAACCGCTGCTATGTGCCCCCTCTGGCCGCACTTAAAACAAGCTGCTGGGTTACTGTTTGTAGCGCCGTTGCGGCAGTTAGATGCGTAATGGCCTAACTTCTTGCATAGGTAGCACTTTGGGGGAGCTTTTGCGCTAAATCAGGCATCGCGGCTGTCGGTTTTTGCGCGCTCTCCGAATTCGTATTCTTAATTTTGCTGAGATTCGTTCCTCCTTGGGCTTCCAGAAATTGGTCTGCAAGGTCTAGCATTTCGCAGAGAGTCTTGGCTCCTCTATCTTTAAGCTACAGCGACAAGCTCGGCTTACAGCTACTCAGGAACTGTTCTTTGATGAGTAGCTCACGAAGTGTACTGTATTGCTGTGCAATTTCTGACACTTCTATCCACCGAGCAAAGTAGTGACTTAATCTTTCCGCACACTGGGTTGCCGTTTCACCATCCGTGGGCTTCCCTATTCTGAATTTATTTCGAAATCTCTCGGTGGTGAGTCGGAATCGCTTAAGCAAGGCGGCCTTCACCTTGCTGTAGCTTGCAGCATCGTCCAGAGAAACTCACCCGAATACGCTTAGAGCTTCCACGCTGAGACATGTGATAAGAACGGTAGCACATTCACTGTCTGACCAATTCTGAATTCCCGCAATCCCTTCGATTCGCCTGAGGAACGCGTCGAGATTGTCCCTCAACTAGTTCCGTCAAGCTCATATTTCGAGAACGAACTACTCAAGACAAAGTCTGCCTCTATACGGTGAGCCTCAATAACCGCTTCAGCGCGGCACCTCACAATATCGCTCTGCTGCTAAACACTCGTTTGCGACCTCTTCGTAAGCTCCTTCCGACTTTCTCCGTTCTCTGAGCTCACAAAGCAACAAACGTCCTGTCGCGGACGCCAGAATATGTCACCACTTCGCGCACTTTTGAGTGCGCTCCCGGATACCCTTAGAGCGTGTGGGGCTAGCGGTCTCGGTCACAAAGGAGATGCCCTCGTCTCAGCGTGGCAAGCTCAGCCAGAGACCAGCTACCAAGTGACAAGGAGGTGTGTCGTTTGGTGCCCAGCTTTCGCCGGTCGCAAGCCATAGAATGGGCCTGAGCCAAAGGTTCACAAAACAAAACAGTTTATACAGCTAAGAGGCGATACAGGGGGTTTCACAATCACTGGTATGAGCAGATACAAAGTGATATACAAATACAATGCAACTCGTGCAAAGTAACAATCGAAGAGATTACAATTCAACAAAATCTTTGCACCTATAGAGCACTAACGCAGAGAGTAAATCAAATAAAAAATTTGTTCACTGGGCACTGCGACAGTCCGACGACCTGAGGAGCTCGACAGGGCCGTCCCGCAGGTTGGCGCACGTTGCCTCGCTGGTCCGGGCTGGGCGAGTGCTGTTCTCCCGAGAGTCAAGGGGGCGCGCTTCTCGCAAGCTCAAACGGCGGCTTGGGCTAACCTACAGCGGTTGAAGCCCCTGATTTATAGGCGCAGTCCGCGTCTGTTTGTTCACAAACTCCTTGTCCTTCTTGCGCCGGGCGCGACCCCATTGGTCGAGCGCGGAAACCATCTTCTAGAGCAATCTAGGTCATACGCGGCACGCTGAGTCATCGGGGAAGAAGCGAAGGGGAGAGGGTATTTTGGCGCGGTCAAAATTACCCCCTTTCCGTCGACAAAGCAAAATGTTCTCCGGCATTCGTGAAAAATCGACGCCGCGCGTGTCTGTTTACTTTGGCACCCCGCCGGCGAGCTGAGTGAAAAGCCCACGAGCGCAAAGCTACGCGCTCTCCGGGGGTCCTTCCCCGCTGTTTTTTTTTGCTTTTTACCGCGCGCGGGCGCGATTGCTTAGGCACAGCGCCGGTTTTTTTTCGAAAATGCGCCGAATTTTGTGACACACGGTCCCTTTCATCAACAGATTTGTCAGTAACAGCTATGAAAGTCGATGGAGAAAGTAGCGGCTTCCTTGTAAACAATCCAGGGAATCATTAATGCGTGGAAGAGAATAGAAAAAGGCTATTTTAAAAATTGTGTACAGTGTTCGGTGAAACGCTCTGCATATGTAACGGTACAGGAAGCCCTGCGAGCCATAGTCTGTCTACTTATTCTGGCAGACACATGCTTAAACACGTTTTAGTGGCATTTCGACGGGAAACAAGGTGTAGTATTTATGAAAAATATACCGCTAAAACGTTTGCATCCAGGCCGTTTTGCAGCGCTCTTTAGTACATTTGACAGTCCTAAGCTTGGGAATGTCGAGGATGCGAGTTTATCCTGCCTTAGTGAGATTAGGGTCTCTGTGTACGCAAGAGCAGCCGTATTGCAGGGCTCGGAAGCAGATCGCCAGGGCTGTATACTTTTGTCTAAGAGTGCACATGAGGTTCGATAGCATACACGCAGGAACAGGGGTTGGTAAGGCTTGGTTTTGGTTTTATGGGGTTTAACGGCCGAAATCGACTCAGACAATGAGGAACGCCTTGATGGAGGCCTCCGTGTTTCTAGCATTTCGCTTCCAACGAAACGCGACAAACGCGACCGGGATCAAACCTACGTCTTTGGGAAGCCGCACCCTTTCTCAGGGCGTACAGTTCAAGCCAATGTGCTCAGCGTTATGACACCAGTGATTTGTGTGAAGTGTCATGAATAGATGGATTTGTCACTGTGGACGATGGCACTTTGGTATTACCCCGAAAATTTCCTGCCTTCATTTGGCTTGGTTGCGATCAAGGCACTCGCCGCAAAAATCATAGAAGTCTAGCAACGTTTGAAATTCTGCACATTCGAAATAATTTAAACAGTACTGGCTTGTAGTGAAAAAGCTACAGGGAGGATAATAAACGGAATGAAAAACTGCTAGGAATTTCTTGCGAGTAATGGCCAAATATGTTAAACAAACATTGATCAACTTTTGCAGCGCACCCAAAGGCTACTACATGTGTCATTTCTGGATTTAAAATGTATTTTGCTTCAAAGATAAGTTATTGTCTGAGAGTCGGTGTGAGCTGGTGAACAGAATATATGTGCGCTAATATACAGAAAATGACACACGCTCATCTAAAAACAAAGGCTACGCCC
The DNA here is from genome assembly GCF_052857255.1 of Amblyomma americanum. Lineage (NCBI taxonomy): Eukaryota > Metazoa > Arthropoda > Arachnida > Ixodida > Ixodidae > Amblyomma > Amblyomma americanum. Next base: position 38,281,367 of record NC_135506.1, on the reverse strand, counting down.
AGCTAGGCTAGACGGCTCTGATACCCTATTTGCATTTGCATGTGGGAAAAATGTATCGCACTTATTCAAAATTTCACAGCAAATCATACATATTGACAGTTTCGTCTAATATGAAGCTATCGTGGTAAAATAATGTCCGAGAGCAGGCAGCAAAGTAAACAATATTTTTCATGGGGAAAAACGTCCAGGCGGCCGGAAATGTACCTCAGAGCCTCCTTCCATTCCGCCTGAAACACATTTATTTTGTGGAGAAGGGTTTTTCGTAAAGCTAAGGCGGTCAGATATTCTGCCAACTCGCAGGTGTTAATGAGGAGGTTTCTCTGCTGCGCATCAACCACATATGCACCAAGAAGCGCATTTACCCGGAAGACTCCTTCAGCCTCTCATTTTTTGTACAATGTAGTAAAAGGCAGTAAAGGCGCAGGCGGAGGTGCAAACACTGCCGCTCATCACTTGTCACAGCGTTCGTGAAGGAGTGTTGCTAATTTTTCCACTTTCCCTTTGCGGCGGAAAACATCCACTTAAAGCCCGTGTGCATTAAAATTAACCAGACTGCCACGTGATTAGGTTTTTAAAATAGTGCCAGAACGGCGCCCAGAGTGCTCTCATAGGAACCAGGACAGAGTATAAAGCGTTCGAGGTGTTGTGATCGATGTCAGTTTATGTAAGCCCACATTATTGGAGCCAACGAGGTCAAAACATCTTTGCGTTGCATGCAGGTGGCGTATGCAGCGGGGCACGGCATTAAGTCCTGCTGGCTTCAAGACTCGGAACTGCTCGAGGATGTCGCCAAGGTGCTTGAGAGAAACTTAAGCCTGTTAATATTTTCTTGAGTTTGTGGTTACCGGTTTTTAACCTTGCCTTCAGAATAAAAAAGCTCCAAAAACCTTGGTACTAAAACCAGACTTGACGCTCTTGTTCGCTTTCAATAGTCTTCGGCGATGCATACGAAAGAATATTAAGAGGCACTAACCGGTAAGTTCGGAGAGAACGAGGACAGAGCGATGTCAGTTGAAATATGCAGGTGGTCATCTTTAGCGCGAAAAGCTCTGCCTTGTGAAAGCCGGTGTAGGTGTTTCAAAGGAGCAGAAATTAAGTACACAACTGGAGAACGTGGGCGGACACGTAAGCGGGCTAGTTGTACTTACGCCTATCGGAGAGGACTACCAGCTGTTCGTGACGTCAGTGTACCGTCACAAATATAGCTGCGGGCGTCTTTTCGCTCCAGCATCCCTACCACGCGCACACTCCACACACACATCCGTCAACAAAAGCATCCGATTGTGTAGGGTATAGCCCAATCAGGTGGCCAAATAAGTCGCAGGAAGAGTAGCCCCAGCGTAACCTGCCCCAAGATTCCGGTAGCTGTTCGCTTGGAGTTGCCTCTACGCAATTTCTTGTCGTTTGCCGAGTGAAATACGTGCGGTAGTGCATGGTGGTGGCATGTAACCATGCGATCTCTCGCTGTCCGCAGTTCGGGCGACACCACATCCCGGTGGACGAATACTCTGGCATGATTGGGGGCTGCCTCGTTCCCTGGATGGGATGAGTGCACAGTGACCCATATCAATTGAATAGGGCGGAGTTTGAGATTGGCGGAGTGTAAGAAAGTCATGGTGGCAGGGGATACCCGGCGAAATTGCGAATTGCAGATTCAAACACTGAAAATGGATTCTGCAGAGGTGGAGACCATCGCGAATGCTAAGGCCGTGGACATCAGTCGCCTGATATATACCCTCCCTTACCTTACAGGCGTTCAGGGCACAGTCGTACTTCTATGCCAGAGCGATATTCTGCTCCTAATCGCGTTAGCGCATCTTCACGGCAACTAATTTTTCTCCCCAAGGCAGCATGGTTTCTGAGATGGTTATCTTCAGCATAATGGTTAGGAGAGTTGCGAATGACATCTTAAGCAATATGCTGAATATAACCAGCTCAGATACCCCGGTGCTTTTCAGAGAAAAAGTAGTTGCTGTTAGGATGGCTCATGAGATTGGTGTAAAGGAGACAAAGGATGCGCAGTTGACACCAACCAAGATAATCAGGAATGGGTTTTATATTTTTGTGTTACAATTTACGTACATTACTTGGGGATATAAATCCCATTGCTGATATCTTAAATGGTGCCAACTGCGCAACCTTTCTCTCAATTATGCCAACCGGATGAGCCATCTTAACAGCAACTACTTTTTCTCCCAAAAGCACCGTGGTATCGGAGCTGGTTTGGAGAGAAAAAGTAGTTGCCGTTAAGATGCTGTTAAGGCGATTAGGAGCAGAATATCGCTCCAAAATAGAAGTAAATCTGAGAGGAGCAGGAGGACAGCATTAGGGGCCCTCAGCGAAGTCAAAAATGAGGCAGTACAAGGAAAACGAGCAGACGATCGTTTGAAGCGTGGAATGATTGTTTGCGAATTGACTGGGCACTCACTTCTTTGCTTACGACCATTAAGTGCAGAATTTACGAATTGCAGATTCAATCACTAAAGATGGATTCTGCAGAGGTGGAGACATCGCCAAGGCTATGGCCCTGGATATGAGACTGAAGCTAGGCCTTGTCGGCCACGGCCGTTTCGAAGCTTACGAAGCTCCGAAAAATCCAGAAATGAGGCAGCTCAGGGAAAAGAAAGCAGGCGATCTTCTGAAGTGCGGACTTTATTGGTTGGTGAGAGCCAGAAAAGAACGTTGACTGAAAAGTATTGAGAGCGTACGATAGATACTGACGCGTATCCTTGGACTGTTTGTTCATTCTTCAAACATGCCGGCCCGCTGCTTATCGCTTTTTTTATGCAAGCTGCGACCAGTTCTATCTCGATTTATCGCATCCAAGCGGAGCTGATTCTAGGTTGCTCCAGAGTGTTGTAGGATAGGATAGGATAGGATACATGTTAATGCTCTAACAAGGTCTTTCGGTGAGAGGTCTTCATCTTCAAGCAGGTGTCTCCCTCCGTCTTGCAGAGGGCGGCGCCCCTATTCCAGGGCACTACTGAGTTTGGCCGCTCGCTGGGCATGGATGACCAATCCTTTTGGAGGATTGGGTTGCCGCTGATCCGCACTCGGATTTCCTGAGCCATGGAATGCTTTATTTTTGTCACATTCCCAAGTAATATGGTATAGGGTGGGTCTTGCACCGCACCACGGGGAAGGTTCCGGTTTCCAGCTTCCTCCAGTAAACTGCTTCTTGTTGATTTAATTTGTTGTGAGGAGGAGGATACTTTAGTCTCGTTCCTCTGCAATAGTTTAGAATGTTGGAGTACGTCGGGGTTACCCTCAAGAAGTCCTCCGGGTCTTCGTTCAAGAGTGCTCCGTTAGTGTACTCGCGAGCGACTCTATCGACCCTTTGGTTGCCTTCTATCTCTGTGTCCCGGTATCCAGCAAATGGTGTGTCTAATGTGATCTTTGGTTAGGCCTGCGCGGAGGAGGATTTGGAGCGCTTTATGACCTATTCTGCCGCTAATGTAGTTACGGCATGCCTCTTTCGAACCTGTGAGTATTGTTAAGGACTTATCCGCATGATAACTCTCCGCGGCCGCTAGAGCAACATCCATTTCCTCTCCCTTGGTTACCGTGCCGTCCCATGCCGACGCGCAAGTGATCTCCTTATAGTCGCTTTTCGAAGCTTTTTTTCATAGTCTTTCTCACTGCCAGGACTGCTGTCACCACTACTTGACGTATGGTAGATGTGCTGGGTAACCGTGGACCTGCAACGCTCCTAAGATGGAGGGCAACGCATCATCAACGCTGGTTCTTCAGCAGACGATATAAAACTGAGGGGTCATCCAAGCAAAACTACGGCACCTCTTTATCGTTCTGAATGGCTCAGCTAAAACCTGCTACGAGAGTCACGGGGGTTCCCTGCGAACATGAAAGGAATAAGGAAAAAAAAAGGAAGAAAACACAAGCATTGTCAGCAAAAAAAAGCCGACTGGCTGCTCGGGACTAGTATGTCGCAGAGGTGTAGAGATGTATGTATGTATGTATGTATGTATGTAGTATGTATGTATGTATGTAGTATGTCGCGGGGTTGTAGAGATGAATGTTTCACAGAATTGGTCCGAAACCCACCCGAGGTGGCTGTCTAATTCACAATCGAAGCGACTGAGATCGAGAATATCCTCGACATCAGAGCTCGGCAGCACGGACTACATCAGCTTTCTCCATGAGGCATGCGGACACCTCAACGACCGTGAATGAGAGCCCACGGGACATTATCCGCGAGATCATCCCCGAAGAGCAGCGAAGACTGCTTCTATACTCCCCACAGCCACAAGCAACGACTCTCATGGCTGCCGTACGGGAAGAAGTGCAGCAGGCACTTGACACCCCGACTGTGACGACCACAGAGCCCCAGACCACGACAGACCACGCTACGCAGTCGTATGGCCCAAAGAAACCCCCAAGCCCTCTTGGACGAAACCAGCTCTACATTGACATTCCCAATTTACAAGAGAGGCAAAGTCTATGGTTTTCTGTCATGTAACTCATGAGTGCACTTCCTGCATGTATCATGTTTGGTATTGTTGTTGGCCTACCTGCAATTCCATGAGATAAAACTGGCAGTATTGAAAATAAATAAGTAATTATATAAAATCATTTTTGTACTCTTTGTTGTTTTTCACTTTGATTCTGTTGTATGTATCTCTGTTTTTCTCTTATTGCCGTAACTTTATGGACTCCGCTATCCTCTGTAAAAGCCGGACTGTGGCTTTGAGGGTCGCCTTTCATCATTCATCTTTTCTTATCTTCCTTTATCTACGAATGCTATTTCTCACTGAAACAGTCTTTCGCTTTTCATCCTATCTCTAGTGCCAGTGAGTTCTCACAGGCAACCTCTTTGTGGATGAAAAGAATGGACTCGCGACGAGATGATTGTGGCGGACGAAATGCACTCCAAATTTTGTGCAGGAAGAAGGTTGCTCTGTTCATTACTGTTTGGAAAATAAATTTGTCGAACTTAGACGAAATTAAGAAGGATGTGGTGTTTTGAGGCACTAAGGAACGCTGCTTTGCGAATGGGCGTATCAACAATATCAAGGAGAACAGCGCGAAAGGAAGCGGTGTGATGTGGGTGCGCGCGTGCGGAAGCGGCGTGTGTGGTGCGTCGTCCTCGGAGCGTCCCGCTTGCTGGCCAATCTGAGTTGCACGGACACGAAAGCGTGGCCCGCAAGACAAGAGAAGGAAGTGCGGTATGTAACGAGAAGTGCAGGCTTCACGTGGCGGGTGTGCGAAGTGTTCAGGAAGGCGCCCTAGCGTAGGACGTGGCATTCAAACGTGGAGGAGGCAGCAATCAGACGGCGGGTACAAGCTACAGCTCCGTCGCCTCAGGAACCCCTACTGACTGATTGGCCGTTTTAGAGCGTAGCTCTACTGAAAGCAAATGTAGCTCACCATTCATTGCATGATTTGACCTTGATGTGACTTTGAGAAGCACCGCATAGCAACAGGTTGACTTTTGACAGATTTAAACCATGACCTTGGCCTATATGATCCTAAATCGATGTCCAACCAACAGTGACAGCACCCAACACGATGGAGACCTCGAAATCTTGTCCGCACCATTTTCAAAATTCGTCCCGGCCCAGCCCAGAAATTTGATCTGGCCCGATTTGACAAATCAATGTCCAGCCATAAATATGCGTGCGCGACACGATGGCGATCTCCAAATTTAGGCCGAGCAGTGGCCGAAACTTGGCCGGGCTACCAGCGAAATTTGATCACAGCTGATTCAGACTAAAAATAATATCCAATAATATTGCAAGATTTTCGCCTGATGTTGCCTGGAATTTTCATACGTAGCATTATAGGGAGCGTTTTTACACATTTAGGTGAATGGGAATATGCAAAACATTTCTCGAACTATTCTGAACTTGTGCCAGACGTGCTGATGTTGCGGGGACGAAGGGTAATGCATATACTTAGGCGCTTGCATACAGACTGCGCAGGAAAAAATAGTTTTCAAGGTAAAGCTCTTCCGATATAAAATGCTATGGAATACATCACAGCATTACCGGTTTTTGCAATATGTTGTGGCCTCCGCAAGGCGCAGTTACACAGAGTACCTTCACTTTCTTTACGTGGACACTTAAACAACCATTACCCCCAAATATTGTTGCGACAACAACTTTCCTTCCTAATAGCCTTGGAGACGAGTTAACACTACATATCGGTCGATTTTGAACTGGTTCACGCCGAAAGCAATTTGGATTTTGTGATAAGAAATGTTCTAAGCACTGATGTGACTGCTTCATTTAAACTGGAATTATTTAGGACGTTGCTATGCTGCGGCGCCATATGTATGTATCGCCGTCGCCCCTCATAAAGATCGCAGTGATGATTGAAACCACTAAAAAAAAATCTTGCTATAAGGTGTTTTATTTTACTTTTCTGATTGGTGGTATCATTCCTGGATTCATGAAACTTAGATCCCACTTCGTGTAATTTATCGTCACTTCCAATCTCTCGACGTCGTCCATTACATAGTTTAGGTCTGATGACCTCGCATGCTTCACCTGCATGGAAGAGAAAAAGACGAGAACAGACCACCACAGGCCTTAAATATACGAAATGATTCCGCTCATATATTCCGCTCATATAAAAAAGAAACTTGGCGGATATCGTAAAACAAAACTACTAGACTGGATATATTTTGACTATGAACTAAGGCTAAAGGTTTGCAACGTCAAAAGATTTAGAATATTATTGTCCAATGCTTAGCCGACCAAAGTTTACGTACGTCTGCAGGTGCAAGAGTTGTCTACTTTCAATATTTGAGGAATAGAATTTTGGATATATTTTGACTATGAACTAAGGCTAAAGGTTTGCAACGTCAAAAGATTTAGAATATTATTGTCCAATGCTTAGCCGACCAAAGTTTACGTACGTCTGCAGGTGCAAGAGTTGTCTACTTTCAATATTTGAGGAATAGAATTTTCACAAACCCCAAAGTTTTTTGCATTGAAAGACGATTTCGAGTGATGAAATTCAGCTTTTTTTTCAAGCTATTCCTGTGTTTAAGGTGTTTGCTTTTCGTTCATTGCTTATCATTTATTATCTGTCCCGTGGTCCAGCAGCGCAATCTCGCGTTAGCTGGTATGGAAGACGATAGCAACGGGCTTCAAGATAGTGAATCAGTCCGAAAAGCAGTTTAACTCTTACGGAAAGTGTTTGTTGGGAATGGGAGTAATGTATGATTATCATGGGCGACAAACTGGCATCAGATACCACGTCTATAATCAAGTTATTATTTACATTTGTGTGTCTCACAACACTGGAGTGAGTAAAGTTAGCCAGTATTCCAAAAAACACGGAGCGCCTTAACCGGACCAAACCAACACAGCGCTGTTGAAAAGGCGTAGCATAGACAGCAGAATTACTTTTCCGTACTTTAAGGATTATAGTGATAAAATTCTGTCTGGCTAACTCTATAATCATTGCTGTCATGAATAAAGCTTCTTATGAGAAATTGTAAAATGTCTTAAAGGACACCACAACACATTCCACTAGGTCTTAGCGGCGCTACTTAATTATCGAAAACGCGTCTCACATCAGTGATTGTAACACTAATTATCCCTTAATGGTCCCAAAGCGCGTCCCAGCAAACAAAACCCTCTTTTCTCTGGAACGCAGTCTGCGATGAGGATTTCCATGTTCAATGGAAATCTTTATTGGAGACATGGGATCATTAAGGGAGAAGAAACCAAATAATCACTGATGTGAGACGCGTTTTCGGATGATTAAGTAGCGCCGCTAAGACCTATTGGATTGTGCACGTTGTGTACTGTAATTGAGGCCTGGTAAAAAAAAAAGATAAGCCAATAAGACTTTGGTGCAAGTATTCAGCCAAAGTTGTCTGAAAGGGGGTAGCACCTTCGAACTATGGGCTTAAGTTACATTCAGTAGGTTAGCTCCCAGGCGATATGAATTAATTATATAATTAATTAATGAAAACTGCATTGTCCACCAAAAAGGAGTCTCCAAATCCCCGGTCCCGGCACGCAGGCCTGGGAACCAGGTAGGGGATTCTCCGCAGATGATGGACAAGTGAAGATGCATTGTTTCTTGACGGCCTCAGCCTCCAGGCAGGTGGCTTGCTGCTGGATAGCCGGGTCCTCGCTCCGCAGCGAAACTTCCCAGGGTTTTATACTGCTGATGTTTAAGCCGGCGCCCCGGGGAATCAGCTCATTTCCAAATTATGTGATGAAGAGTGCCCCTTTCACCGTAATTTTTACACTTTGAATCTTTTTCATCCCTGATCTCGGTCAGGTAGACCCAGACTGGGCAGATGTATTGTACAGATTGTAACCGGCTCCAAATGCGCGCCTCATTACTAGTGAAAGACCGATCTGTGGGTGGAAATATTCTTCTATGTAATTTAGAGTGAAAAAATAATAATTAATTTTTGGGGAAAGGAAATGGCGCAGTATCTTCCTCATATATTATTAGACACCTGAACCGCGCCGTACGGGATGGGATAAAGGAGGGAGTGAAAAAAGAAAGGAAGGAAGAGGTGCCGTAGTGGAGGGTTCCGGAAGAAATTCGACCACCCGGGGATCTTTAACGTGCACTGACATCGCAAAGCACACGGGCGTCTTAGCGTTTCACCTCCATCAAAACGCAACCGCCGTAGTCGGGTTCGAACCCGGGATCTCCGGATAAGTAGTCGAGCGCCCTAACCACTGAGCAACATCGGTGGGTAATTTTTATAGTGTTCGCTACGTTCGTGGTATGTAATGATGCAATCTTTCATTCCCTTGCGTTCAGCTGCTCTACGGCTGCCCGATATTAGGGGTCTCGAGGGAGCGTGTGTGCAGCCTCGTTTACAGGAACAAATTCATGCACAGGTACCCATATGATGAATATTTTTCTGTCAATTGGGTTTGTTGAGAGGTTGCGTCTGGCTTCTTCCGAAATTCCACCTTTAGCAAAATCCCAAGTGGCGGTTTTGCTGTCGCTAATTATTATGTATGCTCTGGTGCCGACGCAAGCGAGCGCAATTGCAACTTATTCGGCCGTAACTATGTCTCGGAAAGGGTGATGAGACAGTAATTTTGGGTGCACCGTCTCCGTCTACCAAGGCCGAGACTGCCACTCCGTATTTTCCGCCTGACGCGTCGACATAGGTTACTTCCTCGGCTGCCTTGTTTTTCATAATTATGGCAATATGTGCATTAAGTTAATTGAGTTGGCAAAAGCTAGCTAACCATACTGTGCGTGTTTTTGTATTTGTCCAGACTCGTTGACGCCAAGCACAGTAGCAAAACTTCAGTTACTTCCTCAAGAACATTGGACATTCTTCGGGTTTTTTCAGGATGTTTTTCTGTTGATGTTTTGTTTGTTGTGAAACTATATTTAAAGATATAACAGTGTGACATGCTTCTCTCCTGAGAGGATGTCTCTTTAAGAGACGGAAGTGCTAAAACTGTCACTTTTACACAAAAGAGACGTAGATGACGTGAATTCCTGACTCTTGTACAGGCGCCTGTCACGGGACTGCAGAATCACGCTGAGCATGATCAAAGTAATAGTTTTAAGGGGCTATCCAAGCTCCAGCAAGATTCAGTGTGCTTTCTGACTTTTCCCTTCGAACGTTCAGCGGAGTAGAACCCGCGCAGCGAATTTCACCAAGAGCATAATCTGTACTACTAAAAGACACATGTTATGGTAAAGTTAAGCACTTCCTCCGTCGAATACCGTCTGTAGCACACTGTTCTTAGACGAGAATGTAGAACCAAATGGTGAGTTTACTTTTGTAGAAATATCGAGAGCATTTGGTTTGATTGTTTTCACCATGCGACGTAATCGCCGGCAAAAATTGGTGTTTTCCAGGTCGTACAACGTTTTTGACACACAGAGTGAGAAGAAACTTCGTTCCCCGAGCCGCAGTAGCTCAGGTGCATGCTGCCAACTATATAGCACAGATCCGATCTCACAATATTGGCGACATGAAACTCCGGAAATTCTTGTTTTGCTTTCTGCATATCACGCACGCCATAAACGTCGACAAAACCTGATCTCCTACTGCTAGAAATTATCATGCAGTAATTGGGAATGGTAATTGGGAATGGTGTAGACGACAAAATGCTGGTCAGTTTGCGCAGTCAAGCCAATTTCAAATTGGGTGCGCTGGGCGGTTAGGTTTTCAAACTGGTTCAGGTGTTCAAAACTAGCATGGACAGATACCAGTTCATCGGATAGCTACGAAAGAGACAGAAAAAAAGCTTTAATTTGCACCCGTCAAAAACTACGGAGGAGAAGGCTATAGCCTAAATTCCCATTCATTCCCCTAAACGTCGGCCGGAATCCCTTGGTACTCGGCGGAGGACAGGGTGAGACCGATGACTTTGCGTTGTTGTTCTGCTTCGTGGTTGAGCAATAAAGTCTGCCAGGATTCTACATTTCTATTCAGGTCGTTATAAAATGGGCAGGTCCAGACCATGCGGACTAGATCTGCATTGCGATTGCAGTGCGAAAATCTAGAATTAAAGACTTCTGGATGCTATTTACTGTACTGTTTAGGCTTTGGAAGCACCCCGGTTTGCAATTTCCTCCACTTGATTTCTTTTTTCCTACTGAGCCGTTTATCTGTTGCGGTATAGGCCTTACGACCGAGGTTATAATGAGAAATGATTTCATCGAATGTTGAGTTCGTGACCCGATGGGAGGTGTTCCCCGCGTGGAGGCGGCGCGTCAGCGGCGATCGATCGGAAACTGAGCTTTCGGGCGGTCGCCTGCGCCTTCTCGTTCCCCCACAGGCACTGATGAGCCGGGGACCCGATCAGCGAGATTATCTCTGATGGTACGTGCCCCTCAGAATTTTGACGATTGCAGCCGAGATTCTGCCCATATCATTGTTCCTAATGATTGCCTTAGAGTCACTATCACCCTTGTACCGTTTTCAATTATTGCTAGAGCAATGGCAACTTCTCCTGCCTCAGTCGCACTTGTGTTTTTAACGGTGCACCACGAGACAGTGTCTCATTTATTTTATTTACTTATTTATTCAATACTGCCAGCCTTGGAAGGCCCGGGCAGGAGGGGAAATACAACGAGATACATGGCATGGTAACATTTAGCACACAAATTAAAAGATAAACAAACCAAAAGACAACACATGCATCATTCGAACAAAAAATAGGTAAATTGAACACAGTTTGTTTTTCACCAGAACTAGACATACAACATTCTAAAGTCTTTATAAAAAATTTGCAATGATCTCAGTGCTTATCAGTCAACTTAAAAAAGCTGGTTCCACTCAGTTATTGTTCGGGCAAAATAATAATTGTACAAATTTGTTGTGGCACGATACGGTGTTAAGGACTGGGCGTGACGATGTCTCGTTAATCGCGTCACTAGTGGTTTTAGGTAAGGGTTTGGGCTCATTGTTTACTTGATATTTTTCAACAAAAAATGAAATTTTAATCGCAAAAGCTTTTTTCGGGTTTCCAGTGTCCGTATGCCATTACCATTCATTAAAGTTGTAGGGAAATCGGTAGTGCGGAATTTAGAAAAAAAAACGAACTGCTTTTCGCTGAATCATTTCTAACACATGGATATTAGTTTTAGTGAAAGAATCCCACACTATACAGGCATATTCTAATTTTGATGTAATGATTGACGTATAAGCTAAAAGCTTAGTTGGGGACGGGGTTCGTTTTAATTTGTATATCAGAAAACACAGTTTACGGAAGGATGATGCACAAATGTTAGAAATGTGAGCATTCCAGCTTAAGGTATTAGTTTTTGTTACACCAAGGTACTTGTACTGCGTTACTTCTGATAGGCACCGTGATGATAGGAGGTACTGATTGGGCAGACTGTGTTTTTTGAAAGTTATTTTCATGAAAACTGTTTTTACAGCATTTATTGTGTCTGCAACATCAATCGTTATTGCTGTTGAGGTTAGAGTTAGGCAGTACTTGGTCCTCCGGAGTTTTAATTTCCGCGAATAAAACGCAGTCATTAGCGAACAGCCTAATTTGAACTGATGTGTGATAACGTTAACAATATCGTTTATATAGATAAGAAGTAACAGGCCAAGGACGCTTCCCTGAGGGACTCCAAATGTTACCGGGAGAGAGCGCGAGGAGTGACCACCAACACGAACAAATTGGGTTCTGTCAGTGAGGCATGCAGTAATCTATTTGATTAAGAAGATAGACCAGCGAAAATCAGTTTACAAATTAGTTATGTGAGACAAGATCAAACGCTTTCGTAAAATCTAAAAAAATTGCATCTACTTGGCCTCATCTATCGATGATTTCTGCGAAGCTGTCCACAACTTAAGGTAATTAAGTTACAGTTTAGTAACCTTTCCTAAAATGATGCTGAAGTGGATTCACAAAACCTTTGTTATTTAAAAAATTCAGTTACGTAACTGGCAATGATGTTGTAGCGAAGAGAAAGTTGAAGCGCGATTGCCGCGTGCCGACGACGACGTTGCTGCTGACGGACCTGCCTGTTTCTGTATTCTTGAGCTCCTGCTATCACCACCTGTGCTCGCCGCGGGCCTCTACGTCAAGCAAGCCGTGACATTTGGTTCAGGTGCTGCGTAACGCAGCTCATGCAACACACCCCGCCTCGCAATTCGAGCCCGATACTAAGTGCTCGCCGTCAAATTTTCTTAGAGCCCTCGGGAAAAACAGACTCGCGCTAGCCGACGTCAGCAAGTCCAAGCGCCTGAATCCGGACTCTTGTCCAGGGATCGAGGCCGTCCAGGACCAACGCCACCATGCCGTCTCAGTAACAACAAACCGACCCCGTGATTGCGCCGAGGATTGTCTATAAACGTGCCTGTCACCCCAAGATCTATCGCCCCGTTCCGTGGCGATGGACTTGATGCTGAAGACTGGGTCCAGCACTATGAACGGGTAGCTCGAAATAATGCGTGGACACCCGACCAATGTCTGCAGAACGTGTACTTCTCCATAGATGCCACAGCGAAATGTTGGTTCGAGAACCACGAGGCTTCGCTAACATCATGGTAGACGTGCAAGAGCGAACTGGTACGCACATTCGCAAACCAGCACCGGCGACAGCATTCCGAATATCTGCTTCACGCTCGTATCCAGGCTCCCACCTAGAGCCTTAGAAGTTTCGTCGAAGACGTACTGCGTCTGAGTGCCCGCGCTGACCCTCGGGCTGCTGAAGAGAAGGTGCGGGATATGATGAGGGGTGTCCGGAATGACATCTTTGGAGGCCTCATCCGCAATCCTCCTACCACAGTGGCCGAATTCTTCGCTGAAGCTACCGACATCGAGCACGCATTGGCTACAAGAACCAGTCACTTTTAGCGACTGAGCGCCCTTCCTGCCGTCCCAAGTCTTGCTTCGTAGGGCCTGAGCGGTGTTGGCCTCACCGATGTTCGCGCAATTATCCGCGACGTCGTCCGAGAGGACCTGAAAAGGATGTTCCCAGCTCGTGAACAGCCTGCATCTGTCTCCATCGCGACGGCTGTTCGGGGTGAACTGCGACACGCGCTGGCGTCCGAACACGTACCTATTGTAGCTGCAGCCGACCAACCATCTCTGAGCTACGCCACCGCCGTCCGTCGTCCACCTCCCGTACATGGTCAGTACCAGACCGCTGCCGATTCCGGCTCTCGATGCCATGAGTTCGTGCCCCCATCTGATGCACGCCGTGAGAGCCTTTCGCCACTTCGGGAAAACTATGTACGGTGGCGCCTGGAGGTGGTGTTGCCGGTGTTGCACGCAGTAAAGAACCTCCGCCTACGTTGGAATGTCCCCGCTCGACTGATGGCACCCTTGGAAGCGAAGACTGTTTTGTGGCGTCTAGCAATGTACACGTTTTAAACGACGGCCGTGACGTAACGGCGCTTGTCGGCACCGGAAGCCGATTACTCGGTCTTGAGCGGCAACTTCTCTCGGCGCCTTCGCAAGGTTACCACCCAGTGGGACGGCCCGCCCATACGTAACGCGGGAAGTCACCTCGTAAACCCTGTTGGCAAGTGCACTGCCCACGTTGAGATTCACGGTGAGGCGTGCCCAGCCACATTCGTGATCTTGGAGAATTGCTCCAAAGATGTTATTCTTGGCATGGACTTTCTCTGTGAGTATGGCGCTGTAATCGACGTAGGGAGGAACAAGTTGACCCTCCGCGCACGTTCTTCATCGCCAATACCTCCTCGGACCCCTCGCGCTGCGATGAAAGTTGATGCCGACCATGTTCACATGCCGCCGTTGTCGACAGTTTTTCTTCCGCTCCTAGCCGATACAACCGCATGTGGCGAAGGCGTTCTCGAAGGAAGTGTCCAGATGCTACTTACGCGGGGCATTGGTGCAGTGCGGGGGATCGTCAATGTTCACCGCGGGCGTGTCAACATTCTAGGAACGAGCCGCAGCACCTCACGAAAGGGGTAGTTATAGCACAACTGGATGAACTTAGCGACGTTCGCGAAGCGGTTTCGCTGCCTGAGGAGGAGGCCCCTCCCGGGTCATGTGACACTATAACGTTGCCCCTGGACATCGGTACTTAGCTTGAGCCTTCCCACACACGCGAACTGCTCTCTATTTCGCATCTGTACCACAACTGTTTCGCGACGACATCCCGAGCTCGCCAGACGCCCGTCGCCATGCATAGATTTACTGTAGATACTGCGACGCCCCCGATTCGCCAACCGCCGTACCGCGTTTCCTTGAAGAAGAGGGGAACCACACAAGAGCAAGTGCGCGAAATGATTAACGACGACGTCACCCAGCCATACAACAGTCCGTGGGCCGCCCCTGTAATACTGCTCAAGAAAAAAGTCGGGACCTTTTGATTTTTCGTCGACTACAGGCGACTCAATAAGGTGACCAAGAAGGACAAGTATCCACTACCTTGCATCGACGACACTCTCGACCATCTCCGTCATGCCCACTATTTTTCGTCCATCGAATTGAAGAGTCGATACTAACAGATTGAGGTGTATGAGCGCGACCGCAAGAATACGGCATTTATAACACCGGATGGACTCTACGAGTTCACGGTCATGCCGTTTGGCTTGTGTACAGCGCCCGCGACATTTTAACGAGTCGTGGATATTGTGCTCGCCGGACTGAAGTGACAGACGTGTCTCGTGTATGTGGATGACGTTGTCATCTTCTCCAGCACTTTCGCTGACCATCTTGTGCGTCTTGAAGCGGTTCTTCAAGCTCTTCTGACCGCCAGACTCACGCCCAAGCCTTCGAAGTGCCGCTTCGCATACAGTGAGCTGAAGTTCCTAGGCCATGTTGTCAGCCAAATGAGTGTGAAGCCAGATTGAGAGAAAACGGCTGCTGTAGAGTCCTTCCCTCCACCATCCGACAAGAAGACTCTTCGCAGCTTTCTCGGCCTCTGCGCGTACTTAAGACATCTCGTTCGGAATTTCGCCCAGATCGCAGCGCCTCTTTACCGCCTTAAGGAAGGATAGCGTCCCCTTTGAATGAACCGAAGAGCAGCAATCAGCATTCCGCCAATTAAAGCACGCCCTTGCAGCGCCTCTCGTACTAGGCCATTTCGATCGAGACGCCGACACTGAACTTCACACAGACGCCAGCAAACAAAGACTAGGGGCAGTGCTTGCGCAATTCCAGGACGGCGCCGAGAAGGCGAGCTCTTTCGAAGGCGGAGGGCAATTACTCGACAACTAAAAAAGAGTGTCTGGCTGTCATCTGGGCGACCTCAAAATTCCGGCCCTATCTGTACGGTCGCTCTTCTCGCGTCGTTACCGACCACCATTCGCTGTGCTGGCTCGCTTATCTCAAGAATCCCGCAAGCCGCCTTGCTCGGTGGAGCCTGCGGCTACAGGAGTACGACGTCACCATCATCTACAAACCCGGCCACAAACATCATGATGCTGACTGTATACCTCGAGCCCCCTTGAATCTGGCGCTAGGGGGCGATAATGACGACGAGAACGGCTTTCTTGGGGCATTGGACACGGCAGATATGGCTACTCGGCAACGCAATGATCCTCAGATTCGTCAGCAGCCACGAAGACATGGTGCATCGCGTTTTCCTGCGTATTCTGCCGACGTTCCGGATTCTGCACGGCGTATTTTACAAGCAGAACTTTGACAGCAGTCCAAATCATGGCCCCTTGTTGTGCCAGAAGACTTGCGCAACGAAGTGGCCGAAGCTTGTCACGGTGATCCTACAGCTGGTCACCTTGGCTACAGCCGAACACTTAAACGTATTCGAGAAAAGTATTATTGGCCGCAACTTCCTAAGAACGTCCGTCACTAAGTAAAACCTTATTGAGAGTGCCAAAGGCGGAAAAGACCTTCTACACGACCAGCTGGACTTCTCCAGTCGCTCGACCCTCCGCATGCTCTGTTCCACGCAGGAATAGATTTTTTCGGCCCATTTCCAACGTCGAAGTCGGCTAACAGGTACATTATCATATCCACCGACTACCTAACCAGACACGCCGAGTCCCGAGCACTTCCGTCAGCGACGGCTGCTGAGGCAGCTGTTTTATATTGAGTGTATTGTGCTCCGTCACGGTGCCCCTGCAATTTTGATCACTGTCCGGGGTGCCGCGTTTCTGGCACAGCTCACACAGGAGATCCTCCGTCTCAGCTGCACCAGCCACCGCCGAACTACGGCGTACCACCCGCAAACCAATGGGCTGACGGAGAGGCTGGACAAGACGATGGCTAACATGATCAACATGTATGTGGACGTCGCCCATCGCACTTGGGACGAGGTACTGCCCTACGTTACATTCGCGTATAATAACGCTGTCCAGGAGACGAGAGGTATGTCCCCTTTCCAACTGGCGCACGGCAGACAGGTCACCACGAAGGTTGACGCTATGTTGCCACACGAGCCGTCTGTCGACGTAGTCGATGATTCCCGTCTAGTCTGCGAGCGCGCGGAGGAAGCTCGGCAGCTAGCTCGACTCCGCCTCCAGCACCAACAGCGTACAGACGCCCGTCAGTACAATCTCCGTTGACGTGACGTCCATTTTTACCCTGGCGACAAGGTCTGGGTGTGCACGCCGGTACGCCGTCGAGGTGTCTCCGAGAAACTCATGAAGCGCTACTTTGACCCGTATACGGTTTTTCGCCGCATCGGTGACCTGAACTACGAGGTGCTGCCCGAAGGAATGCGACCGTTATCTCGTCTTTCCCCCCGCCTTGAAATTGTGCACGTTGTCCGGCTTAAGCCGTATAACGCGCGATAATCGCCTGCATTTCCCGCTGCTATCTACATCGTCCATCAAGATTTCTGGTCTCCTGTGTGGTTTTTCGCCAGGTGTTTTTTTGCTCTCGGGTCCCCTGTGTGGTTTTTCGCCAAGTGTTTTTTTGCTCTCGGGTTAGCATCTTTATAGGGGGATGTAGTGTAGCGAAGAGAAGGTTGAAGCTCGATTGCCGCGTGCCGGCGACGACGCTGCTGCTAGCAGACCTGCCTGTTCCTGTGTTCTTGTGCGCCTGCTATCACCACCTGTGCTCGTCGCCGGCCTCTACATCAAGCAAGCCGTGACATTGTATTCTAACATTTTACAACATGATGATAGCAATGAAATGGGGTGATAATTCTGGAGGAGAGTAGAGTTGCCTTTTTTGAGCACAGGGACTATACGAGCCGCTCGCCAGTCAGAAGGAAGGTTTGCCGACAAATTGGACGCTCGGAAAACAAGGATTAAGAACGTTGATAACATTTCTGCGTAAAGGTGCGGGAATACATTGGGAATGTTATCTAGTCGTGAAGACGAACGTAGCTTTAATTTAAGAAGCATTGCACAGACACCAGACAAAGACATCAAGTTACACTCATCGTCGTTTTGTTGGTGCAGGACATCGCTTTGCGCATGTCTGACTGGAATGAAAAAAAAACACAGGAAATTTTCATTAAACTTATTCGCGATTACTTGCTTGTCATTACAGATAGCACTGCCATGCAGTGTTTGATCTACTGGCTTTCTCTTTTCGGACAAATTGCTCCAAAATTTATCAGATTTATTCTTTATAAAGTTAGGCAAAGTAATCTGAAAATAGTGCCGCTTTGCTCTGCTCACAACTTGAGTAAGTGTGGCGCGTGTGCGATCAGTGATGCGCTGGCAGGCGCCACTCCGTTTCAAACATTTCAATTTCTTTTTGGTTTTGGAGATACACCGTGTAATCCAAGGTGTTGTTTTTGTATGCTTCCTGATTGTGTTTGGGATAAAATTGTCGAGACAATGACTGCATATCTCCCTAAACTGGTACCATAGTACAGTGACGTCAGAAAGTTGAAAATCACTTAGTCGAAGATCAAGATAGTCCAGCACACTTTCATCGCTTGCGCGTGTAAGATATTTCACAGTTTCAGGTTGTACGGACAGGAAGTCGCGTGAAGCATTGAAATCACATGAAAAGAACATCTTTTTGTGATCAAATATGCCAGGCTCAACAGTCACTTCAAAATTTTCAATTGAACGGCTAACAAAGACTAGATCCAGTACAGAACTAGAGGAGTTATACGAGTAGGCTCGTTGAATACTTGTATTAAGTTTTTAGCAAGCATTGTCTCAAACATACACATAGAGTTACTATTGTGCATGCTGTTAAGGGTTTGTTTGTTCCAAATAAGCCAGGTAAGTTGAAATCCCCTGTCAATATTATTTTATCGTGAGTAAATGTAGCCATACGTTCACAAAAATTGTTCATAAATTGGGAGTGAGAATCGGGTGCTCTATATACCGCAATTGACAAAATACTCTGACCCCTACCTCCCAAAAAAATGACTTTTAACGTGACACTATCGTGATTGGCCGTATGTTGTAAAATAAATGCAAACAATGGTTTCTTTACTAGAACGGCAACTCCGGCCCCTCTTGACTCTCGATCACTGCGAAATACGCGAAAAGTGCTAGGAAAAATATCATCAATATACTCATGTAACCAAGTTTTCGTTATTACCACTATAAGTGGGTTATATTCTATAAACAAACAGCTTCCAGTTGTTCACTTTTGTTCGCGATGCTGCGCGCATTTAAATTCAGCAGGCGTAGGTCTTTGACTTGTGGGGCCACACGTCGTTGATAAGGCAAGTTGTTTTCAGTTCTGGTCAGCTTAACTATTCCTTTTTTTATTGTCATCCTATATGAATTTCCGATCTTCAGATTGTCATTGATTAAACACATTTCTTGTTTCAGCCGTCTTTCTTCCTTAGTGCTTTCCCAGAGGAGTTTTCGCTTCCTGAGCGTATCTCTAGAATAATCGTTCTGCACCGATATTTTTACACCTCTTTGCTTACGATAGTTATTCAGCACTTCTTGCTTTTCCTTGTAATTCTGGAAAAATACGATGACTGGTCGGTTGCCACTACCTCTCTCAAGGCTATGAATCCTGCCACCCGAAGTGCAATTTATATTAAGTGTCATAGAAAAAAGGTCAGTGATAACATTAGTTTTTAATGAAGTAGCGTCCTCATCTTCATCTTCCTTAATGCCAAAAATAACTAAGTTTTAGAGCCTTCTTTGATCCTTCATTTCTGTAATCTTCGCCTGAAGAAAGTTGACCGTCTTTTCCAGGGCGTCCACAACAGCCGCTCGCTTTTGTAGCTCCGTATACCTGAGAGCCATATCGGAAATAAGTTTTATCATCTCTGTTTGTTGAGTCCTGAGTGCAGCTGTCTCATTTGTCGGTTTATTTTGTCCTAGGAGAAGGTTTTATAGGAGTTCAGTAGTTCTTGTATCGTTTAGATCGGGACCGGGGTTTTTGTCGAGCTGTCCGCACAAAAGCAAAGTGCATACGCAGTAAACATCATGCACAGAACAAAGAAGCTGTTTGGGGCTCGGAACGTCCAGAAGACAGCGATAGTCGCTTTTCATGGCAGAATAACAGCTACCAACCTGCACAAGGCAGCAGAAAGTATTCTGTAGCAACATGCTGAGGCTGGGCCCGCCGAGCCCACTGAAGCAGGAACTCGCTGGCCGGACTTTTAACGGCAGCTCTGACGAAGTCAGGTGCTCCAAAGGTGGCGCTAAAGATTTGACGTCACAGGGCACATAGTAGGGATGTCCCTGTGCGGTTGACGTGGTCCAAGCAATTCTGTATGCGTGTCCTGATGATGGATAAGGCTGTGCATACGCTCCGGCCAAACCAAGGAAGATAACCTGCATAAGGCAGCAGAAAGGATTCAGTAGCCACATGTTGACGCTGGGTTCGCTGAGGCCACTGAAGCAGGTACCCGCTGGCCGGTCTTTGAAAGGCAGCTCTGACGAAGTCACGTGCCCCAAAGGTGGCGCTGGAGATTTGACGTCACAGGGCACGTAGTAGGGATGTCCCTGTGCGGATGACGTGGTCGAAGCAATTCTGTATGCGTGTCCTGATGATGTATAAGGCTGTGCATACTTTCCGGTCAAACCAAGGAAGATAGCCTGCATAAGGCAGCAGAAAAAATTCTGTAGCCACATGCTGACGCTGGGTCCGCCGAGCCCACTCACGAATCACTACCGCTGTGTGTGCTGCCTTGCGATCCCATTCGGCAGCGTCTGTGTACAGAACATCGAGTCTGCCTCCAAATTTGCCCTGTAAGGCAACAGCCTTATCTTTGCGTCTACCTTCGTGAAATACCAGATACATGTTCTTTTGCAGCGGTGGAATTTTGAGTCTATCCCTGGTTGCTCTATGGACTACAAGCAAATGATTTTATATCAATACATGCATAATTCATGAATCTGTTCTTTTTATTCGCCAATCCCTGGGAGTTATAGAACACTAATGCAAAGGTAGAAGCAATGAAAATTGGGCCGCGTCGTAAGAGAAGAGATAAAGGAGGGACTGAGAGAAGAGAAGAAAAAAGAAGTGCCGCAGTGGAGGGCTCCGGATTAATTTAGGCCCTCTGAAGATCTTTAACGTGCACTGACATCGCACAGCACACGGGCGCCTTTGCCTTTCGCCTCCATTGAAACGCGGCAACCGCGGTTGGGTTGGAACCCTGGCAATCTAGATCAGTAGATGACCGCCCTACAACTGCATCGCCGCGGCGATGTGCCGCTGGTTTTCTATAGGAGACTAGCCATCGGTGGGTGCTATATATATATATATATATATATATATATATATATATATATATATATATATATATATATATATATATATATATATATGGTGGCAAATCAGGTGGCAGAATATGAGTTAATCGTGAAAGGCTGCTCGAGAATAACAAGTTTGGTCGCGAACGAGCCCAAGTAACCCACATCCCACCGATGGCTCATCTCCCATAGAAAACCAGCGGCACATCGCCGCGGCGGCTATATATATATGTATTCATTCGACTTAACCCTGATGAAGGATGGTCCACTGTCTGAAACCGTTGGTGAACAAACCTAGATAATGAAACCAGTTGTGACCTTTTCACTGTGCAAGTTTTCACTGGCCCGTTGAGCAGCCCTGACTGCTTCCACTATATATATATATATATATATATATATATATATATATATATATATATATATATATATATATATATATATATATATATATATATATATATATATATATATATATTGTAACGTGCTTCCACAGAACCTCGACGGAAGAAGCAGAAGATGAAGGACTGACCCGCGGAGAAAGAGGAAGAAAAAGAGAGAGCTGAAGGACGCTGCTAGGCTTCCTGCTTCCATCCTGCTTCGACCGGTCCCCTCTTTGAATAAACCCCCGTGCGTGCAAAGCACGTAACAGGTTGGTGAGAGGTGCCGGGTATCGACCACGGAGCATTCCATCTACCGAAGGAGCCGTAGACTCGCAGGCTTCCCACCACTGCCATCGGACATGCCTGGAGACGACAATGCTGAGCAACCCGGGCTATCCACAGCGAACAACTGGCCACATTATCGAGAGCCCCGCACATTTTTTGGAAAACCTGAAGAGGACGTTGACGAGTGGCTGAAACACTACGAGCGGGTGAGCAAATACAATCGATGGAACGCTGCTACTAAACTGGCTAACGTTGTGTTTTTCCTTGCCGCCACTGCCCTTGACTGGTTCGACAATCATGAGGATACACTGAGTTCATGGGCTACCTTTACGACCGAGATAAAGAAAAATTTTGGGGATGAATCGGCAAAGAAGAAGCGTGCGGAACAGACATTGCTTCACCGCGCGCAAGTACCCGGAGAAACTTGCACGGCATACATCGAAGCCATCTTAAAGTTATGCAAGCTAGTTAACTCCAGAATGCTTGAAGAAGACAAAGTCGGCCACCTTCTAAAAGGAATTGCGGAAGATGTTTACAATTTCCTGATTAGCAAAGAGAGCCTGAGCACCACCGCTGACGTTATAGAACATTGCAGAACATTTGAAGCTCTTAAGCTGCGTCGAATCACCCCTAAATTCGGAAGATTGGCCAATGTCACCTCTATAGCCAGTGTTGAAGCCAGTCCTCCAAATTCTATGGCTGATATGATTCGAGAGATTGTGCGCGAGGAATTGTCCAGATCCCGGGATACCTTCTGCCACACACAATATCTGCGGCACAGTTCTGCACCGGAGGAACATGTTGCCGCCCTGTCGACTCCGTGGGCTCCACCCAACGGCACTTTGCCCATGGACGATCGGAACATTGCCCAACGTTATCGCCACCAGTCGACAGAAAGGAGGCCCACCTACCCAGAAGACGTGGTTCGTCAGCAGCGAGATCCTGGCTTCAGCCAACGTCGCGACTTTGTTCGCCAGGACTCTTATGGCGGTCGCTGGCGCTCTCAACCTTTGTGCTACCGGTGTGGCATTGCAGGGCATATCGCTAGATATTGCCGCCGTCGTTTCCCAACTTCTCAAGACTGCCAACCCCCGGCGAATACTTACGGGCAACTGCACACCGCGCAGCAGAGACCCCCAACGTCCGCTTGGGACCCGTACCGTCCGAGCAATTTGCGGAGTTCATCACCCGCATCTGACCGCAGTGTGACGCCGCCACCTCAGCGCCAACGGCGGTCACCTTCTCCTCGACGTCGTGCATCCCCTCCGCCTCCGGGA
The DNA here is from genome assembly GCF_052857255.1 of Amblyomma americanum. NCBI lineage: Eukaryota > Metazoa > Arthropoda > Arachnida > Ixodida > Ixodidae > Amblyomma > Amblyomma americanum. The sequence goes on along the minus strand of NC_135506.1, from coordinate 38,258,427 downwards.
AACTAGGAGGCGCGGCCGATGGAGGTGAGGCCGCCGGCGAGTCGATGACGTCCAATCTACCTCTGCCCGTGTTTATGTTGAAGAACAAACTGGAAGTGTTTATTGATGGTGTGAAAACAATGGCTCTTGTGGACACTGGTGCTACCGTATCCGTTATGAGTTTGAGGTTTAAGAATCGTTTAGGTAGGAAAGTGATGTTTAGTGGTGACCGTGCAGCGTTATTCCGTGGTGTCGGTGGTGAACCTTTGGTTCCACTTGGTGTGTGTGCTTCGGATGTTGTTATTGGTGGTCTAACGTTTAGAACAGAATTCGCAGTGCTACCACGGTCAACGCATGATGTGATTCTTGGGATTGATTTTCTGCAAGAGTGTGGTGCAACTTTAGACTGTCGTACGGGAGAAGTTGCTTTGAATTCTTCGTTACTTTCAGCTCTTGTGGATAACTCGACACCGGATTTTGGAGCATTTGCGGTGGAAGAAGATACTATTGTACCAGCTTTCTCTGCAGCATTCGTGCGGGTTTCCTCTATTCACAATCAGTGCGAATCTTTTGAAGCTGTGGTAGAGCCTACGACACTCGCCTGCTCTAAGAAGAGTATCGTCGTGCCTCGTTGCGTCGTTCCCGTGGTGAGAGGCCGTACCGAGCTGTGGACAGTGAACCACTCTGAAGAGCCAGCTGTGTTGCCCCGGGGCCTCAAACTCGCCCGTTTCGAGGAAGGTGTGTCAGGTTTCGTCGCGGCGTTAACCAACTCTGTCAGTGAGCAGCACGTGAAAAGAGATATGGAGACCCAAGTTAAGGCTATGATTAATCAGGCTCTTTCCCCAACCGAGCGTCGCACTCTAGTGGAACTCCTTCTGAAACACGTGTTCCGTGTTCGACTTTGCCAAAGACGATTCAACACCACCGCCTACCAGTCGTATTCATCACACGATCAACACCGGCTCCGCACCTCCTATACGCCAGAAGCCCTATCGAGTCTCAGCCACTGAACGTAAGTTAATAGATGACCAAGTTCAAGAGATGCTAAAGCGAGGCATAATTCGAGAATCCTCCAGTCCTTGGGCGGCTCCAGTTATCCTTGTTAAGAAAAAAGATGGCACATGGAGGTTCTGTGTTGACTACCGTCGCTTAAATACGGCCACGAAGAAGGACGTCTACCCGCTTCCACGTATAGATGACGCAATTGATTGTCTGCACTCCGCTTCATACTTTTCTTCTATTGATTTGAGATCCGGCTACTGGCAAATCCCCGTGCACGCTGCAGATAGGGAAAAAACGGCATTCATTACACCAGACGGACTTTACGAGTTCAACGTTATGCCTTTCGGATTATGTAATGCACCTGCAACATTCGAGCGGTTCATGGATACAATCCTGCGTGGCCTCAAGTGGCAAATTTGTTTATGTTATCTGGACGACGTTGTAATTTTTGGCAAAACGTTTAGTGAGCACAACCGCCGTCTGGATATTGTGCTTGATTGCATGGAACGAGCTGGCCTTATCCTCAATTCCAAGAAATGTCATTTTGGGAACCGTGAAACAATTGTTCTTGGTCATTTAGTTGATAAAGAAGGTGTTCGACCAGATCCAAAGAAAGTTGAAGCTGTCAAAAGTTTTACGGTGCCTCAATCAGTGAAAGAGCTGCAGAGTTTTTTAGGGCTCTGCTCGTACTTTCGACGCTTTATAGCTAGGTTTGCGGACATCGCTTACCCACTCACGTGTTTGCTGCATAAAGATGCACCGTTCAATTGGACCAGCGAATGTGACGCAGCTTTCCGGCATCTGAAATTTCTTTTGACCTCGGGCCCCATCCTACGCCACTTCTGCCCATCTGCACCAATTGAAGTGCACACTGATGCAAGTGGTATCGGTATCGGCGCTGTACTTATACAACGCCATGGTCACGATCAGCACGTGGTAGCATATGCCAGCCGTTCGTTGAGTAAGAGCGAAAGAAATTACACGGTTACTGAGCAAGAATGTCTCGCCGTTGTTTTCGCTGTACAGCGCTTCCGCTCCTATCTGTACGGGAATGCTTTCACCGTCGTGACCGACCACCACTCGCTTTGCTGGCTAGTGAGTCTTCGTGACCCCTGTGGCCGGCTTGCTCGATGGGCTTTGCGCCTACAAGAATTTAATTTCACTGTTGTGCATAAAAGCGGCCGTAAACACTCAGATGCCGATTGTCTTTCCCGTTTGCCGCTTCTAACGACTGAGGACGACGCAGACAACTTTGATGAATACTTGTCGTCACTTTCACAAGCCTTCCCCGATCTTCAAGTTTTTCGAACTGAGCAACGCAAGGACCAAACATTAACCTCTTTGTTTGATGCCGCTCAAGATTCTGTAAAGAATACTTTTTGCATTCGCGACGGTTTGCTTTATAAGAAGAATTTCGCTTCTGGAGGAGCACGCATGCTTCTTGTCGTACCCGAAAGCCTACGCATCACAGTTCTTGAAATGATGCACGACGACGCCACGTCTGGGCACTTGGGAGTGACACGCACACTCCACCGCACACAACAACGATTTTACTGGCCTAACATGCGTTCAACCATCCAGCACTATGTAGCCAGCTGTGTGCAATGCCAGCGCTTTAAGCTGCCGACTTCAAGTCCACCGGGCAAATTGCGGCCAATCACACCTCCAACAGCCCCGTTTGAGCAAGTTGGCATTGACCTCCTTGGACCTTTCCCACGATCCTCTAAAGGAAATCGATGGATTCTTGTGTGCGTAGACCACTTAACCCGTTATTGTGAGACAGCCGCGATACCAGTTGCTACTGCGTCTGAAGTATCTAACTTCTTACTTCGATTCGTCATTCTTCGGCACGGCCCTCCTGCAGTTCTCATTAGCGACCGTGGACGTCAATTTACAGCGGACGTTGTTGAAGAACTTCTCCGCCTCAGCAGCTGCAGTTTTCGCCACTCCACGCCATATCATCCCCAAACGAACGGTGTGGTAGAACGCACTAATCGTACGCTCACCACCATGCTTGCCATGTACGTCGCTGCAGATCATAAGGACTGGGATGGCGTACTCCCGTTCATCACTCATGCGTACAACACCGCGCAACATGAGACAACTGGCTACAGCCCCTTTTACCTGCTCTATGCTCGCTCGCCTCGCTGCGGCCTTGACACCATGCTACCATTTTTCATCCACGATGAACCTTCTCTTGCGACCACACTCTGCAGAGCTGAAGAAGCTCGCCAGCTTGCCCGCGTTCGAATTTTATCTTCGCAAGAGCGTTCCAAGAACCGCTACGACGTCCAACACCAAGAAGTTTCTTATGTTCCTGGTGACATTGTGTGGTTGTGGACCCCTCTACGCAAGCGTGGTCTGTGTCAGAAACTGCTATCCCACTACACTGGACCATTTGTTGTGTTGGAGTGCATAAGTGACGTTAATTACGTTATAGCACGACTAACTGCTAGTGGTCGACGGTCACGCCAATCTCAGGTGGTGCATGTAGCCCGCCTCAAGCGATTCCATCCCAGACGGTCTGTTTAACTCGCCCGACGGGCATCGTCTGCGAGGAGGGAAATGTAACGTGCTTCCACAGAACCTCGACGGAAGAAGCAGAAGATGAAGGACTGACCCGCGGAGAAAGAGGAAGAAAAAGAGAGAGCTGAAGGACGCTGCTAGGCTTCCTGCTTCCATCCTGCTTCGACCGGTCCCCTCTTTGAATAAACCCCCGTGCGTGCAAAGCACGTAACAATATATATATATATATATATATATATATATATATATATATATATATATTGCAACACTACTAACTCCTCCAGTGGCGCCATACAGCGACTAAACTGCATTTCCTGGCAGTTGGCAAGCCTGGAGCCATCTCGGGGCTAGATGCTTCGTCTTCATCACCTCTCGTGCTGCCTGCTGCCTTGCACGTCCCAACGTCTTGCACGTCTAATTAAAGTCGGAACTCAAACCTCGAAATAAAGGGTCTCCCAGTTGTTCAGGTTGAGAACCTTTTAAATGCTGTACAGAAAGTGACTACTTCCCTCGGCGTTGAGATTGCCGAATCAGATACTGACATTGTGCATAAAGTTCGCTCTAAAGATAAAGACAAGCCGAATGTCGTGGTAAAGTTTGCAACCAGGTCAGCCCGGGACAGGGTGCTGAATGCCGCTAAAAAGACTCAACTGAACGTAGGCTTCCTTGGTTTCGACGGGGAGGAGCCACTGTATTTCAATGAGCATCTTTGTATGGAAACTAAGGTACTCCTCACTAAAGCGAAGCAAGCAAAGCGGGACAAAGGATGGAAAATTTTTTGGGTGACGCAGGGGAAGGTTTTGATGCGCAGAACAGAAAATTCCACTATATTGCATTTCACATGTGAGGATGATCTGTTGAACCTTGTGTGAGTCTGCTTTTCCTATTTTTTTTTTGCTGATGTGGTATTTGCTTGTCCTTCACCATGGCTGTTTTCATTTTCTGAAGTTGAAGAATTGATGCGCGATAAAAAGTTCTTTTCAGTCTTTCATTGAAACTTACGCAGTGTTAGAAAAAAAACCTAAATGATTTAGTTGCACATTTGTCAAGGTATGAATCGTCTTTTGATGTCATTGCATTGAGTAAAACGTGGCTCAAGGATGATGAATCAGTCTGTCTTCCTAATTATAAATTCTTGTCTCGACCTCGTGTATCCCATACGAGAGGAGGCGGGGTTGCACTCTTTGTTAAGATAACCTTGTCTACCAAGTGTTGACCCGGGCATATCTTTGTGATAATTGTATTGAAACACTTTTCATAAAGCTTTCCAGTGGGCTAATAGTTGGGGTATTATACCGGCAACCGAACTCATCGATAACAATCTTTATTGAAAAGTTTGAAACTATCCTTGCAGAAATATTTGGTCGGAAATGTAATGTAATCATTGTGGGAGATGCTAATATTGATCTATCATCTGGCACACAGAATAACTATACCCTTTTCCTCGAATCGTTCGCATTGCGTAATCTTATCTCAGAACCAACCCATATAACGAGTACGTCATGTACTTTAATAGATCATGCCCTGTACAACATTGACACAGGTGTGAAAGCTGGTACTTGTGCTGATATGATTGCTGATCACCTGCCGATTTTTGTCTTATGTGAAACAGAACTACGTAAGCAAAACCCACCCCACTGAGCAAAATGCGTACTAAAATCAATTACGTTTTACTCCGCAAACTGCTTGAGCAAACCACTTTTACTTCTGCCTATGCAAGGATGTTAATATTGAGTACACATTCTTAGCTCTTCTGAAAACTGCTATTACCCGGAGCTCTACAGTGGCCCCTAAAAAATACAGCCAGCCAACATGTCCCTGGATGACAACTGGGATCTTAAACATACTAAAGGAAAAGGACAAATGGCACCATAAATTGAAGCAACTGAGAACAAACGACTATTATCTAAGCTAGTCTAAACGCTAAAGCAACCTATCTGTGTCTCTTATGAGGAAGCGGAAAAAATAATATTTTGTCGTCCCTTGTAGAGGAGACTCGGGGTAATACGAAAAAAATGTGGGACATAGTTAATGATGCAATTGGCCTTCGTTCAAGAGAGGATGTTTTGCCTGAATCAGCTAACGAACACACGGCTGAATTATTTAATGCCCATTTTGCCTCCATAGGACCTTCGCTGGCTTCACGGATTAATATTTATGTAGCCTCCTTGAGAATGCCTGAGCCTGTTCCCAATACTTTCGCATTGCCTGACTTATCAATAGAGGAAGTGATAGCAGCAGTCAGCAGTCTCAATAGGCAAAGCAGCAGGCTTAGACGCAATACCTGTGAGACTTATCAAAAACAATATTGATATTCTAGGTACCCATTTGTTGCATCTTTTTAATAATTCCCTGAGAACTGGAGTGTATCCTGATGAGGCCAAAGCCGCTAAGGTCACTCCTGTCTTTAAAGGTGGTGAGCGGTCCATTCTATCAAACTATAGGCCAATTTCAGTATTAAGTATAATTATTACAGTATTCGAAAAAGGTGCTCTCCAAGCGAATAGAGAGCTTTTTAACTAAGTACAATGTCCTCTGTCCAAATCAGCACGGCTTCCGACCACAAAGATCCACTTCCTCGGCAGTTCTGGTCCTTACACAGCTGATAAACACCGCATTACATATCAACAAACTGGCCGTTGTTGTTTACTTAGACATATGAAAAGCCTTTGACACGGTTGACCATTCGATATTAGTGCAGAAAATAGAGATTAATGGTTTAAGGGGAAAATTTATGATTTAATCAAAAGTTACTTTTCTAGTCGAGAGCAATGCCTTGTTACCAGAAACTATATCTCCGCTCCTCAAAAAATCACACTTGGCCTGCCGCAGGGCTCTGTACTCGGGCCCCTCCTTTTTTCTTTATACATCAATGACTTTCAACTGTTTCTGAACTATTCTGAAGCTGTTATATACGCTGATGGCACAGCGATATTTTTTACAGGAGATACATTAGAGGATCTGGAGGGCAAAATTAACGAGGAACTTAGTAAAATTTTCCAGTGGTTCGTAAACAACCGGATCACACTTAACACCAAGAAAACAAAGTATACGTTATTTCATTCAAGGAAAAAGAATATTAGCTGTGATAACTTATTTCTAACCTTAAACGGTACGTATTTGCTTAATGTCTTCCAAACCAAGTACTTGGGTGTAGTTTTTGAATCGGACATGCATTGGAAGCAGCAAATTAAAAATGTTTGCTCTAAATTAGCTTATGGCGGTCATATTTTATTAACGGCGAGGGAATGTTTTCGTGCACCGATTTTACGCATATTGTACTTCGCGTTTGTCCATAGTCACTTATGTTACTGCCTAGAGACATGGGGCGGTACCTATAAAACGTATTTAGCCTCCAGAAGCGTGCTGTTCGTACCATAACCTTTGCAAAGACAATTGAACCTAGCCGACCACTCTTTCACGAACTGCGAATATTACCGGTAAAACTAAAGATAGCTCCAATAATAAACACAGTAATAAGAACTAATGATCATATTCCTCTTAAACTGTTTAGATCGCTGCTGAGACAAACAAGAGCCGCCACTAATAATAGATTTAACCTACCGCCTTGTCATGACACTTACGCTGAAAGGTTATTAGAGTACAATGGTGCCCAGATATGGAATGATATTCCCGATGACATCAATCTCAAACATAATTTTTCGGCCTTATTGAAAAACATTTTTCTTGTCTGCCCAGAACAGTGGGACTGAATGCGTTTGTGAATTCTTGTGAATATTATGTATTTGGACCTTTCACTAGCCGAGCTGGCTATTGGTCCAATTAAGTTTTGATGTATTGGTTTTATAAAATAAAATGATGACGATGAAAAAAAGCAAGTAAACCAGCCCTGCTTACGTCAACCGTTTCTCGGTGACATATTTGGCGGAGGTGCTGGGTAACGGCCCATATACGCTGACCTCGAGGACACCTTTGACGTCAGCTCTCAACGCGTGGCTACAACACCTGTCCACAAGGCGAGCCGCCGCCTGCGAGGCCTACAACCCGAGCTCGGCTAACTGACAGCGCCGGTAAGGGTCATGACATCCACCGCGGCTAGCCAGGCAAGTCAGCACTCCAGGAATGCCCCGCCATTTGTCCTTCACACACCTCGATCGCCGCCACCGTTCCACGGGGACAGGTTCGAGGACGTCGAAGACTGGTTGGCCAGCTTTGACCGAGTGGCGGGTTGTAATGAGTGGGACGGGCAGCGCAAGCTGCGCAACGTCTACTTTGCGCTGCAGGACGCGGCCAAAACGTGGTTTGAGAACCACGAAGCTTCCTTTACCAACTGGGAGGCTTTTTGTCGAGAGCTGCTAGCGACATTTACCAGCAGCGAAAGAAAAGAGAAAGCTGAAATCGCCCTGCGCTTGAGATCACAGCAGCCGAACGAGGGCGTCGGGATGTTCATCGAGGACAAGACCCGACTGTTCAATCGGGCTGACCCTGCTATGCCCGAAGCCCAGAAGGTACGCCACTTAATGCGTGGCGTAAAAGAGCAGCTGTTTTCCGAACTTGTCCATGACCCGCCTCGAACAGTGTCCGACTTCACCAAGGAGGCAATGAGTATCGACCGCTCTTTACAGGAACGGGGCGCCCACTACGGACGTCAGGCTACTGTAGCAGCCGCTTTCCAGTCCCAGCACACGCCTACGTCGCTGCCCACCGAGGAGCTTCGGGAGCTTGTAAGAAGCCTTGTGCGCGAGAAACTGGCTAAACTTCGCTTTGAAGCTCCACAGGTCAGCGTCGCTGCCGTAACGGACGTGGTTCGCGAAGAAGTCCGACGAGTTGTGCAGCCACCCCCAGCTCCACACCCGGCGCCCTCCGTTATGACGTACAGCGAGGCGCTACGAATTCCCGGGCCAGCGATGCGAGCCTTTTCCCCCATCGCTCATGTGCCATACCTGCAGGCGCCAATCGCAACAGCACCCTCCGTGCCGCAGGAGTTCAGGCCCCCCGTGAGCAAAGCGCACGTTTGGCGTACGCCAAACAATCGGCCGCTCTGTTACCACTGCGGAGAGCCCGGCCACATCCTCCGCCACTGCCCCTACCGCAGGATGGGTTTAAGGGGGTTTTCACCTGACGCACCTCGACCACGCTACGGTGAAAGATCACGGAATATCGAACAGTACTTGGCTGATAACGTGCAATCTTCGACCTCGCAGCGACGCCAGTCCCGATCGCCATCCCAAAGACGGTTCTCTTCGCCCGGCCGCCCGTCATCCTCTGGCCAATTCAGAGGCACGTCCCCACGTCGGGAAAGCTGAAGACGGCGTCCTCCGCGGGCAGGGCTGCCGCTACTCGACTAAGTCAAGAGCCTGCACCCGACGATTCGCCGCGACGCTCCGACCGACGACGACCTGACCCGACGACCTCGACGACGCGCTACGAGCGACTGGCCTCCGCCGAAATTCCGCTATCCGCCGGCAACCACGACGTTACCGCACTCGTGGAGACCGGCGCCGATTTTTCACTAATGAGCAGACGGTTAGCCACGGCCTTGAGGAATGTTCTGACCCCTTGGTCTGGGCCGCAGATCCAGACAGCTGGTGGCCACGTGGTAACTCCGATCGGTGTCTGCACTTCGCGAATCCAGATCCGCGGTGTTACTTTCCCTGGTTGCTTTGCTGTGTTACCCGAGTGCTCCAAAGACATTATACTCGGTTAGGATTTCCTCCGAGAGTACGCTGCCGTTATCAACTTCCAGGAGCTAATCGTGTCGTTTTCCACCCAAGGCCCTGTCGACGACGATACCGAGCCACGCAGGGCTAGGTTATGCGTCTGTGACGACCACGTTTTGATCCCATCAAGATCCAGCATGTTTGTTACTGTAGATTGCGATAACAGCACCAAAATTCGTGGCATCGCTGAAACCAACATGTCGCTGCTCCTTGCTCAGGAAGTTTGTGTTGCTCGAGGAATTGTTCAACTGAACAAGGGCCGAACCGAACTCTTGGCAACCAATTTTGGCTGTGAACCTCAGTGTTTGGCTGGCAGAACAGCTACTGCGTATTTCGAGGAACTCAGCGAATTCGCGGGACAGCACGCTTTGTCCGGAGCCCCGGCATCAGTGGAGGAACCGACCACTCCCATAAAAACTGACGTGAAGCCAAACCTCCCAACTAACCAGAAACGCTGCTTGGAAAGCGTTATCCAGTCTTTCTGCGACTGCTTTGCCTCGACCTCCATGGTTAGGTAGACACCGCTCACAAAGCATCGAATTATAGTTGACGCCAACCAACGGCCATTATGTCAGCCGCCTTACCGGACCTCTTCGAAGGAGCGCGATGCCATTCGCCGCCAAGTTCAAGAAATGCTCAAGGACGACGTGATACAGCCGTCGACGAGCCCGTGGGCGTCGTCTGTTGTTCTTGTGGCAAAGAAAGATGGAACCCTACGGTTCTGCGTTGAATACAGACGTTTAAACAAAGTCACTAAAAAGGATGTTTATCCTCTCCCGCGTATTGATGGCTCCCGGGACCGGCTGCGCCACGCCAAGTACTTCTCATCGCTAGATTTACGAAGCGGCTATTGGCAAATCGAGGTGGACTAACGCGACCGGGAAAAGACCGCCTTTATTACACCGGACGGTCTGTACATATTCCGGGGGCTCCCTTTCGGCCTATGCTCGGCTCCTGCATCCTTCCAGAGGATGAAGGCAACCGTTCTTGCCGATCTCAAATGGCAGTCCAGTCTCGTGTACTTGGATGACGTTGTCATCTTCTCTGACAAGTTCGCAGAGCACATGAGACGCCTGCGCGCTGTGTTCGAAGTAATTCGGTCGGCCGGTCTTTCCCCAAAGCCCGAAAAGTGTCACCTCGCTTTCGAAGAGTTGAAGTTTCTGGGCCATATCGTGAGCGCTAAAGGGGTTAGCCCAGACCCCGATAAGACTGCTGCCGTGGCTGCTTTTCCTGTGCCCACCGATAAGCGCAGTGTGCGCCGCTTTCTGGGTCTCGGTGCCTATTATCGGCGTTTTGTGCAGAACTTTTCTCAGATCGCTGAGCCCCTCATGCGACTCACGAAATATTCCAAACCATTCTTCTGGGGCCTGGAGCAACAGCAAGCCTTTGAAGACCTCCGCACTCGTCTCCAAAGTGAGCCCATACTTGGACACTTCGACGAGTCAGCCGACACTGAACTACACACAGACGCCAGCAACATCGGTCTCGGTGCGATCCTTGTGCAGAAGCAGGATGGTCTCGAACGCGTAATCGCATACGCCAGCCGCACCTTGTCACGATCTGAGGCGAACTATTCCACCACCGAAAAAGAATGTCTGGCCATTGTGTGGGCAGCAACCTAAATTTTGCCCGTACCTATATGGCCGCCCTTTCAGGGCCGTCAGCGACCACCACTCGCTGTGTTGGCTGGCGTACCTCAAAGATCCCTAGGGACGGCTTGCACGCTGGAGCCTTCGACTTCTGGAATTCGATGTCACCATCGCCTATAAGTCTGGGAGGAAGCACGGAGATGCCGACTGTTTGTCTCGTGCTCCTATCGAGCACAACCGAGCTGAACCCGATGACGATTCTGTTTTTCTTGGTACCATCTCCACGTCCATTCTCATTCAACACCAAAGAGACGACAACGAACTACGGCCCCTCATTGAGTATCTAGAAGGAAGCGCTCAGTCTCCCTCGCGAATCTTTTCGCGCGGGCTGTCGTCGTTCTGTATACGAGACGGCGTCCTGTATAAGAAAAACTACAGTCCAACAGAAGCTGTCTATCTACTCGTCGTGCCCACGGCCCTTCGCGACGAAGTCCTGCAGGCGAGTCATGATGACACATCTTCTGGTCACCTGGGTTTTTGTCGAACTTTGGCACGAATACAGCAAAAATAATACTGGCCCAGGGTTGCTGCAGTTGTGAAGCGTTACGTAAGAACTGGCCGCGAGTGCCAGCGTCGCAAGACGCCGCCGACTAAGCCAGCCGGCCTACTCCAGCCTATTGATCCTCCTCAGGTCCCTTCCACCAAGTTGGCATGGACATACTCGGCCCATTTCCGGAGTCCTCGCTGGGTAACCGTTACACTGTGGTAGCCACCGACTACCTCAGCCGATACTTTGAGACTAAACCTCTTCCCCGTGGTACAGCTGGCGAAATTGCGAGCTATTTCTTTCAAAAAATTGTGCTTCGTCACGGTGCACCCACCATCGTTTTAACTGACAGGGGAACAGCGTTCACCTCGGCCCTTACGCAGAAGGTTACGCGCCTAAGCGGCACCAGTCACCGTAAAACAACCGGTTACCACCCTCAAACGAACGGCTCAGCAAGACGATCGCCGACATGATTTCTATGTATGTCGACGCGGACCACCGAACCTGGGACGCCATACTCCCTTACGTCACCTTTTCTTATAATACTCTGGTCCAGGAAACCACACGCTTCCCTCCATTTCGTTTGGTACATGGTCGCGAAGCCAAAACCATGCTGGATGCAGTGCTGCTTCCAGCTAGCGCTACCCCCTCTGTTATAGGTGCTGCCCAATTTGTTCGTTACGCTGAGGCTGCCCGCCAACTCGCTCGACAGCGCATCCGGCACCAGCAAGTTCATGACGCTCGGCGCAACAACCTCCGCCACCGAAATGTGCGTTACCTGCCCGGCGAAAAAGTCGTGCTGTGTAGTCCAATCCGCATGCGGGGACGCTCTGAGAAGCTTCTACGCAGACACTTTAGCCCCTAAAAGGTGCTGTGCCAGCTCAGTCAGGTCACCTACAAAGTTCTCCCCCAAGGAATAGTTCGCTCTTCTAGACGGCCGACTTCCTAAGTTGTTCATGTCGCTCGGATGAAGCTGTACCACGCCCGATAGCCCCTCGCGCGTGTCTACACCACACGCCAGACACGTGCGGCTACCCTTGTAGGCCTGCCTGCAGTTGCTACCACACCGAGTCGGTGTCTTCAAGAGAGGGGGAGCAATGCTACACTACTAACTCCTCTAGTGGCGCCATACACCTACTAAACTGCATTTCCTGACAGTTGGCAAGCCTGCAGCCATCACGGGGCTAGATGTTTCGTCTTCATTATCTCTCGTGCTGCCTGCTGCCTTGCGTTTCCCAACGTCTTACGTGTCTAATTAAAGCAAGTAAACCAGCCCTGCTTACGTCAACCGTTTCTTGGTGTACTATATATATATATATATATATATATATATATATATATATATATATATATATATATATATATATATATATATATATACACTCTGCTGCTGTATAAGTAATTTTCTTTACACCAATTGATGGGCACTACAAATTAAAAAAATAATAGAATCATTCCCCTGTGCACCTTGGCTTCGATGACTGTTGGCTTCCTTCATACACACACATATATATATATATATATATATATATATATATATATATATATATATATATATATAAATTCCTTCCCGTGACTTGGAGGGCTATATATATATATATATATATATATATATATATATATATATATATATATATATATAATCAATAGAAATTGAAAAACATCACAGGATTTAATTCACGACGTTTCGGCTGGCGGACCAGCCTTTTTCGAGTGTACTACAGCATTTGAAACACGCAGCTTTTATAAAGAGTGCGTGAGGTACAAAAGTAGAGTACAGCACGAGTTCGAACAACTAGGGTGGGGGAAAGAAAATACCAGGAAGAAAGAAACAAAAAAAGAGAGAGAGTCGAATACAATTTAAAACGCCAATCCCCTAACGTGGATGCAGGTGTTCACAAGGAGCCGAACGATAAAAATAAAAAATAAAATGTAATAAAAGTAATAAAGTGAAGAAAACTACAGAGAATAAAAGAGAGATGAAAAAGAAAATAAAAAAGGAAGAAGTTTTCAAACCCAGCACCTCAGGGTCGCCGTAGAAAGGCCCTAGACGTGTCGCCCGTCACGGCATTTTGGTGACAAGCGGGGAGCGCTTGACCCCTGTACAGAGAGGAGGCATTGTTCAAAAGAAACTCGTAGGGGGGGGGGAGTAAATAGGAATGCCAACGAGACCTCTAAAAAAGAAAAAAAGTTGTGAAAAAAGAAAGAACCACTGTTAAAAAAACAAAAAAAGAACCATTGTACAAGACAGCCATTTGTTACTCAGAGAAGGGTGGTGGCAACAGGACAAAATACAAGATAGGACATAAGCAAAAATAACCAATTTCTAAACAACCCTTATACGAGCATTCCGCACCCGCACATATACATAATAAAGAGAGAGATAAGGCTAGCAATAAATCCAAAACCAAAAACAAACTGCAATGAGCCACAAGTACAATCTACCGCAATACGAATGAAACTGCAAGACTATTCAGGGTTAAAAAAATGTAATTGTCACTGCCATGATCACGCGCAGAACAGTATGGCAGTTCATCAATGTATGAAGAGAAAACTGACATGACAGCAAAACTGTCAATAAAGTGAGGAGGTAAAAGGGGGGATTAGCAGTAAATGGGTGTCAATATAATACAATAAGAGACAATAAAATATCTGAATAAAGAAAGAAGAAAAAACTAACAGTAAATGAGGGACAATGAGAGTGACATAAAAAGAAAGAAAACATGTCGGAAACTATGCTTGCTACGCAATCTGCCGGCCGTTTGTCAGTGTCTACTCCCAGCATGTGTGGGATAATTATTTGTTACATCTATCATGTGTGTAAGCATGATAGCAGGCATACTGCTTCGTTGATGCCGCTAGAGACTGGGTTAAATTTTTGAATTAGGTACGATTCACAGCTCTCGCGGTCATATTGTGTTTGAACCCCGATTGGAGTACAATAGCTGCAGAGTTATTGAATGGGTGCTCAAGGTTGTTGAAGTGTTAGATTTGGTTGTGTCCGCACATGTGATCTTGTTCTTGATGCGAAATCTGAACGGTGTAACTGTTTGCCCCACGAACTGACCTTTTCAAGTGCCACATTCCAGGAGGTACACAACATCAGCGCTGTAGAAGAAGTTACCTTTTATCAGAAATGAGAGGGATGACGGTGTTCTTTTCGCTCTGGTAGTTGTGTTCATCACCGGGGAGAGTTTGCGCCTAGGTTTATTGCGTAGCGCGGATCCTCTGAAGCTACGGTTGCCGAATGTAGACGATGTTATACCACGGATGTTCCTTGAACGCCTATACACAACACGAGGGGGAGCAGGGATAAATTCTTTCATCCTTTCACTCTGTAGAAGGACGTTGGGGTGTTTCTTATGAAGTGCGTTAACATTGCGCATTTTCGCCGAATTTGTGAAGACCAGAATGACTTGATAGTCCGGACGTGGCTACTTTTTGCCGTTTATAAGTTGGCGCCAGTCATGCTTTGAAGCTTTCTTGACTGAAACGTCGATGACTGATAATGGGCGCCTCTTCAGTGATAGGTCCACAAGGAGTTGCTCGCAGTTTGATTCAAAGTCACCTTCTTTAGAGCAAATCCTACGGGAACGTAGGGACTGACTGTAAGCGATGTATGTTTTACAATGGCCAGTGTGGCTGCTCTGGTAGTGTAAGTACTGGTGTCGGTATGTGGTCTTCCCGGATTTTTTTCTTTGTGAATCTTTGGAAGAAGATAAAAACGTCTTGGACTTGAATTTAACGGAACTAGATATTGTGTGATCTTGTCAAATTTAATCCTTTTGCCAGATTTAAAATAGGTCCTGAAGCTTTCTTATACTCTGGCATGGGATCAATAGGGAATGCCTTGAAAAATGACGAGTCGCTAAATTGCCTTTCGGCCTCATCAAAGTAGTCCTTTTCATCCATAACTACAGTGGCTCCAACTTTATCCGCTGGTTTTATTACGATGTCAGATCGTCTGCTGAGAGCTTGGAATGGATTTCTTTCAAGCATTGTAAGATTCGGGCGGCAAGGGCGTCGTTTTTGAAATTGAGAAAGAATATGCTTTTGCACCGACTTCATGTATAAATCAAGACACTTATCGCGTTGCGGAGGTGATGTCCAATGAGTAATAAATCGAATTTTTGGTCCAGAATCTGATTTTTGGGGGCGATCGTGGTACTATTCTCTCAGTGTAAGGTTTCGGGAGAACTTATCAAGATCTTTGTAAAGTTGAAGTTCATTATTCTAATGCTGGTGGGGCAGAAGTTGAGAAGTTACCGTCGAGAGATTTGTAATATTGTTTGGAGTAGATTTGGTGACTGTTAAGGTTGATTGGCATGAGCCTGAAGCGTGTGAACTGATTTTTTTGTATGATGCAGAGGTTGGACTACGGGTGGAAGGGCGCGGACAAATTTCTAAATCTGACGAATGGGGCGGTACAGGAACCCCATCCCGAAGGAACTTCTCCCTCTGAGTTATGTGTGAACGTGGTTTCTTGTTTAGATAAAGCTCTAAAAGGGCTGTTTCGCGATCAGTCAGAAGAACTTGTTTGCGTAGCTGAGCTTGCATGAGCCTTAAAGCGTCTAGACAAGACTTGTCATGTTGGATTACAATATCCATAGGTTTTCTCGCGCTTTCTGAACTATGTCCTGCCAATGCGTTTTTAAAGGAAGCGGCAAGTCCGATGTGGCTGGATTTAAATCTATTCTCATGCCTTTCGGAATGATAATTGCATGGCTGTATAGGTCCAAGGTTTCCTCATGATGTTCATATCTAGTTCATATGTCTTTTCTGCAACTTTTCGTAATGTTAAAAAATTTCAGAAACAGAAGTATCATTAAACTCACCTTGCTCTTTAGCAGATAGTCAATTTTTGGATGCCTTGTGGACGACGTCCTTGTAGCTCCGCAGGGAGTAGCGCGGCTTTGGCTCAGGTGTCGTAGTGGAAAATTCGGCGTCGGTGGTGGTTCGGGTGTTTTGGGAATGCATGTGGGCGTTGTCAGACTTCTTTGGTAGCGCCCTTGTAGTAGATCTCCGGAGCAGGACCTGCTGGAGGTGACCTGCTGTATGACCACGCCTTCGAAATCGGGATGCTTGCCGCCTGCGGCCATCACTCGTGCAGGTGGCAGCCACTGCAGCCCATGGTCCACGTAAAAGACTGCTCTTGTGGCACCACTCGAAGGCAACTTTCGCCGGCGTTGTTTCAACGTCGTTAGCACCGACGTGCAGAAGAACGGTGGTGAAGGAGCGCGGCAGGAGGTCCAAAAACGACGCGATGTCTTCTATTCTCGCACCGAACAGGGAGACAAATGCAGGCGTTCTAATTCGATGAGCATCAAAGTGATTATGAACGTGATTCGCTTACGAGTACCAAATTTCTTCAGACGTGACAGCAGTATGAGCAAATTTCCACGTTATGTGCTTCTTCATGGTAATGGTATCAGTAGTCTTTGGAGTAATATACCAAAATTGATTTCTTGGCAGCTGATTGATCAGTATCATATGAAATCAACAAAAATTTTAAAACATAACAGGACTTAATTCACGGCGTTTCGTCAGGAAGAGCAGCTTTTATCAAGTTTACTACAGCATTTGAAACACGCAGCTTTTCTAAAGCGTGCGCGAGGGACCGAAGTAGAGCAAAGTAAGAGTGCAAACAATTAAGGGGGTGGGGAAGAAAAGACCAGAAAGAAAGAAATAAAAAAGGATCTCTGAGAGAGACTCGATGAAATTTAGAAGGCAATCCACTAACGTAGCTTCAGGTGTACCAAAGAAGGCGAACGATTAAAAATGAAACTAAAAATCGAAAAGTAATATTATATAATTAAATAATTAAAAATAAAAGAAATAAAAAATATGTCCTGGTGACCTTAACGGAACACAAACTTGAGACAACAGTCTACAGAAAACGCACAGACCGACTCCAGTACATATAATACCAGAGCAGACACACTCGTCATTGTAAAGCCTCCATCGCTTACAGTCAGTCCCTACGTTTCCGTAGGATTTGCTTTAAAGAAGATGACTGAATCAAACTCCGAGCAACTCCGTGTGGACCTAGCACAGCAGAGGCACCCATCATCAGTCATCGACGAATAAGCCAAGAAAGTTTCAAAGCATGACCGGCGCGAACACATAAATGGCAAAAAGCAGCCACGCCAGAGTATAATAAGAGGGTTTCAGGACCTACTTTCAGTCTGGCAAAAAAGACGAAAATTGAGGACAAGATAGTACAAGCTCTAGTTTTGATATATTCAGTCAAGGACATTTTTATCTCCTTCCAAAGATTCATAAAGAAAAAAATGGGGAAGACCAAGTGTCTCTGAAATTAGAACCGTTTCTGAAAACATCTCGCGTTATGTCGGCAGCCTCATCAGGAATATCTGTCCCTCATATCGCTCCTACGTTAAGGACACCACCCATTTTTTGAGTGAAATTCTCTACATAGTCATTCCAGATGATTCCCTACTAGTGACCCTGGACGTCGCTTCACTGTACACTAACATATTGCATGCCGATAAGGTCAAAGCAGTCGTCTATGCTTATGAGCGCTTAGAATCCAAGCAACCGGTACACGGCAGCAAAGTTGCCGAGTTGCTAAAACTGATGCTTGATTTAAATAACTTTGAGTTTAATGTCAGCACTACGTGAAAATAAGCGGAACGTTAATGAGAACGAAAATTGGACCAGACTACAATAATATAATCATGGCTGTATTTGAGATAAAATTCGTCGACAGTTCTTCATATAAACCAAAATTTTACAAAGTATTCATTGATGACATATTTATGGTCTGGACAAAAGGTGAGAAAAAACAAACTCTATCCTCGACTTCGACAGCGCTCACCCTAACACCTCGTTTTCTTCGTCACATTCAGACTCGGCAATGAATTTTCGTGATGTCCAGGTGACCATCACGCAAAAAAATCCTGAGACAAGTCTACAGAAAACCCACATGCCGACACCAGTACTTACACTACCAGAGCAGCCACACTTGTCATTGTAAAACATACATCGCTTGCAGACAGTTCCTACGTTTCCGTAGGATTTGCACTAAAGAAGGTGACTTTGAATCAAACTGCGAGCAACTCCTTGTGGACCTAGCACTGCAGAGGCGCCCATTATCAGTCATCGACGTTTCAGTCAAGAAAGCTTCAAAGCATGACTGGCGCCAACTTATAAATGGCAAAAAGTAGCCACGCCTGGACTATCAAGTCATTCTGGTCTTCACAAATGCGGCAAAAATGCGCAATGTTAACGCACTTCTTAAGAAACACCCCAACGTAATTCTACAGAGTGAAGGGATGAAAGAATTTATCCCTGCTCCCCCTCGTGTTGTGTATAGGCGTTCAAGGAACATCCGTGATATGATAACATTGCCTACAGTCGGCAACCGTTAGCTTCAGAGGATCCGCGCTACGCAATAAACCTAGGCGCAAACTCTCCCCGATGATGAACACAACTACCAGTGCGAAAAGAATACCGTCATCCCTCTCATTTCTGATAAAAAGTAAGTTCTACAGCGCTGATGTTGTGTACCTCCTGGAATGTGGCACTTGAAAAGGTCAGTTCATGGGGCAAACAGTTACACCGTTCAGATTTCGCATCAAGAAAAAGATCACATGTGGGGACACAGCCAAATCTAACACTTCAACAACCTTGGGCACCCATTCAATAACTCTGCAGCTATTGTACTCCAATCGGGGTTCAAAACACGTTATGACCGCGAGAGCTGTGAATCGTACCTGATTCAAAAATTTAACCCAGTCTCTAGCGGCATCAACGAAGCAGTAGGCCTGCTATCATGCCTACACACATGATAGTGTCACGAATCTCTCCGGTGAACACTCGGACCGAAAGAATGGACTAGGCGACGGGTGTACCCACACAAACGCACATTTAATACACCCTACGTGGCACACACACTAGAACACAAAACTAACAAAACTAACACAAAACACAAATACTATAAACACACACGACCCGGGCACACTGCTACTAGCGTCTACTACTAGTGTTCTACTATTAGCGGTCGGCGTTCGTGCTCACGGTTGGTTCGGTGTGGCTGCGGCGTTGTATGGACCCGTAGGCGGCGTCGAGGCGGCGTTCGCTGTGCTTCGGCTGGCGTGGCTGGCGGCGTTCGACGTCCTTGGGCTGGCGTCGCTAGCTGCGTCGTACAACCTCCAGGTCCAAGCGTCCGTGGAGGTGATGCCGGCGTTGTTGGCGTTGGGGGCACCACCCGGATGGGTGGAAGCAGCGCTGGAGACACCCCTGGCCGTGGTAGCGTCCTCTGTTGACTCCCCGGAACGGGCTCAGGCACGGCAGCAAGTCCGCGATGCGATGTCGTAGAAAGCGAGCTCACCGGAGCAGTAGCCGGCGTCGCTCTCTTCCAGCCGATGTGTCCCTGACCCGCCGGAGCCTCCGCTTCTCTGCTGTTCCCTCCAGTGCCTCGCTCTCACTCGCCCTTTTATAGCCTCGGTGTTAGTCCACGTAGGCCTTGTCGTAGTCTTCTGCTCTTCTCCACCAAACATCTCTCTCCACCGCACCGAATGCTTCTCCACCAATCATCGCTCTCCACATCAACGAATGCTTCTTCTTCCTCTTCTTTATTCTTCGGTTAATTGGCGTCGTCTTCTTCACACCTTTTTCCTTTAAAATTTATTTTATGGTCCTTAATATATGTGACAGATAGATGTAACAAATAATTATCCTACACATGTTGGGAGTAGACACTGACAAAACGGCCGGCAGAATGCGTATCAAGCACAGTTCCCGACGTGTTTTCTTTATGTTTTTCACATCACTCGCATTGGCACGTATTTACTGTTAGTTTTTTCCTTCTTTATTTATTATATTTTATTGTCACGCATTGTATTATATTGTAACCCATTTACTGCTAATTCACACCCCCTTTTCTCTTCTTTTTATTGACATTTTTGCTCTCATGTTGATCTACTCTTCATATATTGATGAACTGCCATATTGTTCTGCGCGTGGTCATGGCAGCGACCATTACATTTTTTTCCTCCTGAATAGTCTTGCAGTTTCTTTGGCCTTACTGTAGATTGTACTTGTGACTCATTACAGTTCGTTTCTAGTGTTGGATTTATTGTTACCCTTGTTTCTCTTTTTTATGTATGTGTGTGTGTGTGTGTTTGTGTGTTTGTGCGTACGGAGTGCTGGTTAAGGATTGATTAGAAACTTGTTATTTTTGCTGATGTCCTATTTTGTATTCTGTCCTGTTGCCACCACCCTTCTCTGAGTAGCATATTGCCTGTTACAATAAGTCTGGTACAATGGTTCTTTTCTTTATTCTTTCTTTTTTTCGCAACTTTTTACTTTCTTTAGAGGTCTTATTAGCATTCCTATTTACTCCCTCCCCAACCCCTTTCCTGTTTCTTTTGAAGAATGCCTCTTCCTGGCACAGGGGTCAAGCGCTTTCTGTTTTTTCATTTTAATATTATTTTATTATATTTATTACTTTCTATTTTTGTTTTTATTGTTCGCCCCTCGGAAACACCTGAATCCACGTTAGAGAATTGCCGTTTTAAATTGTCATGGATTCCCTCATTTTTAATTATTTCTTCCTGTCTGTTCCTCCGCCCTCCCCTAGTTGTTTGCACTCATGCTTTACAGTGCTTTTGTACCTCGCGCAAGCTTTTGAGACCTGAATGAGGCTACTATTCATGGTCGGGTCTTTCAGTATGCAGATGACTGGCTTTCGGTATCCCGTCATGCTAATTATAATCAGGCCACGGCTGAGTTACCAACTGACAATGTAAATATCATGAGTTAGTACTGTAATAACCAAATTTCTACTGATCAAAATAAAACTAAATTAGTTCGTTTTCAGAATTCCCTGAAAGGAATTGTTCTGTCACCATTTCAGTGCTTCTTTATTCTCGTCAGTGTGACAATTATACCTGAATTGAATTTAATTGTTTATTTGCCATCCTAGAGACTGAAAAAATACAGATGGGAGGACTGTTGAAAAAAAAGCAATCCTTAAACAGCTTGAGAGTTCAAAATCTTTTAGTTTACGCAGACTCAGGATCCCATATGCATACATGCATGAATAATGTATTGTAGACGCGGTGGGTTTGAGACAATTTTGATGCATCAGGAGTATATGTTTAGGATTATTGGAAGTTGTGTTGGCCCATATTGACTTGAAGTGGTTGAAATGTTAATGGAAGAGTGAATTATGCAACAAGACTTTGAACCGTGTGGAAAGGGTGTATCATAAACAGCCTATCAGGCCAGTTATTTGATTTATTTTGGCTAGAACATGTTTACCGTGGCTATCCCAATACAGGGTCGAAGAGAAGATAACACCCTGAGAATATAAATTGTTTACTATTTCAATACTGATGAGTTTATTCCTATATCTTGTAGTGGAGAAATATGCTTGTTTTTTGCTTAGATATAACTGCCTTTGATTTAATTTACTTTCGACCATTCCTCTAAGGATTTCATTGTACACTTACACTGTTCTACACGGAGATGAATATCATTACCCACTAAAAAAATACCGGTGTCATTTTGCATAGAGAATAAACCTTGCCTGGGATTTAAAATTAGCGACATCGTTAAGAAATATTATAAAGTAGAAGCCCTAAAATACTTCCCTGGGGCACTCCACAACAGAGATTTCTAGGCTTAGAAGCAAAGGTATTTATTTTTATTAGTGGTCTGTTGGATGGGTAGGTTTTGATGAGGGATAACGTTTGTCCTCACATTCTGTAATTATTTAACTTCTATAGCAGAATGAAATCGTCCACTAAATCAAAGGCGTTTAAGAAGTCTACGAAATTGCCAATAAATATAGATTTGTTTTTCAAACTTTGTTATTATGTATTCTTTGTGCGGCAGCAATCCTAACTCAACCGATTAGTTTTTACGAAAACTAAATTGTTGTTGTGTTAACAGGTTGTATGTTTCAATAAACTTTGACACCCTTGAATGCAGGATTTTTTCAAATACCTTTCAAAATAGCCGCCACTGTGGGCGAGTGGTTGCGGCGCTCGGCTGCCGGCCCGAAAGACGCGGGATCGGTCACGGCCGTGGCGGTCGAATTTCGAGAGAGGCGTAATTCGAGAGGCCCGTGTACTGTGCGATGTCAGTGCACGTCAAAGAACCCCAGGTGGTCTAAATTTCCGGAGTTCTTCACTACGGCGTCCCTCATAGCCTGAGTTGCTTTGGGACGTTAAACCCTCTAAAAACCAAACCAAACCTTTGAAATGATCGCAAAATTAATACCGGCCTGTAATTTCCCTGAGCATCACGATCTCCTTTCTTTGTAGACAACGGTCACTATGAAGACTGCATTTTCGCTGATAAATTGCCTATGCCGAGCGCATGTTAAAAATATGGACGAGTGTTGGGGCAATAATGCCAACGGCATATTTAATTGGGCGTACCTAGCAACCGTCAATATCACCGCTACTGCTGTTTTTCAAGGCTTTTATAACTGACTTCATCCTGCGTGACGGGCTGAAGGTATATTGTGTAGTAATTATGAGTGCATACATACTACTAGAATGAGAGGACATAGTGCGAGTACTAGCGATACTTGTGAAAAATGGTTGAACGCGGCAGCTGATAACCTGATAACTCGTTGCCGTTAAATTCTAATTTCGATAAAGGCCTATGCGGACGACCACGATTTAAGAGTGTCTTCAACCTCGACTGCATTACACTGTGTTGGCTTTATTCAATTTCCAAGAAAAATTTGTGATATATTGTGCGTGCTGGCCGCAGCTTCTTTGTTAGATTACTAGGATGCATCTTAAATACGGCAAGGTCATCGGCTGATTTGTGTTAGGACGGCTAATTGGGCTAGTTGGTATAGCTGATCTCGTACGAAGAAAATGTTATATAACTTGCCCCTTATTTTCCTTTCATTGCGTAAATCAGTTGTTATCCATAACTTACTGCTTTTTGTTGCTTTTTCTGTGTGTTCTAGAGGGGAAGCTTTTGTAGTATAGTAGGGTATGTAGATTAATGAACACATTGTAAGTCTCACTGATATCAGTAATGTTAATGATCATGTCTCTTTCTACTGACAAGAGCACATCGTAAAAGATTTCAGTCTTAACTGTAATTAATTGGCACCAAACTGGCTGGAACTTTGTCCATCTTTACCTGCTTGTTTCTGGTTATAGATATACTGGCAAATGATCACTGATAGAACACGACAAAACTCCAGAAAATGTTTCACTGCAAGAAATTAGTAACAAAAAAAACAGTTGTCTTCCATTTCTTATTGAAAGCATTTGATTTCCGATTAAAGTTTTGGAGTTATGACATTGATTTACAAATGCAAGAAATTGATCTCAGAACCGCATAAAGACAGACGTACCCCCATTCGGTGGTCAATAACACACGGAAAATACATGCTTATCAGTGTACAGTGACAATATTTCATAGTCTGGCGAAACTACACCACAAGACTCACTGATTAGAGACTGAACATCACCCGTAATCAACAGTGCCTTCAAACCCCCTCAAGACTACGACTGGTTTAAATAGTAGGTATTATAATTAGGCAACCTAAAATCATCACTTTCATCGGTGCTCCATGTTTCAGCTAGCAAGATAACCAAAATTGAAAACGAAAACCAGTGAACAACTCCCTCAAGCACGTAATGCTTTTTCTCACACATCGGGTATTTAGGGAATACATTTTTGGGCATGCTATGGGAAATGATGCCACAATTTCATCTAAATCATTAGGGAAAAAAACTCCACCTTATGCAGGCTTCAGTTATTGCGAAACATACTGTTTACAGGTCGTCAGGTTCACTCTTATGCTTAATATAAACTGCATGAGTTCCCTCGGTCTTTTGAACCAGGATCTTGCGATGGTTGTGCCAAGCAAATTTATGACCTTTCTCTTTTGCTGCACTTTTTCCAGACCGTGGGACCTCCCTGTTTTGCCGATCCGTTTTTTTTAAACAAAATACGTGGGGCCCCACTAATAAGGTAATTTTTCTTTTTAAACCACATGTCTCTGGTCCCTTGCTTCATGAAGTGGACAATAATTCTCTGCTCGTTGCCGTGTCCAGCGGGCAGCCAAGGCACGGATGCAACTTCAGCATCTGCAAGGCGAGGTACTTGGAGCTTATCAGCAACTTCATTTAAAGTCGACACCAAGATTTCACCCTCACTGCAGGGATTCGATGGACAAATAGGTTCTGTCTTCTACTTCGGAACTCAAGATCGTTCACCTGCCGTTGCAGGTCTGACTCTACAGATGCATGGACCTCTTCTTTTTCCTTGTGTTCTGTCACTCTTTTTCTTAGATCCTTGATTTAAATGTCTTGCTTAGTGATCTTGTCCTGAAATTCATCAAATTTCTGCAATAGAAACTCAACCATCTGTTCCATGCTAACAACTTTTTCTACTAGAGCCGGCAGGCCCACAAGTTTCTCGTTGATTGCCGCAAGAATAAAACTTGCGTCAACTTCATCACCAGCCAAGGTGACTCGGCAGTTAGGGCACTCGGCTAGTGATCCGGAGTTACCTGGTTCGAACCCGACCGCGGCGGCAGCGTTTCGATGTCAGTACACGTTAATGATCCCCAGGTGGTCGAAATTATTCCGCAGACCTCAACTGCGGCACCTGTTTCTACTTTCTTCTTTCATTTCCTCCTTTATCCATTCCCTTACAGCGCGCTTCAGGTGTCCGCCGATATATGAGACAAATAATGCTCCATTTCCTTTCCCCCAAAACTAATTTTCATTCTTTTTAACTTCATCGTCTCTGCGACTAATTCGCGGGGACGCGCTCCTACATGTTACACACTTCCAGGCCTTCTTTGCCGTCTCCTGTTTAGATCTGTACGATTTTTCTCGCAAACAGAAACATAATAATAATAATAATTGGTTTTTTGGGGGGAAAGGAAATGGCGCAGTATCTGTCTCATATATCGTTGGACACCTGAACCGCGCCGTAAGGGAAGGGATGAAGGAGGGAGTGTAAGAAGAAAGAGAAATAGGTGCCGTAGTGGAGGGCTCCGGTATAATTTCGACCACCTGGGGATCTTTAACGTGCACTGACAACGCACAGCACACGGGCGCCTTAACGTTTTGCCTCCATAAAAACGCAGCCGCCGCGGTCGGGTTCGGGAACCCTGGAACCCGGGAACTCCCGAAGTGAAAAATGTATAAACAATCGCTACATTTCACAGACCCCTCATCCTGCGCTGGCAGCTGACACAATGAGCAAGTGTTAGACATAGCCCAAAAGCGGCTGGAACAGGCGAGCACAAGAACAACCGGGAGCAGACATTTCTCTAAAGCAATTGTTGGCCAACCTATTGCATGAACCTACAGAACAACAGGAAATGCAACAATGACAGCAGTGACAGCAGTGACAGCAGCGACAGCGCAAATAAAAACACAGTAGTACAAAGGTAACGTCGAGAATTCCTAAGCTGCAATTGCAGAGTTGAAGGATTAGACGTGTTTCCAGATGCAGCCGCCGCTGCTGAATGACCACCAGCTAAGAAACCCCCCCCCCTTCCCCCCTCCTCCCCCTATATCAAGCTGCGATGCGTTGAGCGGCGCTTGCGTGGACAGGGTCCGTCACAGCCGCGTAGCGAGAACCAGGGTGCAGCTGAGCCACCGGACTTCGCTGACGATAAGGGTGGCCACAGGAAAGTAGTAGATCCGAAAGTTTACAGCTGTCTTCGAAAACATCACGTCTACGATGCGGCAACTGCGACAGCAGTGTTGAAGGATAAGTCGTGTTTCCAGATGCTGCCGCCGCTGCTTTCAGGTGCACAGTACCTTGGCTTTCACCTACATTCCACCATGTCAAGGAACAGCCACTCGGCTAACGTTTTGTGAGTCTACGCAAAACAGCTTGCCTGCTATACTTATAAACGAATTAAACATAATTTACGTAAGGAAAATAATAGCACATTCATTAGCCTACAGTGTGCTACGATAAAGGATTTGTTTTTATTTTTTCTCAGTAGTCTGGCGTACTAGGGTTGATTGCTTACTGAAATGTCTGATCCGTGCTGTGATCTATGGTGCGCCGATCGCCGACAGATATAATCTCTTCTCTTGCTCTCGTATGCCTTCAATCACGTTGTTATTTTACAAAATTTTTCTTCTTAATTATCTGTCGAGTAAAGATTTCTAACTCACGTATGTTCCCTCCCGAGCACTACGTCTACACGGTCGTTTTATTTTGCGCCGAGTACGAACTAGATAGGCTCAATTTTGTCGCTGCTTTCTGTAAGCGAACTGTCTTGAACGACTTGTCAAATAATATTTTAATTCTCTTAAGTAGCCGGAAAGACGCGAAGTCTTATCGTCGATTTGTACGCTTGATTTTTAATTTTTCTCTTTCTTTTTTTCGTTTCTCTCGTTTTTCTCCTTCCTGCCTATTCCTTAGTTTTTCTCTACTCGTTTGGCATGGCGAACTGCAAGTGCCGTATGCTCTGATTTTACCCATGCTGCGTGGGACTGCCACACAAGCTGTCTGTTGGCTTTGGTAGGCCTGCATATTTACCTTGAATAGCACCAATAAAGTATTTATTATTATCAGTTAAGACCGTGAAAATAACTTGAAAAAAAAAACGTGGAGTAGCGCCACTCTTGCGGCTCATGACTAAGGAATGGCATGTTTTCCCGACTAAATTATGAACTTATGAATGTCTTTCTTTAGGTAGACAGCTGAATTTCCCACTGCTCTTATTAGGTCCCGTGGAAGCTGTTTTGAGCTTATACATGAGATACGGCTCTCGCACTGTTCTATTGCGTCGCGGCGGCGCCAGCTTTGCTACCCCCCCGCGTAGGAACAGCTGACTCATCGCGGCGCTGGAGGGGTCACTCCGCCCCTCCTAGTACTGTCGCCGTGAGGGTACAGAGCGCTTGCCAGTTGGGGAACACAGGCAGGAGCAGGTTGGAAGCCCTGGCACCCTTCGCGACACCCACAAACCCCCCTCGTTAGGATTAGGGCTTTATGCCCAGTTCTTAAATTTAAACATTAATTCCTTCGTGTGTGTTTTTTTTTCTTTCAAGATATGAATTTCCTCTGTACGCGGTGCCTGAAGTCTTTTTTTTGTGTTGGTCTCTTTCTTTCCTACGAGAACAAGGCGGCGGGAATGCCGCGCGCTGGACAGTTGGTGTGGAGATTTCGGTGCGTGCGTGCAGTCGTGAGTGAGGTCAGCTAGGGAAGTGGTCGAAAAGCGAGCCTAGGCGGTGATCTGACGCGTAGAGCGAGGCGACGGCGGCCTCGAAGATACGACGCCCAAGTTCGCCCGTATCCGCAAGCCCCCATCAGCCCCGCGACGAGCAACCGCAGCCCGACGCTCCTTTCGACCCGACCTTGCCACTCCGCAGCGGCGCCGCTGTTCCTCACCACTCACTTCAACTCTTTTCTTTTTGTCTCGCTGCTTGCTGCATTTCTCGTTCTAATCTTTTGTATTGTATTTCCTTCTCGTAGCATTGTTGTGTACTAATCGCCCTGTTGTTTTCTTCCGTGTATTAACGGTAGTGTTGGTGCATTCGTTTTATGTTTGTGATTTGCGTCGTGCCTGTGTACGGATGATACTTGGTTGGGTTTGATTGTGTAACATTTTGTTATTCTTTGTCCAAGTAAAGGGATTTGTTACGCAACTAGCATACTCCTCATTCCTACTGTCAGAGACTAATCAGGCGTGGCCCTTATTTCCAGTAAGCAGTCGAACCTCACCTTCTGCACGCGGAGTGAAACTTGTCGCTCCTCCCCCTCCAAACATATGAAGAGGGCAGTGGTGGTCAGGTTGGCCCGATTAATTATAATTTCGGCGCCGACAAACCATCAAGCCAGCCACAATATCCTGACAGTGGGACTCGATCACAAACGACATTGAATGCAAGCTAAAGCACGTGCAGGAAAAGGCTGCAAGAATCGTAACAGACGTTTACAACTAGAGTATTAGAGGATTGCAAATCAGATAAAGTCTAGGTTGGAAGATGTCCGCACGCAGAAGAGTGGTGAGATTAAATGACAGCAGCGCTAATACAGCAATCGACAAATCTCCTTATCAAATTATCACACCTCCACGTCATTATCAAACAAAGAGACGAGAAAAAATTTAAAATTCAGGCCATATCAAATTTGAATAAATCTATGTAAGTTTTCATTCTTTCCACGACCAATGGAAGAATGAAATGGGCTTCCGGGTGCTACAGTGCCTGCCGCCGATTTTTCGTCTGCCGTAGACAGCATCTCATCAGTCTGATTTATTTCATGCTTCCAGAGCTCTACTTTTTGAATTCTTTCCTCCCTCATAGTGTAAGCCGCCTCGATACTATAAACGCCTTTAAACAAATAAACAAAGAGTCTTGAACTGTGCACCACAACATTCGCCGCACATTCGGTAGACCGGCGCGGTGTGGAAGCAATCTCGTCAGCGGGCGCCGTACAAAAATCTGGAAGAGTGGATAAAAACCCCGAGAGCGCTTAACCCTGTGTGGTTAGTGCCCTCTCCACTTCGCTCACTGGCCTGGCGCGAAAGGAAAGATCATAAAGTTTGTATGCTGCTCACTGCCGACCGATGAGCGCGCAGAGTGATGGCCTCTCCACTTCGCTCGCGTGCAAGCGGCGCCGGGTCGCAAGAAAAAACCTCGAATGTTCAGGAATCGGTCTCTACGCCTTACCAATGGGGACGCACGCCCGGCGCGAGATTGAGCGTGCAAATGTAGAGTTAAAGCGATTTTATGTGCCCGCCTGCCTTGGCGAAGAAAGGAACACACACGCCGCGCATATATATAAAGGGCGTATACAGCGGTCTTATAAGCCCGTGTCGCCGTTAAAGCTTTGGAGAAGCGCGCCCGCACGAATCTTGGGTGAACACCACGAGCCCAGCCACGGAGCAGACAGACAGTGTGCGCCAGCCCGCAGGACGGCTCCGTCGTGATACTCCAGTCATCGGACTGTCGCAGTGCCTGGTGAGCAAATTGTTCCGTTTTGTTTTTCTCCTGTGTTATTAGACTTTAGCTGCAAGGATATTGTTGTGTTGTAGACTCTCTCGAGTGTTACTTTACACGAGCTGCATTGTATTGCAAATCAGTTTGCATGTGTTCGTACGAGCGATTAGAAATTGCCGTGCATCGTCTGCACTACATAAAGTTGTTTTGATCGCGAACCTTTGGTTCTGACCCAATCTCTAGCTTATGACCGGCGAAAGCTGGGTACCAAACGAGTACCCCCTTTTTACTTAGTAGCTGGTTTGAAGCTAAGTTTGCTACGCTAAGTCGAGGGTATCTCCAATGAGACTGATACCGCTACCTCCAAAGGCTCCAAGTGTGTCCGGGAGAGCACGCAGAACTTCGCGAAAAAGTGACCATGTAGCAGCTTTTGTAATTGGATACCTTGCTTTGCGTTGAAAGTGTTGTCACGCACTTTAAATTAACGGCTCTTTGTATTCTTGTTTCATAACTGATTCGTTTCTTTTTTCGGACGCTTTTTAACTTTTTGTTTGGAAGTAACACCCCTACGATAATTCCGAATGGGCGCCGTAGGTAATAAAATTATAACGATATCCGTAACTAGGGCTTTTGTTGTTTCTCGCGTTTTCTAGCTTCAGTAAGTTAAACCAAAGAGATAAGGTCTGCACGATGACTCCCTTAGTTAAAGAAAGCAGTACCTGAAATAACAGTGTTTTGCACTAAAAAAAGTATTTTCCTTATATATTTTTGCCTCCTTAGTAGCACAAACAATATGAAAAGAACTTCATTCCTTTTTTTATTCCAGAACTCATAGCAAAGAGGCAAGCCTGTCCAAGCTAATTACAAAATTTTTACGTTTAATGTGTACTTCGGAGGCCTGTGACGAAAGTCCAGACATTTTCTTTTCTTTACGCAGAATAGAAGGATAATTTTTTGCCCTAGTTAGAACATGTTTGGAACATAAAATTCTATCTGGAAAGAAGACACTCACTAAATGGTACTGTTTTTGTACAAGGGTGCCTGCGCTTGCATGCAACCTATCTGGCTAGCTTCCTTAATCATTGTCATCAGATTTTTGAAAATAATACCTAGCAATGTCAGCTGTATTTCGATCAGAATTTGCAAGAACATATTAATGACAACAAGTTTTTAGTTTATATAGGACCAAATCGCAAGGGTACTTGATCATTTGTATATATAGTGTTTAGTCTGGAACAGCAAATACAAAGTACCTAGTGCATAGTAAAATGAATTAGGACCAATCTAAGAAAAGAAACTACTTTGTTTAGGGAAAAATTTTTCACACAGGCGCTGGAGCGGAATGACATGATGAAGGCATGGGCAGTTGTGCACACAAAAGTACCTGTATTTTTGATGACACGAGAAGTCGCGGACAGTGTTTTAAACAGCTGGTAATAGTGCTCTTCTGCTGCTGCTTGCATGACCAACTTCTGCTTTACGTCTAATAAGAGTCTCTGAAAGTTTCTGGATAGACGTCTTTATTTGTGATTCGGTTGAGGTGGCGGTCATCAACGCAAAAGCGCCATGTCCAGCCTTAGTTTTTACTAAGACCACAGGAGAAGCCCACGGACTTGAGGTGAGCTCAACAATGCCCTTGCTGGGCATCTTGTCGACTTCCTGTTCGATGACGGTCCGTTCGGCACTGGAGACCCTGTACGGTTGTCGATGAAAAAGGGAGCAGTCGCCCGTGTTTATTCTACACTTAAAAACGGACGTTCGGTCCAATTGGTGGTCATCAAATCAAACACTCCAAAACACGTCGAAGATTGTGAGCTTAGGCAGGCGACAGGTCGGGAGATTTCATTTTCGAGTACTCGTCAGCTGGCACGGCTGCAGTAGACGATAGGCGACTAGAAGAGGATGGGATGGCCGTGGTAAGAGCTGAGATGTGGCATACGTATGTTGGGCTAAGGGTCGCGACTACAATACCTTGGTTACGCAGCTGGACGCAGCAGAGTTCAGGACTGGAAGGTACAGTCTTGGTGAAAAGTTTTAAGGCCACAGCGTTCAGCTCCAGCGAAAGGAATGTTCCTAGAATGCTCCGTGTAGCGGCTCATTGAAGACACGAGTGAAGCAGGAAGCTTTTCTTCAGCAAGCAGAAACCTTCTACTAGCATTTAAAGGTCATTAGGTTCTTAATAGTGCCGTAATGGCTCTCTTTTGCGGCTGAAGCGAAAAGCCCTTGGCCTTGAAGACTTTTGGCCATGACTACATATGGCTCTTGAAAATTCTGATGACTGTATGCGGAAGACCCAAATCTTTTGCCACGAGAATGTCCTTAATAGGAGAAACGATGTAGTCACCGTCAGTGGCACGCTGGACAGGACACAGAAATGTTGGTCGAGGCTTCAGGTGCCAGGAGAAAATCAGCAGTACACAGGCGGGGAACAGTGAGGTCGGTGGGTTCTAGCACAAGAAGTAGGTTGAGGTGGACGGCATTTGCAATTGATGATGGCAGAACGGCCTGAGCGGAAGTGAAACCGAGGAAGTCTTGATGGCAATAGGCAAGGGCAGCAAATAAAACTGAATAATAGCGTCCCGCGATGGTCACAGGGGCAGTACACGTGCCGACTACGGCAGATGCTTCGCTCTCGGCCGCATGGACAACGGCGGACGAAATATGCGGCGAAAAACTGCAAGTTAAGATTACTGCACGTTAAACCCTATAAGAAATAAATAGACCAGATGGGATGTGGGATAAACATGCTAACTTAAGCCTTGAGAGGAAAGGATTCACGAACACGTCAACAGGAAAGCAGACAAACCAAAACAACACTCGCGGAAGGCAAAGGAGAGGTTGAGGAAAAAAATATGATGTGGTTAAGCTCTGGTTAAACCTGGTCGAGTTGCGAAAGCTTGCTTAGCTTTCGCCTTACAATTTAACTGTTCCGAAGCAGTAGAGCAACTAGAGTCAGATATGGACTCTTCGTCTTAAACGTCCATGGCAAAACTGATCCACCAACGTGTACAGCACCGCTATATATCCCAGTGAAGCCGGCACGGGGGGAGCACAAGGCGAGGAGGTGGCCATATCAACGGAGAGACCACCTGTTAGGCGCGGCGACGGCTCGGGGGCCACGGCACACGGAACGAGTGGCTCCCTTCTAGCTGCGGTGGGGAGCAATCTTGGTGTTTAACTGTCCCGAAGTAGTAGAGCAACTAGATTCAGGTATAGAATCTCCGTCGGTAACTTCCATGGCGAGAATGGCGAACCAACGCGTAGCGCACCTCTATATATCCCAGTGAAACCGGCACGGAGGGAGCACGAGGCGAGGAGGTCGTCATATCAACGGAGAGACCACCTGCTAGGCGCGGCGACGGCTCGGGGGCCACGGCACACGGAACGAGTGGCTCCCTTCTAGCTGCGGTGGGGAGCAAGCTTAGTGTTTAACTGTTCCGAAGTAGTAGAGCAACTAGATTCAGGTATAGAATCTCCGTCGGTAACTTCCATGGCGAGAATGGCGAACCAACGTGTAGCGCACCTCTATATATCCCAGTGAAACCGGCACGGAGGGAGCAAGAGGCGAGGAGGTCGTCATATCAACGGAGAGACCACCTGCTAGGCGCGGCGACGGCTCGGGGGCCACGGCACACGGAACGAGTGGCTCCCTTCTAGCTGCGGTGGGGAGCAATCTTGGTGTTTAACTGTCCCGAAGTAGTAGAGCAACTAGATTCAGGTATAGAATCTCCGTCGGTAACTTCCATGGCGAGAATGGCGAACCAACGCGTAGCGCACCTCTATATATCCCAGTGAAACCGGCACGGAGGGAGCACGAGGCGAGGAGGTCGTCATATCAACGGAGAGACCACCTGCTAGGCGCGGCGACGGCTCGGGGGCCACGGCACACGGAACGAGTGGCTCCCTTCTAGCTGCGGTGGGGAGCAAGCTTAGTGTTTAACTGTCCCGAAGTAGTAGAGCAACTAGATTCAGGTATAGAATCTCCGTCGGTAACTTCCATGGCGAGAATGGCGAACCAACGCGTAGCGCACCTCTATATATCCCAGTGAAACCGGCACGGAGGGAGCACGAGGCGAGGAGGTCGTCATATCAACGGAGAGACCACCTGCTAGGCGCGGCGACGGCTCGGGGGCCACGGCACACGGAACGAGTGGCTCCCTTCTAGCTGCGGTGGGGAGCAATCTTGGTGTTTAACTGTCCCGAAGTAGTAGAGCAACTAGATTCAGGTATAGAATCTCCGTCGGTAACTTCCATGGCGAGAATGGCGAACCAACGCGTAGCGCACCTCTATATATCCCAGTGAAACCGGCACGGAGGGAGCACGAGGCGAGGAGGTCGTCATATCAACGGAGAGACCACCTGCTAGGCGCGGCGACGGCTCGGGGGCCACGGCACACGGAACGAGTGGCTCCCTTCTAGCTGCGGTGGGGAGCAAGCTTAGTGTTTAACTGTTCCGAAGTAGTAGAGCAACTAGATTCAGGTATAGAATCTCCGTCGGTAACTTCCATGGCGAGAATGGCGAACCAACGCGTAGCGCACCTCTATATATCCCAGTGAAACCGGCACGGAGGGAGCACGAGGCGAGGAGGTCGTCATATCAACGGAGAGACCACCTGCTAGGCGCGGCGACGGCTCGGGGGCCACGGCACACGGAACGAGTGGCTCCCTTCTAGCTGCGGTGGGGAGCAAGCTTAGTGTTTAACTGTTCCGAAGTAGTAGAGCAACTAGATTCAGGTATAGAATCTCCGTCGGTAACTTCCATGGCGAGAATGGTGAACCAACGCGTAGCGCACCTCTATAAATCCCAGTGAAGCCGGCACGGAGGGAGCACAAGGCGAGGAGGTCGTTATATCAACGGAGAGACCACCTGCTAGGCGCGGCGACGGCTCGGGGGCCACGGCACACGGAACGAGTGGCTCCTTTCTAGTTGCGGTGGGGAGCAAGCTTGGTGTTTAACTGTCCCGAAGTAGTAGAGTAACTAGATTCAGGTATAGAATCTCCGTCGGTAACTTCCATGGCGAGAATGGCGAACCAACGCGTTGCGCACCTCTGTATATCCCAGTGAAACCGGCACGGAAGGAGCACAAGGCGAGGAGGTCGTCATATCAATGGAGAGACCACCTGCTAGGTGCGGCGACGGCTCGGGGGCCACGGCACACGGAACGAGTGGCTTCCTTCTAGCTGCGGTGGGGAGCAAGCTTAGTGTTTAACGGTCCCGAAATAGTAGAGCAACTAGATTCACGTATAGAATCTCCGTCGGTAGGTTCCATGGCGAGAATGGCGAACCAACGCGTAGCGCACCGCTATATATCCCAGTGAAGCCGGCACGGAGGGAGCACAAGGCGAGGAGGTCGTCATATCAACGGAGAGACCACCTGTTAGGCGCGGCGACGGCTCGGGGGCCACGGCACACGGAACGAGTGGCTCCCTTCCAGCTGCGGTGGGGAGCAAGCTTAGTGTTTAACTGTTCCGAAGTAGTAGAGCAACTAGATTCAGGTATAGAATCTTCGTCGGTAACTTCCATGGCAAGACTTATCAACCAACGTGTAGCGCACCTCTATATATCCCAGTGAAGCGGGCACGGAGGGAGCACAAGGCGAGGAGGTCGTCATATCAATGGAGAGACTACATGCTAGGCGCGGCACCGGCTCAAGGGGCGACGGCACACGCGACGAGCGGCTCTCTTCTAGCTGCGGCGGGGAGGAAGCTGACGTCACGCGTCGTTATAGCAACGGAGAGAGCTGACGTTACACCACATGTCATGCGCAGCGCCGGCTCTGGCGTACGGCATATGCGACGGGCGATAAGACCTGGCGTAGTATTGTTTTCGCAATAAAAGGAAAGGTTCACTCAGCGCTCAACGTTCCGTGAAAGATTCAGCGTTTCACGTATGAGTAAGGTAGATGGTGCATCGGGCGAGGAGGCGTGGCGTGGTGTCGGCACAGTCAGTGGGCTCCGGTCGATGCCCTGATAGAAGCGCAGGATGGATGGCAGTTTCCATGTCAGGACTCAACTGCCGCAGGAACCTGTCACACCTGTGGAACACGGGCGTGACCCCAGATCAGGCAGCACAGGAAAGCAGCGGGGCGATGTAGGCGGCCCCCGTTCATGGGCTCCCAGCCATGGTGAAGGCAGGAAGCAGCGACGCCTGGGTCTCGTGGCTCAGCCTGTCGACAGCGGGCTGTTCAGGTCTTGTAGCTCGGAATTCGGCGGCTGAGGCCCAAGCCTGGGAACTCGAAGAGCCAGCAGATATGGTCCACGTGAGTAGCCGACCGCGTCCCCCCCCCCCCCCCCCCCCGCCCGCGCTCAACCTCGTCTCACTTCTCTTCCACCTCTTCTCGTGTCTCGTGTCGTGGCCCTAGTGTCTTCGCCAGCCGCTGTGTTCGCCGCTTCCTTACAAGAGGCAAACGTGAGCACTTTTTGCAAGCGGCGCTGAAGTAGGGAGGACATCACTGACACCTGCGCTCCGGTAACGATCAAGGCAATGACAAGCACACGATCCACGCGCACATCGATCAAGTAGCGTCTGACAGGGAGGATTTTCGGAGCGGGTCGTGAGAGCAGCGTCACCTCCAGACGCTGCACCTATTAGTTTTCCCAATGATGTCGGGCATACGAGGCAGAGCACGCACGATTGGCGTCTTGGTCAGGCGATGGAGAGCGACGGCGCTACGGGTGACGACGAGCGGTTGATGAGAGGAGCCTGGGCGCCGTGGCTTGAGAAGTGTGGTTCAGACAGCGAAGAAGAGTGGCGTATATCGACGGAGCCAGTATAGCGGTAACAGATCGAAGTTGAAGGGCTTCGGCCCTGTCCAGAGATGTGGTCAACTCGCGAGCAGTTAAAATAGAAGGGCCTGTTATCTGACAATGGATATCACCGTATGCGCCATCACATTCAGAATGGTAAGATGGCACGACCGTAGTCAACATCTTTGCCGCATCGGCACTCAGTTTTCTACTATTGCCACAATTTTTCGGGCCATATTTTATTGAGCTGTTTTCGATGGGGATTATCATTGTATTCGACACCTAGAGAGAGAGAAAAGCATAGAAAATTTATAGCGCCGGTAAATCAAGCTGCTGTATTGGCGCTGGCATAGGATCGGGGCTTTATTTGAAGCGCAGGGATGAGGGACGTATTTTCTACTGAATACCGTTTGTTTAACTGTTATTGAATATTTTGTGAAATTCCTGCATCACTTTGGGCGTCGGCTTCGGCCTCGGTTCTCTGATGTTTAAAGAAATACTTGTCTCTTAGAGCTAAAAGAATTGGTTGTCCAAAAGATAGCTACCAGTTCATGCTCTTCACTTATTTATACACTACAAAACCTAAAGCTGTACCTTCATGCACAAAACAGAAGACTTTTTTATTGTCTTCAGAATGCGGTTAAGGAGTGATGAGATATCTACCTTGGCGTATCGTGAGCACATCGGCTTTTTATTATACGACGGTGGAACGCGCATACCTTTACTAATGTCTTCAATTTATTATAAGAAATAATACCGCCTCATTATGCGCCTCGTTTTATAGAGGTGCGTGATGAAACTAACCGAAAAAGCATCAGGCTTACCAAAGCCTGACATGAACAGAGGCGACTGAAAGGCGGCACAGGTGCTCACAGACCATACAATATTGTGTGGTTTACCAGGCTAAACTGGTCATACCCTAATATACGGCTAGTTGCAAACACCACCCATCAGACAAATATTTCTCCTCGATGTAAAGCCGCTCTACAATAACGTCACTATTACGATGATAACCTTCTGTAGGCGCACACAACTTCTTACCCATCACCATCATTATCAGCCTGAAAACGCCCACTGCAGGACAAGGGTCTCTCCCATGACTCTCCAAGAAGCCCTGTCCTTTGCCAGCTGTGCCCACCGTAGGTCCACAAACTTCTTAATCTCATCCGCCCACCCAACTTTCTGCAGATCCCTGATATGCTTCCTGTCTGTTGGAATCCACTCCGTTACTCTTAAGCACCAGTGGTTATCTTTCCTTCGCATTACATGTCTTGCCCGAGCCAATTTCTCTCTGTTGATTTTTGCTACAATGTCACTAATCCGTGTTTGTTCCCTCACCCACTCTCCCCGATCCCAGTCTCTTAACGTAACACCTATCATTTTTCTTTTCATGGCTCGCTACGTGGTCCTTGGGTTGAGCTGTACCCTTTCCGTTAGCCTCCATGTTTTTGCCCCCTAGGTGAGTACTGGCGAAGCACAGCTGTTGTATACTTTTCGCTTGAGGGATATTGGTTAATTCACATAATATTTGCTAGGGCATGTTTCGACACGCGGGCAGAGTAACATAAACGCACAGGATAGACGCTATAGTTTTAAACTGTCGTTTATTGAACAAACACATGACTTATAAATCTACTGAGGGTGTAGAAAATCACACACGAACAGTACTAATGCCACGCTACAGAAGCAATATCTCTTTTTAAAGAGATAGACAGAAGGAGTGCTGAGACAATCTGGTTCTTGGATATCAATACATACGGCTTTTAAAATTTCCCACTCTGAGAATTCATCTCGAATAGCGCGCTCGTTTCCTGAAAGAGCGCAATGTATAAGGTCAGGGTGGTCAAGATACCGTTCGATAAAACACTATTTGCAGTGATCAACGAGATTCCGCCCAGCCGATAAGGATCCCGCTGCCAAGTGTTGCTCTATAAGCCGATCATTTAGGCATCGACCAGACTCCCCAATATATATACTTGCCACAAGTGAGCGGAATTCTGTACACGGCACCGACTTTACAAGGGACGAACTGCGTTTTGTTGCTTGTAGTGCAACTTCCCTTTCTTTCCGCGCCGTTCACGAGTGGGCACACGCGGACAAGCTCTTTCGGGGCAGTGAACACAAAATCAACCTCGCACTTTCCCCGTCTTCTTTAGACGGTGCGACACATTGCACACATATGGCATGGCCACGAGTCGAGTTCGTCGGCGTGGATCTTGGCCATTTTGGTCGCTGCGCAATTCTCACTCCTTTTAGTAGCTTTTCTGCCACAGATGTTGTGGTTTCCTCAGGAAATCCGGCGTCCACTAGGCGAAGTTTTTGCAAAGCGACGCTTTCAGTGATGCAGAGCTGGCACCAGTTGTTCAGAGCAGCGCGGACGGAATTCAAGGCAATGCCTCAACTTACCATTTTGAAATGTGCTGATTAATAGCTGAGGGTTTCTTTTAAGGAGAAAGCCTTTAATGGCTCGTCGTTGTTCGTCCGTCCGTCGGCGAATACTGTCACACTATGATGTCATCAATAGCATAATTGCTATTACCCATATATTACCAATTACAAAGTAATGGGTGCTTATTAATTAATGAAGTAGTTAACAATTGACAATTTGTAAAAACATGAAATAAAAAATAAAAAGTGAAAATAAAAATAAAATCAAAATTTCAAAGTAATAGTGAATTAAATAATAATGTTTAACATAGTAAAAAATCTAAATAAAAGCAAACAAAAATAATTAATAAAACAAACAAGAATAAAATCAAACAAATAATAAAAACATAAAAAATGATATGGATTTATGCGCCGTGGAAAAAACCCGCGTTCTAGAAAGTTCCATTGTTTCGCATTCCTACAGGTGAGCAGATTTAAGTGCTCGCAGAATTTTTTTGTTCTCGGCTGATATAACCAGCAAACGCGTGTCCTTTCATATTTGAAGCATATGTCGAGGAACTGCAGTCTATCGTTGCTTGGCATTTCTGTTGTGAAGATTAGACCCTGGCTACAGGAATAAAACACATCAAGTACATTTCCCCGGAATGG
Organism: Amblyomma americanum; assembly: GCF_052857255.1. Classification (NCBI taxonomy): domain Eukaryota; kingdom Metazoa; phylum Arthropoda; class Arachnida; order Ixodida; family Ixodidae; genus Amblyomma; species Amblyomma americanum. Next base: position 38,219,402 of record NC_135506.1, on the reverse strand, counting down.
TCTCTTTTGTTAGGCATTGTTAGGTTCATTCCTAGAAGATTGTCATCAACATATCTGAAGATGCGTTTTACATTGTCACTGTTTATCCTCGGAATAATACGCTGATCACATCAGGGTAAAAAAATTTCACTAAGTGCTGGGGCGATACAAAAACCAATGAATACGCCAATAGTATTCTGAAAAGACAAAGTGTTCACGTCGCGGAAGGCAATCGTCATTTCCTCCTGTGGTATTGCGTAATCCACGTCTACTACATGCATAGAAAAGGCGTAGTTTAACTGTGACGATTCCTCGTGATTCTTAAAATGGTCCAATACCTCATTAGAGTTACGAACAAAAAAAGGTCCTCGACTTTGAAGAGACCTAATTTCTCTTGCAGGAGTCTGTAAAGCGCGTCATGTCACCACCCTTTCTTCGATATAATCGTTCTCAGCGGTAGATCATCTTCATGTGTTTCTACCGTAAAGAAAAGCTGAGCGACATTTCCTTACTGGCACCTATTTGTTGCTGAAATTGTCCAGTCCACTCACTTTACACGACCTTAAAGCCTGTGTTTTTGCTCCCTGGCTCGTTATAGTTGGAGCACCGAAATTCTTAGATATTGCCATTTTTGCCTTTCCTTCGGTTTCGTTTGATTTATGCGGGCCTTAACGTCACAAAGCGACTCAGGCTATGAGAGGCGTCTTAGTGAAGGGCTCCGGAAATATCGACCACCTGGGGTTCTTTAACGTGCACTGGCAACGCACAGTACACAGGCCTCTAGAATATCGCCTCCATCGACATTCGACCGCTGCTGCCGGGATCGGACACGCGTCTTTTGGGCCAGCAGCCGAGCGCCCCAACCACTCAGCCATCGTGGCGGCTCCTTTTCTCCGTACAAACGGTTCGATATCACCACAAAACCACCCTTCTTATCTGCAACTAGTAGCTTTAGTAGCTTTGGAAACAAGAGCTACATTTCCTGAAGCATGGCACTACTACTGCGCGTGTGTGGTTTTCTTAACCATGAGAATATTTATAAGCAATGTCTTTGTTCAATAACGGGCAGTTGAAGAGTAGTATCTGTGCTGCGCGAATGTGTTACTCTGTCCTCGTGTCGAAACAAGCGCTAGCAAATACGGATGTGAATGATTTTTTATTTGCCCAAATTTCCGCTTGGATATTGGCAAACTGCCATTCATGATCTAAGAGAACGCGCCAGGTGCACTCCACACCATTCTTATTCTTCTATTTATTTCGCTCCCGCAATCCGGATCTGAAGTAACTATCTGCCCTGAGTAGACATACTCCTTTACCACTTCCAGCTCCTCGCCACCGGTGTTGAAATGCTGTTCCCTTGCTAGACCGTTGAACATTTCTTTGCTTTTATGCATGCTCGCTTTTAGACCTACCGTTCTGCTCTGCCTAACTCATTGATCATGCTTTGCAATTCATCTCCTGAGTGACTTAGCAAGGTAACTAACGTCATCAGCGAAATTTGAATATGTAGGTATTTTCCAATAACTCTTAACCCTAGTAACTATCACTCATAGTCACCTCCTAATGATTATTTCTTGTTTCAGTGCCCTAAACTGCACCACTTTCTCATACGACCATACCATGCCTTAGAGGTCGGTACGTTTTACAAATGAAATCTATAGCGGTACGAAAATGCCGAAAAATAGCAACAGTAAAAAGTGTACGCTTCTTGAAGTGAAGGGATTAAAGTTCCCTGGCCGCATGCGAACTTGTGTTGTAGACTTTTGGAGCGATAACTGAGCTTCAGGGTTGGAAACGTTTGAAATATTATTGTAAAATCAACAAATAAATGTCGTTCTTTCTTCCTCGGGAAAAATAAGGTAATGTTTCCGCAACAGCATTTGTTTTATGCGGCGGAGACAATCCATCCGACTGCTCTGCTTAAAGTGGTGTCTCAGGTGCACCCGGGATGGACCTGTTCGCCAATTATGTGAACTGTAACTTTTGTCGAATAGCGGTATTTCCACCATTCTCACTAATATATAGATTTCAATTTAGCAAGGGTATTTCTCGTGGCAAAGTAGATATTATACTTTACTAACTATAATCAATTGTTTTATCTCGCCCTGGTGTTCGACTTTGGTGATTTTCAGCAGTTTCATTAAAGATGTCACAAAAAATCATTTCATCTTACCAGAGACTTGAATCCCTCCAGTGACTCGGTGCGAAAAAGATTTTTACCACACCAGAAAATACCTTTCACGAAGTCCCCGGTGAAGCTGGTATTGGGTTTACACGGAGCATCCTGAAAAAGCAGAGGTTATTTTAAGAGTGATTAAAAAGTTAGATGACAGTCACGCATATCATAAACAAACAGATATTATTGCGTTCTTGTTCTTTTTAGAGGACACTTACCCAGGAGTGTTCCAAAGCATTCAGGAAACTAACGTGCTGCTCAACGAAAACGAACCAAAATAAAATGGCCAAAGGTCTAGGCCATACCTCGTTAACTACGCACACGTGACAATTGCCGCGTCACTTCGACTCCTGGCGCATAGTGGGGCACGCCAGTACAGTGCTTCACGGAGGGTGGTACTTTCTGGTATGACTCCCTCTTTTCATATAAACTATGCACGTAATGCTTTTGGAAAATATATATCTTTGTAGGAATTTTAGGGTTAACAGTTTTTCATTGAAAACTTTGCTACAGATAAACCTCAGGTCAAGTAGTTGTTGCATGTCACATTTTATTGGCTCTTCCGGTCGCAAAATTTATTTATTTTAGGAACGTGCTGGTTTTTTTCTGAAAAAAAAAAATATTCTGGTCATTGAAGAACGATGCAAGAGACAGTCACTAGCCCGCAATATACAGAGGTGAACAGGCTTGTCTAGAGCGCTGGAGCGGTGTGCTTCGGGACAGATAAGGAGAAATATGGGCGTAGATGCTCTGTCAAGTAGATTATCCCTCCTTGATAAATTCGTAGAAGGTAGTTCATGTATGGGACAAACACCAGGTGTTTCACCAAACCACGACCACTACAGACCTCCCGCGTCTCTATACCTGCACTCTTCGTCTTGTGGTCCTCGAAGGTCATTGAAACCTTATTACAAGGCTTGAATCAAGCATCGTCTAATACCTTAGCTAGTTTCAACGCCGTAAATCATGCTATAAGGCTATATAACGAAATATTTCCATCTCCATCTCTAGAGCATCTCCCTACGTCGAGTAAATAAGACACATAGTTGGATTCAAATTCTTGGGTCCTAAAGAAAGGGCGAAAAACTGAAGATGACAAAGAGATATCTTCTGAGAATTAGTGACGTCTTTTAACTCAATAATGCATTTATTTGAGAAATAGGAGGTTATTAAAGAGGGAAAACGCAAAATCTGAGCCTGACCACTCAGCCTCGTCTTACACTGAAAGGCCGTCAACGCAGACTTTACTACTTCAGCGTCGTTGGGATAACGCGTGCAGGGCATTGTTCATAAAAATTAGTGGTCTAATTCAAGCTACGCCTAGATTATTCCACTGCAGGAACCCATGAATGCTGACCCATCTTGTGTTGCCATAAACAGCACAATTTTTGAGCAAGCTTACTTTAATCATGTGTGTGCACTGACTAAGCTGTGCCACAGGAAAACAAGTAACGTCATGAGATACCCGATTTTCGGCCACATGGCGGATAAGGGGCGCCATGTGGCGCCACCTCCACGATATGTGTTTGCACGGCTGTGTACTGAGCTGTGGCGGCAATCCTTCGGGTAAAAACTCTCCCAGACTAGCAATCTTGTGCATTCACAATGTCGTTACTGTAGGTATCATTTTAGAAAAAAATTCGTTCGCTGCTAGTACTGCTTCACTTGACGATGCTTGAAGTTTTACTTCCAACAACAACACGCGAGACGAGAATTCTTAAAACTCCTCTTATCCCCACTGGGGCGCCTTTGGTTGCCCTGTAGCCTTGGTGGACGGAACGGTGACGGAAAGAGGTAGTTCGAAATGTAGCTGTTAAAGGCATTCCTGCACTGATAACAAAGGCGGAATTGCCCTCTGATTCGTAGTAGCACTGATGAAAATATCTTAGGGAATAGTTTCTAGAGGCTCACTTTTGCTTTATCGCTGCTCATCGATCAAGTGGCGCGTGCTCGCTGGCCCGTGTTTACACATCACCCACACAAGAGTTTGGGGCATTTTAGGCGCAGGGGACATGCTCGTGGTTGGTATTGCTCGGCACTAAGGGCCAGCTGCATGGAGTCTGGCAGTTTTATAGCACGCGCTGGAAGTTCAATAGCTGTTCTAATTATCAGCACGTGTACATTAGCAGCCTTGCACCCAACTACACGGGCCCTATAATATACACTGTAAGGCGTATATATACCCAATTTGCAATGGCGCAGCGGTTCACTGGAACCCAGGCTCCGTTAGGTAGCTTGTCCGACCCTTCTTGTTGAAGAAATATGGAACTTGAAGCGTGGGAAAACGAAAAGCACAAGCTGGTTTACGGGCACTTAAGGAAACTTATTCACATATTTTACGAAATAAAGAAGAAACTGTCAAGAAATAAGAATTCATAGCGTCGACCAACTGGATGAGCATTATCGCCAAGGCCCAGAGCGTTCGTTCCTACTCAGGGCGCTCGTTAAATACACTTAGGCTCCGCCCTTTTCACTAGGTGGTAGCCCATTGAACACAAGGCACAAATCGAAAGAGTCCCCGCACACAGCACGCGGAGCCCCGTGGGAATGGGCGAGGAGCATTCGGAGGTCCGCTGCTACTTCGTCCGAAGCTGTCAGTCACGGTTAATTTCGGGAAGGCGCGGATGCTCTCTCCCCTGTCGTCTGCCCACCGTCGGCCGCTTCTTGAGAGGAAACAGACAAAGGGAAGGTCATCTCCCCCCTTCCTGTAGAGCGTGTGAAGTATTCCGTAGGCGGGTTCGTAGCACATCTTTTTTTCATGGGGTGCTGGTGGGGTCAACGAACTGTCAAAATTGCCGCTACCACGTGGTCATCCCGGTCGATGAAATCTTCGCCTTAATCCTCTTCGACTGGTGCGCATCCCGTTCCTAACAGCACCCCTGCCGCCAGACAATACGTCCGGTAGATGAGCTGCTCCTACGCAGCTCGGCTGAGTGGACGTGCGAGAATAGGCTCTTGTTCCGCAGTCCTCCAGGCCTCTTCTCATCCTGGTGTCTCAAGTCCCTCCTCATTGGGGTGTCCAGCTCTGGGAATTTCTCCGCGAGGCGAGGCAAACGCAACCACAAGCGCCAAGCCAAACACAACAAAAACTAGCGCCGTCTGTAGCCTACTCGTTCCGCCAGAACATTACAAAAATCAAAACTGATTGCACTGCTAGAACAATTCCCTCTCAAATTTCCTCTGAAATAATTTAAACCAAATATCCTCGAACGGACACGAAGCATGAACCGGATACTAGGTTCAGGCGTTCAGACCTCTCCAAAAAGGTGTCATAAGCGTAACACTTGAAGAGAAAAGAGAAATAATTTATAATTGGTTTTCAATTAGTCGGCAAGCTGGGAACGATTTCTGACGTCACCCGGGCAGGGTGTAATGCACCGGGAGGTCCGACAGAGATCCAATGTTGCCCCAATCTATTCTCAATTTGTAGCCAGCGCAATGCGGTTTTCCTTTCTGTCCATAACAGCAAACAATACGACACCTACCGTAAGTGTGCAACACCTGCGCTATGGCACCTGCCGCAAATGCGTAAAACTTCAATCCTTGGCAGAGCTTAAAACATAAGGCGAAACAAAATACTTCACGTAACCTTACTAGCAGACCACACAACAAAGCTGACAGAATTACAGCTCAGAAGGCACTGTAGCTTCAGAGCTCCTGTCCCTTACAAAGAACACAAAACACTTAGCTCAAACAAACCTCAAAAAACTTTCGACACGAGTATAAATAAAAGAAGAATTTATTCCGGATTTCTGTGAAAACCGTGTTGACTCAAGGAAGGTACTTTCTAATCTTCAGCCGCGCTCTACGCGATCACAGACCGACAGTGGCTTTAGCAGCTGCGACACAACAAAAACCGAAGCGCCGCGGGAGCTGAGTGGTTATGGCGCTCGGCTGCAAGCCCGAAAGACGCGGGTGCGATCCCTGCCGGGGCGGCCGAATTTCGATGGAGGCGAAATTCTAGAGGCCCGTGTACTGTGCGAAGTCAATGCACGTTGAAGAACCCCAGGTGGTCGAAATTTCTGGAGCCCTTCACTACGGTGTCCCTCATAGCCTGAGTCGCTTTGGGACGATAAACCCCCCATAATAACAACAAAAACCGAGTCCTAAGTGGCCGGTAAAAGCTCCAGACGCCACGCAACATTCTTTCCTTCTGTACCTCTTCCCCGTGTCTCCAACACATGAACAGCACTTCAAAAGTTGAATGCGAGGGGGGAACGAGCGAGTATGAAGGTAATACCTGCCTGTCTTCCTCTCCCGGTCCGGGAATACCCTTCGTTTCCCCTTTTGACAGGCGCGCGTTCTGCTGCATTTTTTCACGAGGCAGCAGTGCGTGCTTCTTTGTGGCCCACTGCGAGTTTCACGCATCGTGCAAGAACTTCCGCAGTCTCGCCACAATGAGGCAGATGGCTTTCGCTTTGTCCTAATCCGTCTAGTCAGCCTGGCATTCGTGCGGCGCTGATCATATCTAGAGTGCCGCGGTGCAGTCTCGGACGATTACATTGCTCAACGGCCTTCATCCTTACAATATTATCGGCACGTACTTTTCTCTGGAGACTGCCCCTTGGCTTGGCTAGCTTGGCTCTCCTAGCGCGCCCGCTATCCAGAAACTGGCCTAGCGGTTCGATCTTGCGCACCTCCCTTTCTCGCGGTGCCCTCCCTTTTAGCATCTGCTCATTGACTCTGCACCGAGCCGCATTTCCCTCTTGAATTCGAACTAACGGCTCGTTCTTTCGATGAGTCACTGCAGGTCGTAGCCCCAGATTGTTCCGTCTCCGCTATACTTTCCGCTGAGCCTAGCACCTTGCTCTCCTGAGGTCCGCTACCCGAATCTACAACCCTAACTCTCGGGCCCGCAACTGTACCGGAACCACCCTCTTTGGTTAACATTGCGTTCTGGCCTAGGGTTTCAGCGGCGCACTCAGGTGGCTCACGGTCACTCTCTCCGGAGTAAAGTGTCCGCAGTACTGGGCTACTATTGCTCGCTAGCCGCATCGAAGGAGTGTCTTCCTTGATTCCGTCACTGCACCGGCCTGTGAGCTCATTATTCTCTTCCATGAGAGAAAGCATCAGCCTTTGAATCGACAAATGCTGCCTCTGCAGCCGCCGAACTAGCGCTCCTTTCCGGGTTTAAATTTTCCCTGCCGTTATCCCCCGAGCAACGGTTGTGTCCCCAGATGACCAAGCGGGGTTCCTAGGCTGGCCGCTGGCACACAGATGGGAGCGCTCCCCGATTCCATCACTTGGGACTTGAGAGTCTGCCTCTAAACTGACAAATGCTGCCCCTGCAACTGCCAAACTAGCGTTCTTTACTGGGCGTAATGCTGCAATCTCGTTACTCCTCTCAGCAACGTCTGTGTGCCTAGCTGACCAAGCGAGGTTCCTAGGCCGGTCGGTGACACACTGATGGGAGCGCTGCTCGCTTCTTTCACTTCGTACTTTGGAGTCAGATTGCCCACGAATGCCAAGGTACTTGTACAGAGCGCTCTTCGCTGTCTCATAGTTGTCGGCCTCCTCGCTGGACAGGCGCGCTAATAGGCTACTGACATCACATGGCAGAATGGCCAGCAAAAATATTGACAAGTAGCTCTGGTCAAGCTCCTCCTTAGCGCAAATCTGCTCGAATTTTGAGAAGAAATTTCTGAAATCTTCTCTTTTTTGAAAACTTTCCAAACGGGCAGTCCTTCTTTCCCAATTCTGCAACTTAACTTTCTTTTCTCTTACTCTCTTTAGTTCTTTCTCTATTTTCTCTAGTCCAGCCCGTATCACGTTACACTTCGCCTCCCATTCTCTCTCACGTTCCTCGCGAAGTTTCGCCTTTCCTGATCTTTTTCCTCGCAGTGCCTTCGCTCCAGAATCGCTTTCCAGGCCTCGTCTGCTTCCTCGACTGTTACCACCTCCACCCGCATAATGTCCAAAATCGCTTCTCTTGTTTTAGTGAAGCCTACTGGAATGCCCAGATCTTCTAGAATATCAAAGAGGTCCTCTACCTTGAACTTAGCCATCGCGGACCATACCTTGTGCCGCTAATCACCATTAAATTACAAGCTCCAGCTGGAAGCGATCAAAACAAAAATGCCAAATTTTCATTCCCCAGAAAACCAAAATCCCACACTTAACATCTGCCTGTGCTAAACACTGTGTAATCATCGCGCACTCAACCTTTCGAGATATGGCTGACGCCGCCAGTCCCGTAGCTTCCATCTAGGTGTCGCTTATGGCTTCAGATTCTCATCGCAGATGCACAGTTGTTGGGACTGCCGGGCTTCGGATCCCGCCGCTCGCAACCAGTTGTTGGGGAGTCCAGGGCTTTGGACCTCACTGCTGATAACCAGTTGTTATAAGTCGGGCAGCAGCATTTCACTGCTGCCAACAGTTGTTGGGGCGGCCGGACTTCGGATCTCACCGCTGCCAGGTTGTTACGGACCTGGTAGCATGGCCAGTTGTTTTGATGCAGGGTAGCGCTGTTTGGCCGGAGAAGAAATGAGGAAGGATGGAAGCTGACATTTGTCACAACGAAAGCACACACAGGTTTACGGGCACTCAGGGAAACTTGTTTACATACTTTACGAAAGAAAGAACAAACAGTCAAGAAATAAGAGATCAACCTCCTGCGCAGTAAAACCTTTGGGGACAAGAAGACAGGTGAACGGGTCCCGCAGGAAAGTGTTGAAACCCGACACCCTCACCATAGCCTTAGGTTTCTGGAGTGCGATTAATTCTGGCGGGTGGCCAAAACTGTCAAGATATCTTTTCTCGTTTTATAGTCTTTGAAATCGTGGCAGTTTCATAGTATGAGGAGATAGCCTGATGTTTTCTTTTTTTTTTTGGGGGGGGGGGGCGGTTTTGGTTTTGTAGTTCCCACCACCATGTTGAGTTTTTTGGTTGAGGAGAAGGATGAATAAACATTTTATTGAAAGAGCAGACTGAGGTTCTTGCGAGTGAAGCCTCTATTCCAGGTCCCCACTGACTCTAGCGGCTTGTTCGGCTTGGTCCAAAGTTACTTGCTGGCTTCTCAGGTCCTGCCGGGCGATTCGCGCCTCACACGACCTTTCAAGTTCGTTGCGTGTGAGGAGGGGTGAGTTTCCCTCTGCTGGTCGTTGTTTGCAGTGCCGAGTGATGTGTTTGAGGGTTGGTGTGTCAGCGCACCAAGGACAGCTGTCATCGTATTGGGACGGGTGTATTTTTCTGAGTGTGTGTATGTTCGCATGCGTTGGTTTGTGGGCGTCTCGAGTCCCTGGATTGCTAGCGTGTGAGTTTAGGCTGGGGTGGCGCCATTGTCTGCCTGGCGCGTCTTTGGCTGTCGAGGACATGTTGCTCCAGCGTAGGTGTGAGGTATTCCTTCCGGGTCGATGTTGGGCTAGACCGCGGCGGCCACGTTTCAATGGAGGCGAAACACTAAGGCGCCCGTGTGCTGTGCGATGTCACTGCACGTTAAAGATCCTAAGGTGGTCAAAAATAATTCCGCAGCCCTCCACTGTAGCACCTCTTTCTTCCTTTCTTCTCTTAGACCCTCTTTATTCTCTTCCCTTGCGGCGCGGTTCAAGCGTCAGCCGATATGTGAGACAAATACTGCGCCATTTCTTTCCCCAAATACCAATGTCTTTTTCAACAAATTTTTAATTTGCTTGGAAAGGAAAGGCGCTTAACAAGCCCCCCGGGAAAGTGGACACCCCAGCCTCGCTTTAAACTACATGGCGGTAGTCACATATGTGCGCTGTATGCGTTGCTGGGAACTCTGGATCAGGGCGCTCGGCTACTGATCCAGAGTTCACGAGTTGGAACCCGACTGCGGCGGACGTATTTCTATGGAGGTGAAACGCTAAGGCGCCCGAGTGCTGTCCGATGTCAGTGAACGTTAAAGATCCGCAATTGGTCGAAATTATTCCGGAGCCCGCCATTACGGCACCTCTCTCTCCTTTTCTCTTCTTTCACTCCCTTTTTTAAACCATCCCTCACGGCTCGGTTCTGGAGTCAGCCGTTATGTGAGACAGATACTGCGCCATTTATTTTATATTTATGATTGGTTGTTGGGGAAAGGAAATGGCGCAGTATCTGTCTCATTTGTCGGCGGACACCTGAACCGCGCCGTAAGGGAAGGAATAAAGGAGGGAGTGAAAGAAGGAAGTGAGAAAGATGGGCTGTAGTGGAGGGCTCCGGAATAATTTCGACCACCTGGGGACCTTTAGCGTGCACTGACATCACACAGCACACGGGCGCCTTAGCGTTCTGCTCCCATAAATCGCAGCCGCCGCGGTCGGGTTCTAATCCGGGAACTCCGGACCCCAAAAACGAATTTCTGCATGCGTTGGCATTAACAACGTTGTAGCAGAAATGCAGCACTGAAGCTACAGACTGTGGGCGTTCAGTGTGTTCATTGCCGTTGGAACGCCAACGTTCTAGACTCCGATGATTTTGACGAGAGGAAGGCTTATAACTGACTCCTGGTACAGGGAGACATCTGGGCTGCATGCATTGGCGATCACAACGTTGTGGCAGACACGCGGCACGGCAGCAATAGGCCGCAGTGTCCATTGGGTGACCAATCTCTTGCGATCAACCATTAAAATAACTGCCAATTGCCAGAGTGCCAGGGTGGGCACACTGCCTATTTTCTTCCCAGTTTGCGGTGTTAAATAATTCGAGATTAATAGTGCAGTTCTATTGCCGCTGAATAATTTATATTAAAAAAGAAAAGAAACCACATGCAGCGGGCTGAATGCAAACACACGAGCATCACATTTCACGTCCAGTATCTACCAACTAGCTACTGTGACAGCTGTTATAATTTCTGCATTCGGGGGAATTTCTGTGTAGTGTAGGGTTTAAGGACAGTAAAGGAAAAGTAGATTTTATGCTGGTAGAAATTATGAAGCGAAGATTGTCTGATTGGTGGCTAAAATCAAGACAAGAGCAAAATTTCTCAAGTCATGGCTAGGTGGCTTGAACCACCGCCAGATTTAAATGGTTCAGCCTTTTCCATCCATCCATCCATCCATCCATCCATCCATCCATCTATACATCCATCCATCTATACATCCATACATACATCTATACATCCATACATCCATCTATACATCCATACATCCATCTATACATCCATCTATACATCCATACATACATCCATACATACATACATACATACATACATACATACATACATACATACATACATACATACATACATCTATACATCCATACATCCATCTATACATCCATCTATACATCCATACATCCATCTATACATCCATACATCCATACATCCATACATACATCCATACATCCATACATCCATACATACATACATACATACATACATACATACATACATACATACATACATACATACATACATACATACATACATACATACATACATGCGTACATACATACATACATACATACATACATACATGCATACATGCATACATACATACATACATACATACATACATACATACATACATACATACATACATACATACATACATACATACATACATACATACATACATACATACATACATACATACATACATACATACATACATGCGTACATACATACATACATACATACATACATACATACATACATACATACATACATACATACATACATACATACATCCATACATACATACATACATACATACATACATACATACATACATACATACATACATACATACATACATACATACATACATACAGTACTCACGGATTGAAATAGGACATTCGGAGCGCTAGCCTTGCAGTGCCACGCAGGCATGTGGTAAACCACAGGCCGGCTGATTGGCTACTGGAAGGAACAATTCTGCTTTGTAGATGTTCTCCCTCTCACGCCATACCACAATGCACCACCTTGGTTCCATGAGCGTCTACGGTCGGCGCTCCATGAAGCGACGGCCACGCGCTCCGAATGTCCTATTTCAATCCGTGAGTACTGTACATCCATCCATCCATACATACATCCATACATCCATACATCCATACATCCATACATCCATACATCCATACATCCATACATCCATACATCCATACATCCATACATCCATACATACATACATACATACATACATACATACATACATACATACATACATACATACATCCATACATCCATACATACATACATACATACATCCATACATACATACATACATACATACATCCATACATACATACATCCATACATACATACATACATACATACATCCATACATACATCCATACATACATCCATACATCCATCCATACATCCATACATACATACATACATACATACATACATCCATACATACATACATACATACATACATACATACATACATCCATACATACATACATACATACATACATACATACATACATACATACATACATACATACATACATACATACATACATACATACATACATACATACATACATACATACATACATACATACATACATACATACATACATACATACATACATACATACATACATACATACATACATACATACATACATACATACATACATACATACATACATACATACATACATACATACATACATACATACATACATACATACATACATACATACATACATACATACATACATACATACATACATACATACATACATACATACATACATACATACATACATACATACATACATACATACATACATACATACATACATACATACATACATACATACATACATACATACATACATACATACATACATACATACATACATACATACATACATACATACATACATACATACATACATACATACATACATACATACATACATACATACATACATACATACATACATACATACATACATACATACATACATACATACATACATACATACATACATACATACATACATACATACATACATACATACATACATACATACATACATACATACATACATACATACATACATACATACATACATACATACATACATACATACATACATACATACATACATACATACATACATACATACATACATACATACATACATACATACATACATACATACATACATACATACATACATACATACATACATACATACATACATACATACATACATACATACATACATACATACATACATACATACATACATACATACATACATACATACATACATACATACATACATACATACATACATACATACATACATACATACATACATACATACATACATACATACATACATACATACATACATACATACATACATACATACATACATACATACATACATACATACATACATACATACATACATACATACATACATACATACATACATACATACATACATACATACATACATACATACATACATACATAAGTGGGATGTCGTTTCTGCTGAAGGACGAATCGATGCGGAAGGTAGAAAGCCTTCTTGCCTGCTGGGCACCCTGTTTTGTAGCCATCGTCGGTGACGAATGCCTCGGGTGACGCAGCGGTGGCTCTGCGTTTTATAGGAAACGCAGTCCAGCGTGTGGCCGTGTTACGCTGGGCCGGATGATAACAAGGCGGAGACTGCGCGTAAATATGCGCAGAGTATGTCGCCACATCCCCCCCTCCCCCGCGGCGTGGAGAGCCCTCAGGGCTTGTGAAAATATGTGCCGCGCACCCGACGTCCATAGTGTATAGTGACAGAAGAAGGCTGCGATGTCGGGGGTCGTTGATGGACGCCTGTAGGTGCACTGGTATTTACTGGTCCGGCGGAGTCGATGTAGGCTGGGGTCAATAGAGACGCGGACGTCGTTCCCGTTAACGCGCAAGGTGAAGGTTTTGTTGTCGCTACGGAGAACTGGATTAAGTCCGCTGCAAGGTGGCTGGAAAGGAGTGCGGACGGTGTCGTCGCGGGAAAACTGCGTGCACGTTGCCAGATCCTTGAATATGAAAGGGGCACTCTTACATTGGTAAGCTGCAGGTGACGGGCGGAGGGCAGCGATGGTGCGTCGGAGACGGGCGACGAAATCGATGGGATCTGAGATCGCGGTGGTGGATGGCGGTGCAGCAAGAAATTCGTCTGCGAGACGGAGGGGTTCCTCTTAGACGTGATCCGCGGGTGTAGCCAGAATGTCCGGCTTGAAGGTGGCGCGAAGACCTAGGGCGACAGCTGGGATGGCTTCGAGCCAGGTTGTGTCCGGGTGGCACATGATAGCTGCTTTGAACTGACTATGGAAACGCTCGATCAACCCGTTGGCGCAGGGGTGGTAGCTGGTGGTCCTCGAGCGCTCGAACCCGATGGTCAGCCCGAGGAGCCTGAAAAGGTGTGATTTGAACTGTCGTCCCTGGCCGGTGGTGACACGGCAAAAGGACCCAAAGTGGGCAATCCAGCCGGCGAGGAAGGCCGAGGCGACGTCTTCCGCGGTGATTCCCTCGAGGGGCCATGACTCAGGCCATCGAGTATACCGAATGATGGCAGTTAGGCAGTAGCGATAGGTTCCAGCTGGGGGAAAGTGCCCTTTGATATTAAAGTGCACCTGTTGAAACTGACCAGATGGCTGGGGGAATGTTCCGAGTGGTGAAGTGACATGCCTGGTGAATTTAGCGCGCTGGCATTGAATGCCAGAGAGCGCCCAGGTGCGGCAATCCCGCTGCATGGAGGGCGAGACATAGCGGTCGGCCACAAGGCGTGTAGAGGAGCGTATGCCGGGATGGTTGAGATTATGTGGCTGGTTGAAGAGGACACGGCGATGAGGAAGGGGCACGTAAGATCTGCTTCGTGCTGCTGACATGTCGCAGTAGATAGTCGTTGTCGATCCAGGTATGAGGACTTGCTGCAGCTGTAGCGAGGACCTGTCCTTAAGAAGTTCTTGCAATTCGACGTCCATAGTCTGAGCCTCGGTGAGGACGTCAGCTGTCATCTGTGAAGAGTTGATAGCTGCGACATGTGAAAGCGCGTCGGTGACCACATTGTCCTTCCTGCTGACATGTTGGATGTCGGTGGTAAACTGGGCAATGAACGAGAGCTGGTTCTGCTGCACCGGCGGGAGTTTGTCGCGGCGTTGAGAGTGGGTGTAGGTCAGTGGTTCATGGTTGGTGTAGATAGTGCAGTGCTGTGCAATGAGAATGTGGCGAAAGTTTTGAACTGCTTCGTATATCGCCAGAAGGTTTCTGTAGTAAGCTGGCGAACTCGACGGCGCGGGGGTCGTGGTTTCATTCGTGGGACTGGCCGTCGTTTTCCGAGCTGACAGCTTCTTGGAGAAGAGCAGCAAGAGATGCCAGGTATTGTCTACGCGTTGCATAAGGGCGGCGCTGACGGCGTAGTTAGAAGCGTCCGTGAAGATCCCGAAGGGAGCATCAGCCACGGGATGGGAGAGAAGTGTGGCGTTGCAGAGAGCAGCTTTGCATTCTTCGAAAATTTGCGCTAAAGCCGATGTCCATGTGACGGATTAGTTTCCTCGTAGTCCAGCCAATGCATCATGAAGGAAAGCCTAGTAGTCGGCTGCTTGTGGCAAGAAACGCCTGTAAAAGTTCATCATGCCGAGAAAACGGCGAAGGTCATTAGAGGTGGTGGTTTGTGTTTGGGTTTGTGTTGGGTTTTATGGCACTTAGGCAGCTAAGGCCATCAAGCGCCAAGCTCAAGGTCTACAATTGGTTATCAGTAGAATGTTAAGGAATAAAAAAATCGTTGATGGTGTAGATGGCCTAAAGATATTGAACTGCCTTTTAATATTAGAGAAGAAATCTGGAAATAGCTAATGGTAACCGCCGCAGAGAATGTCAGGTAGCCTCAGCAGCTATCCTTGGCTGGGCAAGGATCCTGAGGTTGCTAACCATTTAAATAAAAAGCCTCAGCCTTCTTCTCAGGAATGAGAAAGTGGCTGAGGAAAATCCTGTACTAAAGCAAACCAGTGGTTCAAGGTTTACAGTTTTTCAAATACCTCTGCTTCTTTTAAAAAGCTAAAAACGGAATATATGTTAACAGTGGCATTATCATTTAAGAGCAGTGCTAGATGAAAAGGAATGCATTCATTAAAAATTGAGTAAAATACTTTTTTCTTAGTGTTTCCAGTTGCACACATGAAAATGAAATGTGATTAACCGTGAGATCATCTCCGCATTCGCAAATAGGTTTGTCTTGTTTTGTTAGCAGGAAGTTGTGTGTAAGGTGCGTGTGACCTATCCGGAGACGGCTTAAAATCACTTCCTTATAACGTTCATGGTGCACACATATTTTAAATTCACCTAAAACTGGCTTTACAAGTGTAGTTTATTGCTCACTTTGCCGTTCCATTCCGACTGCCATTTTTTTTTTAATTTACGCTGTACTAAGCCACGAGCTTTAGCAGCGCAGAAATCTACCCTCTCGTTGCCTCTTATTCTGGCATGACTGGGAAACCAGCACAATTTTATGTTTTGTCCTCGAGTTGTGGCTTTTTCTATCTTGTGTATGATGTCACAAGAATCGGGGTGACTGCATTTCTAGAGTGCAAAGCTGTAAGTATACTGAGGGAGTCTGTGTAAATAATACTGTTTGTAAGGTTCTCGTTTTCTATTTTTTCTGCGGCCACACAAACTGCCTAACATTCTGCAGTGGAGATGAATGAGCTCTGTGGAAGTCGTACTGTTTTCTCCGACTTCCCTCGCACCACTGCGCTCCCTATGTAAGCGTCTGTTTTTGAACCATCTGTATAAAACTGCGTAAAACTACTGTATTTTCTTCGAGTGCAAGGAATTCTTGTACTATATGTTGTCGCGGAGTTTGTTTTTTATGGTACTGCGTAAGAGTGAGATCACAGATTGCAGGAAAATTGTAGCACGGAGGCAGTGGATCTCGTCTCCGAGCAATGTCAGGTAATGCATCTAGTATGCCGACGTTTAGGCACATCTCTTCAAAACGCAGGAGGAGTGGCCTGATAGCGAGCGGTTTGTTATTAAAGAGTGTTCTAGGTAGGCACTTTGTGACTATTGGGTAACATAGGTGCTTGGGCAGTGAACGGATTTTTAAAATGTATGAGCATGTGAGCATGGTTCTTCTACCTGTAAGTGACGGTTCGTTGATTTCTACATATAGGCTATTTATGGGTGACGATCTGTAATCACCAGAGGAAAGACGCGAACCTAAATTATGTATTGGATCTAGTCGTTTCAGGTACGAAGGTCTCGCTTAACCCACAAACAATACATCCATAATCTAAGGTAGTGCGTACCACTGAGCGATAAATTCGTAAAAGACATGTTTTGCCAGCACCCCAACGTTTAGTTGACAGTAGTTTGAGTAGATTTAGGGATCTGGAGGCATTCTTTTTCAGTGCGTTTATATGAGGCAGGAAATTGAGTTTTTTGTCAAAAGTTATCCCTAGAAATTTATGCTAATTTTTGATGGGTATCTGTGTTCCGTTCAGATGTATAAATGTGTCGGCTTGTATGCCTCGTTTCAGCGAGAAAAAGATGGCTACTGTTTTCTGCGTGGAGAACTGGAAACCATTCTGATCTGCCCATGTCGCTAGTTTATTCATTGTCAAGTGCATTTGTCTCTAGCTTGTTGCTACGTTTGAGAATGTGCAGGCTATTTGAAGCTCTTCAACGTACACTGAATACAGGATGGACTTTGGGATTATTTTACTTATCGAATTCATTTTTCTAATACACAACGTCGTGATTAAAACACTTTCCTGAGGAACCCTGTTCTCTTGAAAGAAGCTCCTGGACAGGGTTGATCCCAGGCGTACTTGGAATAAACGGTCGGAAAGGAAGTCAGTGAGGCAGTCTAACATTCTTCCGCGAATGCCTAGGTCGCCCAGGTCGAGGAGGATCCCAAACCTCCAGGTTGTATCATACGCTTTCTCCATATCGAAGAAAACGGCAAGACAGGGCTGTTTTTGTATAAAAGCTTCTCTTATAGTGTTTACGGGGTGAATTGAATGGTCTGTTGTTGAGCATCCCTTTTTATAACCACATTGATGGACATCAAGAAGATCGCGGGATTATATTAAGGACACTTTCGAAAGATTTCGCGAGACAGCTCTTGAGGGCTATCGGCCTATAGCTACTTGGGGAAGTTGGTGGTTTCCATGTTTCAGGAATGACGATATGATGGCTTTCTTCTAATTTTAGGTATTTTTCCTTCTGTGCCTATTTTGTTAGAGAAATTAAGGGTGCCTCAATGGCAGGCTGGGAAAGATGGGCAAGCATTTGATAATGTATCTGGTCGGGTCCTGGAGCAGTTTTTTTTGTCGGCAGACAGTACAGCATTGATTTCTTGGAGAGTGATTAAATTGTATGGTTTGTTAGCACCTTCACTTGTTGGAAGTCCTTGTTTTTCGGTGATACTTGTGTATTTCAGGAAAGACTGCGTATAGTGAGATAAAGTAGAAACTGCAGCGAAATGCTGCTAATTGCAGCGAAGAAAATGTCTGCCTGTTCCCTATGCTTGTTTGTATGCCAGGTGTTGTCAAAAGAGGATTCGTGAACTGCGAGAAGTTGCCAGTTAATTTCCGAACCTGTACCCACATTTTCATTGATGTTATTTGATAGCTTATAGATGAAATGTAACTCTGCCATGAAGCTTTCTCGGCAATGCGATGGACGTACCCTGCATTTGCTCTTGGCATTTAAAAACGCACGAGGTTCTCGTGTGTAGGGTACCTGCGAAATGCGGCCCAAGCTCTATTTTGTTTTTTTTTATTCCTTGCATTCCTTTGACCCCCACACTGTGTTTTTGCCGCACCACTCCTCTAGACTGAGGAATAGCTAAATGTTGGGCATTAATTATAAAATTCAACATTTCGTTTATCTCATCGATGCTGAGGTTTTCTAAACCTTTATCTTCTAAATTGGCTTGTGCTCTAAAAATATTCCAGTCTGCTAAATGCAGCTTCCAACGTCGCGGTTTAGTTGGGATGATTTCTGGCGAAGATGTGATGATGATAAATACAGGAAGGTGATCGCTGCCATATAGGTTGTCGATAACGTCCCATTTAAAATCGTTAAAAACAGATGGAGAACTAAAGGACAAATCTAAACGCCTCATATTGCTTGAGGTTGGAGAGCAGTATGTGGCCTTTTTCGTGTTTAAAAGACATATATTGTTTGTGAGAATAATATCTTCGATTGTTTGCCCCCTAGAGTCGCAGCGCTCGCTTCCCCAAAAAGGGGAGTGAGCGTTAAAATTCCCAACTACCAGATATGGCTCTGGAAGTTAATCTATCAGTTCTTGTAGGTCATGAACTCTTAATGTAAAGTGTGGAGGAATGTATATGGGACAGATTGTTAGTGTTTTGTAGTGACGATGCTGACTGCTAACGCCTCAAGTCTTGTTTTGAGCGTGATTTCTTGAGCAGGGACGCCGCTTTGAACAACAATCGTGACGCCTCTCGAGAGTCGATTTGACTGCTCTCGATCGCGTCTAAAAGTTTTATATTGTTTTAGGATATGCACATGTTTTGGACCAAGATTTCTGTCCTGAAGACATAAAACTATGGGTAACATTGACCCTAAAATATGTTTATGTCACTGTAACTCCGCATAGGTACTTTGCGATTCCATTGAATTAAAAATGTCATGTTTATGTTTTTGAGAGGAAATGAAGGGGGATTTACTTATGCGGTGGGCCCGTTATGAGCGGCCTGTCTATTTTTCGTTTAAGAGAGTTGTTCCGCCGCTGTAATGGAGGTGGAGTGAGTGTTGTGTCCATCACCTCAACAGAGGTGCTGGAGGACTGCGGAGCGGCCGCGGTTGTGTTAGTTTCAAGCCTCTCCCGACGGGGGGAGGTCCTGCATGATGCCGACCCATGGATCGGCTCTTTCTGGTTTGAGGGTGGCAGAGCAGTCTTCGCTGTCCCTGTCTGGTGCGTGGATGGCCCTGCCATAAGCTCTGTGAAAGCGGCCTAGGCAGATGGCGGAGTGCTGTTTGGTGCTACGCCCCCACGCACCACATCAGCGAAGTTGGGTTTTTGCTGGGAAAGAGATTGTGTTGGTAAGCGCAAAACGCCTCCTTGCTTCTTTGAATGAAATGTTTTTCTTTGTCTTTATGGTAATAATTTCTTTGTCCTTTTTCCACGACGGACACGCCCTGGAGTATGCAGCATGGTCTCCGCAGATTGCGCAGCGCCGTGCTGAGTCACATTCCTCAGAATGGTGGTCTTTCGAAGCGCATTTCGCACTGGTTTTGCGGCCGCGGCAACTTTGTGAGTCGTGGTCAAACTTTTGACAATTGAAATATAGGCAGGGATTGGGTATATAATGTTGGACGTTGACTTTCAAGTATCCAACTTCGATTGTTTCGGCCAAAGTATTGGTGTTAAATGTGAGGAACATGTGTTTGCTATCGATTTCTTTGTTACCCCTGCGAATTTTGCTTCGGTCAATGTCGATTACATTCTGGTCGGTAAGCACTTGAAGCATTTCGGCTACTGTGAAATGGATGAAGTCAGATTCACAGATTACACCTCGGACTGTGTTCAGAGATGGTGGGGGTTACAGAGACAGGGATGCTCCTATAGACTTTGAGAGTTTGAAACACTGGATGCTGTCGTGCAGTTCAAGAAGTAAGTCGCCACTAGAGATTTTTGAGACCTTGTAGCCAGGGCCCAAGGTATCGGTTAATCATTTGGCACAAGGAATGGGGATATTATTCTTGCTTGTATTCTGTCACTTTCACTGTGGATTACGTGTAACTTTGAAAATATTGGTCTTTTTTTTGTAAAAAAATCAGCGGCTTCGTTGCGCCCTCTTTTTAGAGAGCGATCAGGTTTATATAAGGGGGGAGCCATAAAAAAATTATTTTTTCTTTCATGGTGCCAGCCACCCAAAACGGAGTCCAACAAGGGGACCGGACAGGAACATGAAACAAGTCCTGCCCACGCCAGCTGTACACCTCAACTGTAACTAAATATGACGCAACTCAGGGTAGTTGGTCACACAAGGTTAACCCTCGCCGCCGGGAAAAAGTAAAAACCAAGAAGTAAGTAGGAAATAAGAGAGTTGTGAGACAGAGATAGGAAAGTGAAAGATGGAGGGGGTGATAAGAAAAGGCGAATGCCGTTTCCCCCGGTCGGGTCAGGCTGGAGGTGCCGTCTACAGAAAGCTGGGGTCAAAGTGGTGTGTCGCCTCCGCCGGGGGGCCTTAAGGGTCCAAACGCTCGGCATCGGCTCAACCACCAGGATCCCCTTTCCCCCAGACGTGGCGATGCCACGCACGGATAGGCGCGGGTGCTCGGGTCCGTGGTGATGCACTGTTCATCATCATCCCCTTGCAGGGATGTCCCTGCGGATGCTCGGGAACCCGTGGTGTCGCCACTCACCAACGCCTGCTAGTTGCATACTCCCCCTGCGGGCACATTAGAGGTGGTGGGTTGACGGTAACTTAGCGGGGCTGAGATGCGTTGAGGCAAAGGCCGAGTTCCCTCTGACGAAACTTCATGGCCGATGAATTTGACGACTGAAGCGCCTAGTGTGCTCTTTGGGAGATTGACGGTTACGCCGTGGTCATCGAGGCGTTGGAAAAGTAAACAAAGGGGCGTGTGGTGTTCGTCGGCGTTACAGGAAAAGACCAATACGTCGTCAAGATAGACGAAGCAGAAGTCGAGGCCGCGAACGACTTCGTCGATGACGCATTGAAAGGTTTGTCCAGCGTTCCTCAGGCCAAAGCTCATGAAGGGAAACTCGAACAAGCCGAAAGGGGTAATGACTGCAGTTTTCGGGACGTCGTCTGGATTAACGGGTATCTGCGTGTAGGCTTTCACAAAGTCTATCACGGAGAAAACGTGGCAGCCATAAACGCGATATGCGAAGTCCTGTATGTGTTGAACGGGATATTTATCCGGAATGGTGCGGGCGTTGAGGGCACGGTAGTCCCCACAGGACCGCCAGCCTTCGGTCTTCTTTGGGACAAGGTGAAGTGGCGAGGCCCATGGATCGTCGGAGCTGCGGGAGATCCTGACGGAACATGGCTTCGAACTCTGCTTTCTCTATGCGCATGCGGTCCGGGGTAAGGTGACGGGCGCGGCAGAAAACCGGGGGGTCTGGGGTGGTCCGGATGTAGTGCACAGTGTTGTGCTGCACATGACGTGGCAACCCGCTAGAGCGCGTCAAACCAGGAAATTCGGCGAGGATGTCGTGGTACGGTTAATGATTTTCTACACCGAGTACTTTGATGCTCGGCTGGTGGGTAGTCGTTCGCTGTCCTGGCGAAGAATGTCCCGTTGTCGCGTCGATGAGACGGTCGGGGCGGCAATCCGGAAGGAGGTTGCAACGCGCCAAAAAGTCTGAGGTGATGATTGGCTTGATGACGTCGGCGATGACAAATTTCAATGAAGGCCACGGCGTAGGTTTTTTAACTGGTCGTGCTGGCTGAGCGAGCCGTAAGTCTTGATTGTGGACCAGCTTGCCGCGCTGACCTCAATAGACGTAGGAGGACGGGTACCATGAAGGTGGGCTCGCGGGTAGCAGCAGATTTCGGAACCGTTGTCGAAAAGGAACCGCTGCTTTGTAATTAGGTCGGTGACAAAGATGCGACGACCTCGAGGTTGGCAGCTCGCGGCCGTGTCTACGAGCCGCCGTTGCCGTTTCTCTTATATCCAGCGGAGCAGGTTGGTCGCCATTGTGGTGCTCTGTCCTCGAAGTGTCGATGGTAGTAGCACCGGTCGTTGTCAGTAGGCTGCTGCGACGGGGTGGTGTTACGGTCACGGCTTTGCGGGTGGCGCGTCGGCAAGCGTTGATCCAGGAATCGTTGAATGAAGCTGAGCTGTCGATTGAAGTAGATACGCCGCGCGAACTCTTTGGTGTTCAGCGGTGCGGCGATAGCCTGAGCGGTGGGCGGCAACAGGGTCAGAGCGACCTCGATGATGTGATCAGCGATCCCGGAAAGTTGGT